>NC_047108.1:33391068-34042318 GCF_902500255.1 Thalassophryne amazonica | reverse complement strand
GGCTGATGAGAGATTATGGGGTGTTTCTGTCGGTGTAAGGACTTCCCACGGAGCGGGACGTCCTGCAGCGCTTCCAGGCGCTGTCGTCGGCCTGTTTCGAGCTGAAAACATCCTAATTTAAGGCTTAATTCACCCAGGACATCGTGAGAGAACAGAGAAGATTCAGAAGAGGCCGGCATGAGGAATTTATGCGGACATTCCACTGTTTAAGGACATTTTTTTAATGAAAGACGTACGCGCAAATTCGCCGAGTCGTTTCCGTGACGACTCGGCAAATCTGTGTGCGCCGCGACAGGAAAAACACCTCAGTGTTGAAAACCATTTGTAGAATTCAGGCGGCTTTTAATGGCTTTCAACAAGTGAGTAACTGAGAAATTGTTTAACAGCTTGGGCATGTTCCATCTTGCCCGTTAAGATTTCCAACGGAGGTGTTTTTCCTGCCGCGACCCCCCGCGGTCGGGTCCAGCCCGACATGCGACTCTGCCCGCACGTTCTTTCATTACAAAATGACCGTTAACAATGGAATGTCCGAATAAACTCCTCATGCCGACTTCTTCTGAAAGTTCTCTGTTCTCTGACGACTTACTGCGTCAACAGAGCCTGAAATGTGGAAGTTTTCAACTTGAAACGGCGAGACGCTGCCGCCTCGAAGCGCAGATCGCCGTCAGGCGCCGTGGACCGTCCTTAAAGCGACACTACCAGACCAAAATCTCTCATCAGTCGTTAAAATTTTTACCGAAAACCAGCTGAATTTATTGAATGGTGTCCACTCAGTTGTGCCTTACAGTTTTGAAAAATTTTTTATCAAACAAAGCAACAGTCTCTGAGCCATTCCTAAACAATGAAAAAAATAGACGAGCGGGTGGACGACTCCTCACTCAAAGACTGCCCACAGGCGAATGACGTAACCGACAGGCGTGAAAAAACTCTCGCATGCCCACGAGGGTTCAAGCATGTCTGATGTAATCACACGTGATTCAAATCCATATGGTTTTTGAAAAAAATAATAAGGTCGGATACTTTTCTAATAGACCTCGTATATCAACTGTGGGAGCATTTGTAAAAAAATAGAAGACATACAAGACCAATGATAATCTTCTTCGATCTGGGGCTCCACGCAATATGTCATCCCGTGGGGTCAAAATGATCATGAAAACAGTGAGCAAAAATCCCAGAACTACATGGAGGGACCTGATAAATGTCCTGCAGAGAGCTGGGACCAAAGTAACAAAGGCTACACACTACGCACAGAGGGACTCAAATCCTGCAGTGCCAGGCATGTCCCCCTGCTTAAGCCAGTGCATGTCTAGGCCCGTCTGAAGTTTGCCAGAGAGGATATGGCTGATCCAGAAGAGGATTGGGAGAATATCATGTGGTCAGATGAAACCAAATAGAACTTTTTAGTAAAAACTCAGCTTGTTGTGTTTGGAGGAAGATGAATGCTGAGTTGCATTCCAAGAACACCATACCTACTGTGAAGCATGGGGGTGGAAACATCATGCTCTGGGGCTGTTTTTCTGCAAAGGGGACAGGACGACTGATCCGTGTTAAGGAAAGAATGAAGGGAGCCATGTATTGTGAGATTGTAAGCCAAAACCTCCTTCCATCAATGAGAGCATTGAAGATGCAACGTGGCTGGGTCTTCCAGCATGACAATGATCCCGAACACACCACTCGGGCAACAAAGGAGTGGCTCCTTAAAAAGCATTTCAAGGTCCTGGAGTGGCTGAGCCAGTCTCCAGACCTCAACCCCATAGAAAATTTGTTGAGGGAGTTGAAAGTCCATGTTGCCCAGTGACAACCCCAAAACATCACTGCTCTAGAGGAGATCTGCATGGAGGAATGGGCCAAAATACCAGCGACAGTGTGTGCAAACCTGGTGAAGACTTACAGGAAATGTTTGACCTCTGTCATTGCCAACAAAGATTATGTTACAAAGTATTGAGTTGTACTTTTGTTATTGACCAAATACTTATTTTCCACCTTAATTTACAAATAAATTCTTTAAAAATCCTACCATGCGATTTCCTGAATTTTTTTTCTCATTTTGTCTCTTATAGTCGAAGTGTACCTATGATGAAAATTACAGACCTCGCTCATCTTTCTCAGTAGGAGAACTTGCACAATCAGGGGCTGACTAAATACTTTTTGGCCCCATTGTATAGCACGGGAAGGCCAAGGACACTCGTACATTAAACCTGGCTGTGCCAGTTCGATTTTTATTTTTTGAGAGTTGGATAATTTGTCTTCCTGGATGGTTGCCATCCAGGACCTGGAGTGATTCCCTGGTATTGGTTCTCAAGACCAGGCACCTAAGTGGCTCTACTCTCCTATTTTACTCTTCTTTTTTAGATATTTAGATATACCTTTGTATACTGGCATAGTTCCACCTTAGAATTGGAATATAATATATAAGATATACCTTACTGAATTTTCTTGTAGATGTGGCAACTCTGACTTCACTTGACTTACTGGTATTGTGAACTCCAATTATATTGCTAAACACATGTTCTTCTTTCTCTACAGTGACTCCAGCAGCAGCTCAAGTGATGACTCCCCTGCTCGCTCAGTGCAGTCCGCTGCTGTTCCTGCCCCATCTGCACTTACTCTGTCCTCCCTTGATAAGGATGAACCACGTAAAAGCTTTGGCATCAAGGTTCAAAATCTTCCTGTGCGTTCTACAGGTTGGTCAGTTTGGTCCTGTCGTTTGCAAGCAAAATGTTTTCTGTGTGCAGGAATAGCAGTACAAGTTCTGCAGGTCCCTAAATGTTAAAGACAATTATTATCCTTACATTATTTTACAAGTATGCTACTCTTTTAAAATGTTGCTTAATAATCCTCTGTTTACTGCAGATACAAGTCTGAAAGATGGTTTGTTCCATGAATTTAAGAAACATGGAAAGGTCACATCTGTACAAATACATGGTGCATCAGAGGAGCGCTACGGACTTGTTTTTTTTCGCCAGCAAGAAGACCAAGAGAAAGCACTGGGGACATCAAAGGGAAAGCTGTTTTTTGGTATGCAAATTGAAGTCACAGCGTGGAATGGCCCTGGTAAGTTGAAAACTATTGTAGCAAAAACAAATACTTATCGACAAGATTATTCATGTCACCTAACTTTCAGAGACTGAAAGTGAGAATGAGTTTCGGCCCTTGGATGAGAGGATAGATGAGTTTCATCCAAAAGCTACACGGACATTATTCATTGGCAATCTGGAGAAGACCACCACTTACCATGATCTGCTTAACATTTTTCAGCGCTTTGGAGAAATAGTGGTAGGTTGTTGTTGCGGGTACAAACTAGTCTGTCATATGGCAGGTTTCCAGTGCTCAGTTTGTGATGACATTTATCTGTTCTGTTATAGGACATTGACATTAAGAAGGTGAATGGAGCCCCACAATATGCCTTTCTACAGTACTGTGACATTGCCAGTGTTTGTAAAGCCATAAAAAAGATGGATGGCGAGTACCTCGGTAATAATAGACTAAAGGTGAGAATAATCACTTCAGTGATAAATTTTATGCAGTTAACAACGTTCTATGTTCTTGTTTTTCACAGCCGTACAATGCACTAATCACTATTGATCCAAACAACATTTGCACTGAGGTCCACATGTATTTGGTCAAAGACAATTTTTGCAATTTTGTCTTTGTACACCACAATGGAGTTGAAATCAGCAAGAGATATGCTTGTACACTTTTAGTTTATTTCAAAGGGTTTAATAGAAATATCATATTAACCATTTAGGAATTACAGCCTTTTGTGTACATAATCCCTTAATTTTTAGAGCTTGTAAGTAATTGCAGAAACTAAATGTCTATTTTGAATCAAACCCATGACTTTCATAGCCAATTTTCTTTAGACAAGTCAGGGGTTGGATGCATGATAATTTCAAAGTACCTGAAAATGTCTTGGACTTCATTTACATCATTCATCTTCTACCGCTTAGTCCAGTTAAGGGTTGCGGGGGGCTGGAGCCTATCCCAGCAGTGATAGAGCACGAGGGGTACACCCATTCAGAAATATTGCTGAGGGTGGGGAAAGCTCCAGGGATCTATGGCATTGGCCCTAAGCCCCTCTGGGTGTTTAGAAATGCTGTTCTGTCATTCCACGCAATATTTGTTTTAATCTGGGAGACTGGTATCATCCCTCCAGATTAGAAGAAAGGAATTGGTGTCCCAATCTGAAGGGGTGATGGTGTGGATTGTAACAACTATGGGGTATCACACTGCTCTCTGTGTCAGGAAAGGTGCTTGCAAGGATTACTCTTAATAGGATTCAGTTCCACGTATTTGATACTCAGCTACTGGGACAGTCTGGCTTCATGCCCAAGAAGTTAACCATTGAAGAGCATCCTAGCCCTGTGGGTACTCATGGAGCAAAAGCGTAAATATCGGTAGTGCATCACAGCCTATGATGATTTTAGCAAAGCGTTTGATTAAGATGATCGGACTGTTCTTTGGACATCCTCATGAAGTTACTGAACATCATAGCCAGCTACTAACACTGATACTGTACTGTACAGAGTGGAGGCAGAGACTGAGTTTTTTGCAGTGAAAACTGGTGTTTGTCAGGGATGTGATTTGGCTCTGACAACTGTTTAATGCTTGCACGGACTGGGTGTTGGGTAGGCTTGTGGAAACCTGTGACTTTGTTGCAAGGAAAGTGTTACTGACCTTGACTTGGCAAATGATGCTGTGATCTTTGTGGAATCAATGGGTATCCAGATTACAGCACTTGAGAAGCTGAATGACGAATTTGACTGTCCTTTGCTTTGTGATTGTCCTTTTGACCACTTCCTAGACTCAACTATCAGAAGTGTATCTGTATGTAGTGATAGTGTTGAACCTGGAAAGACATTCACTTAACTCTGACTACAGTGACAGATTTTTTTTTCCAATTTATTTTAATTTATATAGCGCCAAATCATAACAGAGTTGCCTCAAGGCACTTCACACAAGTAAGGTCTAACCTTACTAACACCCAGAGCAATGGTGGTAAGGAAAAACTCCCTCTGAGGAAGAAACCTCAAGCAGACCAGACTCAAAGGGGTGACCCTCTGCTTGGGCCATGCTACGGGCATAAATTACAGAACAATTCACAAAACGAATATACAGGAAATGCTGTTGGTGCACAAGACAGGAGGGTCGCTAGCACAAATACCACACCCATCTCTAGATGGAGCTGCACCGTAAACAGAAGGAAAAACAGAATCAGGCAAGAAATACTGTATAATTTGCCAGCATTAAACAATAAGAAAAACAGAAGAAATATTAATGTGATCGCTGGCCACTAGCCCTAAGCTTCACTAAAATACCCAGAATTTAGATAAAGTTGAGGCCGCGGCATGCTCCGTTTCCTAATAAAATGAATTAAAAGAGTAAAAAGCGTAAAACAAAACTATACCAGTATGCTAGCCATACAAAAGGGAAAATAAGTGAGTCTTAAGTCTGGACTTGAAAGTCTTCACAGAATCTGACTGTTTTATTGACGCAGGGAGATCATTCCACAGAGCAGGGGCACGATAAGAGAAAGCTCTATGACCTGCAGACTTCTTATTCACCCTAGGGACACAAAGTAGTCCTGCACCCTTACAACGCAAAGCCCGGGCCGGTACGTAAGGTTTAATTAGGTCAGAACAAAGGTCCAAGTATGCACAGTCCTGGTGCTGCCTGTCTTGCTATATGGTTGTGAGACTTGGATGCTATCCAGTGACCTAAGGCTATGACTGGATGCCTTTGGTCCTAGGTCTATTCGGAGGATCCTTGGTACTACTGGAATGACTTTATGTCAAATGAGCAATTACTGAGGGAGACAACGATGAGGACTATCACTTGCCTTGTGATAGAACATCGGCTTTGGCATTTTGGCCATGTGGAACATTTCTCTTCATGATGAAGCATGTAGGTGTCTTAGTGTTGAGGATCCTTGTGGCTGGAGAAGACTGTGGGGATGCCCATGTTTCGTGATGGCTGTTTTACACGTGAGAATGGAGTGGTTGTCTGTTTGGGTGGGACCCAAGACAGGACCCAAGGCAGTTCCGTGGTGTCGTGGATGTGGCAAAGCACCAGTGCATACTTTCAGACAGGACCTGACTTCAGAAATATGTGCATTGTATGGTAAATCTGTCTGGAGTAGGCAGTTCTCAAATACTGAGTGAGGGAAGTCACAAAAACTCCTAGACAATGCTGAAGACTCCCTCAGGCTTATGTGGCTGTAACTTGAGAATCTGTGCATTCATCTCGACTGTGGTGGTGTACCTATGAAAAATTACAAAAGCTGTCACTGTCCACACTTATGAATTAACAGTAATAAAATTTATTATTATTGCTGTATATAAAATAGATGCAGTTTGTCATTTTATTGTTGTTGTTATTGTTATTTTCTTTTTTGTTATTCAGCTGGGTTTTGGGAAGAGTATGCCAACGACTTGTGTTTGGTTGGATGGATTAGCATCAAACACGACAGAGCAGTTTCTTACTCGTCATTTCTGTCGATATGGGCACGTTGTCAAGGTAAGGGAATTTTATTTATCCGTTTTTATTATTTTTGCCCTTTGTTTCTTATCGGGCACCTTGACACTCCATTGAATTTGTCTTCCACAGGTTGTATTTGATAGACTCAAAGGAATGGCCCTCATTCTCTACAACAACATTGAATATGCTCAGGCTGCTGTCAAAGACACAAAGGGCTGGAAGATGGGGGGCAATAAAATCAAGGTAAGTTGAGCAAATTTTTATATTGTACAGTAGTGAAATTGACATTTTCACCCATTTAACATCTAATTCGATAAGTTGGTCCTTTTTTTTTCAGGTGGACTTTGCCAATCAGGAAAGTCAGATGGCTTTCTATCGGTCAATGCAGGCATCTGGCCAGGACATTCGAGACTTTTATGACATTCTCTCCGAAAGACGGTTTGTATTTAAAGGGGTAATACTTTCACCATGACACTGTTTACTTAATTCTAACGTTGATACCTACATAAGAAGAAATTATAATTTTTTCCTCTTCTGTATTTTTTCTCTGCAGGGATGACCGACGATCACAGTATGACTTTCAAGCAGAAAGGCAATATTATGAAAATGTAAGAACACCTGGAGCATATAGTGAAGATCCTCGTCGCAAATACTCTGGCAGAGGTCGTGAGTTCTACGCTGACTGGGACCCATACCAGGGAGATTACTATGAGCCACAATACTTTGATGACCCCCGGGAATACAGAGAATACAGAGCTGACCCATACGAACAGGATATACGCAAATATAGCTATTTGCAACGTGAGCGTGAAAGAGAGAGGGAACGCTTTGAAACTGATCGTGGACGTGATCACGGGAGGAGGACAATTGAACGTAACCAAAGCCCATCTCATATCACCTCACGCCGCCCTGCCAGCCCCACAGCTTCTCCTTCCCTTTCTGAAAGGATCCCGAGTGATTCAGATCGGCGTATTTGTTGTCGATCTTCTGAAAGAAGTGGCAGCTGCAGTTCAGTCTCCCCACCCAGGTTTGAAAAACTTGAAAAGGCACGCACTGAAAGGTATAATAAAACTGACAAGATTGAAAAGGACAGAGTTTTTGAAAATGAAAGAGGCAATTTGACTGAAAAGGAGAAAAGGGCTAGACGTAAAGATCGAGGGGACAAGGAGAAAAGTGAAAAACAGAGGCTTAAAAAGCTCAAAGTGGCGTCACCTGTCATCCAGGTATGCGAGATAGAAACCGAAATTGAAAGAGATGTCAGCCCTGACTCAGCCCTTCGAAATAAGAATAGCAAAATGCACAAAGAAGGGTCAAGTAAAGGAAGGCTTGACCTTCTGCCTTGTGTGGTGCAGTTAACACGCGTGAGAGAAAAAGAAGGTAAATTGATTGGGCACTCTCTTCAAGAAAAACGAATACCTCGAAGTGGTAGTGACAGCCCTAGATTGGTATCCCCATCAACTGACCGAAAGAGTCCACCATTTCGCTCAGAAACTTCAAAAGGTGATTTGAAGCATGTAAAGGTTCCCAGAGAGAAAAATACACCCAGTGCAATGGATGTTACTGACGATGTTAAAAGCAAATCCAAAAAACATGCAAAATCTGAGTTGGGATTTGAAAGTGGAATTTCTGTGGATATCGATCGTTTAGCTGCAAGGAAAAGGCGTTTTGAAGACTCTGGAAAAATCGATAGACAGAAGAGAACTAGTGAAGAAGAGACTGGCCGGTCTGGACTTCATAAACAATGGAACAACATCAAGGAGACGGACCTGGATAAGAGCATTTTGCATAAAATGAAACACCACAACGATAAATGTATTCGAATAGTTTCAGTTACCAGCCCCAAAGATGGACGAGACTGTGAAAACAATGTTGTTGACTTTTCTGTTGGAGCGCTAAATGAATGTTCTACAGATCAGATACACTCTCTCTACCTCAAAGTGGATTGTGAGGGCTCAAAAAGTGAAACCAGCTCAACTCTCACAAACATGCCAGATGATGGCAGGCTTGACCTGAATGAATCTAAAGAACAGAAGAAGCACACTTTTTCTGAAAGGGAACAGAGCAGACGGAAGTACACGGACTCAGATGATAGTGAAGAACAGTTTGTGTCACACATTGACAAGACGAACATTGTGATGAAAAAACCTCAGAGACTTTGGCTCCAGCCTAAGCTTGGTGAACGTCATAAATTACCCATGTTTGAAAACATGCAAAGTAGTGAAGCTGATAACATTGAAAAGGATTGCATCATCCGTGATGTTGGAAAAGTAGCTCGGGATATCACAAATGACTTCCCTTCGTGTAAACGGAAGAAATTGGACATATTTGACCTCGAAATTGTTGGCACAAAACAAGAATGCAACTTTATAAGTGCTCAGAAGTTGAATGTGGATAGTTACGGGAGCATTGCATCCTCCCTGCATCATCCTGGGGACTTCTCTGCAAATGAAGACGAAGAAACTGTTCAGGTTTCCCTGTCCACAGTGAATAAAGACAGAAAATACTCTCCATCAACAGAAGACAAATTTTCGCACGCTGCGTCTTTGAAAAATAATTTTGATTTAACAGCACAACATTTTCAGTCCCCCGACACAGAGCTCACAAAACTTAAGACAACATTGCTTGCATGTGATGAGGCCATAATGCAGCGATGGGAAAGAAGGATCAACTCTGATTCACTTAGAGTGGAAATGACTTTTCCAAGTGGAATAGTGAAATGTAAAAACATTCACAGACGTCTTGGGCAGGATTTAGAGCCTGGTGAAGTACAGTCCGATTCAGATGATGATGGAGAGAACAAACGCAGTTCTCCAAAGACCAACAGTTCCTTGTCTTATATCCTCAGAGAACGTGAAGAAAGGATGACAGACTTGAAGGTTTCAGGGTCACTGGAAAAGAATAAGTTTTACTCTTTTGCATTAGATAAAACTATTACTCCTGATACAAAAGCACTTCTTGAAAGAGCAAAGACTTTATATTCATCCCGTGAAGATAACTGGTCCTTTCTTCCGTCACGCTTTCCAGCATCCCACATCTGTTCTGATAAGGACAAGGTAGAACTAACGCCACGGCCGATTCCTTCTTGGTACATGAAAAAGAAAAAGATTCGTACTGACTCTGATGAAAAACTTCATGATAAAAAAGAGGAGCTTAAACCACAGGACCAAGAGCGCCAGGAACTGTTTGCTTCTCGTTTCTTGCACAGCTCAATCTTTGAACAGGATTCTCGGCGGTTGCAGCATCTTGAACGGAAAGACAAAGACTTTGAAACAGCAGTTGGTATGCCTTTGTCTAAGCCGGGCATTAATGAGACGCAGCCTGAAACTGGTGCAGGTGACATTCCACAAGAGCCTATAGTACTTTTTCATAGTCGGTTTTTGGAGCTGCAGCAGCAAAAGGACAAAGACCATCCTCCACAGGATCCAGAAGAGGATTCTGTGTTGGTGGAATTTAAATCTGATGATATTCAGAATTGTGATAATGTGCCACCTGATAAGGTTTCTGAACCAGTACTAAAATGCGATGACAGAACTGTTATCTCCACATTAACACCGTCCCCTGCACCTTTAGTTCCTTCCTGTAAAGATGTTTCTTCACCTGAAAAGAAAGAAGTTGTAGCTCCTTCACCAGATCAGTCTGTGCCATTTGTCAAAGAAGAGAAGAGTGAGATTGATCATGAGGTGCCTTCATCTCAAGCCCTACCTACACTACCTACAGAGGACTTGAGATCAGTTACTCCTAAGCTAACTATAATCCCTTCAGCGGAACTTTCCAAACCAGACACTGAAACAGAAACGGAAACAAAAGTACAGTTAATTGAACCCAAATCAGTAACAGGACATAGTTTGACAGTAGAACTACACACACTTGTGGAAGACAAGTCTCCCACTCCTGGTAGTTCCCCAAATAGTTTTGAGAGAGAGGCTGCGGAATTGACTTGCTCTGATTATCCGCAGATTCCAGAAAAATCAGAACTCGTTAAGACAGAATCCAAAACAGAAAATGATGACACAACGCATTTTGAGGAACCTCAAAAAACTGAGATAAACAATGACATACCTATGCCAGAGCTAGAAGCTGAAATAAAACCTTTACAAAGTCGCAGACAGCCTAAGAGTAAAAGGGCCAAATCAGCGTCTGTAGTACGCGCATCACAGTCTTCCCAAATTGTTGCCACTGAGAAACCAGCCACTCGAAAGAGTGAACGGATTGACAAAGAGAAACTCAAGAGAGCCTCGTCTCCTCGAGCAGAAGTACTGAAAGTGTCGTGTGAGCCTAAAACCGCATCCAAGTCACCAATGCACGCATCAGATTCAGAACAAATCCTCGAATCGAGTCTAATCCATGGGAGGACACGTCGTAGGAATGTCAGATCTGTCTATGCCACTCTGTATGAAGGAGGTCAAGGAGCAAAAGAGGCATTTGAATCCTCACGCTCCATGCGAAAACGAGGTAATGATAAAGAAACAATACAACCAGATATTCAGCCTGCATCTACCATCACTAGGCGAGGACGCCCACCTAAGAGAGGAGCTAAACGGCGTGAGGATTTATCACTAGGGATAAAAGGGGAACAGCAGAAAGTGATTGAAGACAACAGTGCCACACAGACTCCAGTTAATGTTGTGAAAACGTCACGATCACCCCGTGCCCAGAAAGTGCAACAAACACAAGTGGCTGTAACGTCTGGAATGTCTGCTAACAAGAGAGGAAGTAAAATAGATAAACAAAGTGGCACTGCGCTGCCTTCTGAACAGGCTGATCTAGAAAGCCATGATGAGTCAGAGCTTCACATTAATTGTGATTCCGAAAACACAAATTCTGCAGTGCAGCGAAAAGAAAAAGACTCAAAATATTCTTGTGGAAAGAAATCTGGTGATGGGCATACTGAAATAACAGACATCAGCTCCACAGAGAAGAGACAACAGCCTGAAAAGAACGTTAAAATAAAAATGGCAAGACTTAAAAGAAATGCCAAACAGGCCATTGAAGATAAGTCACATAGCTTGAAAAATCTTGAGATTCGCGTCAGCGTTGATGATGTGAAAGGTTTACTTCACTCAGATGAGCATGAATCTGAGCCTTTTGAAGCTCTTAGCATTTCGAAAACCAACACAAGTGTGGAAGGGAATGAGGAGACAAAGAAAATGAGATTGTCCAAACAAGTAAAAGAGCCTGATACACAGGAAGATGATGCTCTTTCAGAATCTGAATTCCCTGCTGATCCAGCTGCTACTCTGTTGGCACGACAAATGGAGTTGGAGCAGGCAGTTGAAAATATTGCCAAACTTACAGTTGAGCAACCTCCTCGACCTTTTAAAGAACCACCTTCTGATGAAACTACTATATTGCCTCCTGTTATCGTAGAACCAGAAGATGAAGTTGAAGAAGAAAAGACAGCCAATCCTGCAAGTGAAACTGAACTTGCGGCTGCTATCGATTCCATTACAGCTGTAGATGCAGATGGAGATGGATTTGCAGCTCCTTCTACTTACACTGCTCTTATCCCTACTCCTGAAGCCTTGATAACTCCCTCCTCCAATGTGAGTGTGGAACCTGAAACCAGCAGGGTGATCAATAATATTCTTTCATCAGATGTCGATGTTGGTCCATTACCCGCTAGTTCAAAAGTCTTAATAACGGACTCTAAAGCAGCTGAGGGTCCTCTTTCACTTGAAACGCCTAAGAAAACAGGTAAAATCCGAGCCAAGACACCAAAGAAGTCTAGAAGTCGTAAAGGTGCATACAACAAGAAAGTAGACACTGCTGATGAAGTTTCACAGCCTGAGCCCTCCCCAGTTAAGCTACCAGATTCAATCCCAGAAGATCCAGAAGCAATTAACTCAAAAGCAGTTACTGTTACAGCTGGTGCAACAGTGGCAGCCTCTGTGGTAACTGTTGTTGCAAGTTGTAGACGAGATGCCAACAGTACTATAACTGTAGACACACCCAAAGAGGCAGAACATCCTGAAGTTGAACAGCCTGTACCCAAAGAATCTGCCTTTCATTCCGGCACAGGCAACATCTACAGTTGTAAAAAGCATCCCCCAGCAGTCAAGCCATCCACCACTACCCTTGCCCCTGCAGTTGCCCACACACAGTCTGTATCCCACTTTAGTGTACCTCTGATGCAGAATGCCAAAATACCAGTTTCTCCTGACTGGTCTCCTAGATCTGAAGAAACTAGAATCTATGTTGCTCCTCCAAGTAAAGTTACAGTGGTGACATCTGCTGTGTCTGCATCAACTGCACTTGGACCCCATTCAGCAAATCCACCAATGCCTCCTGATACCAAGGCCTCAGACATTGACCCTAGCTCCAGTACCTTAAGAAAAATCTTAATGGAACCTAAATATGTGTCTGCGTCAAACAGCAATTCAATACCTACCACTATGGTGACTTCTGCACTGTCAAATCCTACACGGCTGACAGAGAATGAAAATCCATCTACTACACTGGGTTCAAGGCAGCGGCATCCTGAAGAAAGGCCACCTTTACCTCCCCAACTTGCACATCACAAACCTTCTCCTCTGACAGAGTTCCAGCAGAACTGTGGAGAGAAGACCCAGCATACAATCATTTCATCTCCCACTACCTCAGTAATAAGTCGAATTCCAATGCCTTATGACACAGAGGAAGCGCCACGAATTTCTCTAAGCAACCGAAGCATTGGTCTCTCTGTTGCCAAGCAAAAATTTAGATCAAACTCAAATGAGAATAGTCGTTACCATGGAATGGATGTAGCAGAAGATGGATTGAGAGGGCGTTCTGTCGTTGAACCTACTCATTATAGTACAGGGTCCAGTCCTGGCCTTAGGGTAAATACGTCTGAGGGTGTTGTTGTTTTGAGTTATTCGGGTCAGAAAACAGAAGGACCTCATAGAATGAGAGCCAAAATTAGCCAAATTCCTCAGGCCAGTGCTGGTGACATAGAATTTCAGCAGTCTGTGTCTAAATCTCAGATTAAGCAAGACCCACTTGTTACATCATCCCAGTCCCCCACCCAAAAAGTAGTTCAGACTCCTACTTCATATGGGCACACTGGCGTTCTCTTGACTGGGCAGTCCTATAACTCACAGCCTGTAATTTCCAGTGCCAAGAAGGATAGCCTTGGATGTGACAAAACTGAAGCGCCATATCATGCAGGATCCCAGGGTGTGGTAAAAATGTTTCACCAACCAGTTAGTACACCTCAAGTCTTGATGTACAACCAAGCAGTGATACAACAGCATGGCAAAAGAGGCCTGGGGATAGAACCGCTTGCAAAAAAGATAGATATAGGTAAAGTGAGCCAGCAGTCTAATCTTAGCCCAGTCATGAGCCCACACCACCCATCACTTTCTGGAACACGTATGAGCCCCAGCCCGAGTATCCCAACTGATCGTTCTGCACTCCACCTCAAACAAGAACCCCAATCTCCATGTACGACTGTTCACTCTCCTTCGCCCTTTATCAAAACCTGTCCTCCGAGCAGTTCTCCAATAGGAACATCTGTGGTTTTGGGTCATGGTATGCCACAGATTTCAGCATATCATTCTAGTATACATCATCAACACACAGAGCAGTCTTCTGTCATAATGCAACCACACAGTGTCTCTCAAGCAATGTCTCATGAGGCCAGGATGAACACTCCTCCTATGTCAGGTATTAACTATGGGAGGCGAACTGATTCCCTGCCATCTCCACACCCGGGTCCTGCTCAGCACTCAAACACACCACAGTCCAATGTCATCAGAGACATGGTACTGCAGTCTGTGAATCCCCAGGGGTCATCGAGTGGCGGAGGTAGTGAAGAAGACTCTCGACATTTTGACCAAGCTCACAGTAGGCCTTCAGCACCCCAGCTTCAAACTGATGTTTTGATGATGCACAGTGACCACAGAGGACACCACTCAAGCATTCGTGTGGACCAGTACAGAGATATGCACCAACGCATCCTGATGCACCAGCAACTGGAAGAGCAGGCAGCTCTAGAAGTGAGACAATCGCGCATATCAGAGACTGGAACAACATCTTTGACAAACATCCCTGGGCCTTCCAAGAGTCCTATACTGGGAAAGATCATGGAACCTTCATTGAAAGAGGCCATCAAACCACATGAAGGAAAGATCATACATCCATCCCCCAATGAGAGTAGAATTAGGGGAGTTCATGCATCTAGTCCTGTCGTGGTGTCCCCCCATCCTCATGGGGGTCATCTTATGCACTCAGGAGGTGCCAGTTCCTTTCCAGTGTATCAGGAATTGCATGGCTTCTCTTCCCAGTTTTCAGGACACCAGTCATCAGCACAGAACCTGACAAATCAAGAGGTTGCATCCTCACAGGTGATGAAATTGTGTTTGTTTGTTTGTTTGTTTTTTGGTTAATCAAAAATTATGTGCAAATTGTATTCCTAATTATGTTGTATGCTTGTTTTGTATAGATATTCACATCGAGCACCTGCATAGCTTTATTCATGTTGAATATATGTTCTTCATCAGGTCTCTGTAGAACTTGAACTGGGACATAGGGGTAAATTGCCTCAGTCGCTTGGGGGAGGAAATGATTCCAAAACTGAGCTTGCCCATCTTCGCCATGCTACTGCCAAGGACTTTTCGCATATATCCCGAATATCAGGGGACACAGTCTCACCTTCATACCAGTCTCCCATGACTTCACCCATGACATCTCCCATGGGTCTTTCCCACAAGTCCGATGTCTGTCTCCAGAAAGGGCCTCCATCCTTCCCAACAACACCTCTGCCAGCAGCACCCCAATCAGGATCAGCACAGCCACGATCTGATGCAAAGCTGGAACATTCCAGACATCGTTCATTTGACATGGTGCAGCTTTTGACAGTAAGTTGAAAAACCTTCATACATTGAAAACATTTTCAGACAAATGCCAAGGGTGAAGACAATTGAAAGAGTCTTTTTTTTTTTTCCCCCTGCAGAAATATCCAATTGTATGGCAAGGTTTATTGGCACTGAAGAATGACCAAGCTGCTGTCCAGTTGCACTTTGTCTCTGGTAACAACATGTTGGCACAGCGCTCCTTGCCTCCTCCCGAGGGAGGTCCACTTCTTCGTATTGTTCAGAGGATGAGGCTCGAGACCTCCCAGTTGGACAGTGTGGCACGCAGAATGACTGTAAGTGTTTTGCATTTTATTTATTCTGTTAAGTAGGATCTAAAGGTGGTTGTAATCTCTCACCACTGAGTGGATAAAGGGAATATTAGCAATAGCAGGTGTAACAATTTACAACGTAAACAATGATACAAACTCTGATTATGTTTATCTCAGTTTGTGTGATTGTGCTGAATTACTTTGGAGATGTTTGTTGCATGTCTGTGAGTGTTATAGCCAGCACTTCTCCTCTTTTATAAATATGCTTTTTGGGACATCTGACAGCTATGCTCACTAGCACTGATAATTTGTGTTTTCCTGAATGACTGTGACAGCAAACAGTGGCGCTGGTGGGCACTCATAGCCTGTGGTTAGCAACAAGGCTACACAAGAAACCTGATAGGCCTGTCTGTAAATATTTAATGTTATGGTTATTGTAGATGTTTAAAAAAACTGCTGACATGGCTCAAAATAAAATGTTTGCTGGTCCTCACCTGTACATATCTGTACTCAAAATTTCAGGGCTGACTTGTAATAGTTCTTACAGATTTACTCATGGAAATGGTGTGGACTCACTGACTGACTCCATTGATCCTATGCTTGATTTCATGGGTGCTAGTCTTCCATTGTATGACTGTCCGTCAAAATAGAAATTCAGATTCTGTGATTTCCTTATAATAAATTATTCCTATACTGTTTTCGCATCGCTGCTATACGGAGTGGCGTCATCTCACGATACTTTAGCGCAAGACTTGGTGGGAATCTGACTGTGCAAAACCATTTTTGCGGGTACATTTCACATAAACAACTTCAGCTCTTTATTTTATCCTGTTTACATGCAGTTGACACAAACCATGAAAAAACGCAAGCATTACACGAAGCCCGTTGATCAGAGGTCAATCTCTAGATTTTTTGTTTCGCCTTTGGTGGTGACCACAGGCCGTGTAGCCGAGAATGAGCAGCCAGAAAATTGTCCGAATGTGTGGGGCGCTGCGGTCCGTCCAGGGAGGGGAGGTTCGTGTTGTACTCTATAATCGTGATCGTCACTGAGTTTTTAAAAGGCCTATCGCAAAGCGTTTTTTTTTTTTTACGACATCGTGCAAGTTCTATCCGCGGACACTGATCTGACTGTTACAGATACAAATCAGTGTCCTCGGATCCGCGAAAGTCGGTGGAAAAAAAATGCCTCTCTCAAAGCGTGGCTTTTGCGACGGTTGTCTCAAAGCGGGACTGCTTGGTTGCTACGGCGATGCTGTGTGGCTGCTCCAAGATGCTGTTCTTTAAGCTAAACGTAGCATGTGGACATTGCAAACTTTAATAGCCATCAAATTTTTAAAAGAAGTTTAAGGCATGTCTGTGTCATGTAGCGACGTCAGAGAGGGAAGATGGCGAGAAACACTGTTTGAAAAAGTTTTTATTTCGACAAGAATCCATGGAATTGACACTGGGTTGAATTTAAAGTTCGTCTTCATGAACACAGGTAAAAGAAATGGGAAAAAGCTCACTGCATCTTGTGCCCTCAAGAAACACGGTAAGAATCGTTTTTGTCTCTGGAAAATAAACATTGTGCTGTTCACACAGGATTTCAAACAAGATTATGTGACTTTTTAAATTGTCTTTCTTTCATTAGAAAGAAAGACATTGTGGCTTTGAATGGATTTACAGGAATTTACACAAGGATATAAGTGACTTTTTTACTATAAGGTATGTTATTGATATTTTACTAAGATTTTCAAAATATTCTCCAAGCTTTAGCTGTGTTTTTGTGAATGTTTTAACAGTCTTTTCATTCTTCATGAATTTCATGTAGTTTAATTGTTCTGAGTTAATGCATAATTTGGTTTACAATTAAAAGGAAAATCATTCCAGGTCCTACTTCCATGTCATATTCTGTTATTTCAACATTATCATTGACAGTTCAAATGAAAGGTTGAATCTAGGATCATTTAATATGTGCTTCTTTTGAGATTTTTTCTTCCAGGAGATGCTGAAAATCAGTGGTGGGCACAGCTAACCAAAAAGTTTGCTTCAATAACAGTTAATCCGCTAAAAGCTATCTTTTATAAAGGTAAACCCCTAAAAAAATTTTAGTGGAAATTACAGATAAAAGCTAAACTGATAACTTTCAGTATTGATTTCAGTACACTAGCAGCTAGTGACACAACAACGAGCCAGCGCTTCTGTGTCAGATTAGCTTTCTGTCAGCAAAAGAGACCTGGTGACCAAGGAGGAGGAAGAGGAGGAAGAGGGATAATAAAGACAATTTCGTTTTATGTCATACTGACTTGCCGGCATATCACGCAAGTCATCCAGAGGCATACAGTTTTAACTCATGGTTAAAATTTTAACCAAACTAATTCCAGACAGTTTATTTAGATTAACGTCACGTCTGGCGTTTTGTAAAGTGAAAATATTAGCTATATGTTTTAATTTTAATGTAACGCACTAATTTTGAAGGTTTAAGTGTTTGGACAGACACACATGCTGCAGTGCATTATGGGTAAAGTTTCACGACAGGAGAAATACATTGAGACGCTCTGATCAGACTGTACTTTAACCGCTGCACACGGACAACATCATTAAACTCTTTGTATATTGTGCCTAAAACTCTCGTGACTATTCTCTAGGTTTATAGACTTTGTTATTGTGTTTGTTTTATATAAACATGCCAGCAACTCGGGTTGTGTGAGCTGTGATTGTTTCCTGTTCATGTCATTCTGGAGGAAAGTGAAGTTTGCTCTTTAACGCCCTGCTTATTGTCCTTTACAACACTGTTTGTCCTTTTTGTTCCAGAGTAATATATATATAAGATGTCTGAAATTTGGTTTGCGTTTATTAAATTCCACGCAGATTAAATGTAGCAAACACGGATTATTTGGAATATTTGTTTTAGCAAGTTTTCAGGGTCTCTACTGCCATCTACTGGCCAGTAGATGACCAGTGTTCATTCATTCTATTGAGATATCCCATAATCCTTTGCGTGCCAAAGAGTTGCTGCAGCGT
Source organism: Thalassophryne amazonica (assembly GCF_902500255.1). Classification (NCBI taxonomy): domain Eukaryota; kingdom Metazoa; phylum Chordata; class Actinopteri; order Batrachoidiformes; family Batrachoididae; genus Thalassophryne; species Thalassophryne amazonica. Next base: position 34,023,735 of record NC_047108.1, on the reverse strand, counting down.
CTTATTAACCTGATGAAAAGCATAAAAATGTACATTTTGGTTGTATAATGTTCATTTACAATTGTCATCATGTGGATTCTCTGTGCTGTTCAGACCACAGCAACTCTCTGGCGTGCAAAGCATTATCGGATATCTCAATAGATGGCTGCACCCCCCCAGACACCCTGCATATGTTCCTTGGATTTCAGAATTTTCATTTCACAGCCCTGGATGAATGAAAAACTCTGGAAACTGTGAAAAGATATTGAGTATGATATCAGAGTCAACTGAAGTCAAATAATCTCATAAATTTCATGTAGTATCCATGGAGCTAATTTATTTTTAATTTAAATTCACAAAGAAACAATCATTTGCGACAGTGCTAACTGAAGTTCATAACCATTCAATCAGAGAAAGTATGCATCATTGGCAGAAAAAGGAAAATGTGTACAAATCATAGGGCCCCTTCACACAGTGCGAATTGTATGGAAAACGTGTAGAATCGTAGCTGCTCCGAACGGCTTATACACTTGTTGCTATAACTGTTTGCACACACCAGGGGCTGAAAGACGGAGTGTGCGCTGTGCGAACCCGTCGAACCCTCTCGTGGCAGGTGTCGGCCATATTCTAATTGACACTTAGAAAATGTGTGGCCATTTGTACTGTCATCACGAAAACAGTCTACAGAAAATCACTGTCGAGCTGGCAGTGAAATTTGTTTATAAATATCACACGACTGTGACGTTGCCGAGTGCACATGTGGCGTGGCAGAGTGTCAGCTCCCCCCACAACACGTGTACGTGTGTTTTGCGTTGCTATTCTTAGATCCATTTGAATGGCCGTTTTCCATTTCTTTCCACACCTTTCTGGTTTTGTTGCCATTTACTCAGCAGCCTATCATTATCTGCACTTATTTAGATGTTTTTCCTTCTCCGGTCAACTTTTTAATTAAAGTATGCTGTTTGTTTGCTGCCTTTGTCCTTAAGGACCCCTTTACACATAACACGAAAGATGCAGAGACCAGAAGATAATGCGTGAACCAAAAACAAAATGGGGAACCGCGAATCATTCCACCTGCTCTCGGGAGGGAGGCATGGTCAGACAGGCGTGCATGATAAGGTGGCGATGGTTTCGTGTATGCTCGTGTTCACGTGGAAAGTCGCACACACAGCCGCGGAGCAAAAAATTAATAAAACACCTGAATTTATAATACTTAATTCCTGTTCTAAAGAGCAGAGTTAGCTAGGTGTACACAAGAAGTAATGAAATGACGTGGATTGCTGTTCTCCCTTTCATGTTTTACATGAATTACCTGATGCGCGCATCTCATGAAGACATCAGCCGGGCTCCCGTCTCATGAAGAGCCGGCTCCCGTGTCATGAAGATCCAGGCTCTCGTGTTGTGAACACATCAGGCGGCATGGCGTGTCCAGCACGCAGTGATCCATTGCAAATGTAATATGTGTTTTAATTATTACAATGTGGGGAAATCCCGCAGATACACATGCCTCACGGGGGCATCCTGTGAGCTGATTTTCTGAGTGGCACGATATTCACCAGTGTTGTGGTGTGCTGACGCAGTGGTCAGCTGAAGTGATATGACATTTAATTTATTTCAACGTTAGGACAGTATGTTAACATCCGCGCTTCACAGTACAGTTATGGTATGTCATATACTACAGGCCACTACAGGTGTTCCCCTGCTGTGACTTGCGAGCACAGATATCTGAACAGCTCCATGTCGCAGTGACATGCCCACCTTTGTCTGCAGACCTCGTCAGGTCACAGAAAAAAAGGCTCACTCCCTGTTCCTTCATTCTGTGATTTTAATTTAATGTATGTGTTGTTATTTTTTGTCCTGCATCTGCCTGATGTCTCTGTGTTTAATGTAACACCTTGCATGCACGGTCATGTCCAGCTGACAGTCGGCAGTCAGTTGACATGCGCTGTATGTCTACAGCAAAGTGTATGAGCAAAGCGATCACACATGAATGAATTCAAGCCCTTTACCCTCATTTGTTTTATTTAATTTCCACTCTTTCTGTCTGTCATGTAAACTACGATTTACATGGTGGAATTGACATCTGCTGGCCAGGCCGGCTTCACACTATGCGCTCAGACACAGTTCGGTCCACGTGTGATGAGGGCGTGAGCGCCCGCCCACTCGTGTGCACTGCCTGTTCACCAGCTGAGTTGCAGGACACAGCGGTCAGCTGTTCCAGCAACGCACTGCGCTGTACAACGACCGAATTCCGGGACCCCAGCCACAGCTGACAATGTTGGATTAATGGTGTGTGTGTTGGGGGGAGCGACACACTCCACAAGCCATTTGTGTTGGGGGGTACGATGACGATAACACACTCCACACGCCGTTTGTGTGTGTGTTTGGGGGTGGGGTTTGGCAGTTACACCCATGTGTGTTGCTACTTAGGCACTTTTCACAGACAGCTCGAATGTGGTCACCTGCAGTCTGCTATCGTGTCAGGAGCGCGAATAGCCCCGCCTTTTCTAAGTGCCCGGCGAGCGGTGTTAGATGTTGGTGTGTGGCACCTGGAATTTGGCCGACACCTGCTGAGAGGGGGCTCAAATGGGCTCTCACTGTCTTTCGGCCGTTTGTGTGCGCGAATAGTTGTGGTGACAGCTGTATGAGGCGGCTCGTACAGCTCCTTCGTGCACCCGTCAGCGTTAGTTGTGTTATGTGTGAAGGGGCCTTAAATAAGGGCCACATGTTTGACATCTGTTTTTAATAGAAAATGCAGACACTTCTATTTTTTTCAACAGCCTAATATTCCTTTTTCTTCACTTTCTGTAAAGTAATAAATTTGATACACTTTCACATCCCCCAAGGATGTAATAAAATCATTGGCATTTATTTATTTGTCTGCCTGTTTGTCTGTTAGCAGGATTATGTCAAAACTACTGCACAGATTTAGACACAAAGTTCACCACAGATAGATATTAGGTCATGGAAGGCTCCATTAAATTTTGAAGGTGATCTGGATCCAGATTCTGGATCAAGATTTCACTTTATATTGGCTTTGAAGGATTAAATCAATAAACAAAACAAAACAAAAAAAAAAACTACTTCACGGATTCTCACCAAATTTGCACCACAGATAGATAGTAGGGCATGGAAGACGCCACTGAATTTTGGAGGTGATTCGGATCTGGATCAGAGGACGTCAGAAATCTCAGATTGTGTTCTTCATGTTTTAATTTGCAGTAGAATGTGCAGTGTTCCCAGTGCACTTCTGTAAAAGGAAATAAAAGCTATCATAAGGCTTTTCAGTTTTATTCACTTTTTAAAAACACACTGCTGTGATTTTGAACACAGCTGTATCTCTGCCACATCCAGGTGTTGTGTGACCAGCCCTTTGGCCTTGCCTAGTTTCTGGGGTCCCCAGTTTCTTTGAAAATATTTTAAAGGCGATTTGAAGGTTTGGGTATCACTTGAGTTTTATGTATTGTGGTCCCGATGGGAAAAGAAAGTGCCACTTGATGCTTATTTTTTGGCTATTGCCCTGAAGAAGTATTAGATGCAACACAAAAGCAAAGGTGAACATCTGGGGAGGTGCTCGGCTCAACTAAAGAATCAGGGTAGATAGGCTCCCTTTCAAGCATGGAGAAGGAGACTCAGCTTTATTCAAGTCCTATGGGTTTCCTCTGTGAAAGTTATTCACCCTACCCAAATCTAATTGAGCATGTGTTTCATTTGCTTAGTGCAAAACACCTCAAGAGCAAGCACAAACTGAACATAGCTGCAGGGTTTAGGCTTGTCAGAACGTAGCCTGGAAATAAACCCAACACCTGGTTGTGTTGGAGACATAAGGCAGCTGTTGACAACAAAGAATTTGCAACCTTGTGTAAAAAAAAAAAATTAAACTTACAGCTGCAATGGCTTTGAAGATTTTACAATTTAAGGTTTTTTTTTTAACTGTCACCAGAATAATTTTGTTTCCCAGCACTCAAAGTATTCAGTGTTATATTGCCAATATGAGAAAAATTCACCTTGGTTGGGAGAGAAAGTACTATCTTGAAACATGTGGGTAAAACCTCAGTTTCCCAGTTTGCCCTTTGAGAGTCAGAGGGCTCTGCTGTGCATGCTACATGTAACATCATGGATACCTTGAACACGTGGTAGACCTTGAATTGTGATTGAAAGTGCCAATAAATAAAATACAAACAGAAAGATGGTGCAAGACACACCTAATAAATGCACGCCACCGGAGATTCTGTTGGGAAGAGCTATGGATAAAATGTAGTCATATTTCACATGTAAGTTTTGCTGGATATCTGCTAGAACAGGGGTGGGCATGAAGGGCCAACACAGTGTGGGGTTTCCTTGCTACCTCAGCAGGTGATTTCACAGGTGACTGAGAGTTTAATGACTTTTATAATAGCTTTATTAGAAATGTTTTTCCTTCTGAGGCTCTGGTTTCCATTGAATCCAGTGTGAAATTTGATCCTTGCACATGCGGTTCCTCCTTTGCATCATCTGTAAAGTCTGGCAAAATCCACTCATTCACTCACTCACTCACCTTCAACCACTTACTCCAATTAAGGGTCACGGGAGGTGGGTGGCGCGTACGCCCTGGACAGCATGCCACTCTGTCGCAGGGCCACATATAGACAAACAAACACATTCACACCCACACGCACCTCCACCTAACCTGCATGTCTTTGGATATGGGAGGAAGCTGGAGCACCTGGAAGGAAGACAGGGAGAACATGCAAACTCCACACAGAAAGGCTATAGGTAGGGATCGATCCCATGACCTTCTTGTTGTGAGGCAGCAGTGCTAACCACTAATCCACCGTGCTGCCCAGTAAAAATCCCATTGCTATAAATTTATTGTATTTGCTATGGAGTCCCTCTAAAGTAAGTACTTTACCTGCAATAAAATTGCTTATGATTTTGTTTCTATACCATATTTTATTAATAATAAACAACTAGACTTCAACACAAATTTTTGTAAATAAATAAATGTAATTGGTATCGTCCAACTGATCTTATGTTTGTACTTTTTTTTTTTTTGCACCCTTATGGATACAAAAAGTGTTTTAAATGATCTGAGTTGAATGTAAACTCAAAATCACTGAAGCTCCTAAGTCATTCAGGTAGGTTTCCTTTTTGCCCTCCATGTCAGATTACTCTTTTGGAGCCATCACAATAAAATTCATGGTATGTGTATATATGTGATGAAAGTGAAGATTGTTGTAAGAAGGTTCACTTTACATCATTGACAGAGGTCCAGATTAACACCTGAGAATTAAACTTGTGTTCTAAAGCAGTGATTTTCAACCTTTTTTGAGCCACGGCACCCTTTTTATATTTACAAAATCCTGCGGCACACCACCAACCAAAATAATATTATAATTCTATTACCTCTGGTTTTGCGCAAAACCCAATTATTGCAATACAAAATCGATACAAAAAACACCGCATTTCGAAAATCCCCAAGCATTTTGCGCTCTGATCTCAAGTAGCGCTGTCACGATTAGGAATTTCTGGAGACAATTAATTGTCAGACAAATAATTGCGATTGACGAGTATATTGTCTATTTTTTTTTTCTTTTTTCCCCTTCTTTATATTCTACTATTGTAGTATAATTACACAACTCTGGAAGAACGTTTGGCTTCTGTGAGTGGAGAAACTGGGAATGGTGCAACATTTTTATTTTTATCTTCATTTTACATACAGTCCCAACTTTTTCTGATTTGTGGTTGTTTCTGTTGCATTTCTGAAATTATTTCTCCGCATCAGTCACGTTTTGTGCTTAAACACTGCATTAAGCTCAAGACTGAACAAATAAATACCTTTGGAAAGTAACAGCTGTTAAAGTTCAGAGTTCTCACCTGCTTTTTGTGATCTGTGCGTCTGAACATTGTTTTTTTTTTGTGGCTCAGTTCATTCATATATTCTCATTTTTTAAATATGTTTTTAAAGCTATTTGACCATTTATTTCATCTCATGATCTCATAAATTCAGCATACGACGCGCACATGGTGTGAACAGGACGGTAACGGCAGAATCACACCTTTAGAGAAAGTTCAGAGAGAAGTAAAGGCAGCTTCATGTTTCCGTTTTGTTAACGTTCACTTGGGTTAAAATCCTCTCTCTGCTCCGCGCTCGCTGCGCACTGAACGTGTTGCGCCTGCATTCAGGAATCTCCCTCACCCACCCCCTCCCTCACCCACCCCCTCCCTCACAGTCTGCAGCCTGTTAACTCCGTGCGCGCACACACACAGGCACTGACACACACACCGACAGCTCCGCATTTTAGACGGCTTTTGAAGGAGACGGCACTGTTTTAATCGGCCGTCAGCCTCCTTGTTATTGTCCCGCCTTAAGACGAGAGCGAGGCTGCAGCACGTTTGACATCAGATTCTGAGTCGTTTTATGCTTTGTGGATAAAATAAATAATTCACGGTAATCGCGAATATGAAAAATAATGGCGAATATGAAAAATACCTACGGCACCCCTGACAATCGATCACGGCACCCTAGGGTGCCGCGGCACCCCGGTTGAGAATCACTGTTCTAAAGGTCAACTATGACCTCAGGATCACAAATTAGTAATGGAGTTGGAGGCACCACGTAGAGATGTGACATTGCCCCTTTAAGAGAGCTGCTCCATCACCATGACCTGAAAGGCTGTTGGATGAAGAGGAAGTCATCAATCCAAAACTGGCATTAAAAAAAAAAGTTTGCCTATATCCTGGTGATTAACTGTAAACTTTTAGGTACTATATATACACTGTAGCACTTGGTCAAACTGTATTGTACTTCCATTAATGGTAAATGTCCACCAGGTGGAGATAGACCATTTCAAGAACCTTGGGACACAACAGCAACCACAGTAGATACGTGGAACTGTTCTCGGAAATCACTGAGTCGTCGTTGTGGCTATCCCTCCATGGTGAGGAAGATAGTCTTTTTATTGATTCCCGGACAGGATGGTGGAGGGCGGTGATGACTGAACAGGCCCAGTCTTGACGTGCACGGTTTGTTACAGACGCTTCACACGGTTGCTGTGGAAAGCTTCTGCCAGTCAGGATCGTGCTCCCTGTCCTTCCTCTTCCTCCTCTGTGTTGCTCGTTTGCATTTTTTTTTTCAAAGATTTCAGTGGACTCACATTTGAGAAGCAGTAACCATTCACAATTTGGCATTAATCCTTCATGAATTGCTTCAATATATGATCTATCGAAATGAATGATCAGTCATTTGACTGAGTTAACATTGGTGAGCATGTAATTGAATGCAAGACTGGGGCGAGAAACCTAAAGGATTTTTTTAGCCAAAAACCTAATAAATGTGTTGTAAGTATAGATAATTAATTAATCAATCAATCAATCAATCAATTTTTTTATATAGCGCCAAATCACAACAAACAGTTGCCCCAAGGCGCTTTATATTGTAAGGCAAGGCCATACAATAATTATGTAAAACCCCAACGGTCAAAATGACCCCCTGTGAGCAAGCACTTGGCTACAGTGGGAAGGAAAAACTCCCTTTTAACAGGAAGAAACCTCCAGCAGAACCAGGCTCAGGGAGGGGCAGTCCTCTGCTGGGACTGGTTGGGGCTGAGGGAGAGAACCAGGAAAAAGACATGCTGTGGAGGGGAACAGAGATCGATCACTAATGATTAAATGCAGAGTGGTGCATACAGAGCAAAAAGAGAAAGTGCATCATGGGAACCCCCCAGCAGTCTACATCTATAGCAGCATAACTAAGGGATGGTTCAGGGTCACCTGATCCAGCCCTAACTATAAGCTTTAGCAAAAAGGAAAGTTTTAAGCCTAATCTTAAAAGTAGAGAGGGTGTCTGTCTCCCTGATCTGAATTGGGAGCTGGTTCCACAGGAAAGGAGCCTGAAAGCTGAAGGCTCTGCCTCCCATTCTACTCTTACAAACCCTAGGAACTACAAGTAAGCCTGCAGTCTGAGAGCGAAGCGCTCTATTGGGGTGATATGGTACTACGAGGTCCCTAAGATAAGATGGGACCTGATTATTCAAAACCTTATAAGTAAGAAGAAGAATTTTAAATTCTATTCTAGAATTAACAGGAAGCCAATGAAGAGAGGCCAATATGGGTGAGATATGCTCTCTCCTTCACCATGTTTTCACCATGTAAATATCTAAAACATGCTTTCACATATTGCAGGTAGAGAATGACTACTGTTTACTACTGGCTCTACCTTGTGGCCGAGACCAAGAGGACGTCCTTGGTCAAACACAAGCTTTGAAAAGTGGTTTCATCACCTACTTGCAAGCTAAACAGGCAGCTGGCATTATCAATGTCCCCAACCCTGGCTCCAATCAGGTTTGTGTCCCTCAAGCATCTTTTCCTTCAGAAGCTTTATAATGTGTTGCCATGGAGATTTTGTTTCTTATATTGTTTCCAAATTTTGTTTCCAGCCAGCTTATGTGGTGCAGATATTCCCCCCATGTGAGTTCTCAGAGAGCCACCTGTCGCGCCTTGCCCCGGACCTCCTCAACAGCATCTCCAGTATTTCTCCTCATCTCATGATTGTCATTGCCTCGGTTTAAATACCTCCATTTTCCTTTTCTTCCTGAACAAAGCCAACACCAGCCCTTTTAGACTTATCCAGTCTTGTGGACGGGAATTGCCTCATTTATTTATTTTTTTGTTGAAATGAGTTTCAGTTTTGTAAATTAATTTAGCATGCACTCACTTTAACTTCTTCTTCACCAAGTCCTTAAGTCACCCAATGACATCTTAATTCCAAAAACTATACCTTTTTTTGCAGAGGATATGAAAGGTGAAGTGGGAATTTTTGATAATTGAATCATTTCATCTTGGCCATCCTTGGAAGTGTTGTGCAAAGCCTTCTCAAATACATAGCCTTTATAAAGCTATGGATTGAGACCTTCCTATGGAATATTTTTTTACCTTCATACAAGTGATTGTGATTGTTTTGTTTGTCTTTTTTTTAAGAAACTGTGATAATGTCATTGCACTATATTGAGGAAAAATGTGTGAAATCTGTACAGATTTGAGTATAAAATGATACTTGTTATGGAATTATTATCATTATTCTCATGCTCAGCCTTGCTTGCACAAGACAAATGAAAATCATTGCCTGGAAAGTGATGAGTGAATCATTTCATCCTGATCATTCACTGCTTTTGTCCATCATTTGCCAATTTCTTATCATTTTCTGGACTCTACTTCCTAAAGTGTTCTCGACCCCAGGCATTTATGAGGGGACGATTGACATTTGTATAGTTTACACTCAATGCCTCAACAAGGGACTGTATAAAGAATATTTAATTTTTTTTCCATTGTCTGAAAGCCTAACGGTATTGTGGACAATTGTGAAACTGTAAATATTACAAATATTTAAAGGGCAAAGCAATGTGGAGAGACCAAGGGAATTATTTTACAAGACTGATTGTCAAAGGGTGCTCTTTTTGTTTTTTCTCCATTTTGGTCAAGGGGCACGGATGAGAATATTGGGACCGAACTGTACAGGACCCAGGAGTGATACTCACAAGAAGAAGAAGAAAAATGTTTTTAAGGTCGATTCTGTGCCAAAAAATATTTTGCAACTGCTAAACCCAATGAGTGAAAACAAAACAACAAAAAACTATTTTGATATGCAAGTTTGTATTTTGCCATTCAAAGGGCACACTTGAGTTCTTTCTTTTTAAAGTCATAACACAAACTGTTTTACTACAGTTTTTTGTAAATCATTTTGAAATTGTATCTTCAGTTGTTTCTTTGAAAGGAGCCATTGCATTGTAAAGGTTAAGTTATTGGTTCTACCCATCCTTGATGTTGTCCTCTACTGCCCCCTGTTGTCTGAAACTCACCATGGGTTTGTGATTTGACCGTTTCGTGAGGTTGGATAAGAAATAACTTCTTTTGATGAGTTTTAGCATGTTTTATTTTCAAATCATCAAGGTTAAAGGCGAATTGTAAAAGGCAAAGAATGTGACTTGGAATTGTGCCGCCAGTGGATGTGTTGATCACGTATCCATCCTTCCAGTGTGTCCTTGAGCCAAGCTGTAAATACTCATGTCCTTAAGCTGTGCTCTTGTGCATTTCACCCTTAGAACTTACTTTCTTTTTTTTTTGCCAGGGTCCTTGTTTTTTGTTTTGTTCAACAGAACAAACCAGTCTGAAAGTGGCAGAAGATATGTGTAAAACCGATGCTGAAAGTAAAATCATGCTTGTCAGTTTTGTGATGTAAATATTTCTAAGGATGCAAGCTGAATCCTCTCTTGGTTATGTTGAAGGCACTTATAATTTTTGATAAACAAATGAGTAAAAAAATACAAAAAAGCTTAAAATGTGATTACTATGAAAACTGTCTTTTGATTTTCAGTTTGAGTGTATTTTGCTGTTCCTCCATGAGGACATTTTAAAATGTAAAATAAATGGTGGTTTAAAAGACTTGTAAAGACCATTAAATGTACAGTTGCTCTGGGTTTGTGTTTTTCTGAGCTGCCTTTTGAAAATGATGTTCTGTTAAAATATTCAGAAACATAATGGTGGAACTCCATCAGCACAAGTAAAGATCAAAGGCATATTCCACAAAGTGGGTTTAGTCACTTATCCAGATATATGAATTCAGAGTAAGACGTAAAAATAGATTTTTGGTTACAGAAACCCCAGGCTAGGTTAGTAACCAAGGCAACATATCCTGGATCAGGTTATGTCAAGGGGTATTCCACAAAGCTGGCTTACTCACTTATCTGGATATATGAATTCGGAATAAGCTGTAAACTCAAACCCCAGCCTAGGTTAGTAACAATGGGAACATATGCTCTGAATACAACCTACACTGGGGTAGGTTATGTTCAGGATGTGTTCAGAGTACTTAACCAAGGCTGCTACTTTTGTCAGTGCTACAGAAAGACACGCGCCTCTGATGTGGTCTCTATCTTCTTCCTGCTGCTGTGGTTTTAGTGCAGCAGATAAGAGAATATTTAGAGTAAATCCTGCAAATGGTGATACAAACATCAAATTCGACACAGTTCCTCCTTAGACATTACTCTTTTGGGAAAAAAAATGATTGGCCACTTGAATTTTCAATAGGCTGCCAGGTAGGGGTCAACTGGAGAATTACAGAGGTCTCAAAATTAAAAGATACTCCGATCATATTGAAAACTACACCACATTATGTGTCTGATCATAAAGATTCCAAAAAGGTATAGTTTGGACAATCTGACTGAATTCTATGGAGTTATTGGGGTAAAAACAGCAAGAATGGTGACAAAGGTCAGTTAAAGTTAAAGCTGCTACAATTTTGGTTTAAAAATGGTGGAAATTATTGGTTAATATGGTTTTAAAAAGGAGTAGTTTTCACCATGTGTCATGCTTAGGTATCATGTTATTGAGTTACAGATGCCACATGTCATAGAATCCAATACACGTTGACCTTGTTTGACCTTTACTTTGGAGACCAAACATTCAGCACAGTCAAAACTATTCCATTTATTAATCCTATTAGCTCAGCCAACAATTTGCATCACTTTGTACCAAAATTGTAGCAACTTTAACTTTTGACCCCTGTAAAAACTGAAATTGACCTTTGTCACCATTCTTGCTGTTTTTACCCCATAACTCCATAACAATCAGTCACAGATAGTCCAAACTATACCTTTTTGGAATGTTTATGATCAGACAAGTAATGTGGTGTAGTTTTCAATTTGATTGGAGCATGTTTAAATTTTGAGCCTTGTGTAATTCTGCAAATGACCCCTACCTGGCTGCTGATTTGAAAATTCAAGTGGCCAGTCGGTTTTTTCAAAAGAGTTCATGTCTAAGGTGTGTTTCTGCCAAATTTGGTGCTTGTTTCACCATTGGAAGGATTGTTTCAGTTATCTGCTGCACTATTTAGTGAAATGTAGCACTAACGGTCCCGTTAGTGCTGATGAGTTTGTACATGCTAAAAAAAAGCACTGTGCAGCTTTAAAAATTAAGATAACCATATACAAGGATCTTATTGAAGCAACTGTAACTCTATTCCTACTGAGTACACACCATGAAACTAACTCAACTTTAGCAAAGTATTTAATAAAGTGGTTTAGTAGACTTCATGTGCAACCAACTCAAAAGGTTTTGGTGTTATTGGGTAGAAAAAATGATTTCATTTGTCATTCTGACTTCTTTATTTTACCTTCATTCTACTCAGAAATGACCATGCAAATTTTTACCTTCATTTAATGAAAATTTTTAGTTGTTTTTCTTTTACTTGTTTCACTTTAGTCAGAATAAATTGCAAGTTCCAGTTTTACAATCAAACTGTCAATTTTACAACCACTGTCAACCTATGTCCAACTGTTTTTTTTTTTTTGAAGTGTGAATATTTTTTATACCAAATGTTTTTAATGTCTTCTTTATATTTGTCAGCTCAGTTTAATGCTAATCATCAGCAGACACCAACAAAGCCTGCACATGTACATGTTTTGTAACACTAAAGTAGGCCAAACCCTACACACACACACGACCAGTTCTACAACTTAATACTTACGTCAAGCTGTTGGCTATGCTGACACAACAATAGCAAAGATGTGTATGAAATTATAACATCATGTACCACATGGCTTCAGCGTGCAAAGCTAAAAATGGACTTAAAGCTGTTACGTTTGGCTAGTTTGATTTTGTAATGACTAAAAACCTACAACCTCTTAATACAAAAAACATGAAATATTAGTGACATAAGAATGACATATCTCCAATATTTTGTGTGTTTAATAGTGTAAAATTAGAAGGCTGTCATAGTGCAGCAGATAACTGAAATGATCTTTCAAATGGTGACACAAGCATCAAATAGGTGTCAAATGAAGAATTACACAGGGGTCAAAATTTAAAAATGCTCCAGTCATACTGAAGACTATACCATATTATTTGTCTGACTATAAAGATTCCAAAAAGGTATAGTTTGGATGATCCATTACAGCACAGTGGCTTAGTGGTTAGCACTGTTGCCTCACAGCAAGAAGGTCATGGGATCGATTCCCACCTGTGGCCTTTCTGTGTGGAATTTGCATGTTCTCCCTGTGTTTGTGTGGGGGTGTGCTTCAGTTTCCAACCACATTTAAAAACACGCCGGTGAACTGGATTAATTGCCTAGGTCTTCCTTGCAAAAGAGATCTTGATCTCAATGGAACTGACCTGGTTAAATTAAATGTTATGTGGTAAAAGCATTTAAGAATGGTGACAAAGGTCAATTTCAGTTTGTACCGGGGGGGGGGGGGGTCAAAGGTTAAAATTGCTCTAATTTTGTTAAAAAGTGGAGCAAATTATTGGTTAAACTAATAGGATAAATAAATGGAATAGTTTTGACTGTTAAATGTTTGGTTTGCAAAGTAAAAGTCAATGTAGATGTCATTTTTGATTCTATGACATGTGACATATAACATGATAACTAAGCATGACACATGGTGCAAACTATCCCTTTTTAAAACCATATTAACCAATAATTTGCATCACTTTTTTGCAAAAACTGAAGCAACTTTTACCTTTTGACCCCTGTACATACTGAAACTGACCTTTGTCACCATTCTTAATGGTTTTACCACATAACTACACCTTTGTGGAATCTTTATGTTCAGATAAATAACATGGTATAGTTTTCAATATGACTGGAGCATTTTTAAATTTTGACCCCTGTGTAATTCTTCAGTTGACCCCTACCTGGCAGCAGAGCCGGCCCAAGGCATACGCCAACTACGCGGTCGCTTAGGGCCTCCACGCCACCAGGGGGCCCCGAGAGTACCGAGACGTTGTGATAAAAAAGTAAATAAAATAAGATTGAATAATTTAAACGAAATTGTATTGCACCCGAAAAAAATTAATTCATTTTGACAAAATACCAATACTAGGTTAATTGATGCCTCCTGTTGGCTGCTGCCACCATTGGGCAAATTTAGATGCACCGCTTGGGTCAGGTGGTCGATGACTAATCGTGAGGAAAGAAGTGAGTGAAAGTCATGGAGCGGAGAAAAGAAAAAAGAAGTTGGAAGACGAGAAAAAAAACAAGACAAAGGTAGGTTTGCATGTCCAATATTACAATTTTTGTTGTCATTATTTGCGAAATGCTCCGTTCGTTTAGTGTAAAGTGCTTAAAGTGTTTTAAAGTCAGAGGCGATTGCTCTAAGACTGCAAGGGAAGCTCAGCTTCCCCTAAAATGTCAAAAAATAAGTGACCAAATATATACTGTTGTGTGTACATGTCATTGACTAAATATGCGCTACAACGCGCTCAGCTTTTGTTCAGAATCAGCTTCTTATCCCTGGTAACGATGCGGCTTTCCTCTCACTCAGCAACACAAAGCATGCAGCGAAACGAGACGAGTCATTGGATAAATGCTGGGCTTTGTCCCGCCCATCGGACGCTCAGCGTGTCTGGAGGTCTATGGGGCAGTGGGCCGGCCTCGGCTGGCCCGGACGCTCAGCTTCTGCATGATGATTGGATGATCTGTCTGAGGCTGAATCCCTTTTTGATTGACAGCGAAATGAGCAAATAGCGATATTTTGGTGTAAACATCCGTGGGAGCATTTTTTTTTTAATTTTCATTCTGTTCTGAGTTGAACCGGAGACTTTCCTAATCTTCTTAGTGGCATTTTCTTTGTTAAAAACGACTAGCGACAAATCGAGCTTCTATTTCTGGTGGGGTTTTTTTTTTGTAGCTGCTTGTGTTTGGAGACTGACTTCTATCACTTTTTCTGACTTCTATCGCAGTTTCTGTCCCTACCGAGCAGCGGGTGCTGCTGAGCTCCTCCACCGTCACAAAGCACTCACAGGCGTACAAACTTCACGCTAGCCTCGCGCCTGTCCCAGCTAGCGAGCTAGCTAGGTAGCAAGCTGCACATAATGGCAGATAATTTGAATGTTGTGGACCGGATTTTGGTGAAGCCATTTGATAGTCTTCCTTACGAAGAAAAACTTAAAACAGCAGGGCAGATCAACTCCTCAGATTAATTTGGTGCAAAAGGTGGGGAAAAGTAGCTCAGCTCTCAATGCTTTGCAGGCCAAAGTTAAAGCAATAGCCCCCAGTGCAATGTTTGTGCATTGCTATGCACACAGACTGAACCTGGTTCAGTCTCAGGGGGCTAAATGCTTATCTGATTGCAGAATATTTTTTGCATCACTCTCTGGGTTTGCCACATTTTTCTCTTTTCTTGAGTCTGCAGGCTGCTCAAGGTTGCCCAGAAATGCTCCTACTCAATGGAATTTCACATCACAGATAGTGAGCACTGTGGCAAACAATTATGATGCCTCCTGCTAACTTTTGAGATGATCATTGCAGATAAGTCCATGGATGATGACACATTAGACTGTGCTAAAGGCCTTCTGATGAAACTGGAGGATTTTGAGTTTGTGTTCATGTTGTTCACATACGAGGGCTGTCAATAAAGTAACGGTCCTTTTTATTTTTTCAAAAACTATATGGATTTCATTCATATGTTTTTACGTCAGACATGCTTGAACCCTCGTGCGCATGCGTGAGTTTTTCCACGCCTGTCGGTGACGTCATTCGCCTGTGAGCACTCCTTGTGGGAGGAGTCATCCAGCCCCTAGTCGGAATTCCTTTGTCTGAAGTTGCTGAGAGACTGGCGCGTTGTTTGATCAAAATTTTTTCTAAACCTGTGAGACACATCGAAGTGGACACGGTTCGAAAAATTAAGCTGGTTTTCAGTGAAAATTTTAACGGCTGATGAGACATTTTGAGGTGATTCTGTCGCTTTAAGGACGTCCCACGGTGCGAGACGTCGCTCAGCGCTCTCAGCCGCCGTCGTCAGCCTGTTCAAGCTGAAAACCTCCACATTTCAGGCTCTATTGATCCAGGACGTCGTGAGAGAACAGAGAAGTTTCAGAAGCAGTCGGTTTCAGCATTTTATCCGGATATTCCACTGTTAAAGGAGATTTTTTTAATGAAAGACGTGCAGACGGATCCGCGCGTCGGGACGCAGCCGACGCGGTGCGGCGGCACAGGAAAAACACCTCCGTGTTGATAACCATTTGTAAAATCCAGGCAGCTTTTGATGGCTTTCAGTGGAGTGAGTATATGAGAAATTGTTTAACAGGCAGGACATGTTCCAACTTGTCCTTAAGGCTTTCAACAGAGGTGTTTTTCCTGTGGCGGAGCGTCGCGGCGGCTGCATCCCGACGCGCGGACCCGTCCGCACGTCTTTCATTAAAAAAATCTCCTTTAACAGTGGAATATCCGGATAAAATGCTGAAACCGACTTCTTCTGAAACTTCTCTGTTCTCTCACGACATCCTGGATCAATAGAGCCTGAAATGTGGAGGTTTTCAGCTTGAACAGGCTGATGACGCCGCCTGAGAGCGCTGCGCGACGTCTCGCACCGTGAAAAGTCCTTAAAGCGACAGTCTCACCTCAAAATCTCTCATCAACCGTTAAAATTTTCACTGAAAACCAGCTTAATGTTTTCGAACCGTGTCCACTTCGATGTGTCTCACAGGTTTAGAAAAAATTTTGATCAAACAACGCGCCAGTCTCTCAGCAACTTCTCAGACAAAGGAATTCCGACGAGGGGCTGGACGACTCCTCCCACAAGGAGTGCTCACAGGCGAATGACGTCACCGACAGGCGTGGAAAAACTCACGCATGCGCACGAGAGTTCAAGCATGTCTGACGTAAAAACATATGAATGAAATCCATATAGTTTTTGAAAAAAATAAAAGGACCGTTACTTTATTGACAGCCCTCGTATGAACAAATCTTCTCTGAGACTGATGTGGTGTTTGACATTGTCCAGCAGAGAGCTATGGATGCTCTGTACTGTACTGTTGTGGATTTCTATGTTCATTTTGGAGATTATTTAAGTATTGTATTTAATTTTGATTACAACTTTATTTTTCTGTAAGATAATGTGAATGTCATTTGATTCTATTTTGTATTTGGATATTGAACATTTTGCACACCATTGCACATCTGAAAGAAATTAAACTATTTAACGTGTTTACTATAAATGCAGTCTCCTGCCTGCTGATGTTACTTTCAGATAGTTAAATTAATGAGCCATACTTATACATCACTCTGTATGTAGAAGTTAATTAAAACATATTTATGAGTTTGCTACCCCTTTAAGGTTAAAAACAAGAATGACACCTGTATGATGTAAGATAATTACAAATAATGCTAATGATTGTGGGTACGTTACACACATAACAGTGTAGCCTATGGAATAATGAGGCATCTGGTGCTGAGGTGATGGTAGGGGGGCCCCCAAATGAAATTCTGCTTAAGGCCCCATAAAGGCTTGGGCCGGCCCTGCCTGGCAGCCTATTGAAAATTCAAGTGGCCAGTCAGTTTTTTTCAAAAGGGTAACGTCTTAGGAGTATTTGTGCCAAATGTGGTGCTACTGTCACCATTTGAAGGATTCCTCTAAATATTCTGTTATCTGCTGCACTAATCAGGCCAAATGTAATGTTACAGCGTCCTCTATTGTGGATGTAATAAGTACTGTGACAGCCAACCCAAGTCTCCCTAACACGCTGATCCAGACTAAACAGAGTCCGTAAGACTGTCCTCTTAATTTTCAAACCAAACACTTATCAGTGTAATGACCCTGAATGTTCATAAACTCTAATTTCATATTATGTTGTTTTTAAAACTACACTTTGGCCTCTCTTACAACTCTGCCTCTCACAACTAATACTATTATATTCATATTATATTGATGATGGCAGCACAGTGGCTTGGTGGTTAGCACTGTTGCCTCACAGCAAGAAGGTCATGGGATAATTTCCCACCTGTGGCCTTTCTGCGTGGAGTTTGCATGTTCTCCCCGTGTTTGCATGGGTTCCCTCCATGTGCTCCAGTTTCCTCCCACATCCAAAGACATGCAGGTTAGGTGGACTGGAAACTTTAAATTGAGCACTGCTTGAGGGCTGGTGCTCGGACTGCAGAGTAATATGCACCCGCTGCCCACTGGACCCAGAGTCCATGTCTGTCCAGTGCCGACCCTTCTACCTGCCACGGGCACAAACAGTAGCCATTGTGACTGCTGTTTACATACCCCAATGCTAATGTTAGCACGGCACATGGCCTGCTTCAGATCATGGTGTCTAAACATGGCTCAT
Organism: Thalassophryne amazonica; assembly: GCF_902500255.1. Lineage (NCBI taxonomy): Eukaryota > Metazoa > Chordata > Actinopteri > Batrachoidiformes > Batrachoididae > Thalassophryne > Thalassophryne amazonica. The sequence continues at coordinate 34,005,672 of NC_047108.1, read as the reverse complement.
CTGGATGGCGTGCCCATCATTGCTGGGAACTTTAATAAAACACACCTCAAGACTGTTCTCCCCAAATTCCACCAGCACATCAAGTGTGCAACGAGGGGAGAAAACACTTGATCATGCTTATTCTAATATAAAGCATGCCTACAGAGCGACCCCCTGCTCCACCTCAGACAATCAGACCACCTTTCTCTGCTCCTCTTTCCAGCTTACACCCCTCTCAGGAGGCAAACAAAACCAACCACCTAGACTGTCAAAGCCTGGCCTGAAGATACCCTCGCCCAGCTGCAGGACTACTCTGCCTGCACAGAGTGGAGCATTTTTGAAGATCAGGACCTGGACACACACACAAGCGTCTCTCCTCTTCTCCATCAGGTGCTGTGTAGAAAATGGTACCGAAAACAAAGGTATCCGGGTCTGTCCAAACAGGAATCCCTGGATGACAAAGGAAGACCAGAACCTGATCAGAGCTTGTAACTTGGCCTTCAGGGTGGGAGACAGAGCTCTCTACAGCACTGGCCAGATCTGACCTGAGGAGGGGTATCAAACAGGCTAAAGACTCCTACAAAAAGAAAATAGAGGGATACCTGACGGACAGTAACCCATGTCAGATGTGAAGTGGCATCCAGGCCCAAACCAACTACAAAGGCCACCCACCTCCAGCATCCTCCAGCATCATCAGCACACTGGTAGAGAAGCTAAACAGCTTCTTTCCCCAGTTCGAGACCACCACCAGACATCTACAGTCACTGCCTCACCCTGGTTCCAACACCTCACCTTTCTCTCTCCAGGAGCATGAGGTGAGAAAAAAACCTAAGAGCAGTGAACCTCAGGAAAGCTGCTGGCCCTGACGGTATTCCGGGGAGGTGATTAAAGCCAACTAGCAGGGATCCTCACCAAACTCTTCAACCTCTTCCTGACATATGCCACCTTTCCCACATGTCTGAAGGCCTTCACCATTGTCCCCATCCTCAAATAACCTCAGGTCAGATTGTTTTCTGAGCACCAAAGCAACAGTTTCTCCACCACGGCCCTGTATACTGTCTCGTCCGTGTCACAGATGAGTCCAACCACTGTGGTATCGTTATGCCATGGAAGACTCCACTGAATTTTGGAGGTGATTCGGATCCGGATTCTAGATCAAGATTTACCTTTATATAGGCTTTGAAGGATTACTTCAAAACTGCTTCACAGATTCTCACTAAATTTGCACCACAGATACATATTAGGGCAGAGAAGACGCCACTGCATTTTGGAGGTGATCTGGATCCAGGGACACACACACACATATAAGGTATTTAAGTACTCTGCACCTTCTTCTTCCTGGAATGAACTTCAGAAAGAATTAAAATTACCAGGACTGCTTTCATTTGGAGAATTTAAATGCATCATATCCGACATGGAAAGGAATTCACTTGGACTGTGTAATTGTGTCTGATTTCTTCCCAGCTCTGTGGAATGATCTCCCGACACATATACGGCAGTCAGATAATGTGGAGACTTTTAAATCGAGACTAAAAACCCATTTGTTTTCCTTGTTTTATTATTAGTTTTATTGTGTTATGTGTTTTTTTCTTGTGCTCTTTTATGGTTTTGTCTTTTTATTGTGTTTTTCATTTTTTTTAATTTAAAATTTTTCTCTGTTTTCGGTATTGTGTTGTGTAAAGCGCCTTGAGGCGATCTCATTGTGAGTTGGTGCTATAGAAATTAATAAATTTGATTTGAGTTAAAAAACACTAAGACAAGACAGCATCATCTAGAGGTTTCTTCAATATTCAATAAAAGCATCCTTCTGCAAATGTGAACAAAAAGTAATCCTTTCCATAACATAAAGATAATTCACAATATTAATCCACTCTTGTATTGAGATTATTTTATTTAAATCAGATAAAAGTTTCTGGGGGATCTCTATTGTAAGGACCTGAAATAAAAACAGAAATCGAGGCAGAACATTAATTTTTACCGAATTAATTCTATGACTGAAAAAAGAAATAGAGTTCCATCTACTGATGTCTTCTTTAATTTTTGTCATGAGGGGACAGTAATTTAAGGCAAAGAGTGTATCAATTGTATTTGATAATTTTATTCCCAAGAATTTCAGTGAATTATGGTCTCATTTAAAGCAGAATTTCACCTGTATCTGGATTGGAGGTGAGTAATTGAAAGACATTATTTGCATTTTTTGTATCTTTAATTTGTATCCTGCATATCTATTAAATGTCTGTAAAAGGTTCATTAATTCGACAAGAGAGCAAGAGGGCTGGCTTAAATACACCAAAACATCATCAGCATAGCACCACAGCATGTGGTCTTCTTCATCTATACAAATTTCCTGGATGTTGTCTGTCTGAATTATTTGTTGTGCAAGAGGTTCTATATAAAGGGCGAAGAGCAACAAAGGTGACAAAGGGCACCCTTGTCGCGTTCCGCACTCTAAAATGATAGGATCCGTGAGATAACCATTTATTATAATACGGGCTGAGAAGTTCAGCTATCCGTGGGGAGCTCGGAGTAGAGTTGCTGCGGTGAAGTGGTTCAGGCATCTGGTAAGGATGCCTCCTGGGCGCCTCCCTAGGGAGGTGTTCCAGGCACATCCATCTGGGAGGAGACCCCGGAGAAGACCCAGGACTAGGTGGAGAGATTATATCTCCACACTGGCCTGGGAATGCCTCTGGATCCCCCAGTCAGAGGTGGTCAAAGTGGCACGGGAAAGGGAAGTCTGGGGTGCCCTGCTGGAACTGTGGCCCCGCGATCCAAACCTGGATAAGCGGTTGAAGATGAGTGAGTGAGTGTACTGATTATTGTAACAAATTTTTCATGCGTGCCTTTTTAATACATTACATAGGAAAGGCTAGCTCACCGAGTCAAAAGCTTTCTCGGCATCTAGGCTGATAAATAAAGATTCAGTATTGTTCTGTTGAATATGATTTATTATGTGAAGAGACCATCAAATATTGTCATGAGTTTGTCTTTTTGAGATAAATCCTGTCTGGTCATTACATATGAGCTCAGGGAGAATCTTTTCTAATCTTTTGGCAATTATAGCTGCAAAAATTTTGTAATCAGTATTTAACACAGAAATTGGCCGATATGATATTTCCTTCTTTGGGTATAATTGATATCACTGCCTCATTCCAAGATGGAGGCATCACACCTTCTAGAGTTGTATTACAAGCTCTGAGTAGGCCTGGTGAGAAACCGTCTGGTCCGGGGGATTTGTTCACTTTCAGCTCGGAGATAGCATTATTTAGTTCTGTACCAGTTAGCAGTTTATTTTGTTTTTCTGTCATTAAGTTAAGAGTACTTAAAAACAGGGCTATTTGTTGTTCATCTTCTAGTAGTGGTTGTGTGTTTAAAAGTTTATAAAACCTTTTAAATGCCTGTTGTATTTCCTGTTGCTTACGAGGGCTGTCAATAAAGTATAGGTCCTTTTTATTTTTTTCAAAAACTATATGGATTTCATTCATATGTTTTTACGTCAGACATGCTTGAACCCTCGTGCGCATGCATGAGTTTTTCCACGCCTGTCGGTGACGTCATTCGCCTGTGAGCATTCCTTTTAAAAAAATCTCCTTTAACAGTGGAATATCCGGATAAAATGCTGAAACCGACTTCTTCTGAAACTTCTCTGTTCTATCATGACGTCCTGGATCAATAGAGCCTGAAATATGGAGGTTTTCAGCTTGAAACAGGCTGACGACGGCGCCTGAGAGCGCTGCGCGACGTCTCGCACCGTGGGAAGTCCTTAAAGCGACAGTCTCACCTCAAAATCTCTCATCAGCTGTTAAAATTTTCACAGAAACCATCTTAATTTTTTGAACCATGTCCACTTCGATGTGCCTCACAGGTTTAGAAAAAATTTTGATCAAACAAAGCGCCAGTCTCTCAGCAACTTCTCAGACAAAGGAATTCCGACGAGGGGCTGGGCGACTCCTCCCACAAGGAGTGCTCACAGGCGAATGACGTCACCGACAGGCGTGGAAAAACTGACGCATGCGCACGAGGGTTCAAGCATGTCTGACGTAAAAACATATGAATGAAATCCATATAGTTTTTGAAAAAAATAAAAAGGACCTATACTTTATTGACAGCCCTCGTATATAGTGTAATTTTAGAATCTGTATCTGTTATCTTGTATATGGTGTTGTTTTTGCAGCCTTTTTGCCAAAAATTTCATTGATTTTGAGCTTGACATGTAGTATTTGTGAATACCATCTTTTTTCGATTTCTGTTGAGTACAGTATATTTATCTCATTCCTGATTTTCTTTATCTTCTTGATCAAGTCTGTTTTTATTCCTTTTTGTGTTGCATCTCCAAGTCTTTTAACTGCTTATCTACTAGTCTTAATTGTTTCTTTTTCTTTTCATAAGAACAAAACAATATAAATTTTCCCCTGACAACTGCTTTTAATGTATCCCATACTAAAGCTGAGTTAACCTCCCCATTATCGTTTTCTTCTAGAAACATTTCTATTTAATTTTTCATTTGAGTTTTAAACTGTAGATTATTTAGAATGTTGTTGTTCATTCAGCTACTCCTGTTTGTTTGTGGTTGCCACAGCGGATACAGCCAGATCTGCATTGGTATTTGGCACTGGTTTTACACCGAATGCCCTTCCTGACGCAACTCCAGTGTAACCTGGAGAAACACACACAGCATCTGGTGTTCTAAAGAGGTCTCCTGTCCAAGTACTAACCAGGTTCCGTACTGCTTAGCCTCTGAGATCTGATGGGATTAGGCTGACACAGAGCAGACTGGCTGTGTAGATGATTTAGAATGCTTGTATTAAATCTCCATAATGTTTTTCCTGGACTGTTACCAATATGTACAGTGCAGGAGAGAGGAGCATGATCAGACAGGTCAATGCGTCCAGTATCACAGCTGTGCATTCTTTATCTGTCTCTCTTAAAAACAAAGAATCAATTCTTAAGTATCATGGGGTCATGAGTAAAATATATAATCCTGGCCTGATGGGTTAAAGTCTCTCCAGAGGACTAAGATGCCAAGCTCACACATTAAGAGCATTCATTTTTTTATGCAAAGGTGTTGTACGTTGTAGTTGAAGTTTTTGATGAGTCCAATTTTGGATTCAGATGGATGTTCCAGTCTCCACCACATATGATAATGCCTTTAGCCTCTATCATGAAATCAAACATCCTTCTGTAAAAGGCAAAGTCATTTCCAGGGGGGCATAAATGTCGCAAATAGTTGTTAATATACCGTTGACTTTGCCTGTTACCATTATAAATCTTCCCTCTTTGTCTGTGACTTTCGAGACTAATTCAAAAGGTTTTTTTTTTTTTGTGACATTAATATTGCTACCCCTCTCCCACACCCGTCTTATAAGATGAATAATATACTCTTGAGAAGCCCATTCTTTTTAATTTTTCATGTTCCTTTGGGTTGAGGTGTGTCTCCTGTAAGAGTACCACCTGCTCATTTTCCTTTTTCATTTAGGACAATATTTGACTTCTTTTAGCTGAGTTTAGAATCCCTTTCACATTAAAAGAAATAACTTTAACTTCTCCCTTAGTCATATTTATCTACATTATATTTGGCACTTGTTAGATCTCTCTGTGTTATCTTTGAAAGTAAAATTATACACAATTATCTGTTATGTGTCGACGCGGGTTGAGGAGCGGACCTGCGTCAGACGGAACCCAGCGCTACAAATAACCAGAAAAGCGGTTCCAAAAACAATATATTTATTTCACCCGCTGTGCTTAAAAGGTGTAAAAACAAAAATAGCGTCCTTCTGGTGGAGTGACTGTTGGTACGCTCTCCAGCGCCCGCAAGGATCAAAGCCCGGCGCTCCTGGACCCACTACCACCACCAAACACTCCCCAGGTGGACACGACAAACTGACTCTGTGAAGCAAAGAAGAGGTGAGGTAAGTCAGCAGTTACAACAATAACTTTCAAAAGACACACGCTATCAGCAACACATTCAGGTCTGTATCTTTTTAACTTTATGCAAATGAGCAGCTTCTCACAACAGGTGGAGGATCACTTATCCGCATGCCACAGCAGTGAGAAGCAAGCTGCACAATTCTCATCACAATTCAAGTATACTGTGTAACAAAACACCAAGTTACTATCAACAATTAGTCAAACACTTAATCACCTTTGATGTGTGCTGACAGCATGTGTCCTCACCCATCCTTGCTTCACGGGCTCGATGTGTCAAACCCAGGCGCGGTCCTCAGCGTCTCACAAACGAACATCACAAGGTCGAGTTCCCGGCAGTTCTGCTTGAATCACACATGCCTTAAATGCAGAACGCCATCCAATTATCTGCTTCAGCTGAAAGTCTTTAAGGTTGCATGTGAGCACCAGTCACAGGTGCTTCACATGATGTTGATGAGGGTGAGGACTCTTCAGCCAGCACCTTCTCCACAGAAGAATCAGTTTCCATGCCACCTGAAGAGCAAAGAAAAGAAAATAACACCAAAACATCCAGCCACACCCCCCAACACACAACATTATCTCTCCCAACAAAAAATAAAAAAAGAACAGTAACACACAAGGAACAATTTTGAACAAAACCTTAAGACAAAAACTTGCAGTTTCCGAAGTAGAGGCTTGTTTAGATGGAGCCTTGTGAAACCAAAGCTCCCGTTAGGGAATGTCCTCCGCTGAGTGGCCGCAATGTCTAAGTAAAAAAATATGTAATACGAACTGAAGATAACTCGTCAATTCACGAGTCCTGACATATTTAAATAGAGTAACACCCTGTAGAACTCACACATACTGGTGGAAAAACAACCTCTTAACTGTCTCTCAGGGTGAGCATCAGAATATTTTAACGCTTACATGTCATCCACCGTAGGAGAGCACCTTCTGAAAGCTTGGAGTTTCTCCATGTATTTAGAGCGGTGATCTTTTTTGTGAGTGACTGTCAGCTGCTTCCCCGAGCTCCGCTTCATCACTCCACTCCCGTCGTCAGCTGCCGGATCTCCTCATGAACCGAGTCAGCGGCGGGTTTCACCACATTCACTGCAAACCCTCGTGAAGCCATGTCGCTTGTCGCTTCGGAAGCATTTTGAAACATCCAGGTGCCGTCTTCATAAAAAAATTGCATCCACGCATGATAAGAGTCTGGAACTTTATTTTATTTGCTTTCAGAACTTTTTTGGCTTCAGTGTACTCACTGTGCTTCTTCAGCACCTCAGGAGGGAAGTCATGATCCACATAAAAGTGAACACCATCACAGAGCACTTCTTTTTCTGCCATATGTACTGGAGGACCTCTTCCTTGGTCCAGTAACTTCCATGCTGGAGCACGATGGGTCAGGGTTTGGTATTCGGGTCCTTCGGCTTCGGTGCCAGGGCTCGGTGAGCCCGTTCGATCCCGAGATCTTTCTCATGAGCAAAACTGAGTGCGTTTTTCAAAAGATTGTCAAGGAAACCAACAATATCAGTCCCCTCTTTTCCTTCAGGTATGCCATAGATCCTCATGTTGGCTCTCCTCGCTCTCCCCTCCTGGTCAGTCAGTTTTTCCTCGAGATTAGCTTGGCGCTACAGTAGCTTCTTAATTACGTCAATGTTACTTGAAGCATGTTCTCAGTTTCATTAATTCTCTCCTCCATCTCGTCCAGCCTGTCATTAACTCTTTTAAGCTTATGTTTTATGTTGGACAGTTGCTCCCTGTTGTCGTTTCTAAACTGTCTAAGCTCGTGGAGGATATTTTTTAAGCTAGCTTCTGGAGTATCCTCACCATGTGCAGGGAAGCTTGGTGATCCCACTCAGCTGCTTCGGCTCAATTCAGGGTCATCTTCCATCACAGCTGTGGTCGCCCTGCTTCAAGTAGTAACCCCTTTCTCCATTGTTTAAAAAAAAAATCTGTATTTAAAGATGGCCCAAAGTTTATGGGGTTATATTACAAAGCAGTCAGGAAGCTCGCGAATTAAGCTGCCATCTACCTGGCGGTGGAACCGGAAACCCTGTGTATTTGTTTGTTTTAACGTTTTATTGTTGCAACATTGTGCTGCCCTCCTGTCCAGCTCGCTCTTGGAAAAGAGATTTTTAATCTCAACGATGCCTATCTGGTAAAATGCAGGATTTGATTGATTGATTGATATCAGTATACAGTACATATTTCATATTTAAACAATTTTCTTGTTGTGTATAAGATGTCTTTTCCTTGCTTTCCTTTTTTGTGCTGTACAATAGTTCTGTGGGAGCACCCCCCTCCCTGTACAATGACAATAAAGAGTATTCTATTCTATTCTATATTTTCCATGGTGTGCATGCGGGTGTGAATGTGTTTGTGTGTCTGTATGTGGCCTTGTGTGTCCTGCCCAGGGTGTACCCCGCCTCACGCCCAGTGACTGCTGGGATAGGCTCCAGTACCCCCCGTGACTCTTAGTTGGAGTAAGCGGTTAAAGATGAGTGAGTTAGTGAGCTGCTGAGTGAGAGTTTAAGCTGCAGTCCCTTCAGTCGTCAGTAGATGTCAGTGTGGTTCCACAGGACTCCTTTGGATAAACTGGTCTCTCAACCAACCATGTCTCCCTCTGTGGAATTTTTGCTTCTTGATATGAAAAGTGTTCACTTGAACTTGAGGCAAATGGTCTGAATATAGATTAAAATGTACATGATAATAATAATAACACCCATGCTTGTTTTCTACACATAGCAGAGTAAATTAATTGTTAAACTAGAAGCACTCAGAGTGCAAACCTCCGCCAAGGCCATGGGGTCACTGACGCCATAACATCTACACGCCGTGGAATCATTGGACCTAAAAAGTCTAACAATGATGTTTGCTCAGTAGTAAAAAAGTTTCATCTGCTGTGACTGGATAGCATGTATCCTTAGCGCTTGGCATCAGTTTATTGCAACTTGCACCTTTCCCAGAAGCTACTGTCATCTGAGCACTGAGACAAAATTCAATTTATTATTCAACTAAACTGCAAATATATGAATTTTTTAACATTTATGAAACACTTCTCTAAACAAGGCCATAGGGTCACTGACCCTAAAGAGATTCCCCTTGGCACAGTGATCTATTTCTTTTTGTCTCGTTCTCTAAAATTGTATATAATAATCATTAGATTATTAATATATAAACAAAAATAAATTTAAGAAATATTACAATTTGAAATCAAATGCACCCGAACGTGATGACAGCTGCAACTGCTTAATGCTAACTTTTAACATTGAAAATGCCATAGACATGCTAACGCGTTAGCATCGGGATCCAGATCGTGATCCAGATCACCACTAAAATTTAATCACTTGTTCCTCTTGTCATTTCCAACCGCCCCACAAAATTTCTATAAACAAAATAAATGTAAGAAATATTACAATTTGAAAACAAATGCACCCGAACGTGATGACAGCTGCAACTGCTTAATGCTTTTAACATTGAAAATGCCATAGACATGCTAATGCATTAGCATCGGGATCCGGATCACGATCCGGATCACCACTAAAATCTAATCACTTGTCATTTCCAACCACTCCACAAAATTTCATCAAAATCCGTTCAAAACTTTTTGAGTTATCCTGCTGACAGACAAATAAACGCGACCGAAAACATAACCTCCTTGGCGGAGGTAATTACATAATTAACAGGAAACAAAAGCGTTGAGTTCTTGCTCTAAAAACCGTTGAGGTGTAAGATTTTAAAAACATTCTGGACTCACACACCATTCCAACTCATTATAGAAACTTTGCATAATTTATTACCATCCTTGAAAATTGTCAACTGCCTATTTTATGAACACTACCCAATCTACAGCCCATGGATGCCCACAGGCAATGCACTACTTTTACATTATATCTTAATCAAGCGTGCCCCAATCACTCTCATATTTGAAAGTGGGGTGCAGATTAGCACTCACTTTCGCCTGACAAATTTTGATCTGGCTCTGATCCAGATTGTGAATTTTGTGGACATTTGATTTTAATATTGAAAGCCTATTTGGTGTACATTTTGCATTATATCTCAATCAAAAGTGCCTCAATCACTCTCATTTTGCTGTTATGGATTTACCTACACCATCAGAATTGGATGGAGCAGCCAGTCTGCTCTGTGTGAACCTGATCCCGTCAGATCTCAGAAGCTAAGCAGTGTGGGGCCTGGTTAGTACTTGAATGGGAGACCTCTTTGGAACTCCAGGGGCTGTGTGTGTTTCTCCAGGTAAAGCTGGAGGTGCGTCAGGAAGGGCATCTGGTGTAAAACTGTTGCCAAATACCAATGCAGTTCTGGCTGTATCTGCTGTGGCGACCCCAAACAACCAGGAGCAGCTGAAATGACAACAACAACCAAAATTGGATGGAGGTTCCAAATTTAGGCCTGTTGTCTATCTTTCAGTTATCAGTCGAAAACTAAGTGCCAAAAAGCAATGACAAATAGTGCACAGCAGAGATAACCAATGTTCTGTGAAAATTAATACCTCCGCCAAGGAGGTTATGTTTTTCGGTCGCGTTTGTTTTTGTGGAGTTAGAAACTAGAACGTCAAAATTCCCCCTATCCCGCAATGGTGAAGAATCCTTAAAAAATTCCTGGATCTGGATCATGATCCGGATCACCACTAAAATTTAATCACTTGTTCCTCTTGTCATTTCCAACCACTCCACAAAATTTCATCAAAATCTGTTCAAAACGTTTGAGTTATCCTGCTGACAAACAGACAGACAAACATTCAACTAAACTGCAGATATATGAATTGTTGTGTGTTGGGGGTTTGGCTGGATGTTTTTGTGTTGTTTTCTTTTCTTTGCTCTCCAGGTGGTATGCAACTGGTTTTTGTCTGTGGAGAAGGTGCTGGCAGAAGAATCCTTCACCCTCATCAACATTATTGGCTGCACTTGTGGAGGATGTCCACGTGCAGGCCTAATGACTCGCAGCACCTGTGGATGATGCTCACGTGCAGACTTAAGGACTTTCAGCTGAAGCAGATATTAGATGACGTTCTGCATTTAAGCCATGAGTGGTTCAAGCAGAATTGCCGGGAACTCGACCTTGTGACATTCGTTTGTGAGATGCTGAGGACCGCGCCTGGGTTTGACACATCGTGCCTGTGAAGGAGGACGGGTGAGGGACACATGCTGTCAGCACACATCAGAGGTGATTGATTGTCTGAATACGTGTTAATAGTAATTTGGTATTTTGTTACGCAGTATATTTGAACATTGATGAGAATTGTGCAGCTCGCTTCTCACGGCTGTGGCATGCGGACTGATGATCCTCCACCTGTTGTGAGAAGCTGCTCATTTACATAAAGCTTAAAGTCAGACCTGAATGTGTTGCTGATAGCGTGTGCCTTTGAAGGATATTAGTTGTAGCTGTTGACTTACCTCACCTCTTCTATCCTTCACAGAGTCAGTTGTTGTGTCCACCTGGGGGGGTGTTTGGCGGTGAATTTGAGTCCAGAAGCGTCGGGCTTCGATCCCTTTGGGCGCTGGAGAGCGCGCCATCCTTCACTCCACAGACAAGCTGTATATTATGTTGTACACAATTATTGCACAGAAAGGGAAATAAATGTTTTGTTTTTGGAACCGCTTTCCTGGTTATTTAGCGCGGGGTTCAGTCAGACGCAGGTCCGCTCCTCAACCCCGCGTCGGCACATAACATGAATTTTTTTTAACATTTATGAAACACTTCTCTAAACAAAGCCATACGGTCACTGACCCTAAAGAGATTGCCTCCTTGGCACAGTGATCTATTCATCAATTCAGTGTTACAACCAAAACTATGATACATACACTTTTCTTTCCTTTATATTTGACATCCTTGACCATGAAAACATACCACTAGAACTTGGAATCACTTTTATGTCTTTATTAGTTCAAAAGTTATTGTAAAAAAAGGATTTTTCAGTAATGGCGGTTTTCTTCTGGATCTAGCTCCATAACATTTGAAACTACATCAAATCTGATGACACCTTACTGAATCGGTACAGATTCAGCTACAATTTGGTGTTAGTTGTGGATCTCTAGCTTCATTTCTCACCTCACACTGATACATTTTCTATTTTCCCTATATTTTTGCATATTCTGGATCACCAGATCCGGAATCCGGATCCGATCATCACCAAACATTGTTGTTTGATAGAACATTTGACTATGTTACAACCTATTTTTTTTTTAAGCCTTTCTGCCTTGTTTTTGTGGAGTTGGAAACTATATAGAATGTCAAAATTCCCCCTATCCCGCAATCACTTGTTCCTCTTGTCATTTCCAACCACTCCACAAAATTTCATCAAAATCCGTTAAGAACTTTTTGAGTTATCCTGCTGACAAACAGACAGACAAACAAACAAATGCGACCGAAAACATAACCTCCTTGGTGGAGGTAATGATGTAAAAAGAGGATAAAAGTAATACATAAAAATGGAAGGTTCTACAAGTTCAATCGTCTATTTCTATTATGTTGCCTTCAACAGCTTGTATACATTTTATGGCAAAACACCCATAATTTGCTTTTCCTCCATTTTGCTTCCATCCAGCCAGCCAGCCATTTTCTGTTCACCTTGGACAGGCTGCAGCCATCTATTGCGATGGTTTGTTTTAATCTTTGTCTGCTGCACCATGAATGAAGAAGCTAGGGCGCCCTATAAAAGTATTGGAACACTTGGTATTTCACATATTTTAATGTGTTTATGGCATTTCAAATACAGGAAAAAATAATAAAAATCTAAAATTATCTTCCTTAAAGTCAAACTGAAAGCAAATCTCTACAACTTGATATAAAGTAATTAAAAATATAAAAGCCAAAGATGATGGGTTGCATAAGTAATCAGCCCCTTTGGTATAATACCTGTAAATAATCAGGTTTTTTTTTGACAGTTTTCTTCAGACAAGTCGGGATGGATACATGAACATTTCCAAGTCACTGAATATGTCTAGAACTTTTTTTTTTTTTACATCAGTTATGAAGTGGCGACCCCGAGTGCAAACAAGGGAGCAGCCGAAGGGACTTACTTTTTTTATGAAGAAATACAAACAGCATGGTACTCTATGGTAAATCTGTGTGGAGCAGACAGTTCTCAAAAACTGAGTGACTGTGCAAGAAGGAGAAGAGTGAGGAAAGCCACCAAGACACTCAGGCAACCCAGAAGAGGTTACAGGCTTCTGTGGCTGTGATTGAAGAAATTGTACACAGTGCATGCTTCGCATTTTGTATCTCCAGTTATACAGCTTCATGATGCTTTAAACCTAAAGGTAATACCCCGTCACACATAGCTGGAATCACAGAGTGGCATCGGACTTATGAACTGGTGCACATCTGGATCTGGAAGTGTTGGATTTCAGATCCAAAACATTCTGAACGCCATCTGCGAAGTCGACACAGTTAGTCAAAATCGGCCAGTGGCCCCGAGTGTAATGCACATGTTCAAAACTCTCCGGGCGTGGTCGAGATGGTACACCTATCTGATGGCGGTCCATGTGATATCTGAGGACCATCTGACTGCAATTTACATATTGTGATGGCTGCAAAATGGGATCCAAAATGATTTAAGCGCATACGATGGAACCTCGACATAGATTTGGCACTACAAAACCTGCCGGTATGACCTGCACATGCCATGTATAATAATGTCCACCCCCCCAGAGTGCAAAGGAACTGTTGAAATGCATGTGGCACGCTTCATCCATTAATAACTATGAATTATTATCAGGTACAGTGAATGTGAACAGCAGCTATCAAATTGAAAGCTCCGTGTACTACTGTGCGCACGCCGGCACAAATCTGAACAGGGCGTTATATCCACAATAGACCTTACAGTACAGATATTTGTCCATTCCTTCCCATGGGGGACATAAATAATGTGAACTATTGTCTCCATCATAACACGGGCAGCTGCGTCTCTCTGTGGTGCGCAGTAACGCATCATTGCACATGTCAGGCTCAGAGCTGGATGGATCTCACTCTGTAATATATGATCACCTTCTAACTCTGGAGGAGATATAACTTGGAAATGTTGTGCCAGGCCATTACACCGATAAACATGAATCTTATGTTGGGAAAGTGTAGTGACATGGACCCACAACAGGGGGCGTAAATGAACGGACAATGGAAATGCCAAAAGATAACAATTTAATGTTGTGAAAATGTGCACAACGGAATACAGATAACACTGTAGGTAACAGTCAATTAAACAATAGGTTACGTGTGGGCAGGCTCAAGGATAGGAGACGCCTGTCCAGAGAAGAGTCGGGCCCCACACATTTCCACTGCCAGCGGAGACCTGCAATACACCGGAGCCGCCAAGTCCTGAGTCCCCAGGTGGCCACCGCCTCCAGCTGTCGGATCGGGTACTGCTGGCAGGAAGCACAAACAGATCAAGTGGGTGTGTGCACACCCAGCAAGCAGTCAGCAAAGATACAGTTCCTTCCTGAGGGAAAAACCTCCACCTCCAAATACAGGAACTCTGAGTACGTGCAGTGCCTCATGTAACACTTAAACAAGTCAGGAGTGAGAAGTGGGTACGCCAACTCCTTCCAACTTCCACATACTCGGCTACAAGCTGCAAGTGTACAAAAGGTTACGACTGCAAAAAGCTCTGAAGCAAAAACGTGTGCATACGGCACAGAACGGCTGAGTACGTTTACCTGTCGGGTAAGCTGATTTCTCGGCAGAGATGTGGTGTCTCCTCCAGGCTTTTATGGTGATGATGATAATGATGAGTGGTGACAGCTGTCAGCTCCGGGCTCCTGGAGCTCCTCTGTGGCGACTGTGCCCTCTGGTGCCTGAAGCCCGCATTCAGGCAAGGCGCCCTCTGGTGTTGGGCCAGCAGTACCTCCTCTTCGGGCGGCCCACACAACATCTTACCTCCAACAGCAGTCCAAGAGTATTTCACAGTGCCGACATGGACATGAAGCCAGGACAGCAGCCGGCAGTTTGAATCCTCTCAACCAAAATAAAAACATTACTTCCATGTGGTAATCCAACCATCGTGATGTCCAGAGTTGTGTTGTGCTCCTGAAGTGTGCAAAAAAGAAAAAAGAAAGTTCCCTGGAAAGGCGCTCCATCTGAGGGACTGCATGGCCCAACTGCCAGTAAACTTTGAATGAAGCTGTCCAGTGACAGGCATGCGCACATGCGCCACAGCAGGCGTTAAGTGGCCCATGCAGCATTATGCATACATACACACAAACACAAACATAAGGCTGAGTGATAATTACAGCTCCATGCATGTGGTGCACACCGGAGTGCTGTGTTCCTCATGCAGACATGCATGCGTATGTGCGATACACGTGCACGTGTGCGTGAGGAACACAGGCGCTCCGGTCCTGTGTTTGCCATCCAGACATTTGGAGATCGGGCAGTCTGCAGCTTCTTTATAGCCATCTGACATCAGTCTGTGTCATCTACATATCTACATACACCCTGGATGCGATCTGAAAGATGTGGACGAGGCAGTCTGTCTGCGCTCTGACACTGCAGACCACATCTCTTTTCCTCCCGACTGGCATGGATTATGGCAATATTTGCTGTATCGGACATGCTTCCAGCAAATTCTTGCTATGTGTGATGAGGGCTTAGAACTGTGCATTCCATTTTTTGTATAGATTTACAGTAAAAAAGTACAAACAAAACAAAAACAATTTATAAGCATGCACCACCAGAGGGCAGACGGCTCACACCAGCCGACCTGCTCTCACAACAAAAATGGAGGCTGTCAACCTGAGAATACTGATTTCTTTCTTCAGTATAATCTCACCTCTTCTGTGATCCTCTGATGGTTCTCTGGACTCAGTACCCAACGTCTCTTTGCTGGATGGGAGCTGTTGCTCTCCCCACTGGTTAGCTCAACCATCAGTGGAGCGAATTTCTGCAGACGACAAAAAATAACAATAAATAAACAGGATTAATAATAAAGACAAAGTGAATCATAATAATAATAAAATTAACATTAATAATAATAACCTGATCAGTTGGACGTCCTGTTAGAACTCCTGGATACAGCCATTGATATGGACTGAATCAATGGTTTTCATTTGTAGTTTGGCATAGAGGAGGTCCACATGTGGCATGATATGATGGAACAGTTACAGGAAGAACATGAAGTGTAGATGCTCCAGTAGCATATGGCAAAGGCTCCTGCTTCTCTGACAGTACTGGGCTCAAAGTCATCGAAGTCTTGTATGGTCTCAAAACAGAAACTGAGGCTCTCCCTGTGCTTAAACACTGTGTTGATGGCACGGCTGTGAAAGTTCCACCTGACAGTGCTGGATGTTGGCATCCTGTGTATCAAGCACACCTGTTCGCTTGGGGGATCTTGAAAAAAAAAGCTGGTGAAGGTAAACCACGGAAAATCCAAAGGTTGTCTGAGCTCTCATCGTGGCCTCGGAAAGCTAATTCAAAGGCTCCACAAAATTTAACACAGTCTATTATTCTTGAGAGAATGGGGCCAAACTAAAATACAAAATGGAGCAAAATGGGGACTGATAATCACAAAAGGGGGCAAAACGTAACGAAATGGAGTAGACTGACCCAGACTGACTTCAAATAAGTACTTTTATTTAATTGTTTGGCATTTGTTTTTTGTGAGAGTGCTCAGTACATGTATTTGGGGCAGGTGCGCCATCTGGTGTTCAAGAGATGAAACTTCAGCCACTGGGTCACTGCTCCATTTCGTTACGTTTTTTTTTACCCCATTTTGGGATGAATTAATCCATGTCATGTGACATACAAAGCACCAATCAAATGACAAGGATCCACTCAGCCGTTATATAATGTTCTCTACAGTTGCCTTTTATCACCTTTAGTTTCTAGCACTCTCTGCCTCCCTCTGGTGATTCTTGTGTCCTTACAGGTCTTAGTTTCTGTCTTAGCTTTACCTCCATCTAGTGCTCGTTTTTGTCTGTTGGGTTAACAGTTCCAGTTTTTCCCTGGTTGACAGGAGCGACTCAAAAACTGACAGGAAACGGACTTCAGTTTTTGATGTTGTATTGAATCGATGCCTTCACCGAACAGCTCATGTCTACATCAGCGTGCAGGCTGATCTCACACACTCTGCTGACTTTCTCCCTGCACTCCAGCTCCGCCCCAGATGGACGAGCCGTTCCCCTCAATGTGGATCAGTAAATTATGTGATTATGGCTGAAAGATGTTGCATTTTGACATGTATCTGCGGTGAGTGCACACGTTGTATTTAACGGTATGTATAAAAGTAAAACCGTCCGTGTAGCGTGATAAACAGGAAAATATTTATCATGGCATACAACATAAAGTTATTATTATTACTATCATTATCTGTATAAGAGGATATGAAGTTATTATTAGTATTATATGAAGTTAGCAAAGTAGCAAACTAGCTGTGAGACATACTGCTCCAGCATGTCCCTACACATCATTAGACATGATCACTTCCACCTTGGTTGGTCTGCACCTGCATCTGATGACAGAGGCTGTTTATAGTGACTCCAGTTTATCTTCAGTGCAGGTGCATCGTCTCTGTTTGGTTGTTGGTTTATACATGGACGGGTTTGCACCTTGCAGCCTGACTGCCTTCTGTGCTTCTTGTGGTCACTATGGCCACGTTTGGATCATGAGTATAAGTTGGTTTTTGCACTTTGGAGTTGAAGAAAGACTTTTGTTGGAATCCTGTTTGCATAAGAAAAAAGACTGTCGTCTGTACTCACTTTTGAAAAAGAAGTGACTCGTGGTTGAATTTTGAATTGCATTCCATGAAGCAAAGACATTCCTTGGCTCTGTCTATTCTGTTTGGTACTCACCTTTTTATGAAGAGACGTGTCAGTGCACTCCCTTTTAGAGGAAGGAGTCCTACTGACATCACGTTTTAAGAAGAAAATAATCCTCAGTTTTTCCCTGCCACCTTTGTCTGTGTTTTGAATCCCCTTCTAGGAATAAAGGGTATTCCTCCTTTACCCTGTTTCTTTTGAACCTCACCTGTAGTGAAGGAAGGCGTGCCCAGTTCTGATGAGTGTTCCTCTGGAGCTCCCGCCTGTTGTGGCGAAGCATGGCCCTCACCACGATGTGGAAGAGGACCCCCTACTCCAGTCTTATTATCACTAATAAAACTACACCACTCTCATTGCCTCGGCTGTCCTGCATCTAGGGGTTCCCCTTGTCCCTTGGTTCACCCCCCCGACCTTAACAGTTTCATTACATTTACTGAGGTAAGCATCTCCTCCATGCTAAACTAACCTAACATCCCCTCCACGTTGCTGGACATTTTCATTCATTTTTAAAAATTTTATAAACTCACTTATTCCTGTTAAGAGTCGCGGGGTGGTGGTGGGTGCGCTGTATCCTAGACTGGTGGCCTATTCAGGGCTGACAAACATAACAGACTTACATACATTCTGTTTTCAGGCCTTAATGCTCAATTCCAGTCTACTGCTCAGATCCAGTTTTTTGTTGTGCTGTTCACATTATTCTTTTTAATGTCCCCAATATCAGATTCTATTGCAAAGTGCTCACTGAACTGACCCACGTGCACACAAAAACAACAAAGACCTGACCAGAGACTGTATATACACACAAGTGGAGCGTGACCCTGTCTCTCACTCTGTCCTGCTTCACATTGCACATGGGACTGGTAGTGGACACGGTCACGTGTGTGTGTATGTGGGGGGGGGCGTTCCCTTTCATCCTGTGCTGTGCTGCGCTGCGCTGCTTTTTCCACATTTGTCTTTGATATTTTCTTACTATTGTACACTTGCATTGGTGGAAAACCACAGCTTCAGTGGATAAAAGTCATACCATGTTTTACTTCTACCTGTGCAACTAAATCAGGTGATTTCACTGATCACCACATCTACCTGCCTGTAGAGCTGAACTAATCAGCTGGTTTACTGGGTGGATGGAGAAAATATGTGGTCAGACTTTTACTCACTGTCGCCGATGATTTCCATTTCTGCACACTCGGTATATTCTGGGACTGTTTTTTGGGATATTTCCAGTGCAAATTCAGTTTAGGCTTGTGTTTCTTCATACATTATTTCTTATCTTTTTTTTGGTTGAGTTAAGGTCCAAAGCACCTCAATGAAAGCACACCTGCTGTTGAACGTTTCGTCAACGTAAAAATACAAATGCATAATTGCATGTTCACCATCATCGTTATTATCCTGTGCGTCACAGATTAACTCTGGGTTAAGGAATATTTGGTAAATGTGCAGTGCAAGATAACAGTCATGTGACTTTTTCCAATCAGTGAAATATTTTTTTTTAAACTTGTATTTGTACCGTCTGTTTTCATATTATTTTTTCCTCATCTATAGTAAAAGTCTTTTTTGAGCGAGCAGTCAGTGGTGTGAAAATCAGCTACTATTTCAAGTACAAACAGCTCCGTGAGTGATGAGTGGAATTTCAGAATGCTCTGGAGGCAGGAGTGGAGAAACCATGAACTGAACTTTTCATCTACAATTCCCAGATGTCAAGGACATGGACATATACACTGAACAAAAATATAAACGCTATGTTTCTTATTTTTGCTCCCATTTTTCATCAGCTGAACTCAAAGATCAAACACATTTTCTATATACACAAAAGACCTATTTCTTTCAAATACTGTTCATAAATCTGTTAGTGAGCACTTCTCCTTTGCTGAGATAATCCATCCCACCTCACAGCTGTGGCAAATCAAGATGCTGATTATACACCATGATTATCGCACAGGTGTGCCTTAGGCTGGCCACAGTAAAAGGCCACTCTGAAATGTTCAGTTCTATATAATGGCTGAGTGGCTTCTTGTCATTTGATTGGTGCTTTGCATATCACGTAACATGGATTATTCGTCCCATTTGTGTTGCGTTGCATTTAGCGTGTAAATTTGGTTCCATTTATCATGCAGTTTGTTTCCATATATTTTGTACCATTGCACACTGCGGACCACGCATACACTAGTAGGAGCAGAGTTTAGCTAAACATGGCGGAGTTTGCTTTGGTGACAGATGGCGATTTGAACAAGCTATCTGACGGTGCTAATTCTAACACACGCAAAAACAAATCCACTATAGTGTAAGCCATCTGGAGGCATGAAGAGCTGTTCAGATGAAGAGGAAGTTAGGATGAAAAGATGTACAAATTTCTCAGACCACGTGTAACCACACCAGCCCAGGACCTCCACATCCAGAATGTTCACCTCCAAGATCGCCTGACACCAGCCACCTGGACAGCTGCTGCAACAATCAGTTTGCAGAACCAAATAATTTCTGTACAAACTGTCAGAAACCATCTCAGGGAAGCTCGTCTGCATGCTCATCGTCCTCATCAGGGTCTTGACTGCAGTTCGTCGTCATAACCGACTTGGTGGGCAAGTGCTCACATTCAGTGGCGTCTGGCTGCTAATCGACTCTATGTGAAGGAGATGTGATGCACTGCATGAGGCAGATGGTGGTCACACCAGATACTGGCTGGTTTTCTGACCCCCCATAAAGCAAAACTGCACATTATAGAATGGCCTTTTATTGTGGCCAGCCTAAGGCACACCTGTGCAATAATCATATGGCACACCTGTGTCTGTCTCTTAGCAGAATTATGTCAAAACTACTGCACGGATTTTGATGAACTTTTCACCACAGATACATACTAGGCCATGGAAGAATCCATTACATTTTGGAAGTGATTTGATCCAGATCTGGATTCTGAATCATTTTTCACTTTATATAAGCTTTGAAGGATTACTGTTAGCGGGATTACATCAAAACTACTGCACGGATTTTGGCAAAATTTTCAAGACAGATACATATTAGACCATGGAAAACGCCATTAAATTTGGAGGTGATCCGGATTCTGGATCAAGTTTCACTTTTTGTCTCGTTCTCTAAAATTGTATATAATAATCATTAGATTATTAATATATAAACAAAAATAAATTTAAGAAATATTACAATTTGAAATCAAATGCACCCGAACGTGATGACAGCTGCAACTGCTTAATGCTAACTTTTAACATTGAAAATGCCATAGACATGCTAACGCGTTAGCATCGGGATCCAGATCGTGATCCAGATCACCACTAAAATTTAATCACTTGTTCCTCTTGTCATTTCCAACCGCCCCACAAAATTTCTATAAACAAAAATAAATGTAAGAAATATTACAATTTGAAAACAAATGCACCCGAACGTGATGACAGCTGCAACTGCTTAATGCTTTTAACATTGAAAATGCCATAGACATGCTAATGCATTAGCATCGGGATCCGGATCACGATCCGGATCACCACTAAAATCTAATCACTTGTCATTTCCAACCACTCCACAAAATTTCATCAAAATCCGTTCAAAACTTTTTGAGTTATCCTGCTGACAGACAAATAAACGCGACCGAAAACATAACCTCCTTGGCGGAGGTAATTACATAATTAACAGGAAACAAAAGCGTTGAGTTCTTGCTCTAAAAACCGTTGAGGTGTAAGATTTTAAAAACATTCTGGACTCACACACCATTCCAACTCATTATAGAAACTTTGCATAATTTATTACCATCCTTGAAAATTGTCAACTGCCTATTTTATGAACACTACCCAATCTACAGCCCATGGATGCCCACAGGCAATGCACTACTTTTACATTATATCTTAATCAAGCGTGCCCCAATCACTCTCATATTTGAAAGTGGGGTGCAGATTAGCACTCACTTTCGCCTGACAAATTTTGATCTGGCTCTGATCCAGATTGTGAATTTTGTGGACATTTGATTTTAATATTGAAAGCCTATTTGGTGT
The DNA here is from genome assembly GCF_902500255.1 of Thalassophryne amazonica. Lineage (NCBI taxonomy): Eukaryota > Metazoa > Chordata > Actinopteri > Batrachoidiformes > Batrachoididae > Thalassophryne > Thalassophryne amazonica. The sequence goes on along the minus strand of NC_047108.1, from coordinate 33,984,029 downwards.
ACATTTTGCATTATATCTCAATCAAAAGTGCCTCAATCACTCTCATTTTGCTGTTATGGATTTACCTACACCATCAGAATTGGATGGAGCAGCCAGTCTGCTCTGTGTGAGCCTGATCCCGTCAGATCTCAGAAGCTAAGCAGTGTGGGGCCTGGTTAGTACTTGAATGGGAGACCTCTTTGGAACTCCAGGGGCTGTGTGTGTTTCTCCAGGTAAAGCTGGAGGTGCGTCAGGAAGGGCATCTGGTGTAAAACTGTTGCCAAATACCAATGCAGTTCTGGCTGTATCTGCTGTGGCGACCCCAAACAACCAGGAGCAGCTGAAATGACAACAACAACCAAAATTGGATGGAGGTTCCAAATTTAGGCCTGTTTGTCTATCTTTCAGTTATCAGTCGAAAACTAAGTGCCAAAAAGCAATGACAAATAGTGCACAGCAGAGATAACCAATGTTCTGTGAAAATTAATACCTCCGCCAAGGAGGTTATGTTTTTTCGGTCGCGTTTGTTTTTGTGGAGTTAGAAACTAGAACGTCAAAATTCCCCCTATCCCGCAATGGTGAAGAATCCTTTAAAAAATTCCTGGATCTGGATCATGATCCGGATCACCACTAAAATTTAATCACTTGTTCCTCTTGTCATTTCCAACCACTCCACAAAATTTCATCAAAATCTGTTCAAAACGTTTTGAGTTATCCTGCTGACAAACAGACAGACAAACATTCAACTAAACTGCAGATATATGAATTGTTGTGTGTTGGGGGGTTTGGCTGGATGTTTTTGTGTTGTTTTCTTTTCTTTGCTCTCCAGGTGGTATGCAAACTGTTTTTTGTCTGTGGAGAAGGTGCTGGCAGAAGAATCCTTCACCCTCATCAACATTATTGGCTGCACTTGTGGAGGATGTCCACGTGCAGGCCTAATGACTCGCAGCACCTGTGGATGATGCTCACGTGCAGACTTAAGGACTTTCAGCTGAAGCAGATAATTAGATGACGTTCTGCATTTAAGCCATGAGTGGTTCAAGCAGAATTGCCGGGAACTCGACCTTGTGACATTCGTTTGTGAGATGCTGAGGACCGCGCCTGGGTTTGACACATCGTGCCTGTGAAGGAGGACGGGTGAGGGACACATGCTGTCAGCACACATCAGAGGTGATTGATTGTCTGAATACGTGTTAATAGTAATTTGGTATTTTGTTACGCAGTATATTTGAACATTGATGAGAATTGTGCAGCTCGCTTCTCACGGCTGTGGCATGCGGACTGATGATCCTCCACCTGTTGTGAGAAGCTGCTCATTTACATAAAGCTTAAAGTCAGACCTGAATGTGTTGCTGATAGCGTGTGCCTTTGAAGGATATTAGTTGTAGCTGTTGACTTACCTCACCTCTTCTATCCTTCACAGAGTCAGTTTGTTGTGTCCACCTGGGGGGGTGTTTGGCGGTGAATTTGAGTCCAGAAGCGTCGGGCTTCGATCCCTTTGGGCGCTGGAGAGCGCGCCATCCTTCACTCCACCAGACAAGCTGTATATTATGTTGTACACAATTATTGCACAGAAAGGGAAATAAATGTTTTGTTTTTGGAACCGCTTTCTGGTTATTTAGCGCTGGGTTCAGTCAGACGCAGGTCCGCTCCTCAACCCGCGTCGGCACATAACATGAATTTTTTTTAACATTTATGAAACACTTCTCTAAACAAAGCCATACGGTCACTGACCCTAAAGAGATTGCCTCCTTGGCACAGTGATCTATTCATCAATTCAGTGTTACAACCAAAACTATGATACATACACTTTTCTTTCCTTTATATTTGACATCCTTGACCATGAAAACATACCACTAGAACTTGGAATCACTTTTATGTCTTTATTAGTTCAAAAGTTATTGTAAAAAAAGGATTTTTCAGTAATGGCGGTTTTCTTCTGGATCTAGCTCCATAACATTTGAAACTACATCAAATCTGATGACACCTTACTGAATCGGTACAGATTCAGCTACAATTTGGTGTTAGTTGTGGATCTCTAGCTTCATTTCTCACCTCACACTGATACATTTTCTATTTTCCCTATATTTTTGCATATTCTGGATCACCAGATCCGGAATCCGGATCCGATCATCACCAAACGTTGTTTGATAGAACATTTGACTATGTTACAACCTATTTTTTTTTTAAGCCTTTCTGCCTTGTTTTTGTGGAGTTGGAAACTATATAGAATGTCAAAATTCCCCCTATCCCGCAATCACTTGTTCCTCTTGTCATTTCCAACCACTCCACAAAATTTCATCAAAATCCGTTAAGAACTTTTTGAGTTATCCTGCTGACAAACAGACAGACAAACAAACAAATGCGACCGAAAACATAACCTCCTTGGTGGAGGTAATGATGTAAAAAGAGGATAAAAGTAATACATAAAAATGGAAGGTTCTACAAGTTCAATCGTCTATTTCTATTATGTTGCCTTCAACAGCTTTGTATACATTTTATGGCAAAACACCCATAATTTGCTTTTCTCCATTTTGCTTCCATCCAGCCAGCCAGCCATTTTCTGTTCACCTTGGACAGGCTGCAGCCATCTATTGCGATGGTTTGTTTTAATCTTTGTCTGCTGCACCATGAATGAAGAAGCTAGGGCGCCCTATAAAAGTATTGGAACACTTGGTATTTCACATATTTTAATGTGTTTATGGCATTTCAAATACAGGAAAAAATAATAAAAATCTAAAATTATCTTCCTTAAAGTCAAACTGAAAGCAAATCTCTACAACTTGATATAAAGTAATTAAAAATATAAAAGCCAAAGATGATGGGTTGCATAAGTAATCAGCCCCTTTGGTATAATACCTGTAAATAATCAGGTTTTTTTTTTGACAGTTTTCTTCAGACAAGTCGGGATGGATACATGAACATTTCCAAGTCACTGAATATGTCTAGAACTTTTTTTTTTTTTTTACATCAGTTATGAAGTGGCGACCCCGAGTGCAAACAAGGGAGCAGCCGAAGGGACTTACTTTTTTTTTATGAAGAAATACAAACAGCATGGTACTCTATGGTAAATCTGTGTGGAGCAGACAGTTCTCAAAAACTGAGTGACTGTGCAAGAAGGAGAAGAGTGAGGAAAGCCACCAACACACTCAGGCAACCCAGAAGAGGTTACAGGCTTCTGTGGCTGTGATTGAAGAAATTGTACACAGTGCATGCTTCGCATTTTGTATCTCCAGTTATACAGCTTCATGATGCTTTAAACCTAAAGGTAATACCCCGTCACACATAGCTGGAATCACAGAGTGGCATCGGACTTATGAACTGGTGCACATCTGGATCTGGAAGTGTTGGATTTCAGATCCAAAACATTCTGAACGCCATCTGCGAAGTCGACACAGTTAGTCAAAATCGGCCAGTGGCCCCGAGTGTAATGCACATGTTCAAAACTCTCCGGGCGTGGTCGAGATGGTACACCTATCTGATGGCGGTCCATGTGATATCTGAGGACCATCTGACTGCAATTTACATATTGTGATGGCTGCAAAATGGGATCCAAAATGATTTAAGCGCATACGATGGAACCTCGACATAGATTTGGCACTACAAAACCTGCCGGTATGACCTGCACATGCCATGTATAATAATGTCCACCCCCCCAGAGTGCAAAGGAACTGTTGAAATGCATGTGGCACGCTTCATCCATTAATAACTATGAATTATTATCAGGTACAGTGAATGTGAACAGCAGCTATCAAATTGAAAGCTCCGTGTACTACTGTGCGCACGCCGGCGCAAATCTGAACAGGGCGTTATATCCACAATAGACCTTACAGTACAGATATTTGTCCATTCCTTCCCATGGGGGACATAAATAATGTGAACTATTGTCTCCATCATAACACGGGCAGCTGCGTCTCTCTGTGGTGCGCAGTAACGCATCATTGCACATGTCAGGCTCAGAGCTGGATGGATCTCACTCTGTAATATATGATCACCTTCTAACTCTGGAGGAGATATAACTTGGAAATGTTGTGCCAGGCCATTACACCGATAAACATGAATCTTATGTTGGGAAAGTGTAGTGACATGGACCCACAACAGGGGGCGTAAATGAACGGACAATGGAAATGCCAAAAGATAACAATTTAATGTTGTGAAAATGTGCACAACGGAATACAGATAACACTGTAGGTAACAGTCAATTAAACAATAGGTTACGTGTGGGCAGGCTCAAGGATAGGAGACGCCTGTCCAGAGAAGAGTCGGGCCCCACACATTTCCACTGCCAGCGGAGACCTGCAATACACCGGAGCCGCCAAGTCCTGAGTCCCCAGGTGGCCACCGCCTCCAGCTGTCGGATCGGGTACTGCTGGCAGGAAGCACAAACAGATCAAGTGGGTGTGTGCACACCCAGCAAGCAGTCAGCAAAGATACAGTTCCTTCCTGAGGGAAAAACCTCCACCTCCAAATACAGGAACTCTGAGTACGTGCAGTGCCTCATGTAACACTTAAACAAGTCAGGAGTGAGAAGTGGGTACGCCAACTCCTTCCAACTTCCACATACTCGGCTACAAGCTGCAAGTGTACAAAAGGTTACGACTGCAAAAAGCTCTGAAGCAAAAACGTGTGCATACGGCACAGAACGGCTGAGTACGTTTACCTGTCGGGTAAGCTGATTTCTCGGCAGAGATGTGGTGTCTCCTCCAGGCTTTTATGGTGATGATGATAATGATGAGTGGTGACAGCTGTCAGCTCCGGGCTCCTGGAGCTCCTCTGTGGCGACTGTGCCCTCTGGTGCCTGAAGCCCGCATTCAGGCAAGGCGCCCTCTGGTGTTGGGCCAGCAGTACCTCCTCTTCGGGCGGCCCACACAACATCTTACCTCCAACAGCAGTCCAAGAGTATTTCACAGTGCCGACATGGACATGAAGCCAGGACAGCAGCCGGCAGTTTGAATCCTCTCAACCAAAATAAAAACATTACTTCCATGTGGTAATCCAACCATCGTGATGTCCAGAGTTGTGTTGTGCTCCTGAAGTGTGCAAAAAAGAAAAAAGAAAGTTCCCTGGAAAGGCGCTCCATCTGAGGGACTGCATGGCCCAACTGCCAGTAAACTTTGAATGAAGCTGTCCAGTGACAGGCATGCGCACATGCGCCACAGCAGGCGTTAAGTGGCCCATGCAGCATTATGCATACATACACACAAACACAAACATAAGGCTGAGTGATAATTACAGCTCCATGCATGTGGTGCACACCGGAGTGCTGTGTTCCTCATGCAGACATGCATGCGTATGTGCGATACGCGTGCACGTGTGCGTGAGGAACACAGGCGCTCCGGTCCTGTGTTTGCCATCCAGACATTTGGAGATCGGGCAGTCTGCAGCTTCTTTTATAGCCATCTGACATCAGTCTGTGTCATCTACATATCTACATACACCCTGGATGCGATCTGAAAGATGTGGACGAGGCAGTCTGTCTGCGCTCTGACACTGCAGACCACATCTCTTTTCCTCCCGACTGGCATGGATTATGGCAATATTTGCTGTATCGGACATGCTTCCAGCAAATTCTTGCTATGTGTGATGAGGGCTTAGAACTGTGCATTCCATTTTTTGTATAGATTTACAGTAAAAAAGTACAAACAAAACAAAAACAATTTATAAGCATGCACCACCAGAGGGCAGACGGCTCACACCAGCCGACCTGCTCTCACAACAAAAATGGAGGCTGTCAACCTGAGAATACTGATTTCTTTCTTCAGTATAATCTCACCTCTTCTGTGATCCTCTGATGGTTCTCTGGACTCAGTACCCAACGTCTCTTTGCTGGATGGGAGCTGTTGCTCTCCCCACTGGTTAGCTCAACCATCAGTGGAGCGAATTTCTGCAGACGACAAAAAATAACAATAAATAAACAGGATTAATAATAAAGACAAAGTGAATCATAATAATAATAAAATTAACATTAATAATAATAACCTGATCAGTTGGACGTCCTGTTAGAACTCCTGGATACAGCCATTGATATGGACTGAATCAATGGTTTTCATTTGTAGTTTGGCATAGAGGAGGTCCACATGTGGCATGATATGATGGAACAGTTACAGGAAGAACATGAAGTGTAGATGCTCCAGTAGCATATGGCAAAGGCTCCTGCTTCTCTGACAGTACTGGGCTCAAAGTCATCGAAGTCTTGTATGGTCTCAAAACAGAAACTGAGGCTCTCCCTGTGCTTAAACACTGTGTTGATGGCACGGCTGTGAAAGTTCCACCTGACAGTGCTGGATGTTGGCATCCTGTGTATCAAGCACACCTGTTCGCTTGGGGGATCTTGAAAAAAAAGCTGGTGAAGGTAAACCACGGAAAATCCAAAGGTTGTCTGAGCTCTCATCGTGGCCTCGGAAAGCTAATTCAAAGGCTCCACAAAATTTAACACAGTCTATTATTCTTGAGAGAATGGGGCCAAACTAAAATACAAAATGGGGACTGATAATCACAAAAGGGGGCAAAACGTAACGAAATGGAGTAGACTGACCCAGACTGACTTCAAATAAGTACTTTTATTTAATTGTTTGGCATTTGTTTTTTGTGAGAGTGCTCAGTACATGTATTTGGGGCAGGTGCGCCATCTGGTGTTCAAGAGATGAAACTTCAGCCACTGGGTCACTGCTCCATTTCGTTACGTTTTTTTTACCCCATTTTGGGATGAATTAATCCATGTCATGTGACATACAAAGCACCAATCAAATGACAAGGATCCACTCAGCCGTTATATAATGTTCTCTACAGTTGCCTTTTATCACCTTTAGTTTCTAGCACTCTCTGCCTCCCTCTGGTGATTCTTGTGTCCTTACAGGTCTTAGTTTCTGTCTTAGCTTTACCTCCATCTAGTGCTCGTTTTTGTCTGTTGGGTTAACAGTTCCAGTTTTTCCCTGGTTGACAGGAGCGACTCAAAAACTGACAGGAAACGGACTTCAGTTTTTGATGTTGTATTGAATCGATGCCTTCACCGAACAGCTCATGTCTACATCAGCGTGCAGGCTGATCTCACACACTCTGCTGACTTTTCTCCCTGCACTCCAGCTCCGCCCCCAGATGGACGAGCCGTTCCCCTCAATGTGGATCAGTAAATTATGTGATTATGGCTGAAAGATGTTGCATTTTGACATGTATCTGCGGTGAGTGCACACGTTGTATTTAACGGTATGTATAAAAGTAAAACCGTCCGTGTAGCGTGATAAACAGGAAAATATCATGGCATACAACATAAAGTTATTATTATTACTATCATTATCTGTATAAGAGGATATGAAGTTATTATTAGTATTATATGAAGTTAGCAAAGTAGCAAACTAGCTGTGAGACATACTGCTCCAGCATGTCCCTACACATCATTAGACATGATCACTTCCACCTTGGTTGGTCTGCACCTGCATCTGATGACAGAGGCTGTTTATAGTGACTCCAGTTTATCTTCAGTGCAGGTGCATCGTCTCTGTTTGGTTGTTGGTTTATACATGGACGGGTTTGCACCTTGCAGCCTGACTGCCTTCTGTGCTTCTTGTGGTCACTATGGCCACGTTTGGATCATGAGTATAAGTTGGTTTTTGCACTTTGGAGTTGAAGAAAGACTTTTGTTGGAATCCTGTTTGCATAAGAAAAAAGACTGTCGTCTGTACTCACTTTTGAAAAAGAAGTGACTCGTGGTTGAATTTTGAATTGCATTCCATGAAGCAAAGACATTCCTTGGCTCTGTCTATTCTGTTTGGTACTCACCTTTTTATGAAGAGACGTGTCAGTGCACTCCCTTTTAGAGGAAGGAGTCCTACTGACATCACGTTTTAAGAAGAAAATAATCCTCAGTTTTTCCCTGCCACCTTTGTCTGTGTTTTGAATCCCCTTCTAGGAATAAAGGGTATTCCTCCTTTTACCCTGTTTCTTTTGAACCTCACCTGTAGTGAAGGAAGGCGTGCCCAGTTCTGATGAGTGTTCCTCTGGAGCTCCCGCCTGTTGTGGCGAAGCATGGCCCTCACCACGATGTGGAAGAGGACCCCCTACTCCAAGTCTTATTATCACTAATAAAACTACACCACTCTCATTGCCTCGGCTGTCCTGCATCTAGGGGTTCCCCTTGTCCCTTGGTTCACCCCCCCGACCTTAACAGTTTCATTACATTTACTGAGGTAAGCATCTCCTCCATGCTAAACTAACCTAACATCCCCTCCACGTTGCTGGACATTTTCATTCATTTTTAAAAATTTTATAAACTCACTTATTCCTGTTAAGAGTCGCGGGGTGGTGGTGGGTGCGCTGTATCCTAGACTGGTGGCCTATTCAGGGCTGACAAACATAACAGACTTACATACATTCTGTTTTCAGGCCTTAATGCTCAATTCCAGTCTACTGCTCAGATCCAGTTTTTTGTTGTGCTGTTCACATTATTCTTTTTAATGTCCCCAATATCAGATTCTATTGCAAAGTGCTCACTGAACTGACCCACGTGCACACAAAAACAACAAAGACCTGACCAGAGACTGTATATACACACAAGTGGAGCGTGACCCTGTCTCTCACTCTGTCCTGCTTCACATTGCACATGGGACTGGTAGTGGACACGGTCACGTGTGTGTGTGTGGGGGGGGGGGGCGTTCCCTTTCATCCTGTGCTGTGCTGCGCTGCGCTGCTTTTTCCACATTTGTCTTTGATATTTTCTTACTATTGTACACTTGCATTGGTGGAAAACCACAGCTTCAGTGGATAAAAGTCATACCATGTTTTACTTCTACCTGTGCAACTAAATCAGGTGATTTCACTGATCACCACATCTACCTGCCTGTAGAGCTGAACTAATCAGCTGGTTTACTGGGTGGATGGAGAAAATATGTGGTCAGACTTTTACTCACTGTCGCCGATGATTTCCATTTCTGCACACTCGGTATATTCTGGGACTGTTTTTTGGGATATTTCCAGTGCAAATTCAGTTTAGGCTTGTGTTTCTTCATACATTATTTCTTATCTTTTTTTTGGTTGAGTTAAGGTCCAAAGCACCTCAATGAAAGCACACCTGCTGTTGAACGTTTCGTCAACGTAAAAATACAAATGCATAATTGCATGTTCACCATCATCGTTATTATCCTGTGCGTCACAGATTAACTCTGGGTTAAGGAATATTTGGTAAATGTGCAGTGCAAGATAACAGTCATGTGACTTTTTCCAATCAGTGAAATATTTTTTTTTAAACTTGTATTTGTACCGTCTGTTTTCATATTATTTTTTCCTCATCTATAGTAAAAGTCTTTTTTGAGCGAGCAGTCAGTGGTGTGAAAATCAGCTACTATTTCAAGTACAAACAGCTCCGTGAGTGATGAGTGGAATTTCAGAATGCTCTGGAGGCAGGAGTGGAGAAACCATGAACTGAACTTTTCATCTACAATTCCCAGATGTCAAGGACATGGACATATACACTGAACAAAAATATAAACGCTATGTTTCTTATTTTTGCTCCCATTTTTCATCAGCTGAACTCAAAGATCAAACACATTTTCTATATACACAAAAGACCTATTTCTTTCAAATACTGTTCATAAATCTGTTAGTGAGCACTTCTCCTTTGCTGAGATAATCCATCCCACCTCACAGCTGTGGCAAATCAAGATGCTGATTATACACCATGATTATCGCACAGGTGTGCCTTAGGCTGGCCACAGTAAAAGGCCACTCTGAAATGTTCAGTTCTATATAATGGCTGAGTGGCTTCTTGTCATTTGATTGGTGCTTGCATATCACGTAACATGGATTATTCGTCCCATTTGTGTTGCGTTGCATTTAGCGTGTAAATTTGGTTCCATTTATCATGCAGTTTGTTTCCATATATTTTGTACCATTGCACACTGCGGACCACGCATACACTAGTAGGAGCAGAGTTTAGCTAAACATGGCGGAGTTTGCTTTGGTGACAGATGGCGATTTGAACAAGCTATCTGACGGTGCTAATTCTAACACACGCAAAAACAAATCCACTATAGTGTAAGCCATCTGGAGGCATGAAGAGCTGTTCAGATGAAGAGGAAGTTAGGATGAAAAGATGTACAAATTTCTCAGACCACGTGTAACCACACCAGCCCAGGACCTCCACATCCAGAATGTTCACCTCCAAGATCGCCTGACACCAGCCACCTGGACAGCTGCTGCAACAATCAGTTTGCAGAACCAAATAATTTCTGTACAAACTGTCAGAAACCATCTCAGGGAAGCTCGTCTGCATGCTCATCGTCCTCATCAGGGTCTTGACTGCAGTTCGTCGTCATAACCGACTTGGTGGGCAAGTGCTCACATTCAGTGGCGTCTGGCTGCTAATCGACTCTATGTGAAGGAGATGTGATGCACTGCATGAGGCAGATGGTGGTCACACCAGATACTGGCTGGTTTTCTGACCCCCCATAAAGCAAAACTGCACATTATAGAATGGCCTTTTATTGTGGCCAGCCTAAGGCACACCTGTGCAATAATCATATGGCACACCTGTGTCTGTCTCTTAGCAGAATTATGTCAAAACTACTGCACGGATTTTGATGAACTTTTCACCACAGATACATACTAGGCCATGGAAGAATCCATTACATTTTGGAAGTGATTTTGATCCAGATCTGGATTCTGAATCATTTTTCACTTTATATAAGCTTTGAAGGATTACTGTTAGCGGGATTACATCAAAACTACTGCACGGATTTTGGCAAAATTTTCAAGACAGATACATATTAGACCATGGAAAACGCCATTAAATTTGGAGGTGATCCGGATTCTGGATCAAGTTTCACTTTATATAGGCTTTGAAGGATTACATCAAAACTACTTCACGGATTCTCACCAAATTTTCACCACGGACTGATATTAGTGCATGGAAGACTCCACTAAATTTTGGAGGTGATGCGAATCCAAAATCTGGATCAATATTTCACTTTATACAGGCTTTGAAGGATTACATCAAAACTACTTCACAGATTCTAACCACATTTGCACCACAGATAGATATTAGGCAGTGGTGGGCACAGATAACAAAAAAATAATTTCGATAACAGATAATCAGATAACTGAAAAGTTATCTTTTATAAAGATAAAACAATAAACCACCCAAAAATGTATCATAAGTTACAGATAACCAATGAATTCCAGTATTGTCTCTGGTACATTTGCAACTACTAACAAACTAAATTTGAGTTTTAACACCGTGGTCGCTTCTGGTAGCATCAAAAGTGATAACAAACCCAAACAATGAGCTCGCACTTCTGTCTTTGAACATTTTGCCCCCCTGATGGAAGCTCTTACTTGCTACATGGCTTCAAGTGCAGACACAAGCTGAGCAGCAGCACCACAAAGCTCAGCTCTCTATCTCTACCTCTCTCTCACAACACTTCAGTCAGGCGGAGGTCTTGGAAAATAAAGCAATGCTGAGTTATGGTGTATAAATAAATTGAATGCTGATAGAATAACTCCATTAATGTCAATTCTGTCATTTGTACAAAGTTAAAATATAACATATCTTTTAATGTTGAATAATGCACTAATTCTGAAGTTTTGTAACAAACACAGACAGATTGCAAAGGATTCTGGGTAAAATGTGCCTCTGCTAAACACTGATTGGTTGAGTCATTCATTATGTAAACCAACATGTTAATGTGACGTGTGTCGTGTGTTGGTGTTTACAGATAAATGTGCTTTTGTAAAATATTCCATTTTTTTATTTGTAAAAACAGGCATTTTTACGGAGCCCTGGAAGTGTCATCACAAAATGTTTTGCATGTGGAGAGAATGTGCGCATGTTTTATGCACGTTTTTGTGCATGTTTTATTATATTGTGTGCATGTTTTATGATGTGCACACGTTTTATTATATTGTGCGAATGTTTTATAATGTGCGGACGTTTTATTATATTGTGCGGACGTTTTATTATATTGTGCGCATGTTGTATGATGTTGTGCGGATGTTTTATATTGTGCGCACGTTTTATGATGTTGTGCACACGTTTTATTATATTGTGCGCATGTTTTATGATGTTGTGTGGACGTTTTATTATATTGTGCGTACGTTTATTATATTGTGCACATGTTGTATGATGTGCAGACGTTTTATATTGTGCGCACGTTTTATTATATTGTGCACTTGTTTTAAGCATCATTTGAGTAAAACAAGGGCACAATCTAGTTAAATGTGGCCACAATTTGCAAAACGTGCACTCAATATTGTCTTGACACATAAATGTTGGCTATTAGCCAACAAACCAGGAGACAGTGTAATACATTTCTCCATTAGAAATGATCTGGTCAGAGTGTATCATCATGGTTTGGGCTCACAAGGACATATAGAGAACTCCAGCTACTGGAGTCTAAGCACATTAAAAAGGATGCTGAGGGCGAAGCTTCTCCCCGTCGTGAGGATGACAATTTAGGTCATATTATGAAGTTCATTTTGAACGAAAGGAAAACGTGCGCATGTTTTATTAATTCGAGGGCTCAATTAAAAGAAAATGTGCGCACAAATGATCATGGCTAGAAAAAAATATCACTTTAAGTGACCTCTCCGGGGTTCCGTAGCCCAGTACAGGGATTGAAAATATATCAGCCCAGCTTCAGGGCCAATACTGCCATGAACACTACTGGCCCGTAGATGGCAGTAGAGACCTTGAAAACTTGCCAAAACAAAATTCCAGATAATCAGTGTCTGCTACATTTAAGATGCGTGGAATTTAATAAACGCAGACACAACAACAACGTCTATAAACCCAGAAAAAATATTCACGTGAGTTTTAGGCACTAGAGTTTAATGCTGTTGTCCGTGGAGCCTGAGTGTTTCAAACGCATTTCTCATGTTGTGAATGTACTGAGATTACCCTATCCTACCCATAATGCACTGCTGGGCACAGCATATATCCACACTAAAACCTTAAAAATTAGTGCATTAATTTAAAACTAAAACATATATCTGATATTTTCACTTTATAAATTATATTATATATATTCATTTATTCATAAAGTCATTCATTCATTCATTCATTCATAAAACTTCAGACATGACATAAGTTAAAAATGTATGCCTCTGGATGACTTGGGTGATATTGCGCTTGTATTAGTATGGGGTTAAAAGAAATAAGGGGTTTTTTTTGGGGGGGGGGAATCAATTCTCCTTTGCCTGCAGAGGATAGAGCGGTTTCTTCTAGAAGCAGCTCTCCTCTGTTTTGCAGAGGATAGAACTGCATATCTGCTATGAAACATTTAACAGGTAGGTGCTCAACTGATTTAAAATTTTATAAATGTTTGTAGCTGTTCAGCTTTATTTACCACGTTATCGGTCTAAAAATTATCGGACAAAAGTTTATCGCAAGATAATTAGTCCGATAATGGTTTTAAAAGTTATCTAAAAAGATAATCTGATAATGAAAACATTATCTTTGATAATTATCTGTTATCAGATTATCACAACTGTGCCCACCACTGATATTAGTCCATGGAAGACTCCACTGAATTGTGGAGGTGATCCTGATCCGGATTGGTGGAGTTCAGGAATATCTGATTGCTCTTGTTCTTACTGCTGTCACACTATTGTGTATGTATCTTGCATCATTTTTAGTTCCAATATAAACCCAAAAACATCTAAATGCAGAGCCCAGGTTAAAAAATGCTGGAGTCGTCCTTGACACAGACTGCTGTTATTCTCATCTTCACTCCTCATGCCTGACACAATAGACTTGGACTATTTTAAGATCTTCATATCAAACGGGACCCTGACAAAGACCAGCTGTGGCGGTGTAAGCTTTGTGTTGAGTCCCCGCTTGCATCGTGATTCCTCCGGTAGAAAGAAGTCAGTATGACCACGAGGAAGAGGTGAGGCCTGAGAGATTTATAGTGCTGTGACAGGCCACGACTTGGAATGCTAATTGATGCCCTTTTCCACAGCATGAGCAGCAGCAGATCAGAGTGAGGCTCAGCAGTGAAAGATGAGACCAGAAAGGAGGAATTCAAGATGCTTCCATTCCCACCGTTCCCCGCTCCTTTCTTCACATCCATCGTTCTTATAAACTGACAGACTGCCTTTGAGTGATGAGGCTGAGTTGAGGAGTTATAAAGCAGGCCTCATTCATATTTTTCAGCTTGAATTCTGTGCCGCAAAATTGCCTTCTTAAAGCCCATGTTTAACTGGGAAATGTGAAGAATGTTGGAAATTCAGAGGCTGGTTTTGCAGACGGTGATAAGTGCATGTTGTTGTGTTTGTTGCCGTCCCTGCATTCCGCGTCGATGTTTGGAATATGTGTCCTTACATACTTTTCTGCATGTTTGTTTCCAAGTGCTTGAGTGAAGCCATTCAAACATTTAACTGTGCAATCAACCAACGCTGCTGATCCTCATCAGCAATCACTGCGAGCATGTGTTTCTGTTTAACGTGTGTCCAACAGCAGACATAAACCACTGATCACTGTTCTTTTAATAAACATGGTGACTTGCAGTCAGTCAAACAGGAGACTGGTGCTGCTGAGATGAATACAAAGCTAGTGTGGTGAACATATGTGTTTGATGGATGAAAGCACTGCACTTGTGTAGCGTCTTGTTGTCTGAGAGAAGAGTAGCTGGACTGGTCATCCGAAAGAGTTTAGTGGTCAGTGCCATGCTCATGTACGCATGACTGGTCTGGGATGTGCAGCAATGTCCAGTGTTGAAAAATGAAGCCAACACAGCAGTGCCAAAACCTGCAATTCTTTGACTGACCACTTGAGGCTGACTCCAAAAGCAAGTCAATTGGGCAGCGCAGTCTTGTTTGAGGGTGGGCGCTAAAAGGGTAAAATATGACACAACGCAATTTCTCTACTTCCGTGGATAAAATATGGTCCTTTCTCTGAGCTTTTTTAGCAAATTACATGCAAACAAAGTGAAAATGCAAAGAAAAAGTGACAACGTGGTGGAAAGTGGACATGCGTTGCAGTTTGTTTATGACCAGGAGCTCAAACGTGTTGAGGCTGTTGTGCAGGCGAGAGAACGCAGCTAAACTGGTTAGCTGTGCAGGCTAACACTTACTGACATGACCTCTCACATTTGCCTAGTCTTCACTTCTCCACTGGGAACTGAATAAACTGCACTTTTTGCGACTGCTTCAGTGATTGCAGCCGAAAAACAAAAAACAGTACACCATTTTCCTGTGTGAAGTTATGCTGTGTATATATTATGCAACAGAAGCAGCTGTCCACATAAGTGGTCAAATCCTGCAATATCATACAGGGTTCAAATGAGACTGCACTGCTCTATTCCCGTAGGCCCCTAGTACAGGGTGTGATAGAGTGGGACTGACCTTGGCAGAAAGCTTGCTTGGGAATCTGGACACAGAGTGTTTGGTAGGGGTGGGCGGATCAATCCTAATATTGATACCAATGCTGGTATTGATATTGAACGATCCTCGTGTAAAAAGATCAATACTCAAGCTTTTTTCTCTCCTGTACGCACTGACTGCTGCGCATGCAGATTCATCAAAGTCTACTCTGTCTGTAAGTGCAGCGCTGCGCTGTGTCACACAACACGGAGCAGCGCACCCTTGTATTGTGGTTTGTCAGGCCTCTACCTCAGTGGATTTTGTTTTGTGTTGAGTGATATTTTTTAAACAAATATGTTGATTGTGATAAAGTATTTTGTTGTCACGTACAATGTTTGGTAAAATTCTATCATAGGTCTTTTGGATCCTTTGGATCTATGAAGCTTAAATATGAAAAAGTATCATATCGATATCGGCGATACTGGGCCTGTATTTACTTGGTATCGGATCAATACCAAAATTCCCGGTATCGCCCACCTCTAGTGTTTGGTACTGTCTGTAGTGACTATACCAGTGCTCCAGAGTAGTTGCTGTGGCTCATCACCTGTGTATTTCAGGTCTTTTTTTTTCCTGGCCTTGGATTTCACGGAGTTGTCTTTTACCTCAGCATCTGTAACATCCTTTGAAGTTGCTCCTGAACTTCTGGGTACCAGACTGTTTGCTGTGCTTGTCATCCTTATTGAAGACTTTGTTAGGATGTGGGGCCTGTTTTTGTTGGGTGTTGAAATATGAAGACTTACTGCTTCTGCTTCTCACAGGATGGACATCTTGTTCCTGGTTACTGCCCTTAGTGATGTTGTCCATTTGACTTCTGGTGGTCTCCTCTACTTTGGCTAAATCATACATACTTGAATGTGAGGGCATCAGATGCAGCATATCCCCATGGTCAAGAACGCTTGTAAGACTCAACTCCACCCAGCCAAACTGTAGTCCTTGTGACCTGTTAGTAGTTACAGTCCATCTTTACTTTTGGCTGTTGCAAGGTTTGTAGCAGTCTTGTGCTTAATCTATTTCTATGTTCCTATCAGTTTTTCCTCTCCTGACTACAGCTCTGCCTCATCTACCTACTGGATGCTCCTTGGTGTTCTGCTTCCAATACAATCACTTTGTCCCAGACCAATACCCACCTCTTTAATGCCTAGAACTTCTCCCTGGACCTGCTTCCCTGGTCTTCAACCTTGGGTTCCATTATGAAATGGTGCAAACCTGTGAGCTATCTTAAGACGAGAACTCAAGCTGCTCTGCATACGCAGAGATGTCTCACTCCACATAATTACCAAATACATCGTACTGTCTATATGACTCACTAAGCACTCTCTCCAAGTGAGCGGGGCATTTAAAGTGCAGATTTCCCAATTCTCCCTGTGCCTGACAGCGCTGACTGCTGCATTCACGTCACTGCTGCTGTAGAGCCTCAATGTCAAACTCAATCTATAACCCCAATTCCAATGAAGTTGGGATGTTGTTTAAAATGTCAATAAAAACAGAATACAATGATTCAACCTATATTTAATTGAATACACCACAAAGACAAGATATTTAATGTTCAAACTGATAGACTTTATTGTTTTTCCTGATTCATCATTTTTAGAAAAAGCTGGATCAGTGCATCCCTCAGGCGTCAAACCACCAACCTGATGATTCAGATTAAATTTACAACCTGAGTCACCACCTTCTAGAAACTCCAGCAGAAGTTCTCGATTCTCACGAGAAGCGCTGTGTGGAGGCCAATGCGACTTTAGATTTAACCTCAGTTTTGAGCCTGAAGCCTGATTTGTGGTTGAAATTGGAAGCTTCAAATAATTTGGCCTCGCCTCTCTTTGAGCTGCATGTGTCGGCTTGACTCATGATTTAAAATTTCCTCCACAGCAGCTGCGTTTCTTCTTTCCTCTGCATCACAATGGTGCCGCGAGTGTGCTGCGAAATGACAACAAAGAGTTTGAGATCTGATGCTGACGTTTGTGTTATGAACCGTGACGACACAGTGTCGCATGTTTTGAACTTTAGTCTTTTTTATAATTTGGCTTTGATTATTCTGTAAATGACATGCAAAACCTCTAGTAACAATAAATATCCTTAATCGGACAAGCACCTCCCTGACCTAGTCAAGCCCTACGTACCGGCCCGGGCTCTGCGTTCTCAGGGCGCAGGGCTACTTTGTGTCCCGAGGGTGAATAAAAAGTCTGCGGGTCACAGAGTGTTCTCTTATCGTGCCGCTGTTCTGTGGAATGATCTCCCTGCAAAAAATAAAACAGTCAGATTCTGTACAGACTTTCAAATTTAGACTTAAGACGCACTTATTCTCCCTTTCATATGGTGAGCATACTGGCATAGTATGTTACTATGGTTCCTACCCTTTTAAATTCATTTTATTATTAAACGGAGCAGGCCGCGGCCTCAACTTTATCTAATGTCTGGGTCTTTTAGCGAAGCTTAGGTCTAGTGGCCGGCGATCACCTTAGTATTTCTTCTGTTTTCCTGTTGCTTAATGCTGATGAATTATACCATATTTGTAGTTTTTCTGGCCGACTTATTCTGTTTTCTTTTTCTGTCTGTCTGAGATGTGGCTGGATCCACATGCTGGATTGGATGATTCCTGTGGCGGACACAGGACAGACTGCCGTAGGAACAGATCCAACAAGTGACCCGATAACCCCCTCCCTCTCTGATGGTGGACTGGACACCTGCATGGACTCTGCTGTCTTGTGTTCCGTATTGTAAACCTTTTTGGTAGAATGGCCTAAGAGGGTCACCCCTTTGAGTCTGGTCTGCTTGAGGTTTCTTCCTCATATCATCAGAGGGAGTTTTTCCTTACCACTGTCGCCCGTGTACTTGTTTTTGTGGGTTGGTATGGTCAGACCTTACTTGTGTGAAGCACTTTGAGGCAGCTTTGTTATGATTTGGCTCTGTATAAACTAAATAAATTGAAAATAAGTTGAATTAAATTAATCCTGCTTATCAGGACAGGCATCAAAATATAAAGGTTTAGTTCGAATTCAACTTTTTTTTTTACAGCTGTAGTCTCATTAAAATATTTGCATTAAAGCCTTAATGCATCATATGGGAAAAATGTTGAAAAAATTGCTGAAAATCAAACACAGTGTAAATATGGAAGCTGCAGAGCGCCAAATAAATGCATAGCCACATCTCTGAATGGTAAAACTGCACAGTGTACAAAAAGAAATAATGTCCTACTTTATGATTATATACCACATACAGTATGTTGCTGATGATATGATGTAATTATTATGGTGACTATTTACAGTGGGTCAGTTAAAGAAGCTGACTGGAACGATCAGACTGTTACAGGGTTGATATAAATCAGCATGTTGATCATCATAAGATACAACAAACATATTGGTGCATCTCTCGTACTCAAAATCACACTCACTTGATTTCTGTTTATCCAGGGATTTTTTTTTTCCCCATCGGTGTTGTGTCCGGTTTCTGTACAACAAACGTAGGAGCTGTGTCCACTTTATCTGCACCACATCGGACCTGTTCCCAGTGGGTGTTTGACTCCTCCCCTTTGACTTTGTCCCTTGTCACCTATTTTATTTATGATTTTCATGGAGAAGATTTCAAGGTGTAGTCAGGGACTAGAGGGTATCCAGTCAATGATCTCAAAATTACATCTCTGCTTTTTGATCATGATGTTGTTCTGTTGGCTTCATCAAACTGTGACCTCCTATGTGCACTGTGCAGGTTTGAGGCCGAGTGGGAAGCGACCAGGATGAGGATCAGCACCTTCAAATCAGAGACCTTGGTCTTCTGTTGGAAAAGGGTGGACTGTCACCAGCGGTGTGTTGTCCTTTACGGAAGAAGGGCTTCAGAAAATCCTTGAGACCTTCAACGAAGCCGACACCAAGCTTGGTCTTCACATCAGCCCGAAGAACACACAGATCCTGTACTAGCCGCCACCCAACAGGATCAATCCAAAGTGAGGGACCGAGCCAGCTGGTGAGCTGTGACCCACATGGGAGTCCATGAAGTCCTGAAAAAAATGTGGACGCAGAACACATAGGAGGAGAAAGAGGAAAGCGAGAGGGCAAGATCCTGACTGGCAGAAGGTTCCCACAGCAACCATGCATCAAGACTGGGCCTGTTCAGTCCTACCGTGTCCACCATCACGTCCAGGAATGAGTTACTGCCCCGTCTAGAGGAGTTCAGATATCTCGGGGTCTTGTTCATGAGTAGGATAGGATGGAGTGTAGGATCGACAGAGTGACTGAAGCTAGGCCTGAGGTCCTAACCTTCAAGCTGAACAAAAAGCTGAGCTCCGGACCACAATGGATACAAGCCTTTCTCGCGTTCATGTGCTATCTGTGTATTTTAACACCAATTACATATGTATTTTGTGCATTATTTTACTAAATAAATTAAATCAGCCAAAAGGCAAAACTCTCAATTTACATGTCAATTTACCCTCCTATCCTCACCTGTGGTCGTTGGGTAACGACCAAATGAACAAGGCTGTGGACACAAGCAGCAGAAATGTGATTCCTAATCACACTCAGCTTGGGACTCCGACGAGGGCGGTCGCATCTCCTCCACTCTCCTTTATCTCTGTTCTCTACCTTTAACCTTCAAGTCCCTATTTCACCAGACTGTGAATTCCTCAAATTATATTGGATTCTGGATCTATTGGACTACTATTGGATTAACCATGGAATTGATCAGCTGGTCTCTGAACGCTATTGACATAATTTTTTCTACAAGAAGGTCAGGACCGGGGGATCCTACCTGCCCAGATGGAACATATCCTGCGGGCTATGTCCTCGACTCCTGGGGGTCTTGGCGTGTTGCATGCTTGGCGCCTTTCTCCGTTGAGGACGTCGAGGATTTATTCATTTTTGGTCTCATGGTAGCAGGGCTGGTACTTTTTGGCTTATGTGCTGCCCTGATCTACAGGAAAATTGGCAAGATGGCGGCATCAAGAACCACGGCCCCTCGCTTGTCCGTCATGATTAATGAGGTTGGCAAGGCAGTGCATTCTCAGACTGCGATGACTCGAACATCTTGGAGCAGATGCGTGCCTTGCAGTGAAGCTGAAGATTTCAGAGGCCGGTGAATATTCTTAATTCATAATTGGGATTTGGTTGTGCAAGTGGAACTGTTAAAAAGTGATTTCACTGCTGCAACAATATTACAGGCTTATCAAGCCGAAGGTCAAATTGCCCTACTGTCTCCTCCAGAGGGATTTGTTTCGGCCTGGGGAACATTGGCTGTTTCTTATCTCATCTCACAAAGACAAACTGCTTTTCACAGGACTGAAGCATGTTCCATTCCCTTCCCCCCCACCCCCCCCCCCCCTTCCCCCATCAACACCCACCCTTTCCGGCGCCTGCTTCTCGTCATCCCGTTTCCCTTCGGTGGGGGTGGTGCAGTTTTAGCTGCAAGCTGATGATGGCGGCGCAACTCAGGGTTGCTACGTAGCCTTCACCCACTTGCCTCAATTTGGATAACGGACTTCTTCAAACTTAGTGCACATAAACAATATCAAATGTGTATGTGTTGCCTTTAATGCTGATGTGTGCCATTATTACGGTAAACAAGTAATAATTGCGGACTAATTGCTGTCTCAGGTAACTGGAGTGTAAACATAATTTCTCCACTGTGAGATCAATAAAGTATATATCTAGGACTAGGAGCCACCTGAGGGGATGCATGCATCTGGTGACGACGCCCCCCGGAGGTCATCCAGGCATGTCTGACTGGGAGGAAGGAATAGGGGAGGAAAACCCAGGACACAGTGGAGGGATTATATTTTCCAGTTGGCATGGGAATGCCTCAGGATCCCCTAGAAAGAGTTGTAGGACTTAACCAAAGATAGGAATGTGTGGGATGAGCTGCATGGTCTACTGCCACCACCATCCAGACCTGGATAAGTGACAGCAAATGAATGAATGAATCATCAGTGTAATTTGATTACACTGTGAGGCAGCGCGTGCCTAGACTCAAAGGGGAAGAGGGGTCGAAAATGAGAACCTGCATCCTCCTCGATAAGTATCCTGGGTATCTAAAGTCCATCTCAGTGAGAAAAAAGGCCTTATCAAACGTCAGGTTAGGCCTTCATATGAAATGACATTTTTACATCCCAAGAGCTGAGTTCTTATTTTAAATCATGATCTTGGTGTTTTGTCTGATCTGTGTGCTACAGTACTTTTAACTCTTTTTAACTTTTAAAACTCTTTTCAGTTTTCAACTCTCCACAGAGTTCTAGCCGAGGTGGTGGAGTTGCAGTTGTTTTTAGAAAGAAAATGTAACTGTTTCTTCAGAATTGTACACCAGCTTCACTTATTTTTAACACTGTATCCCATATGGACCCATATCTACAGGCCACTAAACTCTAACACAGGCTTTAATGAGGAATTTTCTGACTTTTTGTCATCAGTTATGTATGACTGGATTTTGATATTGGGAGATTTTAATAATAAGCCTGTGGTCCCTGAATTTAACCATTTATGGGGATGGTTCTGATTTCTTTCAGCCCTGTTCATGATCTTGGGCAGACTCTTCTTGTTTTACCGCATGGTTTTAATGCTGATTGTCTTGAAATTGGAAAGTGCATTCTCAGGTCATAAATATATAATATTTATTTGCTGTTGCCTTGACAACCCTGTGGCCATCAGAGTTTAAGAGCATCTCTCTTGAAGGTTTGGAATGACATCCGAGCATTGAGCAGATTTTTCTTCTAACGTGTCCTGTGTTTCTGCTCTGGATGATGTTGCCCTGTTATAATAAGGAATCCCACGTTTCAGTCTCAGCCTGGCTTGAATGATGCTGTTAGGTTAGTATTTCATGGAGCACCAAATGCTGATGAATGTTGTGATTTTTGGGTACACCAGTATTGATGACTTTTGTTTGCCACTGTTGGGGAACATTTGGCACGTTTTGCCAACTCCTGGTAAAATACAAGATGGATGTCAGGAGAATGAAACCCTCCCTAGCGTTCAGATTTCTCCTGAGCACTGTGTAAGACAGACCTCAGAAGACCTGTGTTGGGAAGGTGTCGTGACACGGACCCACAACAGGGGACGTTAATGAACGGACAATGGATAAGCCAAAAGTAACAATTTAACGTTGTGAATCGCACAACGAAATACAGACAATAACAATAATGTGGATTGTCAATTATACACAAGGTGACGTGTGGGCAGGCTCAAAGATAGAAGACGTCTGGCGAGAGAAGAGCCGGATCCCACACAGCTTCCACCACCAACGGATCTGAAGAACACCAGAGCCGCCAAGCCCTGCGCCCCAGGTGGCCACTGTCTTCAGCAGTCAGACCTGGTACTGCTGGCAGAAAACAGAAACAGTTAATGGTGGGTGTGTGAATACACACCCAGCAATCGTGTAAAGCTTAGTTCCTCCGGGAGGAAGAACCTCCACCTCCAGACACAGAATCACCCGTGCAGCTCCTGTCAGTCACTCTCCCTGGAAGGAGTGTGAGGCGAAGACGTCGCAAGTCACACTATCCGCCAATCCAGCTTCAGACTGTAGCCACAGGAAAACGGCTGCACACAGAACAATATTCAGTCTCAGAAAAAAATAACAGCAGAGAAGGTTACCTGGAACGGTAGCTGATTTCTCGGCAAGGAGGTGGAGTTGCAGTCCGGCTTATATGGTGATGAGTTGAACGAGTGACAGCTGGTGCTGATAAGTGACAGCTGTCACTCCCAGCGGCTCCGACGCCCTCTCGTGTTTGAAGCCCGCACTCCAAGCAGGGCGCCATCTGGTGGTAGTGGGCCAGCAGTACCTCCTCTTCAGCAGCCCACACAACAGGACCCCTTGTCCGGGTGCCGGTTGTAGAAATCGGCCAGGAGGGCCGGGTCCAGGATGAAGCTCCTCTTCACCCAGGAGCGTTCTTCGGATCCATACCCCTCCCAGTCCACCAGATACTGGAACCCCTGGCCCTTACGACGGACGTCCAGCAGCCGACGCACGGTCCATGCCGGCTCCCCGTCGATGATCCGGGCAGGAGGCGGTGCGGGGCCAGGGGTGCAGAGTGGTGAGGTGTGATGAGGTTTGAGACGTGACACATGGAAAACCAGGTGGATCCGCAGTGAAGCTGGCAGCTTTAGCTTCACTGCGGCCGGACTGAGGACTTTGAGGATGGGAAACGGTCCAATAAACCTGTCCTTGAGTTTCTGTGATTCCACTTGAAGTGGGATGTCCTTTGTCGACAACCACACCTCCTGCCTGGGCTGGTATGCAGGGGCCGGGGAACGCCGGCAGTCTGCATGGGCCTTGGCCCTCGTCCGGGCCTTCAACAGGGCAGAACGGGCAGTCCGCCACACCCGGCGGCACCTCCTGAGGTGGGCCTGGACCGAGGGCACACCGACCTCCCCCTCCACGAGTGGGAACAATGGGGGCTGGTACCCCAAACACACCTCAAACGGGGAAAGGCCGGTGGCAGACGACACTTGGCTGTTGTGGGCATAATCGATCCAGGCCAGATGGTTGCTCCAGGCCATCGGGTGCGCGGAGGTCACGCAGCGGAGGGCCTGCTCCAGCTCCTGGTTAGCCTGCTCTGCCTGTCCGTTTGTCTGAGGGTGATACCCGGAAGAGAGACTCACGGTGGCCCCCAGTTCCCTGCAGAAACTCCTCCAGACTTGGGAAGAGAACTGAGGACCACGATCCGAGACGATGTCCACTGGTATCCCATGCAGACGCACGACGTGGTGGATCAGGAGGTCTGCCGTCTCCTGGGCTGTCGGGAGCTTCGGGAGGGCCACGAAGTGGGCCGCCTTGGAGAACCGGTCCACTATTGTGAGGATGGTGGTGTTGCCCTGGGACGGCGGGAGGCCCGTGATAAAGTCCAGGCCGATGTGGGACCAGGGGCCGGTGAGGCACCGGTAGGGGCTGGAGGAGTCCCGAAGTCCTCTTGTGGTCAGCCTTGCCCCTGGCACAGGTGGTACAGGCCTGGACGTAATCCCGGACGTCGGCCTCCATAGACGCCCACCAGAAGCGCTGCTGGACCACTGCCATGGTTCTGTGCACCCCAGGATGACAGGAGAGCTTGGAACCATGACAGAAGTCCAAAACCGCAGCTCTGGCCTCTGGTGGGACGTACAATTTGTTTCTCGGGCCGGTCCCCGGGTCCGGGTTCCGTGTCAGGGCCTCCCGGACGGTCTTCTCCACGTCCCAGGTGAGGGTGGCCACGACAGTGGACTCGGGGATGATGGTCTCTGTTGGGTCCGACAACTCGGCCTTGGCTTCCTCTTCGTGCACCCGGGACAGGGCATCCGATCGTTGGTTCTTGGTCCCGGGGCGGTATGTAATCTGGAAGTCAAAGCGCCCGAAGAACAGTGACCAGCGGGCTTGCCTGGGGTTCAGCCGCTTGGTGGTCTGGATGTACTCCAGGTTCCGATGGTCCGTGAAAACCGCGAAGGGCACCGTCACTCCCTCCAACAGGTGTCTCCACTCTTCAAGAGCCTCCTTCACCGCCAGGAGTTCCCGATTGCCGACGTCATAATTCCTCTCAGCCGAGGTCAACCTGCGGGAAAAATAGGCACAAGGGTGGAGAACCTTATCGGACTCACTGCTCTGGGACAGCACGGCTCCTATCCCTGAGTCAGAGGCATCCACTTCAACTATGAACTGGCGATTAGGATCAGGCTGCACCAGAACTGGTGCAGACGAGAACCGGTGTTTCAACTCCCTAAACGCGGCTTCGCACTGATCCGACCAGGTGAAGGGGACTTTAGTGGAGGTCAGGGCAGTCAGGTGGCTCGCTACCTGACTGTAACCTTTAATGAACCTCCTGTAGAAATTTGCAAAACCGAGGAACTGTTGCAGCTTCCTACGGCTTGTTGGTTGGGGCCAATCTCTCACTGCTGCAACCTTGGCCGGATCAGGGGCGACGGAGTTGGAGGAGATGATGAACCCCAGGAAGGACAAAGAAGTACGGTGGAACTCGCACTTTTCGCCCTTCACAAACAGCCGGTTCTCCAATAACCGCTGCAGGACCTGACGTACATGCTGGACATGAGTCTCAGGGTCCGGAGAAAAGATGAGTATATCGTCTAGATATACGAAGACAAACCGGTGCAGGAAGTCCCGCAAGACGTCATTAACCAATGCTTGGAACGTCGCGGGGGCGTTAGTGAGGCCGAACGGCATGACCAGGTACTCAGAGTGACCTAAGGGGGTGTTAAATGCCGTCTTCCACTCGTCTCCCTTCCGGATCCGAACCAGGTGGTACACATTCCTAAGATCGAGTTTGGTGAATACTTGGGCTCCATGCAGGGGCGTGAACACCGAATCCAACAGAGGTAATGGGTATCGATTACGAACCGTAATCTCGTTCAGCCCTCTGTAATCGATGCATGGATGGAGTCCGCCGTCCTTCTTACCCACAAAAAAGAAAACTGCACCCATCGGGGAGGTGGGAGTTCCGGATCAACCCGGCAGCTAAGGAGTCCCGGATGTAGGTCTCCATTGATTCACGTTCCGGACGTGAGAGGCTGTACAGCCTGCTGGACGGGTACTCAGCGCCCGGGATCAAATCGATGGCGCAATCGTACGGTCGGTGCGGGGGAAGAGTGAGCACCAGATCTTTGCTAAAGACGTCAGCAAGATCATGGTACTCCTCCGGCACCACCGTCAGATTGGGGGGGACTTTGACTTCCTCATTAGCTGTCACACCGGGTGGAACCAAGGATCCTAAACATTCCCGGTGGCAGGTTTCGCTCCACTGCGTCACAACCCCAGACGGCCAATCAATCCGGGGATTGTGCTTCACCATCCATGGAAACCCTAAAATCACTCGAGAGGTAGAAGGTGTTACATAAAACACGATCTCCTCCCTGTGATTCCCAGACACAACCAATGTCACGGGCTGTGTCTGGTGTGTGATTAATGGAAGAAGGGTGCCATCTAGTGCCCGTACCTTCAAAGGTGAAGGCAGAGCCACCAGAGGGAGCCCTACTTCCTTTGCCCATCTGCTGTCCAGCAGATTCCCTTCCGACCCCGTGTCTACTAGTGCTGGGGCGTGAAGGATTAAATCCTCACTTAGGATCGTGACTGGGATTCGTGCAGATTTACGGGGTTTCCCCATGTGGTATTGTGACCACCCTTAGCCACAGTCTCTAAGGACGGGTGCTGCTGTTTGACCGTTTGGGGCAGTTTTTCTCTGCGTGTGCTCAGTTGAGCTGCAGAGAAAACACTCCCCACGGACCAGCCTCCTCTGTCTCTGATCTGATCGCCTTTGGCCCTGCTCGTCTCCATAGCAACGGCAGCAGGGGGAGCTGTCATCACGTGGAGAGCCCTGGCTGTGGAGCGTGGGGAAGACGGCTCCCTTTCGGACCCAGGAGGAAGAGGGACGGCTTGTGCCTGACCACGCCCTTCGTCTCGCTCCCGTCGGTGTTCTGTTAATCGGTTGTCCAACCGTATAACCAGGTCGATAAGTCCGTCTAAATCCCGTGGCTCGTCCTTCGCCACAAGGTGCTCCTTAAGGACCAGAGACAGTCCGTTTACAAAGGCGGCGCGGAGCGCAACAGCATTCCAGCCGGCTCGCGCTGCCGCGATGCGGAAGTCGACTGCATACTTAGCTGCGCTCCGGCACCCCTGTCTTATCGACAGCAGCACGCTTGAAGCGGTCTCGCCTCTATGAGGCTGTCGAACACTTGTCTGAACTCCCTCACAAACCCAGCGTATGACGTTAGGAGCCGTGAATTCTGCTCCCAGAGCGCCGTAGCCCAGGCGTGTGCATCTCCTCGAAGCAAATTTATAACGTAAGCCACCTGGCTAGCGTCTGACGCGTACATGACGGGACGCTGTGAAAAGACGAGCGAGCACTGCATTAAGAAGTCCGCGCACGTCTCGACACAGCCTCCGTACGGCTCCGGAGGACTTATGTATGCTTCAGGGGACGGTGGGGGGGTTCGTTGAACGACCAGCGGAATGTCTGTTTCAGGCCTCCGGTCAGCAGGGGGAGGTGCTGCAGCAGCGCACTGAACCTGCGCTTCCACCCGGGCGGTGAGAGCCTCCATCCTCCGATTGAGAATCACATTCCGCTCGGTGACTAAGTCCAACCGAGCAGTGAAAGCGGTTAAGATTTGCTGCAGCTCACCTAACACACCTCCTGCTGATGCCTGTTCACCTCGCTCTTCCATTGGCTGTTCAAGCGATGGTTGACGCCCCTCGGGATCCATGACGCTGGCCGAGAAATCCTGTTGGGAAGGTGTCGTGACACGGACCAACAACAGGGGGCATTAATGAACGGACAATGGATAAGCCAAAAGTAACAATTTAATGTTGTGAATCGCACAACGAAATACAGACAATAACAATAATGTGGATTGTCAATTATACACAAGGTGACGTGTGGGCAGGCTCGAAGATAGAAGACGTCTGGCGAGAGAAGAGCCGGCCGGATCCCACACAGCTTCCACCACCAACGGATCTGAAGAACACCGGAGCCGCCAAGCCCTGCGCCCCAGGTGGCCACTGTCTTCAGCAGTCAGACCCGGTACTGCTGGCAGAAAACAGAAACAGTTAATGGTGGGTGTGTGAATACACACCCAGCAATCGTGTAAAGCTTAGTTCCTCCGGGAGGGAGAACCTCCACCTCCAGACACAGAATCACCCGTGCAGCTCCTGTCAGTCACTCTCCCTGGAAGGAGTGTGAGGCGAAGACGTCGCAAGTCACACTATCCGGCAATCCAGCTTCAGACTGTAGCCACAGGAAAACGGCTGCACACAGAACAATATTCAGTCTCAGAAAAAATAACAGCGGAGAAGGTTACCTGGAACGGTAGCTGATTTCTCGGCAAGGAGGTGGAGTTGCAGTCCGGCTTATATGGTGATGAGTTGAACGAGTGACAGCTGGTGCTGATAAGTGACAGCTGTCACTCCCAGCGGCTCCGACGCCCTCTCGTGCTTGAAGCCCGCACTCCAAGCAGGGCGCCATCTGGTGGTAGTGGGCCAGCAGTACCTCCTCTTCAGCGGCCCACACAACAACCTGCCTGTAGAAGAGAAGATTTCTGGGCAACTAGTCGACACACAAAAACCACCATTGGCTCGTCCCTGACTAGTTTCCCGGATGAGTGTATTTTTACAGGGACTTTGGAATGCTCTCCCACTTTACCTCAGACAGGCATCCACTGGTGTGTTTTTCAATCAAAGCTTAACAATTTTTTTTTTTTTTCTTTTTCATTTTGTGTACAGTTATCTTTCTGGTTGTAGGGAGGACGTGCTGCTTATATATATATATATATATATATATATATATATATATATATATATATATATATATATATATATATATATATATATATATATATATATATATAGAGTTGCAAAACCCAGTATCTCCAAAACCATACATTTTTAGTTGAGGCCAACATGTACTTGACTGTCAAGGGGACCATCAGTGTGCAAAATATGAAAGAATTTGAACAAACTGTTTTCATTTTATTGATGAAAGTCTGTGCATTTCCTCATATTTTTTCCTTTAAATCTCCATTTTCAACTGCATTTTCCTCCATTTTAAAAAGTACTTACTGTGTTTTGCATCTGAACTCTTCGTATATACGAGGTCTGTCCATAAAGTATCGTACCTTTTTATTTTTTTCAAAAACTATATGGATTTCATTCATATGTTTTTACGTCAGACATGCTTGAACCCTCGTGTGCATGCATGAGTTTTTCCACGCCTGTCGGTGACGTCATCCGCCTGTGAGCACGCCTTGTGGAAGGAGTGGTCCCGCCCCCTCGTCGGATTTTCATTGTCTGGAAATGGCAGAATGAAAAGGACTTTTTTTCCATCAGAATTTTTTCAGAAGCTGTTAGAGACTGGCACCTAGAAACCATTCGAAAAATTTATCTGGCTTTCAGTGAAAATTTTACGGGCTTCACAGAGAATAAGGACTTTAACTACAGCTTTAAGGACCCCTTTAAGCACGGTGCTTAATGCTTAATGCTTAACGATGCGGCACAAACCACTGGATCATTTCTAAGCTGATGGCTCTGTGGATACGAGACCGTCGTGTGCTCTTTCTCTGGTTATCACAAGACCTGGACATCAGCCATTTTCCGGCAGATTTCACTTTTAACAAGAGATTTCCAGACATGTCCAGCTCTCCACAAGTTCTTTTATACTCACTCGACTGGTAAGCACTGAAACCCGAGATAGACATGTCCCAACTTGTCCTCTATCACTCCGAAACGGAGGTGTTCCTTTGTCTCGCTTCATCAGCGAATCGGTCGTGACGCGCGAAGCGTCCGCGCGGCTTTCCATGACAAAATCTCTTGTTAAAAGTGAAATCTGCCGGAAAATGGCTGATGTCCAGGTCTTGTGATAACCACAGAAAGAGCACACGATGGTCTCGTATCCACAGAGCCATCAGCTTAGAAATGATCCAGTGGTTTGTGCCGTATCGTCGCAGCTCGCAGCGCGACGCACCGACCATCCTTAAAGGGGTCCTTAAAGCTGTAGTTAAAGTCCTTATTCTCTGTGAAGCCCGTAAAATTTTCACTGAAAGCCAGATAAATTTTTCGAATGGTTTCTAGGTGCCAGTCTCTAACAGCTTCTGAAAAAATTCTGATGGAAAAAAAGTCCTTTTCATTCCGCCATTTCCAGACAATGAAAATCCGAAGAGGGGGCGGGACCACTCCTTCCACCATGCGTGCTCACAGGTGAATGACGTCACCGACAGGCGTGGAAAAACTCACGCATGCGCACAAGGGTTCAAGCATGTCTGACGTAAAAACATATGAATGAAATCCATACAGTTTTTAAAAAAAATAAAAAGGACCGTTAATTTATGGACAGACCACGTAATATAGTCTTTATGTGTAGCATGTGTGTTTGGGAATCATTTGTTCTTTTTATTGTAAGTACTTTGGCTTATAAATGTGCTACTATCACTAAAATATTACTGATGAAACATACATTGTGTTGGCCACATGTCATCAGATAATTTGTTCCACTTACACAATGAGAAAAATATTTGAGAGTGGGCTGCGTGGTGTGAAGAGCATGTAACGGTGGTTTAACGGATCATAAATGATCCATAATCCTTACCGAACGCAAATGCAGATTAATTGCAAAGTTTATAAAAGTGTGATTTTTGTCATTTTGACTTGTTTTTAAAACAATAAATGTGTTCATTTCAAATGCATTTGTGGTGAAATCACACTGTGGAGGGACTGCAGCTGTGCGTGCACATTGTTCTGTCAACACACCGTGTTAAATACAGCCTTGTGCCTCATTTGGTACAAGTTCAGCGCACTTCAGGATCCAAATCCAGAAAGAAGTCTCAACTTTAAAGGAGATGAGTACGAAGTGGTCATTGTCAGTGCCGTGGCTTTGAAATCACAGAAACACACCTGCACGTCCACACGGCCTGTAGAAATTGAGCTGAAACAGCCTCGTTCTGCACTACAGACAGCAGGCTCTGGAGCCATACACAGAAAGAATCGCAAAAAATGAAAGGACAATGTGAGCAGAGTGGTGGTCCAGCAGTTAGATCGCTTGATCCAGAGTAGAAGGTTCCTCGTTCAACATCATCTGTACCCATTTTCATGTAATGTGTTGTTTCAGGAAGGGCTTCTGTTGTAAAATTCATGTCAAATCAACATGCAGACCCATAAAGGATCTGCTGTGGTGACCCCAAGTGAAAATGGAAAAGCGTAAAGGACTTAGTATGACAACATGAGTGTTTTAACAGGAATCAGGTTCTTCTTCAAACCACTTTCTGAGAACACGCCATTCAAAACATCACCTATAGTCCTGAGGACAACATTTGATCTTGGCCTGTGACCTTACCTGTTAAGTAGTTTTTCTTAGAATCAAATCTTTGTCCTTGGCTGACCTTCAATCATTCCATGCAGGACGCTTACTTGCTTTACTGGTGCACATGGATGTAAAAATATTCTCACACTTTTAGCAAGAAATGAAAAGAAACTTGTCAAATAGAAAGGAAATGCCAATAATACCTTCTGCAGACCTGTTAAGAATGTCAAATGTTACAAAATCTTTTGGGCCACATATTGTTCTTGTTCCACTAATAAAATAAAACATCAAAGCAACAAGTTTCCCCAAACAAGCAATGTAGTAATCCAGTAATTCCAGTAATGTTCTCCTCTGGGTGACCAATCAACCACCACTTTTTGCTATTAGAAGCATCACATGTACCTGTAAAAGAAAAATAATGGCATCAGAGTCTTCTCCCGTTAGGGTGACGCTGTCTTGCCAGCGGAGGGAGAGGACAATGTGTAACTCTGGCGGACCTCTAAATCTTATCTGATTGAGTTCAAATTTGGTCTGCATCTATAATACCCCAAGTGGAACAAAAACAACATGTGGCCCGAAGTCTCTCACAACTTTTACTTTTTCACTACATGAACAGCCCAAACCTTCAGTTAAAGAAATTAAGACCCAATCTCAATTCTCTTTTGTACCCCTTCCCCTTGGCCCTAACCCCTACACCTACCCCTTTAAAACAAGGGGTAATGTGAAGGGGTATTCCTCTAGCCCTATGAATTGAGACACTCCTGCCTTACGGGTGAAAAAACCTGCCCGTCTCAAAACTGCCCCGTCTTCACTGTTTTTTAACATGGCAACCGAAGCGTAACTTGTTGCAGTAGCCTGTTTGCTCTTTTTATTTTCTCGCCTTTCTGCATTATAAATCATGTCGGAGAATGTTGTGGTATTAATAATTCATTTAATTAATTCGTAATTTCTAATAATAATAATAATAATTAACAGCATTAATAATTAATTAGTAATTAATTCATGTTCATAATACTAAGAATAATTAATCATTAATAATAGTAATAAATAATATTGTTAACTGATTAATCATTAACTGACTGATTAGTAATTAATTAATTAATTAGAAATTAAAAGAAATAAACACTTGAAGTAATATCAGTCTGTGTGGAATGAATTTACACATATACAAGTTTCCACTTTTTGAATGGAATGCCTGAAATAAATCAACTTTTTCATGATCTTCTATATATGACCAGCACCTGTATGTATGCTATGGGCTGCATCTAGTTGTTACCTGATATTTCTTTATCACATTCTCCCCTTTTTTGCATCCAGCACTATTTCTTTAGAATTTCCTTGACAAAAATAATAGCAGTCGTCCGGTTATGTGTTACACATATACGTGGTGTATATTTCCAACTTATTCCCATTGATGAAACTTCTCATTTTCTTATTAGGAGTCGAGTGTGTTCAGGGCTCCCTGTTTGTTTACTAAATACACACGTTACAGACCTTGAAATCCAACAGCAGGGATCATTATTATCCAAAGATTTATGAACATACAAATTAACGTGCTGATCCTTTATCATGATTTTCTCCAATGTGAGACATAAAAGTGTCTAGCATTCATGTGTATGTGCATTATAACGCCTCGCGCAGGAGCGAAGTTACGATATTCTATAGAACGACAACATACGCAACGTTGCAACCAGCAGCATACACGTTGCTGTCAATAGGCAACTGCCTGTAAAGGTTTTGGCAAGTTATAACTTTCTAAACAGTGTAGTTTTTGTAATGAAAACCGCTTCATTTGAGCGACTCTTTCAGCGCCATGTTTGTTTCTTTGGAGACAGCAGTAAGCTCCTCCTACCCCTCTAAAAGGAGTGTACATCCAGATTCACTCCAAACGGAGGGGTTTGAAGCCCTCCGCCTTCCCCTCCGCCTCGCTCCAAAAAGAGAATTGAGACACCCCTCTGTCTCTCGTGCCAGCGCAAAAAGGAGGGTAAGGGGAAGGGCCCAGGGGTAGAATTGAGATTCAGCCTAAAGGTCTCTGACTTAGATCTAAGAGTCATGAGAGAACATTGGGACCTTAAAAGGGGTCTTTCTGCTTTTTCACATTCTTCTTCTTCTTTTTCTTCCAGCTGCTCCTGTTAGGGGTCACCCCAGCAGATCAGCCATTTCCATCTCACCCTGTCCTCTGCATTTTCCTATGCCACACAAACCACCTTCTGTCAGCACATCAATCTTTGGCCTCCCTCTTCTCCTCCTGCATGTTGGCTCCTATCCTCAGCATCCTTCTTCCCTTTACACCCTGGGTCCCTCCTCTGCACATGTCCAAACCATCTCAGTCTCACCTCTCTGGCTTTGTCCCCACAGTCCGACCTGAGCTGTCCTTGTCCCCCCTGGTATGTTCATTCCTGATCGTGCACATTTTCATCACTTACAAAGAAAATTGCAGCATCTTCAGAAAACTACAAATACTAGATAATGCAATGCATGTTTGCATATTTTACAACCACAAATCAGAAAAAGTTAGGATGATGTGGAAAATGCAAATAAAAAAACAAAACAAAAAATGTTGTGATCGTTGCACATTTTTTCACTTCATTGGAGACCAGAGCTACCTAAATTATTTCATGTTTGTACACATCAACTTAATTTTATTTAATACAGTTGTATGTAAAAGTTAGGGCACCCCTGATGATTTCCATGATTTTCCTTTATAAATCATTGGTTGTTTGGATGAGCAATTTCAGTTAAATATATCATATAGCAGACAAACACAGTGATATTTAAGAAGTGAAATGAAGTTTATAAGATTTACAGAAAGTGTGCAATAATTATTTAAACAAAATTAAGCAGGTGCATAAATTTGGGCACTGCAACAGAAAAAAATACATCAATATTTAGTAGATCCTCCTTTTGCAGAAATAACAGCCTCTAAATGCTTCCTTTAGCTTCCAGTGAGAGTCTGGATTCTGGTTGAAGGTATTTTGAACCATTCTGCTTCACAAAACATCTCAGGGTTGTTGGTTTCCGAGCTTTGACAGCCCGCTTAAAATCACACCACAGATTATCAATAATATTCTGTTCTGGGGACTGAGATGGCCATTCCAGAACATTCTACTTGTTCCTCTGCATGAATACCTTAGTAGATTTTGAGCAGTGTTTAAGGTCTTCTCTTGTGAAAGAATCCAGCCCCGGTGCAACTTCAACCTTTGTCACTGATTCATGAACATTGTTCTCAAGAATCTCCTGATATAGGCTGGAATCCATGTGACGCTCAACTTTAAACCAAGATTCCAGTAGCTGCACTGGCCACACAGCCCCACAGCATGATAGAACCACTTCCAAATTTTACTGTAGGTAGCAAGTGTTTTTGTTGGAATTCTTTTTCAGCCATGCATACCGCCCCTTGTTTTGTCCAAAGAGCTCAATTTTAGTTTCATCAGTCCACAGCACCTTATTCCAAAATGAACCTGGCTTGTCCAAATGTGCTTTAACATACCTCAAGCAACTCTGTTTGTGGCGTGTATGCAGAAAAGGCTTCCTCTGCATTACAGCATCATATAGCATTTCTTTGTGCAAAGTGTGCTGTATAGTTGAACGATGCACAGAGACACTGTCTGCAGCAAGATCATGTTGTAAGTATTTGGAGCAGGTCTGTGGGTTCACTGTGACTGTTCTCACCATCCTTCGGTTCAGCTTATCTGAGATTTTTCTTGGCCTGCCACTTCAGGCCTTAACTAGTACTGTGCCTGTGGTCTTCCATTTCCTCACTATGTTCTTCACAATGGAAACTGACAGCTGAAATCTCTGAGAATAGCTTCTTGTGACCTTCCCCTAAACCATGATGTTGAACAATCTTTGTTTTCAGCTCATTTGAGAGTTGTCCCATGTTGTCACTCATTAGAAGAGATGCAAAGAGGTGCAACTTTTGCAAATGGCCACCTTAAATACCCTTTCTCATGACTGGAGTCACCTGTGTAAGAAGGTCAAGGGTCAATGAGCTTACCAAACCAATTTTGTGTTCCAATAATTAGTGCTAAATGTATTCAAGTCAATAAAATGACAAGGGTGCCCCAAATTTATGCACCTGCCTAATTTTGTTTAACTAATTATTGCACACTTTCTGGAAATACTAGAAACTTCATTTCACTTCTCAAATATTAATGTGTTTGTCTGCTATATGATATATTTAACTGAAATTTCTGATCCAGACAACCAATGATTTATAAAGGAAAATCATGAAAATTATCAGGGGTGCCCTACCTTTTGCATACAACTGTATATATCCATTCCTGAATTCATGGCCTGCCACACGTTCTAATAAAGTTGGTAAGGGGCAATTTAAATCAATCAATCAATCAATCAACTTTTTTCTTGTATAGCGCCAAATCACAACAAACAGTTGCCCCAAGGCGCTCCATATTGCAAGGCAAGGCCATACAATAACCATGAAAAACCCCAACGGTCAAAACGACCCCCTATGAGCAAGCACTTGGCCACAGTGGGAAGGAAAAACTCCCTTTTAACAGGAAGAAACCTCAGCCGAACCAGGCTCAGGGAGGGGCAGTCTTCTGCTGAGAACTGGTTGGGCTGAGGGAAAGAACCAGGAGAAAGACATGCCCAAGAAGGGGGGCAGAGATCGATCACTAATGATAAATGCAGAGTGATGCACACGGAGCAAAAAAGAAAGAAACAGTGCATCATGGGAACCCCCCCCACAGTCTACGTCTAAAGCAACATAACCAAGGGATGGTCCAGGGTCACCCGATCCAGCCCTAACTATAAGCCTTAGCGAAAAGGAAAGTTTTAAGCCTAATCTTAAAAGTAGAGAGGGTATCTGTCTCCCTGATCTGAATTGGGAGCTGGTTCCACAGGAGAGGAGCCTGAAAGCTGAAGGCTCTGCCTCCCATTCTACTCTTACAAACCCTAGGAACTACAAGTAAGCCCGCAGTCTGAGAGCGAAGCGCTCTAATGGGGTAATATGGTACTACGAGGTCCCTAAGATAAGATGGGACCTGATTATTCAAAACCTTATAAGTAAGAAGAAGAATTTTAAATTCTATTCTAGAATTAACAGGAAGCCAATGAAGAGAGGCCAACACGGGTCTCTCCTGCTAGTCCCCGTCAGTACTCTAGCTGCAGCATTCTGAACCAACTGAAGGCTTTTTAGGGAACTTTTAGGACAACCTGATAATAATGAATTACAGTAGTCCAGCCTAGAGGAAATAAATGCATGAATTAGTTTTTCAGCATCACTCTGAGACAAGACCTTTCTGATTTTAGAGATATTGCGTAAATGCAAAAAGGCAGTCCTACATATTTGTTTAATATGCGCTTTGAATGACATATCCTGATCAAAAATAACTCCAAGATTTCTCACAGTATTACCAGAGATCAGGGAAATGCCATCCAGAGTAACGATCTGGTTAGACACCATGCTTCTAAGATTTGTGGGGCCAAGTACAATAACTTCAGTTTTATCTGAGTTTAAAAGCAGGAAATAAACTGTTACTGTACAAAACACAGTGAGAACGACTGGTCAAGTATGACGTCAGCCAAGCAAGGGCACTCCCAGTAATCCCAAAATGATTTTCCAGCCTATCAAGTAGAATATGATGATCCACTGTATCAAATGCAGCACTGAGATCTAACAGCAACAGAACCGTAGTGGTGTCCGAATCCATTGTAAGCAGAAGATCATTCGCCACTTTAGTGAGAGCCGTTTCTGTGAAATTATATTTTCTAAAAGCAGACTGCAGCGGCTCAAAGAGATTATTCTCAGTAAGATAGTCTACAAGCTGCCATGACACCACTTTTCCAGAATTTTAGAGCAAAATGATAGATTTGATATCGGCCAATAGTTTTTCAATACACTCGGGTCAAGATTAGGTTTCTTAAGTAATGGTTTAATCACTGCATATTTGAAACATTTAGGAACAGATCCAGAAGTTAAAGAAAGATTGATCATTTCCAGCACAATCAGCCCAAGAGTGGGCCACAGGTCCTTAAACAGTTTTGCTGGTATAGGATCAAATAAACAGGTTGTGCTTTTTGTTGACGTTATGAGTTTCGTCAGCATGTCTAGAGAGATACCATCAAATTCTGTAAATCTAGGTAATACCTCAGTAGTGGCGCCCACCTCAATAGCAGGGTGTAGTGGCTGGGTTAAGGCATGCTGGGATATGTTCAACCTAATGTTATCTATTTTCTTCTCAAAGTAATCCAGGAAATCTTGTGCTGTAAAAGGAGAGCGAACTACAGGTGGTTGTCCATGAATAAGTGTTGCCACCGTGTTGAACAAGAACTTTGAGTTATGCTTGTTATTGTTGATCAAATCAGAGTAATAGGTCCGCTTTGTAGCCAATAGTGCATGCTTATAGTCTAAGATAGCATCACGCCATGCAAGGTGGAATACTTCTAATTTTGAACGACGCCATTTCCATTCTAGACCTCTTGCTTTATGCTTGAGATCACGCAGGTAATCACTGAACCAAGGTGACTGCGATTTGGGGGAGCGCAGTTTCAACACAGGTGGTGCAATCATGTCGACTGTCGTTTTGAGTTTAAACTATCCACAAGTCTGTCTACTGACTGGGTATTTGTCAAAAGTGAGGCTAAGACATCAGGCAATCTAGCTTCTAGTTCAGTCTTAGTTGAGGAGTTGATGCATCGCCATAATGATAAATAAGGTTGTTGTTCCACTAAACACGGCAGTGAAACTGTAAACTTAATAAGTGAGTGATCAGAGACCACTGATGTAAGAGGCATAATGTCATTATTCGTGACAGCAATACCACGTGCGAGAACCAGATCCAGGGTATTTCCACTAATGTGCGTCGAATCCTGAATACATTGCCAAAATCCTAATGCATCCACAATTTTCAGAAATGATTTGCAGAGGGGATCAGAAAGCTTATTTATATGAACGTTAAAGTCACCAATGATCAGAATGTTATCTACTCTCGTTGACAAGTTAGAAATGAACGCACCAAATTCATCTAAGAATTCAGAATATGGGCCAGGAGGCCTATATACAGTGACAAAGTAATACGGCTGATTTTTATTCTTCTGACCTTGGCAATGCGTAATATCCTGAGCGGAGCGGAGAATCAGATGCTCAAAACGAGTTATATTTTGTGACCCCCAACCACTAATAAGCTAACCTAGATTTATAAATAAGAGCTACACCCCGCCTTGCTTCGCATCACGAGGGACGTGACTAAATGTATATGCTGGTGGGCAGGCCTCATTTAAGGGGACGACAGCTGTAGGTTTAAGCCAGGTTTCACAACCCAATCATATCTAAGTGATGATAAGTGATAATAATTAAATCATTAATCAACAATGATTTTGAGGACAGTGATCTTATGTTAATGAGACCCAGTCTAAGGACCTCAGTGGTGTTGACAGTTGAGCTGTTTGGGTTTAGGGGTGGTTCCAGAGTGGCATATATAAGATGCCTAGAAGTAGGTTTAGGTTTGAGACATTTCCACACGCATTGTACGTAGCAGACATGAAAATCTTTGATATTGCTGGAACAACCATTGGGCCATCCTCAATTTCACCATGATCCATGATATGGGTATTAAGTTTGCAAAGCATATCCCTCTATGATTTTTATGGACACGTCTACGGGAGCAGGCCACAGTCTCAACTTGTTGAAATTCCCTCCCTGGCAGATAAACTGCACTATCACCATAGTGGATTTTCTGCACTAATTTCCCACTAAGCTAATGAATTCCACACCCACATTTGTCATAAGCCTTGCAGGGTCCCTAATCACCTGCTCCGTGGCCTGCTGTAGATTCCTAATGTTACCGTCCCTCTAGAGCTCTGTCTATGTTCACAGACAAGATGGCAGCGCCTTCCCCAGTAGGGTGGAGGCCATCCGGCATCAGCAGTCCACGGCGGCCCCAGAACGAAGGCCAGCTATCAATAAAGCTAAAGCCTTGCTGTCTACAAAACTGCGCCAGCCACCTATTTAATGATGTCAGCCTGCTAAACACCTCATCAGTACCCCGGGAGGGGAGGGGACCAGAGACTATTAATCGATGCCGACACATCTTTCTGGCAAGGTCACAAGTCCTCTCTATGTCCATTTTTGTGACCTCTGAGTGCTTCATCCTGATATCATTGGTGCCAACGTGAATAACTATGTGACTATATCTCATGTCATGTTCCTTCGTCTGTCTTCCCTTCTGCACTGTCAGCACCCTAAGAGAGATGCAATGTCAGGAGCTCTGGCCACCGTACAGTTCTTCTCTGCTCCACTTAAAGATGAAGCTGTAAACAGGGATGCAACAGACAAATGTGGCACCTTTCCTAGTATCTTCACTCACATCCAGAGAAGAAGTTTGCATGTTTGTGTGGGTCTCTCCGGGTGCTCTGACTTCCTCCCACATCCATAGACATACAGGTTTGGTGGATTGGAGACTTTATCCATAGGTATGCGTGCTAGTGTGAATATGTTTGTCTGTCTATATGTGGTCCTGCCATAGACTGGCATCCTACCCAGGGTGTACCCCTCCCCATGAACCTTGATTGCAGTAAGTGGGTATAGAAAATGGATGGACAGACATCCAAAGAAGTGTATAATTTTTTTTTCAGAGCTGTCATTGTGGTCTTAGTGGCTTCTTTCACTTGTGTCCTTCCAGTATGGTCACTCAATTTTTTTAGAACTGCCTACTTGACACAGATTTACCACACGGTACCATACTATTTGTATTTCTCTTTGAGTGATGTAAATGAAGCCAAAACATATTCAGTGAGTTGGAAATATTCATGTGTCCATCCCCTGACTTGTCCCAAGAAAACTGGCTGTAAAAGTGAGAACTTTTTGGGAATGTGTTGCAGGCCTTAAACGCAGGAATGGATTCATACTCCTATTAACAAATGAAATACATTTGTAATCTGTTTATTTGACTGTTTAATTGTTTTTGGTAGTATGACCAGAGAAGATGGTCACCCTCCGTGTCTGGTCTTCTTAAGGTTTTTTCCTTAAAAATCCCAGAGGGAGTTTTTCCTCACTGCTGTTTCCTACAGATGAGGACAAAATTATTAGTCCCCCACTATGGAATTTAATGTTTTCTTCCAATTTTTTCAAGTGTTTTTTTTTTTTTTTTTTTTAACAGAGCAATGAATTTTCAACAAAGCATTTCTAAACTGCCTAGTTTTATTTTGGATGTTGTCATTATTTTACTTTGCACACAGAAACAAAATTATTTCACAACCAAAAACTACCAGGGTCAAAATTATTAGCCCACTTAAGAACTGACCTTTTGGTTGAACCACCACTGCTGTGCAGTAATGTGCTTTAACTTTATAATGCTCAAAGCTTGTAAAATCAAGTTAAAACTGAGGGTCATCTTCCAATGTACGCACAGTATAAAAACTTCAGTAAGGGTTTGAACTGTCACTTGAAAAAGCATCATGCCAAAAACAAAAGAAATCTGTTTAGACTTGAAAAAAGTATTGTTCATGCTTTCCAAGTGTTCCCACAACATTTTCAAGTGTCAAGAACTGGAGTGAGAAGTATAATCAAGAAATTCAGAGAGCCACACACAGTACAGAACAAGTCTGGCAGAGGTAGGAAGCCAAAGATTTCAAAGACTCTGGAAAGAAAACTAAAGAGAGATCTGTCTAAAGACCCCAGAACAACTGCCAAGACACTAGTGATTGACTTGGCCAAGTTAGGATTGTAGTTTCAAAGAAGACAATTACTAGAGCAGTGGACAGAAATGGACTGTGAGGTTGGAGCCCAAGAAAAAAAAAAGAAACACTTCTGTAGAAGAGACGACTTCAAGCCAGACTGAAGTATGCCAAGGACAACCTGGAGAAAGATTATACATACTGGAAGTGTGTCCTTTGGTCAGATGAGCTCTTTGGTCATAGAGACATTGCTTATGTTTGGAGAAAGAAGGGAGAGGCATATAACCCAAAGAACCCTCTTCCCACAGTGAAACAGTGGGAGTATTATCCTGATGCTTCAGTAACTCTGGAACTGGGAATCCACGCTCTTACGAACGCCACTAGCTTAGCGTATGGCAAACTAAAAGTGGACGCTCTCGTTTTGGCTGAACAACTGTCCAGTTTCTGGGTATTCTGTGTTAGTACGTGCCCACCGACGTGCTTGATGAATTCCTGCACAAAAAGTAGTTCCCACATAATTGTGATATATTCCTGTGAGATAATGAGTATAGCCAGGGCCGGCCCAAGCCTTTATGGGGCCTTAAGCAGAATTTCATTTGGGGGCCCCCCTACCATCACCTCAGCACCAGATGCCTCATTATTCCATAGGCTACACTGTAAAGTGTGTAACGTACCCACAATCATTAGCATTATTTGTAATTATCTTACATCATACAGGTGTCATTCTTGTTTTTAACCTTAAAGGGGTAGCAAACTCATAAATATGTTTTAATTAACTTCTACATACAGAGTGATGTATACGTATGGCTCATTAATTTAACTATTTGAAAGTAACATCAGCAGGCAGGAGACTGCATTTATAGTAAACACGTTAAATAGTTTAATTTCTTTCAGATGTGCAATGGTGTGCAAAATGTTCAATATGCAAATACAAAATAGAATCAAATGACATTCACATTATCTTACAGAAAAATAAAGTTGTAATCAAAATTAAATACTTAAATAATAAATACAATACTTAATCTCCAAAATGAACATAGAAATCCACAACAGTACAGTACAGAGCATCCATAGCTCTCTGCTGGATGTCAAAATACCACATCAGTCTCAGAGAAGATTTGTTCATATGTGTCTCAACATGAACACAAACTCAAAATCCTCCAGTTTCATCAGAAGGCCTTTGGCACAGTCTAATGTGTCATCATCCATGGACTTATCTGCAATGATCATCTCAAAAGTTAGCAGGAGGCATCATAATTGTTTGCCACAGTGCTCACTATTCGTGATGTGAAATTCCATCGAGGAGCATTTCTGGGCAACCTTGAGCAGCCTGCAGACTCAAGAAAAGAGAAAAATGTGGCAAACCCAGAGAGTGATGCAAAAAATATTCTGCAATCAGATAAGCATTTAGCCCCATGAGACTGAACCAGGTTCAGTCTGTGTGCATAGCAATGCACAAACATTGCACTGGGGGCTATTGCTTTAACTTTGGCCTGCAAAGCATTGAGAGCTGAGCTACTTTTCCCCACCTTTTGCACCAAATTAATCTGAGGAGTTGATCTGCCCTGCTGTTTAACTCTTAAGTTTTTCTTCGTAAGGAAGACTATCAAATGGCTATCAAATGGCTTCACCAAAATCCGGTCCACAACATTCAAATTGTCTGCCATCATGTGCAGCTTGCTACCTAGCTAGCTCGCTAGCTGGGACTGGCGCGAGGCTAGTGTGAAGTTTGTCCGCCTGTGAGTGCTTTGTGACGGTGGAGGAGCTCAGCAGCACCCGCTGCTCGGTAGGGACAGAAACTGCGATAGAAGTCAGAGTGATAGAAGTCAGTCTCCAAACACAAGCAGCTACAAAAAAAATCCCACCAGAAATAGAAGCTCGATTTGTCACTAGTTGTTTTTAACAAAGAAAATGCCGCTAAGAATATTAGAAAAGTCTCCGGTTCAACTCAGAACATAATGAAAATTAAAAAATGCTCCCACGGATGTTTACACCAAAATATCGCTGATTCGCTCATTTCGCTGACAATCAAAAAGGGATTCAGCCTCAGACAGATCATCCAATCATCATGCAGAAGCTGAGCGTCCGGGCCAGCCGAGGCCGGCCCACTGCCCCATAGACCTCCAGACACGCTGAGCGTCCGATGGGCGGGACAAAGCCCAGCATTTATCCAATGACTCGTCTCGTTTCGCTGCATGCTTTGTGTTGCTGAGTGAGAGGAAAGCCGCATCGTTACCAGGGATAAGAAGCTGATTCTGAACAAAAGCTGAGCGCGTTGTAGCGCATATTTAGTCAATGACATGTACACACAACAGTATATATTTGATCACTTATTTTTTGACATTTTAGGGGAAGCTGAGCTTCCCTTGCAGTCTTAGAGCAATCGCCTCTGACTTTAAGACACCTAAAGCACTTTACACTAAACGAACGGAGCATTTTGCAAATAATGACAACAAAAATTGTAATATTGGACATGCAAACCTACTATTGTTTTTTTCTTGTCTTCCAACTTCTTCTTTTTTCTTTTCTCCACTCCAGAGGGATAATTTATTTTCTCCGCTC
This sequence comes from Thalassophryne amazonica, assembly GCF_902500255.1. Lineage (NCBI taxonomy): Eukaryota > Metazoa > Chordata > Actinopteri > Batrachoidiformes > Batrachoididae > Thalassophryne > Thalassophryne amazonica. The sequence continues at coordinate 33,940,756 of NC_047108.1, read as the reverse complement.
CATGACTTGCACTCACTTCTTTCCTCACGATTAGTCATCGACCACCTGACCCAAGCGGTGCATCTAAATTTGCCCAACGGTGGCAGCAGCCAACAGGAGGCATCAATTAACCTAGTATTGGTATTTTGTCAAAATCAATTTATTTTTTCGGGTGTAATACAATTTCGTTTAAATTATTCAATCTTATTTTAATTTATTTACTTTTTTATCACAACGTCTCGGTGCTCTCGGGGCCCCCTGGTGGCGTGGAGGCCCTAAGCGAACGCGTAGTTGGCGTATGCCTTGGGCCGCCTCTGAGTATAGCTCATCTAAATCAATTCTAAAATTTACCAGTAAAAAAATGATAAAGATAAGAACTTAAAGTTTATGTGCAACTTCACCTGTTATTGCTCAAGCACATTGTAAACATTCACACGATGGAGTTTGATGCGGAAGAGTTCAGAAAGATACGATTGGAATGGTTTGATTACCATTTACAGTTGGCGATGAAAGACTTTGGCGTTAACTTTCTGTTAAAATCAGAACAAGAAGCTGCACTGAAAGAGCTCCATCTGGGAAGAGACACATTCTGTGTGTTGTCGCTCCAATGAGAGCGGCACACTGAGCAGGGTGACAAAAGTAGTCCGGTGAGTAGTAGAGAAGCTTGAATCTTCAACTGGACTGGGTTGCTTGACGCGAGGACGTTTCGCTTCAAATCGCAGAAGCTTCCTCAGCTAAAATTTTAGACTACCAGACTACCAGAGCAAGAATTTTAGCTGAGGAAGCTTCTGCGATTTGAAGCGAAACGTCCTCGCGTCAAGCAACCCAGTCCAGTTGAAGATTCAAGCTTCTCTACTATGGAAACCACCTGGACAACTGAGAGCCTTCACAGAAACATAGTGCGGTGAGCTCAATCTGTGGGCGAGCTATCTCACAATACCAAAATAGCAGAGATGCCAGCCCAACGAGAGCGGCACGCTGAGCAGGGTGGTGGGAATCTCATCAAGGTGGAAGAAATCATGAATAAAGAAGGATATGTCAAGATTTGGAAAGAAATCTGAAGCAATCAGCAGAAAAACTCTGTCTGGGTCATCACTTTGTCGTTCAACACAACAACCCAAAACATACGTCACTCCAGCTGAAGAAGTTCCTCCAGAAGACCAAAGTGAACGATCCTGACTGACCTTCACAAAGATCTTGTTGTGTGGGCCGCCAGAAGAGGAGGTACTGCTGGCCCACCACCAGAGGGCGCCCTGCCTGAAGTGCGGGCTTCAGGCACGAGAGGGCGCTGCCGCCACAGACACAGCCGGGAGTGACAGCTGTCACTCATTACCTCCTGACAGCTGTCACTCATTCTTCATCATCGCACTCCATAAAACCCAGATGTCATCTCCACCTCATCGCCGAGATATCGTACTTCATTGGAGGTAATATCCTCAGCCTTTGTGGTATTTTCTGAATCTGTCTATTGTGAGTGTTTGCAGGAGTACCGGTCCTTCGTTTGTGGAGGCTGTGCAGGACGGCACTCTTTTTCCTCTGAGGGACCGCTGCAACACATATTGAGTGAGAGGTGGAGGTGGCATTCCCACCGTTGTTGTTACTGGGTGTGCACACACCTACACTTGACTGTCTTTGTTCTCGCCAGCAGTACCAGATCCGACAGTCGGGGACGGTGATCACCTGGGAATTCGGGTCTTGGCGGCTCCAGTATTCACCAGGTTCAGTGGCGGCGGAAATCGTGTGGTTCCGGCTCTTCTCAGGACAGACGTCTTCTATCCTCGAGCCTGCCCACACGTCACCTTTGTGAATTGACTGTAATTATATTCTGAGATTGTCTGTATTTCGTTGTGCACATTTCACAACATTAAATTGTTACTTTTTGGCTCATCTATTGGCCGTTCATTTGCGCCCCCTGTTGTGGGTCCGTGTCACTACACTTTCACAACAGATCTGACTTGAATCTCATTAAAAATCTGTGGGGTGAACTGAAGACCAAAGGCACATGCCCAGAATATTATCAAATCTGCAGGAGCTTGAGAGATTCACCAAAGAAGAATGGGCTGGGATTCCTCAGGAGACATGTCTGGGACTTGTTGAAAACTACAACAAATGACTGCAGGCGGTTAGCCAGAAAAAAGGACACACACTTGACTGTTACCATCAGGAGGGCTAATAACTGTAACCCTGGTAGTTCTTGATTTTTGAGAAATAATTTTGTTTCTGTGCCCAAAGTAAAATAGTGTAAGCATCCAACTTATATAATGATTTGGCACAATATAAATTGAAAAATTTAAAAATAATTAAAAATTGAAAAACACAATAAAAAAATCAGTTGTTTTTTTTTAAATGAGCATTTCCATATCTTCTCAACTTGTTCTGATTTGAGGTTGTAGATTATCGTATGATGTAGTTGCTGTTAAGCTGTTTTAGAGATGGTTTTTGACAGCACTGGGAGTGTTATCCTGATCGGGCCGGTAATCAGACAGTTAAAGCTGTTCGACCTGTTGATGGCGTTTGATGAAATAAACAAACAGGATGCACTTTGACGGGTGGAACATTCCTCTCAGACATCAAAGGTGACGCCTATTTTTTTTTTGTTTTGTTTTTTTGTTTGTTTGTTTGTTTAAGCAGGAAGTGACTTAATTAAACCAGACTGACCAGTTCTACACTGTTGATTTAAAGCTTAATGGTTTGTTGTAATAATAATAATCATAATGATAAAAAAAGCTTGAATACACAAAGAAACAGAACAAAAACAGAAGAAACTTTACATGATCAATCAAGGACAGATTATCTGGCCTGCTGAAGTCTTATCGCATAGCTTCTGTGTGCACGGAGGTGTCAGCTGTTATGTACACACATTAGGTGGGAAGGTCAAGAGGTCAAACTCCCACACAGTCAGAGGTTACTATCTGACCCACCGCTCAAATGATCTGACAAATGTTTTGTGTCAGCGCAGTCACAATCATGTCCTCAGGTTCATCATGTGTGTGCACATGACCCACGTGCACGCCTTTCTCCACACATGGACTGGGATTTATAAAGGAAAAATGTCCCCACCTCATGCATATTTTTTCAGGGTATCAACTCTGATGTGGGGAAGTTGAAACTAAAAATGAGACAAGATGTAATTTAAGGTAAAACAAAGCTGGTGACATTTAAGGTGATGCACTCTTTGAGTTACACACACACACCTGTAAATTTACATTCAAAAAAATCATTGACTAATGTGATTTGGTGTCACTCTTTGCTCACCTGATCATTAAGCATCCTGATTCTTACTTGGCTAGAAGCACCAGCAGCTGCTGTGATGATGAATATCATCAGTGCATATGCCCCACACACTGAAAAAAAGAATAGTTGAACCAACTTAAAAAAGAATTACAATTGGTAAAACCTGAATGAATGAAGTTGTTTGAACTTAAGTTTGTAAGTTAGATTTTGATCTCTCAACCTTTATGTCTAAAGCATGTTTAAAACGACAGCAGTCGACCAGAGTGCTGTACGTAATAGAAAAATGAGCACCAAGTTACCCCCAATCATAAATAGATAAAGTAAAAATAACAATAAAATTGCAACAGGCAATAAAACAAACAAGCAAACAAAGACAGTAAAATAAAGAGTAAAAAGTAGTAAAAAAATAGAGATGCAATCGCTCATATAGGAAATGCCAGAGAAATGAAATAGGTTTTAAAGAGGATTTAAAAGTCTCCAGGGACAAGGATGATCTAATATTAAAAGGGAGACTATTCCAGAGCCTGGGGGCAGCCGCTGCAAAGGCTCTGTCACCTCTAGTCTATAATCTGGTTTTAGGCGCCTCCAGCAACATTTGGTCTAACTTACAAACTTAAGTTCATATAACTTAATTCATTCAAGTTTTACCAATTGTAAGGCTTTTTAAAGTTGGTTCTTTTTTCAGTGCAGGTAGACTGTGAGATAAAGGAGAAATAAGGTTTCTGGAGTGAGTTGGATGAGGTGGTGGAGAGTGAGCCCAACTGTAGAACTGCAGTTGTGTCAGGAAGCTTATCCAGTATAAAACTTGTGCCAAATCCCTGCGTGGATCTCTATCAGATCTGCTGTGGTGACCCCGAAAACTGAGGCAGTTGAACGCAAATAAAACTAGAGCACTGCACATGTAGAGCGCCAACCTGCGCCAACACTATTTTCCAATTTTTACCTTCGAAAACATTTATCAAGGTCAAAGTCCTGTTAGAAGTGGATTTTCATGAGCTAAAATATAATACAACATATAAATAAAAATCTGCAATACGGATCAGATGCAGATCAAAAGGATTTAATGGATATTTGATTTTAATATTGAAATATTGAAAAGTGCAGAAGCACTTGTTAAGTCTCTCAGCAAGACAACCTGCGAGAACGAGACCCAGACACAGGAGCTAGGACTGGATCCCAAAGTAGATTGTGAAGATAGAGTAGGGACTCCACAGCCTATTGCAATGAGCGCAGATGTACAGACTGATAGCTCACAGTCTCCACTGGTGGATGATGATGAGAAGCACCGCAGGGTGACCTCACATGCCTCAGACAGTGGGGAGATACCCACCAGAGACCATAACCTCCTCCCCCCCCCGGGTTATCTGACAGATTGTATTTCGGGAAATACTGATGATGACGGTACACTGACTAGTGTAGATTATTGCTACCGAGCAGTTTGTGGTGTACCTCTGACCTTTAAAGAGGCCATGACATCAACTGAGTCAGGAAAGTGGAAGAAAGCGATGGATGAGGAGATGAAGTCCCTAGAGGACAACCACACCTTTACCCTGACTAAGTTACCAGAGGGCAGGAAGACAGTGGGAGGGAGATGGGTGTACTCAGTCAAGGGTGACATTGATGGACACGACCAGTTCAAAGCTAGGTTTGTAGCAAAAGGATATAGTCAGAGAGCAGGGATAGATTATGGCAAAACGTTCTCCGCAACAGCCAATCTTACAAGTGTACGTGTAGCGTTGCAGAAGGCAGTCCAAGATGATCTGATCTTGCATCAAACGGATGAGAAAACAGCCTATATGCATGCACCCACTGATCGATATATCTACATGGAAGAACCTGAAGGTGACAAAAAAGAGGGGGAGAAGTTGGTGTGTAAGCTAGAGAAATCAATTTACGGCCTGAAGCAGGCGGGGTGTAATTGGCATGAGATGCTTCACACGTCTAGTCGATGACAACTTCACTCAGAATCCAACAGACCACTGTGTCTATACAAAAGAGTCTAAGGAAGCGGGGAAGGTAATAGTAGTTATCTGGGTGGATAATCTTATCATCGCAACCAGCAACAAACAGAGTCTAGAGAAAGTGAAAACATGCTTTCTACCAGATTTAAGATGACAGATCTAGGTAGATTGAAGCATTTTCTGGGCATGGACTTCAGCCAGTCTGATGGCTGTGTGAAAGTGTCTCAAAAGAGGTATGTTGAAAAGATACTGGAACGTTTCGACATGCAGGAGTGTAGAATTAGACAGACACCATGTGACCAAAAGTTAGACTACGGTAAAGATGCGCCCAAATTGTCTGATGTGAAGAAGTACAGGGAGGCTGTCGGCAGTCTCATTTACTTGGCAACCTGTATGTGTCCTGACCTATGTTTCGTGGTGAGCAAGTTATCACAACATTTTGCTGACCCTACAGATGATCAGGGGTATCTCAGCTCTGTTTCAGAAAGAGTGAAGACAGCCTAGGCCTACGGGCAAATGGTGAAAGAAAACTGTTGTCTATGAAAGATAAATAGGGGGCAGTAGCACTCATCAAGAATCCTGTGTGGAGACAAAGGTGTAAGCATGTGTACATTAAATACCACTTCATTAGGTCTATCATAAGAGAAGATAAGATGTCACTTGTTTATTGTCCCACAGATGACACGATGGCAGATGTTATGACAAAACCTGCCTCCAGACTTAAGCTGCAGAAATTAGCTGGAGTCATGTTTGGTGTGTAAAATGTTGACATTTGTCATGTTTTTCTTTTTGTTTTGTTTATCTGCCTATGTAAAAGTTGTATACGTACATGTTATTCATAAGTGGGAGTGTTGAGAGTGGATAAATGTATGAATGCATGTAACTGTTGCACCAAATATGGCATGGAATCACGTGTAGCTAGCGTATAAGGGGGTGTTACCATCCTCTCTTTCTCTTTGTACTTGGCTCTCACAGAGAGCAGCATGTTGTGAACTGTTCAATAAAATTTGCCGTGCGTGGCGGCTGAAGAGACAAATGTATGAACATATTAGAATTATTATTCCGCAGCACAAGGAAGGCGGAAGAAAGAAGTCTACCGGTGAACAGTGTGTCTGTGAACAGCTTGGAGCCCACAATTTTTCATACACTCAACAAAAATATAAACGCAACACTTTTGGTTTTGCTCCCATTTTGTATGAGATGAACTCAAAGATCTAAAACTTTTTCCACATACACAATATCACCATTTCCCTCAAATATTGTTCACAAACCAGTCTAAATCTGTGATAGTGAGCACTTCTCCTTTGCTGAGATAATCCATCCCACCTCACAGGTGTGCCATATCAAGATGCTGATTAGACACCATGATTAGTGCACAGGTGTGCCTTAGACTGCCCACAATAAAAGGCCACTCTGAAAGGTGCAGTTTTATCACACAGCACAATGCCACAGATGTCGCAAGATTTGAGGGTGCGTGCACTTGGCATGCTGACAGCAGGAATGTCAACCAGAGCTGTTACTCGTGTATTGAATGTTCATTTCTCTACCATAAGCCATCTCCAAAGGCGTTTCAGAGAATTTGGCAGTACATCCAACCAGCCTCACAACCGCAGACCACGTGTAACCACACCAGCCCAGGACCTCCACATCCAGCATGTTCACCTCCAAGATCGTCTGAGACCAGCCACTCGGACAGCTGCTGGAACAATCAGTTTGCATAACCAAAGAATTTCTGCACAAACTGTCAGAAACCGTCTCAGGGAAGCTCATCTGCATGCTCGTCGTCCTCATCGGGGTCTCGACCTGACTCCAGTTCATCATTGTAACCGACTTGAGTGGGCAAATGTTCACATTCGCTGGTGTTTGGCACGTTGGAGAGGTGTTCTCTTCACGGATGAATCCCGGTTCACACTGTTCAGGGCAGATGGCAGACAGCGTGTGTGGCGTCGTGTGGGTGAGCGGTTTTCAGATGTCAGTGTTGTGGATCGATCGATCGCTACATCTACAAGTGCAAGTTAAAACTCAACCATGCAAAGTGAAAGCCATACATCAACAACATCCAGAAACACTGCCGCCTTCTCTGAGCCCGAGCTCATTTGAAATGGACAGATGCAAAGTGGAAAAGTGTGCTGTGGTTTGATGAGTCCACATTTTAAATTGTTTTTGGGAATCATGGATGTCATGTCCTCTGGACAAAAGAAGAAAAAGACCACTGGTATTTGTGCTGGCAGCTTTGTGTGTTACCAGCACAAAGTTCAAAAGTCAGCATCTGTGATGGTATGGGGGTGTGTTAGTGCCCATGACATGGGCAACTTACACATCTGTGATGGCACCATCAATGCTGAAAGGTACATCCAGGTTTTGGAGCAACACATGCTGCCATCCAAGCAACGTCTTTTTCAGGGACGTCCCTGCTTATTTCAGCAAGACAATGCCAAGCCACATTGTGCACGTGTTACAACAGTGTGGCTTTGTAGTAAAAGAGTGCAGGTACCAGACTGGTCTGCCTGCAGTCCAGACCTGTCGCCCATTGAAAATGTGTGGTGCATTATGAAGCGCAAACTACAACAATGGAGACCCTGAATCATCAAGCAAGAATGGGAACTGAGGACACTAACTGTTGAAGCTTTGTAGGTGGAATTCTTTTCCAAACGCTTATTGAGTGTTGTTAGAAGGAAAGGTGATGTAACACAGTGGTAAACATACCACTGTCACAGCTTTTTTGAAACGTGTTGCAGGCATCCATTTCAAAATGAGCAAATATTTGCACAAAAACCATAAAGTTGATCAGTTTGAACATTAAATATCTTGTCTTTGTGGTGTATTCAGTTGAATATAGGTTGAAGAAGATTTGCAAATCATTGTATTCTGTTTTTATTTACATTTTACACAACATCCCAACTTCATTAGAATTGGGGTTGTATGTCACGTGACATGGATTATTCATCCCATTTGTGTTACATTGCATTTACTATGCAAATTTGGTTCCTTACGTTTTGTACTACTTCACGCTGCGAACCCTGCCCACGCACACACTAGTGGGGGGGTAGCTAAACATGGCTAAACATGTTGACAGACAATGATTTGAAGGAGCTAACTGATGTTGGTAATTCTTGCAACACACACAAACACAGAAAAGCTAATCCACTATGCTGTAAGCCGTCTCGAGGCACGAAGAGCTGTTTGGATGAAGAGGATGAAATTAGGATGAAAACCTGGACAAATTTCTTCAGTTTTTCGCTGGACTGAGGAAGTACACAAAGTCTTTCTTTTTGAAGTGTCACGGACTACATCATCAGAATTATTTTTGAATTATCTAACTGTTTTTCCAAGTTGACCGAGAACAATTTTGGACTTTTTATTTCGTGTTGGATTGTTGACATCAACACACCAGTGATGAACACCAAAATGTAAGTCCTGTTGCTGTTGTTTATAAATTAATATAATATCAAATGACAAGGATCTATTTTAGCCGTTATATAAAACAAATAATGAATATTTTTACATTCTTACAATGAAACAAATATTTCAGGAGGTGAAAGATGGAATGTACCATGAATGGAACATTCCATCTTTCACCTCATGAGATATTTGTACCACTGAACTCATAAACATTCATTATTTGTATAATAGAAAATGTATGAATGAATGCATGGTCACTTATGGTAATTTATTATTATGTAACGACTGAGTGGATCCTTGTCATTTGATTGGTGCTTTGTATGTCACGTGACATGGATTATTCGTCCCACTTGTGCTGCATTTAGAGTGCAAATTGGTTCCATTTAACGTGCAGTTTGGTTCCATACGTTTGGTACCATTGCACTCTATACACATACACACACGCACACACACGCACCTACAGACACAGAACACATGCACACACGCACACACACCTGCACACACACGCATTCACACACACCTACACACACTTACACACGCCTACACACATATGCACACACCTACACACACACACATGCATGCGCGCACGGATATACACACGCATGCACATGCACACAACTCGTGTTCACACACACACACACACAAAAAACAAATCCACTGCGCTGTAAGCTGTCTGACGTGACTTTTTTCACTGCACTGAGGAAATGCACAGTCTTTTTTTTGGTAGTACACACACAAGCACCTTTCCGCTTGTGTGACCACGCACCGCGTGCACGCTCACACAATATATCATGAGATCTTCGTACCACTGAACTCATAAGCATTCATTATTTGTATATTGATTCTTCCAGTTAAAACAATGAGTCCAACAAATTTTCATAAAAATGCCCATAATGTTTTCAGTAATCCTGCCAGTAAACAAACTGACCAAATGTAACACAGTGGGGACAAAACAAGTTCCCATCTGGTTCCCAACCTGTGGATCCGGGCTCTCAGAATGCTATGAGGTCAGTCTAAATGGGTTGTGATAAACAGGTTCATAAATGGGGCAGTAAAGAAAAGTGCAGCTGTTGTTTAAAACCCTCACTGATTACGGTGTCTGTTTGGTGCTGACTGTTTGTCGCTGAGTGGTTAGTTACTGGCAGATATGAGAAGCTGATTCGTGGTTATTTTACTTTTCAGAGAAAATGACAGAAATAATTGTTTTTCTTTTTTCACTCTGCATCTGGTCTGGGTTTAACTGTTCTCTGCCTTCTGAACCAGATCTGTCAGCCACAAGGAATAAATGTGCGGCTCCTCGGCTGATTAGTTTCTCTTTTATTTTATAACCATGCTGTTTCTGCTGTGGATGTTTGAGGACGGTGGCCGGAGTGAATCAGTAGCCCATCAGGATCAGATGCATTTTCTGGGAGCTGTATCCAGGGAAAATAAGTAGTTTCATTTTTTTTTCAGACTGTAAAATACAAAAGTGGAATTAAACAAGAGATAAAATGTAATAAACTTGACGGTCCAGCAGCCGGTTTCTGTTTGTTGGATGGTGACTGGTTCAGCCTGTGTTTTTTGAGTTAAGTGAGTACATGAATGAACTGTTTATAAAAACACCAGCGCTGCCCTCAAACCTCAACTTTATTATCATTTACGGAAAACTCAGACTTCACCAAGGATCGAGACAAAAACCCACATACACCATGTACAGTAGTGTTCAGAATAATAATAGTGCTATGTGAATAAAAAGATTAATCCAGGTTTTGAGTATATTTCTTATTGTTACATAGGAAACAAGGTACCAGTAGATTCAGTAGATTCTCACAAATCCAACATGATATGCACACTCTTAAGGCTATGAAATTGGGCTATTAGTAAAAAAAAAGTAGAAAAGGGGGTGTTCACAATAATAGTAATGTGGCATTCAGTCAGTGAGTCCATCAATTTTGTGGAACAAACAGGTGTGAATCAGGTGTCCCCAATTTAAGGATGAAGCAGCACCTGTTGAACATGCTTTTCTCTTTGAAAGCCTGAGGAAAATGGGACGTTCAAGACATTGTTCAGAAGAACAGCGTCGTTTGATTAAGAAGTTGATTGGAGAGGGAAAAACTTATACGCAGGTGCAAAAAATTATAGGCTGTTCATCTACAATGATCTCCAATGCTTTAAAATGGACAAACAAACCAGAGAAGCGTGGAAGAAAATGGAAAACAACCATCAAAATGGATAGAAGAATAACCAGAATGGCAAAGGCTCACCCATTGATCAGCTCCAGGATGAACAAAGACAGTCTGGAGTTACCTGTAAGTGCTGTGACAGTTAGAAGACGCCTGAGTGAAGCTAATTTATTTGCATGAATCCCCCGCAAAGTCCCTCTGTTAAATAAAAGATGTGCAGAAGAGGTTACAATTTGCCAAAGAACACATCAACTGGCCTAAAGAGAAATGGAGGAATATTTTGTGGACTGATGAGAGTAAAATTGTTCTTTTTGGGTCCAAGGGCTGCAGACAGTTTGTGAGACGACCCCCAAACTCTGAATTCAAACCACAGTTCACAGTGAAGACAGTGAAGCATGGTGGTGCAAGCATCATGATATGGGCATGTTTCTCCTACTATGGTGTTGGGCCTATATATCGCATACCAGGTATCATGGATCAGTTTGGATATGTCAAAATACTTGAAGAGGTCATGTTGCCTTATGCTGAAGAGGACATGCCCTTGAAATGGGTGTTTCAACAAGACAATGACCCCAAGCACACTAGTAAATGAGCAAAATCTTGGTTCCAAACCAACAAAATTAATGCCTCACAGATGTGAAGAAATCATGAAAAACTGTGGTTATACAACTAAATACTAGTTTAGTGATTCACAGGATTGCTAAAAAAAGCAGTTTGAACATAACAGTTTTGGGTTTGTAGCATCAACAACAGATGCTACTATTATTGTGAACACACTTTTTCTACTTGTTTTTTACTACGTAATTGCCCAATTTCATAGCCTTAAGAGTGTGCATATCATGAATGCTTGGTCTTGTTGGATTTGTGAGAATCTACTGAATCTACTGGTACCTTGTTTCCCATGTAACAATAAGAAATATACTCAAAACCTGGATTAATCTTTTTAGTCACATAGCACTACTATTATTCTGAACACTACTGTATCACTGTGGACTTGAAAACTCTTCCTCACATACAAGTTACATCTGAGCATGTACCGTCTGAGCATGTACCATTTGAGCATATACCACCTGAGCATATTTCTTCTGAAAGTGTACCATCTTAGCATATACCTTCTCAGAGTGTACTGGCTGAGCATGTACCATCTGAGCATGTACCATCTTAGCATATACCTTCTCAGAGTGTACTGGCTGAGCATGTACCATCTGAGCATGTACCGTCTAAGCATGTACCATCTTAGCATATACCGTCTGAGCATGTACCATCTTAGCATATACCGTCTGAGCATGTACCGTCTAAGCATGTACCATCTTAGCATATACCGTCTGAGCATGTACCGTCTAAGCATGTACCATCTTAGCATATACCTTCTCAGAGTGTACTGGCTGAGCATGTACCATCTGAGCATGTACCATCTAAGCATGTACCATCTTAGCATATACCTTCTCAGAGTGTACTGGCTGAGCATGTACCATCTGAGCATGTACCGTCTAAGCATGTACCATCTTAGCATATACCGTCTGAGCATGTACCATCTTAGCATATACCGTCTGAGCATGTATCATCTTAGCATATACCGTCTGAGCATGTACCATCTGAGCATGTTCCATCTTAGCATATACCATCTGAGCATGTACCATCTGAGCATATTCCTTCTGAAAGTGTACCATCTTAGCATATACCATCTGAGCATGTACCATCTGAGCATGTACCATTTGAGCATATACCACCTGAGCATATTTCTTCTGAAAGTGTACCATCTTAGCATATACCTTCTCAGAGTGTACTGGCTGACCATGTACCGTCTGAGCATGTACCGTCTAAGCATGTACCATCTTAGCATATACCGTCTGAGCATGTACCGTCTGAGCATGTACCATCTTAGCATGTACCATCTTAGCATATACCATCTGAGCATGTACCATCTTAGCATATACCGTCTGAGCATGTACCATCTTAGCATATACCGTCTGAGCATGTACCATCTGAGCATGTTCCATCTTAGCATATACCATCTGAGCATGTACCATCTGAGCATATTCCTTCTGAAAGTGTACCATCTTAGCATATACCATCTGAGCATGTACCATCTGAGCATGTACCATTTGAGCATATACCACCTGAGCATATTTCTTCTGAAAGTGTACCATCTTAGCATATACCTTCTCAGAGTGTACTGGCTGAGCGTGTACCATCTTAGCATATACCTTCTCAGAGTGTACTGGCTGAGCATGTACCATCTGAGCATGTACAGTGAGAGCATGTACCGTCTGAGCATGTACCGTCTGAGCATGTACCATCTTAGCATATACCGTCTGAGCATGTACCATCTGAGCATATACCGTCTAAGCATGTACCATCTTAGCATATACCGTCTGAGCATGTACCATCTTAGCATATACCGTCTGAGCATGTACCGTCTAAGCATGTACCATCTTAGCATATACCGTCTGAGCATGTACCGTCTAAGCATGTACCATCTTAGCATATACCTTCTCAGAGTGTACTGGCTGAGCATGTACCATCTGAGCATGTACCATCTAAGCATGTACCATCTTAGCATATACCTTCTCAGAGTGTACTGGCTGAGCATGTACCATCTGAGCATGTACCGTCTAAGCATGTACCATCTTAGCATATACCGTCTGAGCATGTACCATCTTAGCATATACCGTCTGAGCATGTATCATCTTAGCATATACCGTCTGAGCATGTACCATCTGAGCATGTTCCATCTTAGCATATACCATCTGAGCATGTACCATCTGAGAATATTCCTTCTGAAAGTGTACCATCTTAGCATATACCATCTGAGCATGTACCATCTGAGCATGTACCATTTGAGCATATACCACCTGAGCATATTTCTTCTGAAAGTGTACCATCTTAGCATATACCTTCTCAGAGTGTACTGGCTGACCATGTACCGTCTGAGCATGTACCGTCTAAGCATGTACCATCTTAGCATATACCGTCTGAGCATGTACCGTCTGAGCATGTACCATCTTAGCATGTTCCATCTTAGCATATACCATCTGAGCATGTACCATCTTAGCATATACCGTCTGAGCATGTACCATCTTAGCATGTACCGTCTGAGCATGTACCATCTGAGCATGTTCCATCTTAGCATATACCATCTGAGCATGTACCATCTGAGCATATTCCTTCTGAAAGTGTACCATCTTAGCATATACCATCTGAGCATGTACCATCTGAGCATGTACCATTTGAGCATATACCACCTGAGCATATTTCTTCTGAAAGTGTACCATCTTAGCATATACCTTCTCAGAGTGTACTGGCTGACCATGTACCGTCTGAGCATGTACCGTCTAAGCATGTACCATCTTAGCATATACCGTCTGAGCATGTACCGTCTGAGCATGTACCATCTTAGCATGTTCCATCTTAGCATATACCATCTGAGCATGTACCATCTTAGCATATACCGTCTGAGCATGTACCATCTTAGCATATACCGTCTGAGCATGTACCGTCTAAGCATGTACCATCTTAGCATATACCGTCTGAGCATGTACCGTCTAAGCATGTACCATCTTAGCATATACCTTCTCAGAGTGTACTGGCTGAGCATGTACCATCTGAGCATGTACCATCTAAGCATGTACCATCTTAGCATATACCTTCTCAGAGTGTACTGGCTGAGCATGTACCATCTGAGCATGTACCGTCTAAGCATGTACCATCTTAGCATATACCGTCTGAGCATGTACCATCTTAGCATATACCGTCTGAGCATGTATCATCTTAGCATATACCGTCTGAGCATGTACCATCTGAGCATGTTCCATCTTAGCATATACCATCTGAGCATGTACCATCTGAGCATATTCCTTCTGAAAGTGTACCATCTTAGCATATACCATCTGAGCATGTACCATCTGAGCATGTACCATTTGAGCATATACCACCTGAGCATATTTCTTCTGAAAGTGTACCATCTTAGCATATACCTTCTCAGAGTGTACTGGCTGACCATGTACCGTCTGAGCATGTACCGTCTAAGCATGTACCATCTTAGCATATACCGTCTGAGCATGTACCGTCTGAGCATGTACCATCTTAGCATGTTCCATCTTAGCATATACCATCTGAGCATGTACCATCTTAGCATATACCGTCTGAGCATGTACCATCTTAGCATATACCGTCTGAGCATGTACCATCTGAGCATGTTCCATCTTAGCATATACCATCTGAGCATGTACCATCTGAGCATATTCCTTCTGAAAGTGTACCATCTTAGCATATACCATCTGAGCATGTACCATCTGAGCATGTACCATTTGAGCATATACCACCTGAGCATATTTCTTCTGAAAGTGTACCATCTTAGCATATACCTTCTCAGAGTGTACTGGCTGAGCGTGTACCATCTTAGCATATACCTTCTCAGAGTGTACTGGCTGAGCATGTACCATCTGAGCATGTACAGTGAGAGCATGTACCGTCTGAGCATGTACCGTCTGAGCATGTACCATCTTAGCATATACCGTCTGAGCATGTACCATCTGAGCATATACCGTCTAAGCATGTACCATCTTAGCATATACCGTCTGAGCATGTACCATCTTAGCATATACCGTCTGAGCATGTACCGTCTAAGCATGTACCATCTTAGCATATACCGTCTGAGCATGTACCGTCTAAGCATGTACCATCTTAGCATATACCTTCTCAGAGTGTACTGGCTGAGCATGTACCATCTGAGCATGTACCATCTAAGCATGTACCATCTTAGCATATACCTTCTCAGAGTGTACTGGCTGAGCATGTACCATCTGAGCATGTACCGTCTAAGCATGTACCATCTTAGCATATACCGTCTGAGCATGTACCATCTTAGCATATACCGTCTGAGCATGTATCATCTTAGCATATACCGTCTGAGCATGTACCATCTGAGCATGTTCCATCTTAGCATATACCATCTGAGCATGTACCATCTGAGAATATTCCTTCTGAAAGTGTACCATCTTAGCATATACCATCTGAGCATGTACCATCTGAGCATGTACCATTTGAGCATATACCACCTGAGCATATTTCTTCTGAAAGTGTACCATCTTAGCATATACCTTCTCAGAGTGTACTGGCTGACCATGTACCGTCTGAGCATGTACCGTCTAAGCATGTACCATCTTAGCATATACCGTCTGAGCATGTACCGTCTGAGCATGTACCATCTGAGCATGTTCCATCTTAGCATATACCATCTGAGCATGTACCATCTTAGCATATACCGTCTGAGCATGTACCATCTTAGCATATACCGTCTGAGCATGTACCATCTGAGCATGTTCCATCTTAGCATATACCATCTGAGCATGTACCATCTGAGCATATTCCTTCTGAAAGTGTACCATCTTAGCATATACCATCTGAGCATGTACCATCTGAGCATGTACCATTTGAGCATATACCACCTGAGCATATTTCTTCTGAAAGTGTACCATCTTAGCATATACCTTCTCAGAGTGTACTGGCTGACCATGTACCGTCTGAGCATGTACCGTCTAAGCATGTACCATCTTAGCATATACCGTCTGAGCATGTACCGTCTGAGCATGTACCATCTTAGCATGTTCCATCTTAGCATATACCATCTGAGCATGTACCATCTTAGCATATACCGTCTGAGCATGTACCATCTTAGCATATACCGTCTGAGCATGTACCATCTGAGCATGTTCCATCTTAGCATATACCATCTGAGCATGTACCATCTGAGCATATTCCTTCTGAAAGTGTACCATCTTAGCATATACCATCTGAGCATGTACCATCTGAGCATGTACCATTTGAGCATATACCACCTGAGCATATTTCTTCTGAAAGTGTACCATCTTAGCATATACCTTCTCAGAGTGTACTGGCTGAGCGTGTACCATCTTAGCATATACCTTCTCAGAGTGTACTGGCTGAGCATGTACCATCTGAGCATGTACAGTGAGAGCATGTACCGTCTGAGCATGTACCGTCTGAGCATGTACCATCTTAGCATATACCGTCTGAGCATGTACCATCTGAGCATATACCGTCTAAGCATGTACCATCTTAGCATATACCGTCTGAGCATGTACCATCTTAGCATATACCGTCTGAGCATGTACCGTCTAAGCATGTACCATCTTAGCATATACCGTCTGAGCATGTACCGTCTAAGCATGTACCATCTTAGCATATACCTTCTCAGAGTGTACTGGCTGAGCATGTACCATCTGAGCATGTACCATCTAAGCATGTACCATCTTAGCATATACCTTCTCAGAGTGTACTGGCTGAGCATGTACCATCTGAGCATGTACCGTCTAAGCATGTACCATCTTAGCATATACCGTCTGAGCATGTACCATCTTAGCATATACCGTCTGAGCATGTATCATCTTAGCATATACCGTCTGAGCATGTACCATCTGAGCATGTTCCATCTTAGCATATACCATCTGAGCATGTACCATCTGAGAATATTCCTTCTGAAAGTGTACCATCTTAGCATATACCATCTGAGCATGTACCATCTGAGCATGTACCATTTGAGCATATACCACCTGAGCATATTTCTTCTGAAAGTGTACCATCTTAGCATATACCTTCTCAGAGTGTACTGGCTGACCATGTACCGTCTGAGCATGTACCGTCTAAGCATGTACCATCTTAGCATATACCGTCTGAGCATGTACCGTCTGAGCATGTACCATCTTAGCATGTTCCATCTTAGCATATACCATCTGAGCATGTACCATCTTAGCATATACCGTCTGAGCATGTACCATCTTAGCATATACCGTCTGAGCATGTACCATCTGAGCATGTTCCATCTTAGCATATACCATCTGAGCATGTACCATCTGAGCATATTCCTTCTGAAAGTGTACCATCTTAGCATATACCATCTGAGCATGTACCATCTGAGCATATACCGTCTAAGCATGTACCATCTTAGCATATACCGTCTGAGCATGTACCATCTTAGCATATACCGTCTGAGCATGTACCGTCTAAGCATGTACCATCTTAGCATATACCGTCTGAGCATGTACCGTCTAAGCATGTACCATCTTAGCATATACCTTCTCAGAGTGTACTGGCTGAGCATGTACCATCTGAGCATGTACCATCTAAGCATGTACCATCTTAGCATATACCTTCTCAGAGTGTACTGGCTGAGCATGTACCATCTGAGCATGTACCATCTAAGCATGTACCATCTTAGCATATACCTTCTCAGAGTGTACTGGCTGAGCATGTACCATCTGAGCATGTACCGTCTAAGCATGTACCATCTT
Organism: Thalassophryne amazonica; assembly: GCF_902500255.1. NCBI lineage: Eukaryota > Metazoa > Chordata > Actinopteri > Batrachoidiformes > Batrachoididae > Thalassophryne > Thalassophryne amazonica. The sequence goes on along the minus strand of NC_047108.1, from coordinate 33,922,705 downwards.
AGCATATACCGTCTGAGCATGTACCATCTTAGCATATACCGTCTGAGCATGTATCATCTTAGCATATACCGTCTGAGCATGTACCATCTGAGCATGTTCCATCTTAGCATATACCATCTGAGCATGTACCATCTGAGAATATTCCTTCTGAAAGTGTACCATCTTAGCATATACCATCTGAGCATGTACCATCTGAGCATGTACCATTTGAGCATATACCACCTGAGCATATTTCTTCTGAAAGTGTACCATCTTAGCATATACCTTCTCAGAGTGTACTGGCTGACCATGTACCGTCTGAGCATGTACCGTCTAAGCATGTACCATCTTAGCATATACCGTCTGAGCATGTACCGTCTGAGCATGTACCATCTTAGCATGTTCCATCTTAGCATATACCATCTGAGCATGTACCATCTTAGCATATACCGTCTGAGCATGTACCATCTTAGCATATACCGTCTGAGCATGTACCATCTGAGCATGTTCCATCTTAGCATATACCATCTGAGCATGTACCATCTGAGCATATTCCTTCTGAAAGTGTACCATCTTAGCATATACCATCTGAGCATGTACCATCTGAGCATGTACCATTTGAGCATATACCACCTGAGCATATTTCTTCTGAAAGTGTACCATCTTAGCATATACCTTCTCAGAGTGTACTGGCTGAGCGTGTACCATCTTAGCATGTACAGTGAGAGCATGTACCGTCTGAGCATGTACTGCCTGAGTGTGTACCTTCTGAGGAGGTCACGTACCGACTGATGACTTTTCAATTTCAATTTCAATTTTTGTCTTGAGAAAACATGTTTACTAACCTGCAGTATGATCACTATCTTAACCTCTGCAGGTCTTTCTGTGTGTTCTGTCAATGAGAACATGATGTATGGTTTGGGCCATATGGATTTGGACAAAGCTGATGATGAACATGAGTTTGTAGCCCAAACTCTCATTTTGACTTTGAGAGTGAACAGTGGAGAAATGCCTGCACTCATTTTGCGCTTCTGCATTCATGTGACTTTACTTTCCATGTCATGTACCATCATGGTGTGTGACTGCTGCGTTCACAGCCGTGGGCAATCATAACTTTGCATGTTGGAGTGGATACAGTTTTGCAGATGATTTATGAAGACTAATTGCGTGTGGTTAGGTGACATACTGAACAAAATAATAAGTGCAACATTTTTGCTCCCATTTTTCATGAGCTGAACTCAAAGATCTAAAACATTTCCAAAATACAAAAAAATACCTATTTCTATCAAATATTGTTCACAAATCTGTCTAAATCTGTGTTAGTGAGCACTTCTTTGCCGAGATAATCCATCCCACCTCACAGGTGTGTCATATCAAGATGCTGATTAGACAGCATGATTATTGCACAGGTGTGCCTTACAATAAAAGGTCACTCTGAAATGTGCAGTTTTGTCACACAACACAATGCCACAGATGTTGTAAGTTTTGAGGGTGCGTGCAATTGGCATGCTGACTGCAGGAATGTCCACCAGAGATGTTGCCTGTGAATTGAATGTTCATTTCTCTACCACAAGCCGTCTCCAAAGGCATTTCAGAGAATTTGGCAGAACATCCAACCAGCATGTTCACCTCCAAGATCATCTGAGACCAGCCACCCAGAGAGCTGCTGTAACAATCTGTTTTCAGAACCAAAGAATTTCTGCGCAAACTGTCAGAAACCATTTCAGGGAAGCTCATCTGCATGCTCGTGGTCCTCATTGAGGTCTTGACCTGACTGCAGTTCATCATCATAACCTATTTGAGTTGGTAAATGCTCACATTTGATGGTGTCTGGCTGCTGATCAACTCAATGAGAAGAAGTGTTGCACTGTGTGAGGCAAATGGTGGTCACACCAGATACTGACTGGTTTTCTGTCTGCCCCCCCATAAAGCAAGACTGCACATTTCAGCTGATGAAAAATAGGAGCAAAAACAAAAGTGTTGGATTTTTATTTTTGTTCAGTAGGTAGCAGTATGTAAATTAGGATTTTGTGTGTTAAGGGCTGTCAGGCACTTCCAGGTATTTCCCTTGTGTTTCATTATACATGACCTCTGCCACATGTGCTGACAATTAAAAATGGCAATTAAAAATATTTCAGACATTTATTTATTGTTCCATCCCAACCCAGTCTCACAGCAAGTTGTGATTCAGCAGGTCATTATTGTAAATAAGAATTTTTTTCTTAATAACTTATCTGGTTAAATAAAAAAAAGCACAAAATATATTGTTATTTCTACCTTGTTCTTTTATGTAAAATTCTTCCCCTAACCAAAAATCAAACCATTTTGTATTCCTCATTTTGAGTTTATTCAAGGTCACGTTAGAAACCAGGCCTGGGACCCTCACAGACAGTGTCCATCTTGTGAAAAGGCCCCTAAAATGAGTCATACAACACCTTTTATACCTTGTGGGTGTTAACATGGGTGTGGTTTAGTCTGACATTTCTAATGTTACTGGCTCTCACCAACAGGGGGAGATCTCCCTGTCAGTGTCGCCGTTCGGCATAAGCAGACTACGCAGCCTGCATGGGGCACCAACCATGTTGCACTAGTTTGCAGGGCCTCCAATTGACTGAAAAATGTGTTGAAATTATTACATTATTACATTTCAAAATCAATATGAATTATTTATGAATAGGCCCATCGTTTTTGTCTTTAAACATTGTGTAGGCCCCTACCCCATTACTTAATTGGGGCAAATTAACTGTTTTTTTGCCTAATATAAAGCCCCCATCCACCCCCGCCCCGATTCCCTGAAATGGTACAGCCCTGTTTGCGTCTTTCTCTATTCGCTGTGTCACCTATCCAGGGTTGCCAGATGTAACAATTTCCAGTCCAATAAATGCTCAAAAATGCATGGAGTCACTAAATCCTGGTTCTCTTGTATGGGGGTGGGAGGGCCTCCCTGACCAGTTATGCTTAGGGCCTCCAAAACCTTAGCAGCGGCCCTGCTCCCTGTGTCTGAAACTTGGACACATGATAAAGTAAAACTTAACTTATATTTCTCAGAACTTCCAAACAAATAACACAAATAGTTGATAGCTAACATAAAATAAAGAATTAGCACAGATATTATCTAAAAATACATTAATCTATTGGTTCTTGCTATTGTGATGAAAAGCACCTCATTTTTTGTCGCGGCAGCACAAATTCATTCTAATTCATTCCGTGATGGCTGCACGAAATTAAAAGTGAAGTGGGGGGGCATCGGGGGTAGTTATGGTTAGGGTTGGGGTAGGAGTAGAGTTAGTAATAGTGAGTTAAAAAAAAAACCCGTCACGAAAATTTGACTCAGGCTTGTGTGAAGCTAATTTATTTGCAAGAATCCCCCGCAAAGTCCCTCTGTTAAATAAAAGACATGTGCAGAAGAGGTTACAATTTGCCAAAGAACACATCAACTGGCCGAAAGAGAAATGGAGGATATTTTGTGGACAGATGAGAGTAAAATTGTTCTTTTTGGGTCCAAGGGCTGCAGACAGTTTGTGAGACGACCCCCAAACTCTGAAGCAGTTTGAATATAATAGTTTTGAGTTTGTAGCGTCAACAGCAGATGCTACTATTATTGTGAACACCCCCTTTTCTACTTTTTTTTTACTAATAGCCCAATTTCATAGCCTTAAGAGTGTGCATATCATGAATGCTGTTGGATTTGTGAGAATCTACTGAATCTACTGGTACCTTGTTTCCCATGTAACAATAAAAAATATACTCAAAACCTGGATTAATCTTTTTAGTCACATAGCACTACTATTATTCTGAACACTACTGTACATGACATTTTGCCAGTAACGTATCTCGGCAGAGACATGACCGTCACTGCTGAGATAAGTAAATGTCAGATATGCTTCTGGTGGCTGAGTCCAGGAAGTCATTGAAAGCCTGGATCTTAGTTTTGATCCAAGACAATCACAAACCCAAACACTCTGACTCCTCTGTCAGCGTCTCAAGCGCCGCAATCACAGTATCCATAGATTCCAAAACATTGACTGTATCATCCACAAAGTCAAGGCCAGTGAATCTTTGCTCACCAACAGACACCTAAACCTCTGATTTGGTCCACTGAGATGTGAATTCAGACATACATGATGTTGATAAATTTCCTTTCAGTACAACATGGATGAAGTAATGCTGCCAGTCCCAATATGAAATTGAAGGATTGTTTGGCATTAACTCAGGTATGTGATGTCAGAGTGTGATCAAAGTTGTGATTCAGTGGCGATTACACTTTCTGTGGTTGAGCCACACAACAAAACATGTCACCTCTGCTGCGTATGTGTCTTCACTGGCGTGGCTATCAGCATCTAGCAAAAACTGCTACACAACTTTAAAACAAAAACAATGTTTGCAATCGTTTCAAAGCTGAGGTCAAACAGAGGATAGAAATTGTATATTTGTTAAGGCTCATGCTTTTCTACAGCCTACATGACAAATATGACACTTCTGCAGCATTTTTCTGCTGCAGTCAGACTTGGTATGGGATCAGGAAGACCGTCTCCACAAATCTGATCTGATCCCCCCTCAGGATCAACATGTGTGGGCTGGGCTTACAGAGAACAGAAAAATCCACAGTCATTACACAAGTTATTTTCTGTGTTCCTCTGTCACACTCACGTGTTAGCAGGCAGACCTCATCAGCCTGACGGCTGCAGAAAAACGCTCTCTGTGGTATGTGGCGTGTGTTGAAAGAGATCAACAAGCAAGAACAGGCACTTGGAAAAGTGTCCTGTCAGACAGGCAGTGGTTCAGTAACCAATTGTTGTGTGGGCCGCTGAAGAGGTGGTACTGCTGGCCCACCACCACCAGATGGCGCCCTGCTTGAAGTGCGGGCTTCAAGCATGAGAGGGCGTCATAGCAACCGGGAGTGACAGCTGTCACTCCTTATCAGCACCAGCCGTCACTCATCCACATCACCACCACCATAAAGGCCGGACTGCAACTCCACCTCCCCGCCGAGAAATCAGCTATCAGAAGAGGTAATTTCTCTGCTGAACGTGAAACTGCATTATAGTCTGGACTCTTTTTGCAGCCGTATTCCTGTGGTGTTCCTTATCCGTTGGATTGGCGTTAGGTGTGATCAGCGACGGCTTCGCTCCACACTCCATCCAGATAAGTGGTTAGACAGGAGCTGCACGAGTGTGTGATTGGAGGTGGAGGTGCTCCCTCCCAAAAGAATACAGACTGTGGGATTACTGAGTGTGCGAACTCACACTCATCAATACTGTTTTTCTGTTCTCTGCCAGCAGTACCAGGTCTGACAGCTGGAGACGGTGACCACCTGGGGACCCAGGACTTGGCGGCTCCGGTGTTCTTCAGATCTGTTGGCGGTGAAGGCCGTGTGGGATCCGGCTCAGCTCAGGACGGATGTCTCCTATCCTCAAGCCTGCCCACACGTCACTCAAATCTGTAATTTGGTGGTACCTAAACTGTGATTGTCAGAATTTCGTTGTGCACTACAACATTAAATTGTTACTGTTTGGCTTATCCATTGCCCGTTCATTTAACGCACCCTGTTGTGGGTCCATGTTCCTACACCTTCACAACAGGATTTCTCGGCCAGCGTCATGGATCCCGAAGGGCATCAACCATCGCTTGAACGGCCAATGGAAGAGCGAGGTGCACAGGCGTCAGCAGGAGGCGTGTTAGGTGAGCTGCAGCAAAACTTAACCGCTTTCACTGCTCGGCTGGACTTAGTCACCGAGCAGAGTGTGATCCTCAATCGGAGGATGGAGGCTCTCACCGCCAAGGTGGAAGCGCAGGCCCAGGGCGCTGCTGCAGCACCTCCCCCTGCTGACCGGAGGCCTGAAACAGACATTCCGCTGGTCATTCAACGAACCCCCCCCACCGTCCCCTGAAGCATACATAAGCCCTCCGGAGCCGTACGGAGGTTGTGTCGAGACGTACGTGGACTTCTTAATGCAGTGCTCGCTCATCTTTTCACAGCGTCCCGTCATGTACGCGTCAGACGCTAGCCGGGTGGCTTACATAATAAATCTACTTCGAGGAGAGGCACGCACCTGGGCTACGGCGCTCTGGGAGCAGAATTCACGGCTCCTAAAGACATACGCTGGGTTTGTGAGGGAGTTCAGACAGGTGTTCGACCACCCTCATAGAGGCGAGACCGCTTCAAGCGTGCTGCTGTCGATAAGACAGGGGTGTCGGAGCGTGGCGAAGTATGCAGTCGACTTCTGCATCGTGGCAGCGCGAGCCGGCTGGAATGCTGTTGCGCGCGGCACCGCATTTGTAAACGGACTGTCTCTGGTCCTTAAGGCGTACCTGGTGGCGAAGGATGAGCCACGGGATTTAGACAGGCTTATCGACCTAGTTATACGGTTAGACAACCGATTAACAGAGCACCGACGGGAGCGAGACGAGGGGTGTGGTCAGGCACAAGCCGTCCCTCTTCCTCCCGGGTCCGAAAGGGAGCCGTCTTCCCCACGCTCCACAGCCAGGGTACTCCACGTGACGACAGCTACCCCTGCTGACGTTGCTATGGAAACGAGCAGGGCCAAAAGGCGATCAGATCAGAGACAAAGGAGGCTGGTCCGTGGGGAGTGTTTTCACTGCAGCTCAACCGAGCACACGCAGAAAAACTGCCCCAAACGGTCAAAACAGCAGTACTCATCCTTAGAGACTGGGCTAAGGCTGGGTCACAATACCCACGCGGGAAAGCCCTGTAAATCTGCACGCATCCCAGTCACGATCCTGAGTGGGGATCTGACCCTTCATGCCCCAGCACTGGTAGACACGGGGTCGGAAGGGAATCTGCTGGACAGCAGATGGGCAAGGGAAGTCGGGCTCCCTCTAGTGGCTCTACCTTCACCTTTGAAGGTACGGGCACTAGATGGCACCCTTCTTCCATTAATCACACACCAGACACAACCAGTGACATTGGTGGTGTCTGGTAATCACAGGGAGGAGATCGTGTTCTATGTAACACCTTCCACCTCCCAGGTGATTTTGGATTATCCTTGGATGATAAAACACAATCCCCGGATTGATTGGCCGTCTGGGGTTGTGGCTCAGTGGAGCGAAACCTGCCACCGGGAGTGTTTAGGATCCTCGGTTCCCCCCGGTTTAATCGCTAATGAGGAGGTTAAAGTCCCACCCAATCTGACGGCGGTGCCAAGTGAGTACCACGATCAGCAAAGTTCTGGTGCTCACCCTTCCCCCGCACTGTCCGTACGATTGTGCAATTGATTTGATCCCGGGCGTTGAGTACCCGTCCAGTAGGCTGTACAACCTCTCACGTCCTGAGCGAGAATCAATGGAGACCTACATCTGGGACTCATTAGCTGCCGGGCTGATCCGGAACTCCACCTCCCCGATGGGTGCTGGTTTCTTTTTTGTGGGCAAGAAAGATGGCGGACTCCGTCCATGCATTGATTACAGGGGGCTGAACGAGATCACGGTTCGCAACCGATACCCTCTGCCCCTGTTAGATTCAGTGTTCACGCCCTTGCATGGAGCCCAAATATTCACGAAACTGGATCTTAGGAATGCATACCACCTGGTTCGGATCCGGAAGGGAGACGAATGGAAGACGGCGTTTAACACCCCGTTAGGTCACTTTGAGTGCCTGGTCATGCCGTTCGGCCTCACTAACGCCCCCGCGACGTTCCAAGCTTTGGTAAATGACGTCTTGCGGGACTTCCTGCATCGGTTTGTCTTTGTATATCTGGACGATATACTCATCTTTTCCCCGGATCCTGAGACTCATGTTACGCATGTACGTCAGGTCCTGCAGCGGTTGTTGGCTGCACTTCTTTGTCCTTCCTGGGGTTTATCATCTCCTCCAACTCCATCGCCCCTGATCCGGCCAAGGTAGTTATCCCCCTGACAGCCCTGACCTCCACTAAAGTCCCCTTCACTTGGTCGGATCGGTGCGAAGCCGCGTTTAGGGAGTTGAAACGTCGGTTCTCGACTGCACCAGTTCTGGTGCAGCCCGATCCTACTCGCCAATTTATAGTTGAAGTGGATGCCTCTGACTCAGGGATAGGAGCCGTGCTATCCCAGAGCGGGGAGTCCAATAAGGTTCTCCATCCTTGTGCCTATTTTTCCCGCAGGTTGACCCCGGCAGAAAGGAATTATGACGTCGGCAACCGGGAACTTCTTGCGGTGAAGGAGGCTCTGGAGGAGTGGAGACACCTGTTGGAGGGAGCTTCGATGCCATTCACAGTTTTCACAGACCATCGGAACCTGGAGTACATTCGGACCGCCAAGCGTCTGAACCGCAGGCAAGCCCGCTGGTCACTGTTCTTCGGGCGTTTTGACTTTCGGATCACATACCGCCCCGGGACGAAGAACCAACGGTCTGACACCCTGTCCCGGGTGCACGAAGAGGAGGTCAGGACCGAGCTGTCAGACCCGACGGAAACCATCATTCCCGAGTCCACTGTCGTGGCCGCCCTCACCTGGGACGTGGAGAAGACCGTCCGGGAGGCCCTGACACGGAAAACAAAATGTACGTCCCACCAGAAGCCAGGGCTGCAGTTCTCGACTTCTGTCACGGTTCCAAATTCTCCTGCCACCCAGGGGTACGAAGAACCGTGGCAGTCGTTCGGCAGCGCTTCTGGTGGGCGTCTCTGGAAACCGACATCCGGGAGTACGTCCAGGCCTGCACCACCTGCACCAGGGACAAAGCAGATCATCATAAGACCCAAGGCCTCCTCCAGCCTCTGCCCGTGCCTCATCGCCCCTGGTCTCACATCGGCCTGGACTTCGTCACGGGCCTCCCGCCGTCCCAGGGCAAGACTACCATCCTCACGATAGTGGACCGGTTCTCCAAGGCAGCCCACTTCGTGGCCCTCCCAAAGCTCCTGATGGCCCAGGAGACTGCAGACTTCCTGGTCCACCACGTCGTGCATCTGCATGGGATTCCATCGGACATTGTCTCAGATCGTGGCCCTCAGTTCTCCTCCCAGGTCTGGAGGAGTTTCTGCAGGGAACTGGGGGCCACCGTAAACCTCTTGTCCGGGTACCACCCCCAGACGAACGGGCAGGCAGAGCGGACGAATCAGGATTTGGAGCAGGCCTTCCGCTGTGTGACCTCCGCGCACCCGTCGGCCTGGAGTGACCATCTGGCCTGGATCGAGTACGCTCATAATAGCCAAGTATCATCTGCCACCGGCCTCTCCCCTTTCGAGGTATGTTTGGGGTACCAGCCCCCATTATTCCCGCTAGTGGAGGGAGAGGTCGGGGTGCCCTCGGTCCAGGCCCATCTGAGGAGGTGCCGTCGGGTGTGGCGTACTGCCCGCTCTGCCCTGCTCAAAGCCCGGACGAGGGCTAAGGCCCATGTGGACCGCCGGCATGCCCTGGCCCCTACGTATCAGTCTGGGCAGGCGGTTTGGCTATCTACGAAAGACATACCTCTACAAACGGAATCCCAGAAACTAAAGCACAGATTTATAGGACGCTTCACCATCGTGAAGGTCCTCAGTCCAGCCGCAGTGAAGCTGGCAGCTTCAGCTTCACTGCGGATACATCCGGTATTCCACGTCTCCAGACTCAAACCCTGCCACACCTCTCCCCTCTGTGCCCCTGGACCGGCACCGCCGCCTGCCCGGATCATCGACGGGGAGCCGGCTTGGACTGTGCGCCGGCTCCTGGACGTTCGTCAAAAGGGCCGGGGATTCCAGTATTTGGTTGACTGGGAAGGATACGGACCCGAAGAACGCTCCTGGGTGAAGAGGAGCTTCATCCTGGACCTGGCCCTCCTGGCTGATTTCTACGCGCGGCACCCGGACAAGCCTGGTCGGGCGCCAGGAGGTGCCCGTTGAGGGGGGGGGGGGGTCCTGTTGTGTGGGCCGCTGAAGAGGAGGTACTGCTGGCCCACCACCACCAGATGGCGCCCTGCTTGAAGTGCGGGCTTCAAGCATGAGAGGGCGTCATATCAACCGGGAGTGACAGCTGTCACTCGTTATCAGCACTAGCTGTCACTCATCCACATCACCACCACCATAAAGGCCGGACTGCAACTCCACCTCCCCGCCGAGAAATCAGCTATCAGAAGAGGTAATTTCTCCGCTGAACGTGAAACTGCATTATAGTCTGGACTCTTTTTTCAGCCGTATTCCTGTGGTGTTCCTTATCCATTGGATTGGCGTTAGGTGTGATCAGCGATGGCTTCGCTCCACACTCCATCCAGATAAGTGGTTAGACAGGAGCTGCACGAGTGTGTGATTGGAGGTGGAGGTGCTCCCTCCCAAAAGAATACAGACTGTGGGATTACTGAGTGTGCAAACTCACACTCATCAATACTGTTTTTCTGTTCTCTGCCAGCAGTACCAGGTCTGACAGCTGGAGACGGTGACCACCTGGGGACCCAGGACTTGGCGGCTCCGGTGTTCTTCAGATCCGTTGGCGGTGAAGGCCGTGTGGGATCGGGCTCGGCTCACGACGGATGTCTCCTATCCTCAAGCCTGCCCACACGTCACTCAAATCTGTAATTCGGTGGTACCTAAACTGTGATTGTCTGTATTTCGTTGTGCACTACAACATTAAATTGTTACTGTTTGGCTTATCCATTGCCCGTTCATTTAACGCCCCCTGTTGTGGGTCCGTGTTCCTACACCTTCACAACACCAATCTCACATTGATGATCCCTTATCTTCAGCATGATTATGAGCAACAGCAATGACCTCTTCTGTTGATGAGGCTACTTCACAAGGGTAGCCCGAGGCATCATTCCCACACCAGGGTAACATAGGCCGCAGTGTACACCTCAGTGGTGGGCACAGATAACCAAAAAATTAACTTCAATAACAGATAATCAGATAACTGAAAAGTTATCTTTGATAAAGTTAAGCAATAAACCACCCAAAAATGTATCAGAAGTTACAGATAACCAATAAATTCCAGTATTGTCTCCGGTAAACTTGCAACTACTAACAAGCTGATTTTGAGTTTAACACTATCATCCCTTCTGAAAGCATCAAAGACAACCACAGACCCAAACAATGAGTCAGCACTTCTGTCTTTGAGTGTCCTGCCCCCTGCTGGAAGCACTAGTTTACTACATGGCTTCCAGCACAAACGCAGCTGAGAGGAGCCACAAAGCTCAGCTCTCTACCCAATCACAATGCTGTCATCAGGCGGAGGTCTTGGAAAATAAAGCAATGCTGACTTATGGTTTGGTGTAAATAAAATGAATACTGATAGAATAACTCCATTAATGTCAATTCTGTCATTTGTGCAAAGTTAAGATATAACATATATCTTTTAATGTTGAATAATGCACTAATTCTGAAGTTTTGTACCAAACACAGACAGATGGTATCCTGGGTAAAATGTGCCTCTGCTAACAACGATTGGTTATGTAAACCAACATGTTAATGTGAAGTGTGTCATGTGTTGGTGTTTACAGATAAATGTGCTTTTGTAAAATATGCCAAAAAAGACATTTTCAAAAAAAAAAAAAAAAAAGCCAAGTTGTAATTAGATAACTGTCTGATATAACCGGTGTCAAAATAAATAGAACACTGCCATGATCTACTGATGCCAGTGCGAGTTTTGACCCTTTTTAAGCTGATTTTTCATTCGTGCGAGAATTTTTTGGATCGCACCGAGTTTCAGGTTAATTCCACGTCCTGCATTGTTTAGTATACATGGAGTAACGAGCTGCGTTTAACATCTCACGACCACCTCTCACACTGTGCCTCTGCAAACACCGCAGACCTGTCTTGTGATGTTTTTTTTTTTAACTTTGATGTCTCCCATCGAGAGTCTTTGTAAATTAAGTTTGAAAAAAAAAGCTTCTGTTTATGTTTTGCTTCTGGAAGCACGAGTCCGACGTGTGGTTTTTGAACGTACAATGCGTGTGAGAACATAAATCGGGCGCTCTGAACATTCACACTGTGCGGTTCTGTGGTACAGTTTGAGCTGGAACCAAGTACAGTGATTGAAAATATCAGCCTAGCTTCAGGACGAATACTGCCATGAACACTACTGGCCAGTAGATGGCAGTAGAGACTTGCCACAATAAAATTCTAGATAATTTGTGTCTGCTGCTACTCTGCTATTGAGGACTGGATTCATCACCAAGGTTGTGGTGAATTTCAAAAAAGTGTCTTGGTCCTGCTGTTGGTCTCATGCACTGATGTCTCAGTAGTGCAGAGTCATGGGTAGGCCAGGATGCACATCTTCTTTCCCCACAGAATCATCTTATTAAGGAGGGATTTTTTTTTTTTTATTTCACTGACATTTGTCTGTCTGTCTGTTAGGAAGATGTCTTGAAAAGAAATTAAGATTATGATCTGGAAAATGAGTGACACAGTTTTGGAGGTGATCCGGAATATTCTGGAGCTGAGATCCAGATGAATGTTTTTGGCACACAGCAACATCTAATTCCAAAGCTTGTGAGAACATGTGAATATTTGATGAGGAGGTGAATAATATCCAAGAAAATAAGGGATTTTATTTTGAATTTCATTCAGAACATATTTTGGATCCAGGATCCAGCAGAAATTTTACACAATATGTGGCTTTCTAAGCGCCTTCTAGTTTATAGTATTAATTCTGTGGATGCACATAGCAACAATAACAATAGAAACATAATTCTAATCCAATTACATTTTTTTTCTGCAAATCTGATTGGTTAATCATGTGACATAATCAGGCGTATAATATCTGTGGAACGGAACAAAATATTTCACTTGTGGCCAAAGACGTTTTACTCCGTGCGCTGAGCGGTGTTCTGACGGGATGTCAATACTGTTGAATGTCATTCTTGTCCTCCACGCGCAACTGTGCATGTGCAGTATTGTCGGACGCGGAACTTTTGAAACTTACAATTCGTCAGAACACCACCTGCGCGCTCTGCTAGCTGATAGCGCTGTTAGCGCAGAGTGAGAGAAAGTCACGTGCTGCAGCCAAAATGGGTGAATTTGAGATATCGTACAAAGTATTGATGTGGATTCTGATACAGAATTGCTGTTTCATGTTTGATGGATTTGATGGATTTTCACATGATGGATTCTCCGCGCCCTGACCGCTGTTGGAGAGACGGCGCTACAATTATCTACAGAAAAATAAAGCATGAAAACGATGGAATTGGATTAGAATGGGAATAATCCACTTGTGTCTGATGATGTGTCGGATGTTCATGCTGTTATATACGGTCAAAAACATCTGTTTTATCGGCTCCCCTAACACGTTGCTGATAAAACTCCTTTTACCGGTGACGCGTATTTTCGACCGTATATCCCAGCATGAATGTCCGACACATCATCAGACACAACAGTGTTATTCCCTAAATATGAGGAATTTACCAAACATGACTGCTGCTATCCTCATGCTGTCTCAGCTCATCTATTAAGTGCCACCTCTAACTCAGCACGAGAGGCACCCACTCTCCGAAAGAAGCATGCAGCCACATGCATGCACATACCAGTGACACACACAGACACACACACACTCTGCATTCCCACAGATGAATCTCTGACTGCAGCAGCTGCAGTCAGGCTGTTTAAACAGTGCGACTGCATCTCGTTAAATGACCACCACGCAAATCATTAAGGCTACATATGATGACAAATTATTAAATGACTGTATATTTTGAGCTTTTTTTGTACAGAGATAGTGGGTGTGTGGTGCCATGAGGTCCTCAGGAAGGAGGTGAAGTGATCGCATCTCTCCTGCTGCTGTTTGACTTCTGCCCACAGACGTGCCTCATCTTGTCGTATCACCTGATCTGAAGCCACAAACGTTTGTTGCTGCTGATATTTCCCTCAGTGTCTTCAGCGCACTTAGATGTGGTAGGTTGTGTGGATTTCATTGTTGGCACACTGACTTATATGTTTCCTGTTTTATAGAATTTTCAGTGCAGGAAATGAAACTGAATACTATGTGGTTGTCTCAGAATTAATCTAACTGAATTTTCTATTGAGGAAGAGAGTTTTCAAAAGTAATCACAAAGCCAGGTCTCCCATTGTTGATTTTCACTCCTGAGTGATGTCCCGATTCCAAATACAAGGTAATCGGGTTTGACTGTCCAGAACAGCAGTCTCAAGTACTGTGTCACGGTGTTATCACCAGATCACTGGTAGTTACAAGTGGTACTGGATGCACCATGTGTCTCACACAACAATACTGTGTGCATAAGTGCAAGGTTAGAACATGTTAGAAAGCAAAAATGTATCTATTAACGTGAAAAAATGTGTTCTTCTGAAGAGTGCAGCATGAAAATTCAGTAAGGTATAGCTTCTATTATACATTCCAAATCTAAGGTGGAACTCTACTAGTGTATACTAAAGTCCACCTAAAGATTTAAAAAAAAGAGAAAAAAGAGGAAGAAAGAAGAAGGGACAGAGCCACCTCGGTACCTGGTCTTGACAACCAGGGATGGTAGGTTTAAAAGGTGTTTTATCCCATGGGAACTCTCCCTACTCACCCATGCAGCTCAAGAATATGGACAGCATTTATATAAGTGACATTTAAACAAACACAGCAGTAAACAACATATATAAGAAATATAACTACATAATATTATAGGGGTTAGTACCTGAAACCTAAATGTTCCTAAAGAAAAAAGATTGAAATATACATCTACCTAGTCTGTAGACATGTTGTAAAACAAAGTTATGGCCAGGAGGCTAAGATATAAATCTGGTTATGTTATTATAGAAACAAAAACTATATATATATATATATATATTAGGTTCCTATCTTTCATGCCTTTTATGGGATTATGAATATATATGATATTTCCAAGGAAGATTTAAGAGATCAGTGAACACTGAATCTTTGAACTGCACACACATAACTGTGTTATTTGTGACAAATAACACAATCTGCAATGTATTTTAACTTTTGTTTAGATTGTAGCCTGACATTATCACAATAACTAAGCTGCCCAATCCAAATTCAGTTGAACTTTATTTATTAGAAGGCAATAAATAAATAATAAAGAAGAACAAAGCCATCGATAACAAAGCCAACTGTACAAGTAAATTAGATCCTTGGTGTATGAGGTCCAGTACTGCTTTATATTTTAATTTCAGTCTGTAATTTTAACTTGGCATCAAAATTAAAACTAAAGCCATCTGTAAAATTAAAGATGCATACTAGCCCCTATTTGCACAAACTACAATCCTATTGTTCTGTTTTTGGGTCATGATGGGTCACAGCGTCATGATAATTTTGAACATGTTCAAAGTTTCTACAAAATCAGTACGAGCATCGATTACACACTAGGACTCATCCCAACCGGGCATCTTTTCTGCCACTGTAACAACTAGTCGGGTAACAGAAACTGGCAACAGGTTTAATGAGATTTGTTTAAATATCAAACACTATTCAGCTCTACATTACAGGAGGGCAACCTCTGTGCCTTACATTTTGACACACATCCATCTTTGTGATTCAGTAGTACTACAGTATAAGAAGTGTTCTATGTGGCCTTGACATTGGATCAGTTCTGTCCGACGATGAACCACTTTATCCTTAACGGACACCCAAGGCTTCCACCATATTTTATTGGTTCCAAATTGTGTGAATTAAACACTTCTGACCTTTAGTTTGATATTTCAATGTCAACCAAGGTCAAAGGTCATGTGGTTAATACAAAGGTGATATATTGTTTCACATTAGTTATTAATAGTAACTATAGGTGAACCTGTAATCAATTCCTCAAGACGCTCATTCATTCAAGTATTCGCTATATAAGAAATGGGTCCAAACTTTGAACATGGCCTGTGAGCTTGACTTCAGCATGTTTAACAATCAAACAAACAACAAACAATTTTGTCCTTGGCTGACCTTCAATTTTTTTGTCCAAAATCGATCAAAACCATTCATTATTTTGTTCTTACACGGACAGATAGACAAATGGACAGGCATACATTTTGTACAGAAAGTAATACCTCCACATGTATTATTACTGTGCAGGCTGAAAAAACAAAACAAAACAAAAGCAAACAAACAACCAAAAAAAATTGTTTCAATTACAGCGCATTTGTCAGCATTTCCCTTTATGCAGTTATATTTTATGGGTGCTGCCAAAAATCACAGATTGTGACGTTGTCCACAGCACATAAAAGCCTCTTTCCAGCACAATGTGCAGGATGTGCAACAGAAAACCAGTAAATCCGTCAGACAAAATACAACATACAGGTGTGATAACAGGCAACAGACGTCTTTTAGAGAAGACAAACAGTCGATGTTGCTCAAGAGAGATGGACCTCATCAGGGACAGGAAGGTGTAGATGATGACCCGGCTCAGAGTCTCTAACCCCGTTACAACAGGTCAGTGACCTTCCACCGGTCAAATCGATGGTCAGCAGATAAAGACAGGATGGAGAGGAAGATGGAAGGTGAGGTTAACAAGGTTTGCGGAAGGACACAGTGAGGTAGAAAAAACAAAACAGAAGGATGAAAGTATTAATGCTATTTTAACATTTAACACAGGGACTAATGGTTGCAGTCCAGTGTGGCCCGTCCACTAACAAACACTTACTTACAAATGAAAGCAAACAGAAGGCCAGGATCAAAATAAAACTCTTATCTTAGCAACAAGATTATATTCCAGATAAATGGAGCACACAGAAGACAGCTCTGGAACCTAGTGACCTTCCTTAATACCCTGAAGCAGAAAAGCAGGTTACTGTAATCAGTCCTGTGTGTGTGTGTGTGTGTGTGTGTGTGTGTGTGTGTGTGTGTGTGTGTGTGTGTGTGTGTGTGTGTGTGTGTGTGTCAATGAGCAAGATAACTTAAAAAAAATGCCAAGATGGATTTTCACCACACTTGGTGGTGATATTAACTGAGCAGATATCTCGAGATGATTAACATTTGGAGAGGAGTGGACAAAGGTAAAGGTCAACAAAAACAATGTGTCGAAAACATATTTCTGCAACGAACACGGCTGGAGAGATTATCTAAAGGTTATATTGATCAGCAAGGTGGCTTCGTGGTTTGCACTGTTGCTTCACAGCAAGAAGGTCATGAGAGGCCTCCACACAGAGGCTTGTGGCCTTTCTGTGTGGCGTTTGCATGTTCTCCCCATGTCTGCGTGGCTTCCCTCCAGGTGCTCTGGCTTCAGGTTAGGTGGATTGAGAACTTTAAGTTGTGCGTGTGGGTGCAAATGTGTTTGTTTGTTTGCCTATATGTGGCCCTGCGACAGACTGGTGTCCTGTCCAGGGTGCACCCCCCCGGGACCCTTAATTGGAGCAAGTGGTTGAATATGAGTGAGTGATAAA
Source organism: Thalassophryne amazonica (assembly GCF_902500255.1). Classification (NCBI taxonomy): domain Eukaryota; kingdom Metazoa; phylum Chordata; class Actinopteri; order Batrachoidiformes; family Batrachoididae; genus Thalassophryne; species Thalassophryne amazonica. Next base: position 33,905,498 of record NC_047108.1, on the reverse strand, counting down.
TAAATAAAACTACATAAATGGCACACAACTTTCCCTGTTCCTGCAAACACAAAGAGTCAAGGCATCACAAATGGGTATAATCAGGAGAAGTTTCCATAATCTCGCTCCATTTTTTTTAACCACTCTAATCAAATCAAATCAAATCAATTTTATTTATATAGCACCAAATCACAACAAACAGTTGCCCCCAAGGCGCTTTATATTGTAAGGCAAGGCCATACAATAATTACAGAAAAACCCCAACGGTCAAAACGACCCCCTGTGAGCAAGCACTTGGCGACAGTGGGAAGGAAAAACTCCCTTTTAACAGGAAGAAACCTCCAGCAGAACCAGGCTCAGGGAGGGGCAGTCTTCTGCTGGGACTGGTTGGGGCTGAGGGAGAGAGAATCAGGAAAAAGACATGCTGTGGAAGAGAGCAGAGATCAATCACTAATGATTAAATGCAGAGTGGTGCATACAGAGCAAAAAGAGGTGAATAAAAAGAAACACAGTGCATCATGGGAACCCCCCAGCAGTCTAAGTCTATAGCAGCATAACTAAGGGATGGTTCACTCTACAACTCTTTGCTTAGGAGCAGGCTTGAATATGGACAAGTGATATAGGGTTCATCGTACACTGGAGTTATAACCAAACTGGAGGGGGTTCAGAGAAGAGCAACAAAACAAATGGGTTTTAAAAATAGTCATACCAGGAAAGGCTAAAAAACTTATATTACTTATATTGGTTGGTAGACACAAAAGAGGGGATATGATTGAGGTTTATAAAACTTTAAATAATATAATATTTTTGACAGTGAATGTACTTTGGATTTTCCATTATCAGAAGATACCAAAAGGAGCACAGCAAGAAATTATTTAAAAGAAGTTTATGCTTGATATTGAAGAAATTTTTGTTTACAGTGAGAGTGGTGGATCCATGGAACAGCCTGCCAGAGGATGTAGCAACAGCACTGAGTGATGATAGTGAATATACAGTAATATGGACAACATGACATAATTCATAAAAGTCCATGTATATTAGATCTGGATCCTACAGCAACTTAACTTAACTTGGAAAAAAGTGTTTTAAGGTGGTAAAAAGTGGAACATTTAAATTATACTGTAGCTGGAAAGTATTCACTGCGCTTCAGTTTTTCCACATTTTGTTAAGTTACATCCTTATTCAAAAATTGAGTATTTTTTCCCTCAAAATTCTACTCACAACACCACATAATGACATCAAAAAAGATTTTTTTTTAAATTTTTACATATTTATTAAAAAACAAACGAAAAACTAAAAGTTTTTTCACTTTTACGTAAGTATTCACACCCTTTGCTCAATACTTTGTTGATGCACCTTTGGCAGCAATTACAGCCTCAAGTCTTCTTGAATACGATGCCACAAGCCTGGCGTCCCTATCTTTGGGCAGGTTTGTCCATTCCTCTTTTGAAGCACCTCTCAGGCTCCATCAGGTTGGATGGGGTGCACAGCCATTTTCAGATCTCTCCAGAGATGTTCAATTGAATTCAGGTCTGGGCTCTGGCTGGACCACTCAAGGACATTCACAGAGTTGTCCTGAAGCCACTCCTTTGATATCATGGCTGTGTGTTTAGGGTCATTGTCCTGCTGAAAGATGAACCGTTGCCCCAGTCTGAGGTCAAGAGCACTCTGGAGCAGGTTTTCATCAAGGATGTCTCTGTACATTGCTGCATTCATCTTTCCCTCAATCCTGACTCGTCTCCCAGTTCCTTCCTCTGAAGAACATCCCCCCCACAGCATGATGCTGCCACCACCATGCTTCACTGTAGGGATGATGCCTGGTTTCCTCCAAACATGATGTCTGGCATTCACACCAAAGAGTTCAAATCTTTGTCTCATCAGACCAGAGAATTTTGTTTCTCACTGTCTGAGAGTCCTTCAGGTGCTTTTTGGCAAACTCCAAGTGGGCTGGAATGTGCCTTTTATTAAGGTGTGGCTTCCATCTGGTCACTCTATCATGCAGGCCTGATTGGTGGATTGCTGCAGAGATGGTTGTCGTTCTGGAAGGTCTTTCTCTCTCAATTCAATTTATTTCATTTATATAGCACCAAATCACAACAAAGTTGCCTCAAGGCACTTCACACAAGTAAGGTCTAACCTTACCAACCTCTAGGGCAAGCACATGGGCGACAGCGGTAAGGAAAAACTCCCTCTGAGGAATGCTGGAGCTCTGACAGAGTGACCATCAAGTTCTTGGTCACCTCCCTGACTAAGGCCCTTCTCCCCCAGTCGCTCAGTTTAGATGGGCAGCCAGCTCTAGGAAGAGTCCTGGTGGATCCAAGCTTCTTCCATTTACAGGTGATTGAGGCCACTGTGCTCATTGGGACCTTCAAAGCAACGGAAATGTTTCTGTACCCTTCCCAAGATTTGTGCCTCAAGACAATCCTGTCTTGCAGATCTACAGCCAATTCCTTTGACCTCATGCTTGGTTTGTGCTCTGACATGTACTGTCAGCTGTGGGACCTTATGTGTAGACAGGTGTGTGCGTTTCCAAATCATGTCCAGTCGACTGAATTTACCCCAGCTGGACTCCTATTAAGCAACTCGAGGATGATAAGTGGAAACAGGATGCACCTGAGCTCAATTTTGAGCTCCATGGCAAAGACTGTGAATACTTATGTTCATGTGATTTCTTAGTTTTTAAATTTTTAATAAATTTGCAAGAAGTTTTTTTTCACATTGTCCTTATGGGGTATTGTGTGTAGAATTTTGAGGAAAAAAAATTAATTTCATTTATTTTGGAATAAGGCTGTAACATAACAAAATGTGGAAAAAGTGAAGCACTGTAAATACTTTCTGGATGCACTGTGTACTTACAGTGCCATTTCATTTCTTCAAGAAGAAGAAGAAGAAGAAGAAAAATAATACTTTGTCTGATATTGACCTTGAGACCTTTTAGTGTCAGTGTTAATCCCCGAATCCATAGTGAGTAACACATGGGAGTTTATGCCTGTGTCTCAATTCAGAGGTTGTATCCTTTGAAGGTTGCATTCTACAAAGATTTAGCCTTCCAAGACCTCAGAGATCGAACCACCCATTCTACAATGAGGTCCCACCCACTGAGCATATGGCCATCGGGTATTGTGAAGATGTACTGCCCATCCGTCTGTCCGTCTGCCTGTCTGTGTTCAGCATAAATCCAGTTCTATTACTGCCACAGTCTTCCAATTCACAGGGAACATTCTTGGGATACGGACCTTGGACAAGTTCAAAGATGGCTAACCTTGACATATCTTAAGAGGTATTTTAAGAGGTTAAAAAGTCACATTCTGTTTAAATCTGTTCTGTTTTGTTTTTGAGTGGTGGAGGGATGACAGCCAATCAGAGTAGAGCTGCACCGTGACGTCAGTGGCTGGTCTCATCAAAACCGCTTTGCTTTGCATTTATATGCATGTCCCTCATATATCATGTAAAAGCTAGCAAGAAATAAACACTCCTAAAACCGAAAACACCATTTTTGGAACCTAATAACTCCTCTGAACTTATTTTGAGAACGTTAGCATGGTGACGTCACAGGCTGGTAGCTCGCTGCAAAACTCTTTCGTTTTTGTGTAAATATATCCTCTTTGTCATATATTATGTGAAAGATAGCAAGAAATAAATACTTCTAAAACAGAAAACGCTCTGTTAGTAACCTGATAACACATTTTGTGGCGTTAGCATGCATGCTAACTTCCGCTAACTCAAAGCTAACTTCCTATGGAGTTAAATTTGTCTCATCAATACCAGCAAATGCACAGAGAGTGATCTACAAATACTCCTTGATTTGCAGAACGTCCGCTTTTGTCAAAAGCTCATGTACACACACACGCAAAGCCTCAAGCAGATGCTGTTGAAACGTAAATATTGTATTTGATTGACTGATTAATAGAGGGGCTTCATTGAACATGTACAAATTGTACGTAAGACAACAGGATCTTAATAATTAATTAAACAACTGCAAATCATAAAGAACACAAGGCCCATATGGCCGAGGGTATTTTAGCATTGCATTATATTTTAATATCTATTTATACTATACAGTCTTACAGACTTGGATTCTTTGCAGTGACCGAAGGGAGAGCATGCGCATTGTGTTCTGTGTTTGTCTGTTTATAATCTTCTCGCCCAGAAGAAAAAAGAGTGTTTACACAGGAGAGAAAAGTAAGAAAATGTTAATGCCTGTTTGAGAAAACTGTATAAAGTGTGTAGTGAGGGGTTTTACAGCCTTAAAACATCTATAATAATTAGAAAAAAATAACGCTGACTACTTTGCGGATTTTGCTTATTGCGGGTTATTTTTAGAACATAACTCCCGCGAAAAACGAGGGACCACTGTACTTATAAATGATGAATATGGCCCCTAAATTGAGACAGCCTATGACTCACCTTCAACATGACACCAGTCCAAGTGAGGGTACTTTCCCGACCAAGGATGGTTTCCATTTACAGCTAGGTGGACTGGGACAATGAAGATGCAGTATCTTGTCTAGGGAATCAGACAGACTGACTGACTGGAAATCAAACCCAGGTCTGCCTATTGGTAGATCAACTCCTTATATCAGTGATCTAACTGCTCTACAAACCATGAATCATGAAGGCCACATTAAATAACATACTGAACCAGAATTTGTATCGTCAGAGTTAACATTCATTAAACACAAGATCTCAAAGTCATTAAAATGGTAATAATTTGCCATTTAATTTTTTTTCTACAGTTAAATGTGGTAGGAATTACATGTTAAACACCTAGTCTAACAAGTATGTGCATGACTTTCAGCAGTAATTCAGCATTTGTCCAACTACAAGAACACCGTGGACCTGAAACAGGTCGTTTTGGACCTCTGTGACGTATGTCTCCACTCCTGCTTCCTCTGTGAGATACACCCAATGAGTCAGTCTGTGCGGAGTGCGTCTCACATGCACTGACAGAAAGCGAGACATGCCTTCTTTCTGACTCTATAAGTGGAGTGGGAAGCAGCAGTTTCTTTCCAGTTAAAGTGACAGACACACAAACAGCTGGTGGATTAGAGACCTGAAAACTGGTTCTGTTAAAGTTGCACAGCGTCTCTTTCTATGGGGTATTTTAGATGAATACTTGCTGAAAACGTGAATAATGCTTTGAACACAAAGTGCATTTAAGTATGACACCTGGGGCCTCATGTACAAAGCGTGCTTACGCACAAAGACCTGGCATATGTCCGTCCACGCCAACGATCAGGTGTATCAAAAGTGATGTGGGCGTGGAAATGTGTGGTGAATCATGCAAAAATCCTGGCTGGCGTACGCACGTTTCCACAGCTATTGTTCCTCCATGGACATGTAAAGGTGATGCTGGGAACCGTTAATAGTGTGAAAACAAGAAGTCATCAAAGTGATGTGCACATCAGAGATGCAGGGATGAGCAGTTAACGCAACCACATGTTTGCAATCATATAGATCGATATAAAAGCATGTGCAAAGTGATGCGTAAAATGGCACTAACAGTGGTTGCATTAGCGTTGTTAAAGCACCTTCCAAATGATGCAATCCGACGTGAGCATGTACTCAGGGAATTGGCTCATAAACCGATTTTGATTATCAAGACCACTGTTACTGGAGTTGCGCACAGAACGCGGCCGGCGAGGAGCCAGGGGTTGTCTGTGGCCACACAGGTGGTGACCACGCTGGGCATCTTGGCATCAGGGGCATTCCAATGTGAGCTGGCTGATCGGTCAGGTGTGTGCCAGTCAACATTGCACAGAGCCACCAGCTGTGCATAACGCAATCACCCGAATCATCCAAGTACATTCCAACATTACAGTGCATTTTGCAGCAAGAGCTGGTTTCCCAAATTTAATCGGAGCTATTAACTGCACACATATTGCTTTGAAGGCACATCACGAGTTTGTTTCTGTTAATAGGAAACACTTTGATTCCATCAATGTACAAATCGTGTGGTGCGCAAATGCACATCAGGCTGGAGGCTGCACAGTGCACGATGGGGGGTTGCTTAGTGGTTAAATAATTTATCTGTGTAATTGTTCCCAACGAAAACCATTTGGGCATGTGCACATTCAAATGTTTTTTTTTATCATTAATATGTTTTCTTTTTCGTGATGGTGGAATGTGTACATGACGCCCCAGGTCTCCTTTGCAAAAGAGGTCTTGACCTCAATGAGACTAACCTGGTTAAACAAGGATTAAATTAAATAAGGCATATACCTGTAAGTAGCTGATTTAACTTAATTTTGTGTTTACAGCCATTAACCCTCTGGGGTCCGAGGGCATTTTTTGGACAGTTCACTCGCCTGGCATAAATGTTTTATTATTGCTGTTAACAGCTCTCCCTGCATCCCACAATCAAGTTTTACATCTCTTTTTTTCAGGACAACCTGTTCTTTCATAATATATATGCTTTTCTTGTGTTTTATAAGTGTAATAAAGGTTTACAATCAAAAATAAAGTAAAAAGTAAAGCGAAAAACAATGTTCCATACACATTTATTCAAAACACACAGCAAAGTATAATAAACTGTTTTGACACTTTATAAAGGTAATTTGAGGTCTTGTGTGAAAGACTGTACAACAAAAAAGTTCAAACAATAAACACAAATGCACATTTTGAACAATATATACAAAATGGTCTATGCGTTTATGTTCCAGTCTGAGGAGCGGCCCCTCTCCCTCACCTCATTGATATGGTAAATATTGCTTTATGCTAGAGGGCGAGAGCCACAGAGTAATCCAGTAACATTCAAATGCAAACTAGTGGAGCAATCCTGACAGTTACACACTCTTTGTTTGAGCATGTGAGATTGTAATGCGAGGCTCTCCGTCTGCTTTCACTTTCGCTGTGCGTAATGGCGCAGGGCGCATTGGAGGAGTTAGGGGCTATTCAAATGGGCCAACTAGTAAGATATCACTCCTGAAAACCATCTTTGGTTTATCACGTGAGGTAAATGTTGGGTATTTTCTCCTCCAAACATTTTTAAACCTTTAACAAGACAAACAGAGTCAAGAAACACCAGTGAGACAGAAAGTCAAATATTACGCGCGGAGTGCGGCCAGGCTGTACACCAAGGCTACACTAAAGTCTGGCCTGCTTTTCCGCTCTTTTTATTAAGAGACGCCCTCATCACATAAACAAAAAACTTGTCCTAAGGGTGGGGGTGATGACGCAAGACAAGTTTCTTCCCGTAACATAAACGCATACGTCAATAAGTGCAGCTGTAAGGAAGGACACTTTCTTTTACACAGGTCAGCACATCTCGTTCGTCTGTTGCAGTTATCAGCTGTTCTGCATCTGCCTGAAGTGTCCTGTCCTTCACACTCCTTCACACTAAGCACCACATCACAACAGTCAAAACGTTCTCTTACTCCCAGTCGTTAAGAGGCTGCGAAAACAAAGTTATATTATAATAATAAGTACATCCAGCCCTTCATTCCCAGCTCAGATTGACCCCAGAGTGCTAAAACAAAATTGAATTCTCAGGCTTGGTTAAGACAGGTGCAAAACAGCACAACACCGTTCTCATGAGAAAGAAGACAAAGCTAAAACAAGGTTGAATAACACATACATTCTCAGGGTGAAGTGCAAACAGCACAACACCGTTTTCATAAGACAGAAGACGAAGGTACAAATGTTTAACAGTGATAACATATATATATATATATATAAAATCCTTAACAGTAAATCTGTCCTATGATTAGATTTTGGAAAACCAAGTGACGGTGAACCAATTCCGATTGGACACTCACATTGCGCACGTCATCACACAGCTTCTATGAGGAGTACAAAGATGGCCGACGGTGGATCAAAAGTCCACGGAGTTAACTTTTCAGCAAAAAAAAAAAAAAAGTATGTTTCTATCTCATATCATTAAAAAGTAATTTCGAATTTAGTAAAGCTTGGTCCCAGCCGTTGTATACAACAGCGCTGGCCCCAGAGGGTTAATGTGCAAAATCCTAATTTTACACACTGCTCCCTACATCACATTACAACCTGCTATCTGTTGTCTAGCTCATCTAAGTAAATCACCTGCAAAACTGTCTCCACCCCAATGTCCAAAAGTTTGGATTGTTCATGCAATTTTATGTGGGATCTTAGTAAAACAGGCCCCTAATTTGCATTGTCTCAGTCCACCCAGCTGTAAATGGATACCAGCCATGCATGTGATAGATTGGTATCTCATCCAGCGGGAGTCCCTCATAATCCAGATATAAGCACTAACGGGCCTCATGGCAACCTGTATATAGGACTTTCTTCTTCTTTAAGGCAAACATACATCTGACCTGCTTTAGGATCAGCATATGATGACACACCCAGCTGTCCCCACACTTTCACTGGCGGCCTGCTGGCACTGTGGAGAAATGTCACATGCATTACAGACATGTCTGGCATTCCTACCTCCACAAACCACAAACCGCGGTGAGCCCAGACTACAGCACAGGTGCTGGCGCAATCAGAAAGGCTTCATATCCAGGACAGGACAGCGATGACGGCTGCAACTGTGAGATAAGTGAGAAATAACAATAAAGACTCTATGATGAGACTGCGGTAAACTACCATTCCAGCAGCGCTTCTGCAGCCAAACAGGAACATCCGATCTCTCAACATAATTTTCATATCGTTTAACAGCAGCAGCAGCAGTTTAGAGGCTGAAATATAAGACTAAGAGCTTCACCACTTGGAAACAATGCACAAATGATGGTTAACAGATCAGATTTTAGCAGCACAACAGTCCTTTGAGCAGCCCCACATTCTCACTAACAGACCCGTGGCTGGATTTCATAAACCGATATTTCAAGTGACTCCAGTAAATGTAATTCTCGTACCGTGTGAAGATAAATTAGTTGTTGAAGTTGTCAGATTGTTGGCAGGCCTTTGTGTGCTCTCAGAGTGAATGGTTTGTTCTCTGTGCCGTCAGTCACCTGTTGCTCATTTCCGCAGACATGCCGGGTAGACGGAGGAGACCGAGGCAACTACAAGTGTTTCTATTTAAATATCCTCACCGCAGCTTTAACACTCGAGGCTTGTTTTACACCAATGCTTCATTCTGACGGAACTGTTGGGCCTCTTCCAGCATCCTCTTCTGGTGCTCCCTTGAAGACTGACAGTTTGCTCAGTTTTCACTGGAATCTTGTCTTACTACGACATATCATTTGGTGGATAATGTGACTGAGAGGCAGCCTGTTTGGGGAAAATTCAATATTGCTGTGAACACACATTGCTGCAGCAGGGGGAGAAGTGTCCAGATTAAATAAAATTAGGTTTTTAAATAAAGCTGTATGATCTGTTGACATCTACAAAAGATAAATGGTCTCAAACAAAGCGAGAAATGAACAATTATGACATTATAGGCTGTTACTATCATCTTTCTGACTGGGTTACTTGGAAATTACTTGCCTTAACTTGGTACTTGGATGTGAAGAGCGACCTGTTTTGGACTTGGATTGGACTTGACAAAGATGGAATTGACTGGACTTGGAACTATGGACTCGGAGCTAAGTCTGTGGGACATGGGTGACCATATACAGTAATACTGCATGCAGAGTCATTTTTGCTCAAATACACATAAAAACAAACCGTTTTCATGTTTTACAGGGCAGCGTGATGGCTAGTTTGTGTGCCTGCTTCTAAAGCAGAAGGTTCTTGCCTCCAGACCACCCTGCCCACTCTCCATGTAATGTGGACTTGCATGAGGAAGGGCGTGCAGTGTAAAATGTGTCAAACCAACATGAAGAATTCATACTGGATCTGCTGTGGTGACCCCAAGTTTAAAAGGGAGATGTCAAAAGGGCTTACTTTTTTATGTTCTAACTCAGCCACATGGGGTGTGCAGCCAGTACATTCTGAGTGCCGGTCCCAAGCCCGGATAAATGAGGAGGGTTGCATCAGGAAGGGCATCCGGCGTAAAACAAGCCAACCGAACTATGCAGACTCAGAATCGAATTCCCATACCGGATCGGTCGCGGCCCGGGTTAACAACGTCCGCCACCGGTGCTATTGCCCAACAGGGTGCCGGTGGAAATTGGGCTACTGCTGGGCGAAGACGACGAAGAAGAGGAGGAAAACGTTGCCACGAACAGCGGGAGAAGAAGAAAACTAGAAGGGTGGAAATGAGAGTGGGGACTTTGAATGTTGGTAGTATGACTGGTAAAGGGAGAGAGCTGGCTGATATGATGGAGAGGAGAAAGGTAGACATATTGTGTGTGCAAGAGACCAAGTGGAAGGGAAGTAAGAGCAGGAGCATCGGCGGTGGGTACAAGTTGTTGTACCATGGTGAGGACAGGAAGAGAAATGGTCTTGGGGTCATTTTAAAGGAAGAGTATGGTAAAAGTGTGTTGGAGGTTAAGCGAGTGTCTGACAGGGTGATGAGTGTGAAGTTGGAAATTGAAGGGGTGATGATGAATATCATCAGTGCATATGCCCCACAGGTTGGTTGTGAGATGAAGGAGAAAGAAGATTTCTGGAGTGTGTTAGATGAGGTGGTGGAGAGTGTGCCCAAGCATGAAAGAGTGGTGATAGGAGCAGAATTCAATGGGCATGTTGGTGAAGGGAACAGAGGTGATGAGGAAGTAATGGGTAGATATGGTATCAAGGACAGGAATGGGGAAGGACAGATGGTAGTTGATTTTGCAAAAAGGATGGAAATGGCTGTGGTGAATACCTACTTTAAGAAAAGGGAGGAGCACAGGGTAACATATAAGAGTGGAGGAAGGTGCACACAGGTGGACTACATTCTTTATAGGAGATGCAAGCTAAAATAAATCACAGACTGTAAGGTGGTAGCAGGAGAGAGTGTCACTAGACAGCACAGGATGGTTGTTTGTAGGATGACTTTAGAGGTAAAGAAGAAGAAGAGAGTGAGAGCTCAACAAAGGATCAGATGGTGGAAGCTGAAGGAGGAAGACTGTTGTGTGAAATTTAGCGAGCAGGTGAGAGAAGCACTGGTTGGAGGGGAAGCAAATTTTGGACAACTGGAAAAGTACTGCAGATGTGGTGAGGGAGACAGCTAGGACAGTACTGGGTATGACATCTGGACAGTGGAAGGAAGACAAGGAGACTTGGTGGTGGAATGAAGAGGTCCAGGAAAGCATAAGGAGAAAGAGGTTGGCGAAAAAGTTTTGGGATAGTCGGAGAGATGAAGAAAGTAGACAGGAGTACAAGGAGATGCGGCGTAAGGTGAAAAGAGAAGTGGCAAAAGCAAAGGAAAAGGCATATTGCGAGCTGTACAAGAAGTTGAACAGTAAGGAAGGAGAAAAGGACTTGTACCGATTGGCCAGACAAAGGGACAGAGCTGGAAAGGATGTGCAGCAGGTTAGGGTGGTAAAAGATGCACATGGTAATGTGCTGACAAGTGAGGAGTGTGTGCTGAGAAGGTGGAGGGAATATTTTGCAGAGTTGATGAATAAAGAAAATGAGCGAGAGAAAAGGCTGGATGATGTGGTGAGAGTAAATCAGGAAGTACAAGAGATTAGCAAGGAAGAAGTGAGGGTTGCTATGAAGAGGATGAAGAGTGTCGGTCCAGATGACATTCCAGTGGAGGCATGGAAATGTCTAGGAGAGATGGCAGTAGAGTTTCTAACCAGATTGTTTAATAAAATCTTGGAAAGTGAGAGCATACCTGAGGAGTGGAGACGAAGTGTGCTGGTTCCTATTTTCAAGAACAAGGGTGATGTGCAGAGCTGCAGTAACTACAGAGGCATAAAGCTGATCAGCCACAGCATGAAGTTATGGGAAAGAGTAGTAGAAGCTAGGCTTAGAAAACAGGTGAAGATCTGTGAGCAGCAATATGGTTTCATGCCAAGAAAGAGCACTACAGATGCAATGTTTGCTCTGAGAATACTGTTGGAAAAGTACAGAGAAGGACAGAAAGAGTTACATTGTGTGTTTGTGGACTTAGAAAAAGCTTATGATAGGGTGCCAAGAGAAGAGTTGTGGTATTGTATGAGGAAGTCTGGAGTGGCAGAGAAGTATGTTAGGGTAATGCAGGACATGTACAAGAATAGTGTGACAGCGGTGAGATGCGCAGTCGGAATGACAGACTCATTCAAGGTGGAGGTGGGATTACACCAAGGATCAGCTCTGAGTCCTTTCTTGTTTGCAGTGGTGATGGACAGGTTGACGGATGAGATCAGACAGGAGTCCACATGGACTATGATGTTTGCAGATGACATTGTGATCTGTAGTGAGAGTAGAGCGCAAGTTGAGTCTAGTCTGGAGAAGTGGAGATATGCTTTGGAGAGAAGGGGAATGAAAGTCAGTAGAAGCAAGACTGAGTACATGTGTGTGAATGAGAGGGAGCCCAGTGGAATAGTGCAGTTACAAGGAGTAGAAGTGGTGAAAGTAGATGAGTTTAAATATTTGGGGTCAACTGTTCAAAGTAATGGAGAGTGTGGTAGAGAGGTGAAGAAGAGAGTGCAGGCAGGGTGGAGTGGCTGGAGAAAGGTGGCAGGAGTGATTTGTGACCGAAGAATATCAGCAAGGGTGAAGGGAAAAGTTTACAAAACAGTAGTGAGACCAGCTATGTTGTATGGTTTAGAGACAGTGGCACTAACAAAAAGACAGGAGGCAGAGCTGGAGGTGGCAAAGCTGAAGATGTTGAGATTCTCTTTGGGAGTGACAAGAATGGACAAGATTAGGAATGAACATATCAGAGGGACAGCTCAGGTGGGACGGTTTGGAGACAAAGTCAGAGAGGCGAGATTGAGATGGTTTGGACATGTGCAGAGGAGGGACCCAGTGTATATAGGGAGAAGGATGCTGAGGATGGAGCCACCAGGCAGGAGGAGAAGAGGGAGACCAAAGAGGAGGTTCATGGATGTGCTGAGAGAGGACATGCAGGTGGTTGGTGTGACAGAGGATGATACAGAGGACAGGGTGAGATGGAAACGATTGATCTGCTGTGGCAACCCCTAACGGGAACAGCCGAAAGACAAAGAAGAAGATGTTTTTAAGACAACTAAGTCATCACATCTAAACCCACTCTCCCCTCAAACAAGTCAGAGGATGGATGCATGAACATTTCCAAGTCTCAGATACTGCATGTCTTCTGTGGAGAAGTGTTGATGGACCACTTGTCTGCCTGTGCAGTGTTGTTACCCAGGACAAAAACAAGTTCCATAAAGTGGCGAAGGCACCAATGTGGTCTACACGGAGCAGGCAGATCTCAAAAATTCACTGACCATGGAAGAAGAAGACCTGTGAGAGAAGCCTCCATGGCACCCAAGACAAATCTGAAGGTGTTAAATGAGCCTATCTTAGTGTGAAGCATGATTTGGTGCATGTTTACACCTCTTTACTGTTTAATCTGAGAACACTTGATAAACCCAGTGTGCAAAGGACTTGCATTTAGTAAATTTATTATGGGTGTATTTTGGGTAAAACATAAATTAAACCAATCAGAACGACATTTGCCATTGCCTTTAAGAGCACTGTGCACTCAGAACTGGTGCATCGCTATTTATAGGGTGGGCTCAGGTGGAAGGTTTTTTGGTAAAGAACTGGGTCTGCACACAAAGCTTTAAAGTGCACAAGAAGATCATACAAGGAAGCATCCACCAAAGCTCCCTGAAGTGAAACAGTAGGGCACCTCATTCCTGCAACAGCTCTTTGGAAGTAGGAATGGAGGCAGAGCATTTATCAGATGACTCAGTTCACATGATTGCAGATTATTTCACATGATTCCATTCCCTGGTACAGACTACTGGTTTGTATTGCAGTGAGGAGTTATGATAGTATCTTATTACGAGCACACAGTCAGCTTTGTTGGTACACATTTCTGCTGAAATTCTTTGAAAATCAAAAGTAACACAACATTGGCTCCATTAAATATTTGGCCTGTGGTTAGAATGTAGTAATAAAAAAATACAAATCAATACATGATCAGCTCAAATGTGTTTCGTCCATTCTTCTCATTTCATACCAACAAACAATGTATTGCAGTTTTGTCCTTTACACCATTAAAATGCTGGTCTTTGATTTCAGTTCTCTTTTTATCTTTCACAGTTAACAATAGAATAGAATAGAAAAATGAATGTTTGAGTACAATGGTAGAATAATTATCAGTTGAAAGATGGAAGATACCATTCAGTGAGGTGCAACCAAGTTAAATAAATCATTTGATTTTCCAGTGAATGAAAATATCCTTTCTGTTGCACAAATGGAAAGCATTCATTGTTTCATATGACATGTAAATAGATCCACATCATTTGATATTATGCTTAAAATTAGACAGGTGTTTCTTCTTGTTGCAGGAAGCGGAGAGCCGTGGGACATGACGTTGTCTTTGGATTACCAGCAGTTCACCCTGCAAGCGACCAAGGTTGGGTAGGATTACTTTGAAAGAATACATGTGGATTACATGTGTCTATGTACATACATTTGGATTACTTGTAATCTGATTACTTTTGGATTACATTTGAAAGTAATCCTACCCAACCTTGCAAGCGACTCGCTGGCACACCACTGAGCTCAGTGAACGCTACTGAAGAGTTTAGCTGTGTGTGCGGAGCACAAGTCTGCTTTCTTCAATCCAGTGAAAAATCTCAATGAGAAATAGTATGTTGCATAGGTTCTACCAGGAAGACTACTTTTCAACCTTTAATTCAGATTTGCCTGATCAGTAACAGCAGTATCGCTAATAGGAAGCATCTGGTCCACATTTTAGTAATCAATTCACAACCAATATACACTCACCTTTCTGCTGTTTGCAGTTGCTGGCAAGAAACATGACCTCTTCCACCCCAACAACCACCAGTTGGCTCCTCTCTGTTGCCAAAGGTACGCTCCATCTCTGCCTTCTGCTGATGGCAGGATTCAAGATCAATGTACTCCTTCGCAGTCAAGACCAGGACCTCCCCCAAAACCTGTCCTAATAATTTGCACAATAACTCTTTGAATTAAATGTTTAACAGCTTCTCATCTTAATGCCAGAACTTGCCCAATTCTTCATCTGACAGTGCATCTACAGCCATTTAAGATGTCCCAATGAACACTGTGGATACTGGATTTAGCTTCCTCAAATTATGGGAGCATTTTTACAAAAAGCTAATGGAGTCATTCAATAAAGCAAACCATGTGGGACAACAAATGCATGACAAGAACCAAAATACATGGTACATGATGTCACTCATACAATGGGTCAGTTAACGAATGTCACATGACATACAATCCATCAATCAGGTGACAAGGATCTCCTTTGGTGTCATATAAAATAGAATAGAACAGAACAGCCATACTGAATCATGCTGAGGCACGCATGACTAAATAAATACTTAAAAGTAAAAGCACACTTCTCATCCAAACACCTATCCATTTCCTCTGTCTGTCTATCCCATCTGATATCTGCTGACTCAGTGAGGTCATCTGGAACTGAATCAACAGGTGGCTTTGAATGGAGGCTGTCAGCGGTGCAGGGGGCCCCGCTCGGAGCCTCCGGGGCCTCCCTTCTCCTTAGCCACTCAAGGAATCTATCTCAGCTTTATTCTTATTGCTGTCTCCTTTTGCCATTTCCTCTGCGGTTCCTTTAATTCTCACAATAGCCTTTAGGCTGACTGTCACACGATATGGAAGTCCAAGAGGAAGGAGGCGCCTTGAGCAGTGGGTCATTCTACATGGGTGAGCAAATGGGAACATCTGCCACTCTGGCTTGACCCGTGCCTCCAATAAAAAAAAGAAAAAGGGAGGTGGGGTCTGAGAATAGGAGTACGTTTCAGCTCAGGGCACTGGAATGCTGTGATAATGTTGTGATAAGGAGCTGGATGAATGGTGCAGTGCATCTATTCTGCTTTTATTTTTTTTTTCCGGAAAGTACTGATCTGAAGATCAGTACTTTCCAAAGACAGGTCATCCTCCACAGTGCTACAGAGGGAGGAGAGATGGAAGAGGAGGAGGCTTTGAGGAATTGTTCCAGGACTGAGTCATATTTTGAATCCAAGGTTAGGTAAACTCCTAAATCACTGAGCTATAAATGGAAATGTTTTAATTAAGAAAAAAATATGGGCACAGACACACTGACAAGTCACTCTTTAGGAAAATACTAGCAAATTTTATATTTCAGCTCAATATACATCCACTGCGCTACTGAACCACATTGGGACAACAGGTAGGTGACACAGACTGCCGTCAGACAGCCATAGAAGGTGCTGCAGACTGCCTGAGGTCCAAACGTCTGGATGGCAAATACGAGACTGGAGCGCTGTGTTCCTCCCTTTGCACAGTCCCTGCTGGTACTAGACCGGACTCACGCCATATGTGTCAAAGTTGGCATGGTGCGACACTCACTCAGTCATGCAATCACATATGTGTTCGTCCTCCACTTCCCAGCGCTACTGACCTCCCGTGCGTGTGCATATGTGCGTAGAGCAGTGGTGCTGGACTGATGACATGACCACTGGGTGTGTGTGTGTGTGTGTGTGGTCACAATGGCTGAATGAGCAACTATGTGTGCACATGTGGACATGTGTGCGAGGGGCGCACGCGCGTGCCATTTCCAGCTGCTGGACACTGCTGGCAGTGGGCCATGCTGTCCCATGTGTCAGTCGCAGCCTTTCCAGGGATCTTTAACATCTTTTTTGTGTGTTTTGGCTCACTTCAGCAGCATAACACAACTCTGGACACTGCAATGGTTGGATGGTTGATTTATTTTTGTGTGGTTGATTCCAGCACACAGCAGCCAGGTGAGAGGATTTTAACCACAAGCTGTGCTGTGGCTCCACGTCCGTGCTGTGAAACACTCCTGGGCCGCTGTTGGAGGTGAGATTCATGTTTATTAATGCTGTCACGACCTGGCACAACAGTTCCATGTCATATCTCCTACAGAGTTAGAAGGTAATCATATATTACAGCAGTGAGATCTGCGTGCAACAATGCGTTGCTGCGCATGAGACCATGGAACCATGGACGCCTGTGTTATATACACATATGATGGAGACAATAGTTCATGTTATGTCCCCCATGGGAAGGTATGGAAAAATATCTGTACTGTAAGGTCTATTGTGGATATAACGGCCTGTTCAGATTTGCGGCGGCGTGTGCGCAGTAGCGCACGGTGCTTTTGGTTTGATAGATGCTGTTCACATTCGCTGTACATGATGAAGTGTGCCACATACATATCAACAGTTCATTTGCACTCCGGGGGGAGACATAGGATAGTGATCATTATTATATGTGGCACGTGCAGGTCATACCTCAGGCTTTGCCGCAACAGCTCCATCTCAAGGTTCCCTCGTACGTGCTCAAATCATTTCAGATACTGTTTTGCTGCATCAGAATATGTAAATTGTGGTCAGATTGGCCTGAGATTGCACATGGTGTCCCATCTCAGCAGCGCCCAGAGGGTTTTGAACATGTGCATCACACTCTGGGCTGTCGGCCAATTGGGACCAACTGTGTGGACTCTCGCAGATGGCTGTCAGAACATTTTTGAACTGCAACTGGACACTTTTCGGATGTGGGCCGAATCGTCATTCTGACGCCATTCTGCCTCATTATGGCTATATATGACGGGGGTATTAATTTCTCAAAAAATAATATTCCTCTCAAATTATAACTGGAGTCCTTCACTTTAAACAGATCCTGGACATGTTGTGGCAACAGTTTATTTTTTTTTAACTTTATACATAATTTGTATTGTGATGTAATCAACCAAGTCCCAGAATCCCAGAATTTTAGAATATGTAAACAGGCAAATTCGTTTCACCATATGATTTGTTACAGATAATTCTTATAGCTTTCTTTTGCAACAAAAACACTGCATTAGTATTGGATTTATATGTATTTCCCCAAACCTCAATATAATAGGTCATATATGGAATGAGCAATGAATGATATAAAATAGTTAATGAGTGTTGGGAAATGAAATCTTGTGCTTTAGGCAAAATTGCAATGGCTTTTGACATTTTAACAAAATTAATATGTGTTTTCCAGCTCAGTTTATCATCAACAGCAACACCAAGTGGAGCAATAATTTGTTTGACTCAAACTATTGTTTAAACTTCTGTAGATCCTTCTCCATCATGTCCAAGGTCTGTCTCAAATGATCCACACTACAAAACACCATCGTATCATCAGCAAACAAAATACAACACACACAACAACGGTCCCAGAACTGAACCCTGAACCCAATAAAAAAGGGGTGGGGAACGGGCATCAGACTTTATTTTTATTATAACTCTGGGATGCCTAAAATATTTGCACAGTACTGCAAGTTAATGTATATATTTAGATTTTTTTTTACTATAATAATAAAAATCAAGTCACATAACAGTCACACCCATGTTACTTGCTATTTATATTCCTGTTCTAGAAGGTCCAATATTCCCCGATAACTGTGTGGAAACGAGTCTCCATGCAACACCATGTTAGCATGCAACCTGAGCCACTCCATGCACGCAAAAGGATTGTGAGACACTGAAATCATCTATGGGAACAAGGTATTTTGTGGTTTAACTTGTTATATGTTGGTTTAGATGTTTACAGTACAGTACGTACCTCATTAAAGCCTGTGGAAAACAACCAATTTAAAGCCTGCTGCACCTTGTGCAACAAAACACTCAAATTACGGTCATTGAATATAAAGGTATCAACGTCACAGCAGAACTCATAAACACATAAAGCTGTCATAATCAGCAGACACCTGCCATCATGTAATATTGTTCAGAAATCACAGTGGGAACATCAACAAAGTTCAGTGGCAGAATGACCCACTCTGCACTATGGAACGACTAGTTGTAATAGTCGACCACGACTAGCTAACATCCGACTAGTCAACAATTTTTAATTCGACGACTGTTCGAAACCCATTTATTGAGTTCATTTTACCCTTAAAAGAATAGACCTGCTGGAGCCGCCACCGCTCACATCACTCAGTGGAAGAAAGTGTGTGAACCTCAGCAGTTTCACCATGAAGATTGGAAATTGGCTTAATTCATCCCATGTCAAATTTACTCACTGACTAGTCGACTAATGATTTTCATTAATTGTCCCAGCCCCACTCTGCACTAACATCAGCATCTCCGGCAACTCTGTCTCATATGGTTGTAAGACGTGGACACTAGACAGTGACCTCAGGCAACGAGCGGATGTATTTGGTACTTGATCTCTTCAGAGGATCCTTGGGGACCACTGGAATGACTTTATGTCAAACGAACGGTTACTTCGGGAGACTCGGATAAGGAGTATCACTTGAGTTGTGAAGTAGCATCAGCTGTGGTATTTTGGGCATGTGGTAGGTTTCTCTTATCATGATCCAGCACACAAATGCACTCAAAAAAAAAAAAAAACTTACTCAATGAACATAAGAAAATTATGTAACTTTGCTGTGTTGGATCAGCACAATTTATGCAGATCCATCTTGGATTTGCTGTGCAAACAAGCAAGCAGCCAAAGGGACTTACTGTTTTTTTTGTGTTACATTTACCTTTACTAATCTATTTGGCCTGAACCATGGTAATTAAGTAACAGTAACGCAAATTCATCATGTTGACCCAACAAATTTATATTTAGGTTGCTCAGAAAAATTGTTTCTGGCTATGTTAACGCATTTTACTTGGGTGGCAATACTATACTTTAATACTATAATTTTATTATGTTCACTGGGCAAGTTAGATTTTAAGTTGTTGCTTGTTATGTTAAAACTACATGATTTGAATGTGTTCACCCATAAAAGTTGATTTTATATTGTAGACGCTACATGTTAGACTTAGGTTCATGTAACTTAAAAAACCAACAACACCCATGTTATTTTTTTTTCAGTGTGCCAAGTCCAAGGGGACATCTACCTTTCACCTTGCTGTGACCAATAGATATGTATACTCAAAAAACTGATTCACTGGATTGGATTTCCATGTAATAAATATATGTAGTCCCAACTAAATTAAATTAAATTATCTTACATGGATGTGCTTTATTTGAGTTGGGGCTACATATATTTATTACATGGAAATCCTGCACATAATTGAATTGAGTTCATCCAATTAGTCATTTTTTGAGTGCACTTTGGAGGGGTGGGGATGGAACATGTGGCACCAGCGTATGCCCCCAGACTTGACCTGGCACACTAAAAAAAAACAAAAAAAACAACTCATTGAATGAACTCAGTTCAATTATACGCAGGATTTCCATCTACACTCAACAAAAATATAAACGCAACACTTTTGGTTTTGCTCCCATTTTGTATGAGATGAACTCAAAGATGTAAAACTTTGTCCACATACACAATATCACCATTTCCCTCAAATATTGTTCATAAACCAGTCTAAATCTGTGATAGTGAGCACTTCTCCTTTGCTGAGATAATCCATCCCACCTCACAGGTGTGCCATATCAAGATGCTGATTAGACACCATGATTAGTGCACAGGTGTGCCTTAGACTGCCCACAATAAAAGGCCACTCTGAAAGGTGCAGTTTTATCACACAGCACAATGCCACAGATGTCGCAACATTTGAGGGAGCATGCAGTTGGCATGCTGACAGCAGGAATGTCAACCAGAGCTGTTGCTCGTGTATTGAATGTTCATTTCTCTACCATAAACCGTCTCCAAAGTCGTTTCAGAGAATTTGGCAGTACATCCAACCAGCCTCACAACCGCAGACCACGTGTAACCACACCAGCCCAGGACCTCCACATCCAGCATGTTCACCTCCAAGATCGTCTGAGACCAGCCACTCGGACAGCTGCCGGAACAGTCGGTTTGCATAACCAAAGAATTTCTGCACAAACTGTCAGAAACCGTCTCAGGGAAGCTCATCTGCATGCTCGTCGTCCTCATCGGGGTCTCGACCTGACTCCAGTTCGTCGTCGTAACCGACTTGAGTGGGCAAATGCTCACATTCGCTGGCGTTTGGCACGTTGGAGAGGTGTTCTCTTCACGGATGATGCGAAGGAGATGTGTTGCACTGCATGAGGCAAATGGTGGTCACACCAGATACTGACTGGTTTCCCCCCCCAATAAAACAAAACTGCACCTTTCAGAGTGGCCTTTTATTGTGGGCAGTCTAAGGCACACCTGTGCACTAATCATGGTGTCTAATCAGCATCTTGATATGGCACACCTGTGAGGTGGGATGGATTATCTCAGCAACGGAAAAGTGCTCACTATCACAGATTTAGACTGGTTTGTGAACAATATTTGAGGGAAATGGTGATATTGTGTATGTGGAAAAAGTTTTAGATCTTTGAGTTCATCTCATACAAAATGGGAGCAAAACCAAAAATGTTGCGTTTATATTTTTGTTGAGTATAATAACTCAACTCAAAAAAGCACATCCATGCATGAAAATTTATTTTTATTTAGTTGGGACCATGTATATTCATTAGATGGAAATCCAATCCAATGAATCAGTTTTTTGAGTGTAGAATTAATGATGAATATTTTATCAGCAGCCGTATATGTGTCGCTGAAAATGTCAGTGCTGTAAAACCTGTCACAGCAGTCTTTAGTAAGCATGCATTCTATGTTTTATAACAGTTAATCTGACATCTCATGAGTCTGTGTTTAACGAAAAATGTTTTTTTTTCCCCTTTCCAATGTCTGTCCACGTTTAAAATCTCATTCCATATAAATGTTCTGCTGTGACTCATGAGGTCAGAGCTCCAGTTTATACTGGTTTACTGTTCATAACACATTATCAGTGAACCGCTCGGTGAATTTGTTTTCAGGGAAACATTGTGGTTTTAGTAAAAATTTCACAATGTGTTATTTTGAGTATCTGAACGTCATAATAGGAAATCACTGCAGAGGGGCGAAAATACTTTTTCATGTACACCTTTGAAGTAATCATTACAAAAATTACACTACATAAAATATGAAACGTTGACATTGAAATATTTCACGGCATAAAAAAAAATGTGTCAGTTTGAGCTTAGCGTCAGCTGTCGCGGGATGTTTCCCTTCAGCCTCTTAAGCTGTTTGAAATACAAATGACCGCACTGAAACAAAGCTCACATGGTGGTTTATATTACAGCTCAACACGGAGCTCACACACACCCTCCAGCTTCCCGACTGCTCAATAAGCACACCAACACCGCAACCACATAACCACCAATCTGTGTGTATATTAAATATACAGATTACATATGCACACTTTGTATGTTGATTCAGTTAAATCCAGCTGCCGTGTAGATTCCACCGTGACTGATGACAACTAAAGGGCACAGGCAATGTGCCCAATGTGAAATGAGTGATGTCTCTTTTTTGTTCTTAAATTAGTTTTGGAAGGACTAAATGAGAGCCATAGGCCAGGTGTTACCAAAAACCCATCATAAACTCTAAATATCAATATAACAACCAGTGATGCCGGTAACGCGTTACTCTAATCTGACCACTTTTTTTAGTAACGAGTAATCTAACGCGTTAATCTTTCCAAATCAGTAATCACATTAAAGTTACTTCTCCAAGTCACTGTGCGTTACTATTATTTTTGCATTGTGGGTCAATAGCAGCATTAAACTTGGTCCGTGGGCAGGAGGTCGGGGTTCGACTGAACTGCCCACTTTAAGTGAGCTGTGAGCTTTTCATCTGCGGTTTTCTACAGCAGCTACGACTCATCCTCACCTCTTAAAATGCGGTGACAACAGCACACCTGCACTGAGCTTTACAAAGACATTTTTATGCTTTTTTCTCCTTTATTTAGAATTCTGAGCTGAGCCGCTCTGCATCTGCTCACTAAAAACAGCTGATCCTCTGTGACGCGTCAACAACTAACACCATTTTCCACTCAAATGCACCTAAACTCTCTTTCTGAGGACCACATGATGTGAAAACACAATAAAACTTTCTTACCTGTAAATCTGGTCATGTTTTCTGCATAAATAAATGTTATCCATTCTTTGTGCTCAAACGCCAAAGCAGGGGCGAATCCAGATGGAATGGGGGCGTGGGGCAAGGATATCCCCCCCCACAACACCCCTAGATTAAAGGTCCAGTTTTGAAGCCTTTTTTTTACTACAACTACTAATACTACTTATAATAATAATAATTTCAACAAGTAAAATGTTTAGAGAGAATTTAAATGTTAGAAAAATGTTAGAATGAATTTAATAGTTACATTTATAAACAATGTAGGTTAGAAATTGCAAGTTTTACTGTTACAGTGCTGTCAACAGTTAAATATGAGGTCAAGAAAGGTCTTTATTTTACTTTTTATAAAACAAGTATTTATTTTCATTGAAGCCAAGAAAGGGTGACTATAAAGTGAGTTTTGGCAAAACAGGTATCATTGTCATGTTGAGGTGGCAGAGGGTTGTTGTCGGCAGCTGGGGAAAGTAACTAAAAAAGTAACTAGTAATCTAACTTAGTTACTTTTACAATTGAGTATTCAGTAAAGTAACTGAGTTACTTTTTCAAGGAGTAATCAGTAATTGGATTACTTTTCAAAGTAACTGTGGCAACACTGATAATAACGCAAGGAACCTACTTTGTAATAGACTTTATCCGTATCTTGGGAGAGGTCCTGCTTCCGGGAAAAAACAAAGCCAGGACAGTTGAATGCATTTCTGTGGGTGATCGACTCACAGCTACCTGTGTGCAAAAAAAAAAAAAAGAAAAAAAAAATCTAAACTATGTTTATAATAATAATAATAATAATAATAATAATAATAATAATAATAATAATAATAATAATAATAATATATTGTCAACTATATATATTTTGAAATAGTCTGCATGGATGATGTTTGCTTTATGGAAGACATACAAAACTGAAAGCTACCAAGAAGGATTAGCTCGGGTCTTTGGTCACATGTTCTTGCAGCCAGTGAATTTTCAGTGCATCAGCTCATTTAAATGTTTTTCAGATAAGATTTACAGGTCTTTTCAGTGGTTTTCAGTGTTTTCTATATTTTATTCTTATCCCAGTTTACAGATTATAACACATGAAAAACAGGAGCAATCAGAGATTTCTGATATCCGCCAATCCAGATCTGGATCACCTCTAAAAATTTGGTGAGAATCTGTGAAGTAGTTTTGACGTAATCCTGCTAACAGACAGACAGACAGACAGACAAATAAATAAATAAATGCCGATGATTTTGTTACATCATTCGTGGACATAATAAAACTGCATTTATTTGTAGTGCTGTTAGGGATTTTGTATATATGTTATCACTGTTAAACATTTGTACATTTGTCTTCTTTCTCATGAGAACGGTGTTGTGCTGTTTTGCACTTCACCCTGAGAATGTACGTGTTATTCAACCTTGTTTTAGCTTTGTCTTCTTTCTCATGAGAACGGTGTTGTGCTGTTTTGCACCTGTCTTAATGCAATCCTGAGAATTCAATTTTGTTTTAGCACTCTGGGGTCAATCTGAGCTGGGAATGAAGGGCTGGATGTACTTATTATTATAATATAACTTTGTTTTCGCAGCCTCTAACGACTGGGAGTAAGAGAACGTTTTGACTATTGTGATGTGGTGTTTAGTGTGAAGGAGTGTGAAAGACAGGACACTTCAGGCAGATGCAGAACAGCTGATACCTGCAACAGACGAACGAGATGTGCTGACCTGAAAGTGTTCTTCCTTACAGCTGCACTTATTGACGTATGCGTTTATGTTATGGGAAGAAACTTGTCTTGCGTCATCACCCCCACCCTTAGGACAAGTTTTTTGTTTATGTGATGAGGGCGTCTCTTAATAAAAAGAGCGGAAAAGCAGGCCAGACTTTAGTGTAGCCTTGGTGTACAGCCTGGCCGCACTCCGCGCGTAATATTTGACTTTCTGTCTCACTGGTGTTTCTTGACTCTGTTTGTCTTGTTAAAGGTTTTAAAAATGTTTGGAGGAGAAAATACCCAACATTGACTGGGGACTCGTCCGGGATCTCAACAACACCGGAGGTGTCCAGCGGAGGTCGTCAAGTCCAGACGTAAATCCTTGGCCAAGGTCCGATCGATTGATCGTGTCTGCAATTGTCGACCACCGTTGGCATCGTCTGGTTGACGAGATTTTCCCGAAGAAGACAGACAGGAGGTCGAGTCAGTGAGTAAAATTTCTTTGTAAACAGTACTGAGTGAGTGGTGATCAGATCACATAAACAGTTAAATTCCGCAAGCGATGATACAGAATCGTCTGTTAATGCAAAGCAGTTAAACTCTGTAAGGAGGGCGGACTCCTCTACGGTTGCGAGGGACGCCCGTAGTTAAATTCCGGAAGGAGGGTACGGACTCCTCTGTTTTAATACGTAAAGGAAATCCCGGGTAGAAATACGTGCACTGTAAAAAAGCAGTTAAATTTGGCAGGGACGGCGGAGTCCCCTAATGCAGGACATTAGTTAAATTTCACGGGAGGGCGAGCTCCCCTGGCATAAGAATACGCGTACGATTCTTAAAAGTGTTTCTATGTGTAAATAGTGTTTTGTGTAAGTGTAAATAACTGTGTGAAAGTGTAATACTTTGGACAACGTTAGTGACAACCGTGTGTGTGGAAGCAGCAGGCAAGTGATTCCGCTTCCTACGGGGAGGTGAAAGGAATCAACCACACGACGGCAAATTAATTGTCACGTCCAAAGAAAGTGTGAAAACTTCAGATTTAGAACAACCTAGGTGTGCCCCCGTCTGAAGTCCAAATTATAACAAGGGATAATAAAAATGGGGGGTAAGACGTCTAAAAATAAGGAAAATTTATCAACTGACGACTGGAAATTTATGGAAGCAAGAAATTGGAGACCTGGATAAATAAACATGACTTTGACGGACGACTGAACCTGATCAGCATACAAAAGCTGAAGAAGGAGTTAGAACGGGAACATAAAGGTGATGAGAAAAAGATGCAGAAAGTAGGGGCAGATTTAGTGGCATTTTGGGAGGAGGAAGCAGAGAACAGACAGAAAGGAGCAGAGAAGCGACGATTAGAGAAAGCGAGGAAAAAGAAAGCTGTAGGTAAGGCAGAAGAAGATGTGATAATTCAGCACAGAGAGCCAGAACAGCCTCAACAACCACCGCCGGCTGAATCGTCGGTGACAAAGAGACCTTTATCTCCTCTACCAGAGGATGACGATGTACCGCCACCACAGTATGATTTGGCAGTAAAACCTAAGGTAAAAAGAGAAAAACCAGAAAAACCACAAACACGCAGTCAAGCGAAAGTGCCTACAGCCCCTCCCATGGTGGAACATAGTGATCAGGGAGGTGCCTATCCTATGATAGAAGTACCAAATCCTCGTGCAGGAACAGCAGGACATCGATCAACCATGCTCGTATATCGAACATGGAATGCTGATAATATCAAAGCAGCAGTCGACATGATACCATCGCCACATGTCGACATTGAGGGATTTATGCAGGATATAGAAAACATTAGAAGTTCTTACCACCTTAGTGGACCTGAAGTCCAACAGGTGTGGATGAAAGCATGTGGCCCTAAAATGGAGTCAGATACGCGGAGACTGGAATCCTGCAGACCAGGATGGCGTACCATTGCCACATGATGATCCAGTCTTGAAAACAAGAGTGGAAGCTATGATTACACGTGCAAAAGGTGTGTTAGGACCAAAGATAAATTATACTGAAATTACCAGGACAACTCAGAAAGAAGGAGAACCATGGATAGAGTTTAGATGCAGATTTGAGAGTGTATTTAGAGTCCATAGTGGCATATTGCCAGGAACACCAGTGTATGAAAACAAATTGAAAAATATTTCACCTGTGAAGCTGACAATGACCGATTTGATTCATGATGGCAACTCAACAGCTGTCATAACAGTAACAGGTGCCACTGAAGATGTTTTAAAATTGAGATACACAGGTATGCCATTACATGTGTCACTTTGTAAACCATATTTGACAGAATGGCAAGAATTGGGACTGACAGTCATAACAGCTTTGTCAGCCACTGATTGGAGCAGAGTTGGACCACGAACGGAGTTCAGTCCATCAACTAAATTGTATAAAGTGCCAGTTAATGTCTCATTGGTGCTGACAGCTGGAACACACATTGATGTGTCCACTTCACAATCCTGAGTGTTTCAGTTGAGTCCTGAAGAGGATGATCTTCTCTCTTCTGTACCATCAGGATTGTGGACAACAGGTCCTTCAGACGTAGGACTGATAAAAAAATGCACAACCTGTAGTTATAAGACCAAAAACAGAATACAGACCATGTGTAAGACAGTATCCATTGAAACCTGATGCAATTGAAGGAATCAGGCCAGTAATAGAGAATTTATTAACAGCAGGAGTAATAGTGCCATGTCCAGATTCACCATGTAACACACCCATATTTCCTGTGAAAAAGGCTCCGCCCTCAGTGGGGTGGAGAATGATTCAAGATCTGCAGGCAGTAAATGCTGCTGTGATTAAAAGAGCACCATGTGTCCCAGATCCACACACCTTGTTAAATTCGCTGAGACCAAATTCTAATAGTTTCTCAGTAATTGACATAAGTAATGCATTTTTCTCTGTGCCAGTACATCCAGATAGTCAATTCTGGTTTGCTTTTACCTTTAAAGGACAACGATATACATTCACCAGATTACCGCAGGGTTACGCAGAGAGCCCAACTATTTATTCTCAAGTCATGTCAGCATGTTTAGCTAATTTCGTTCCACCGGCAGATAGCCAACTGTTAGTGTATGTTGATGACATTTTGATTGCCTCTGACACACGAGAAAACTGCATAACTGACACAGTAGCATTATTATGTTTCTTATTTGATAATGGCCACAAAGTGAGTAAAAACAAAGTTCAGTTGTGTAGGGATAAAGTAAAATATTTAGGACATGAATTATCAGCCACAGGGCGCACGATCCTGTCTGACAGGAAGGAAGCAATTTTGCACGCTCCAAAACCACAAACCAAAAAGCAGATGATGTCATTTCTTGGACTGACTAATTACTGCAGGGCATGGATTCCCTGCTATGCAGAATTGACTAGTCCACTTTCTGATTTGATGTACAAAGATGATATTTCAATGTCAACCGTGTTGGAATGGAACAAAGATGCTGAGGAAGCCTTTGTAAAAGTAAAGCAAACATTAGTGTCATCCACAGTTTTGGCACTACCAGATTATAGTAAACCATTCATTCAAACAGTTGATTGTAAGAATAAGTTCATGACTAGTGTTTTGGTTCAAGTGTATGGCTCAAAATTGAGGCCAGTTGCCTACTACTCATCTAAATTGGATGCGGTAGCAAGTGCTTTACCACCATGCGTACAGGCTGTTGTTGCAGCCTCTATGGCTGTTCAAAGTAGCAGTAATGTTGTTCTATTCCATCAGCTGACATTGAAAGTTCCACATGCAGTCTCTGCACTTCTGTTGCAGACAAACATGAGCCTTTTGTCCCCAGCAAGACATCTTTCGTGCATGTCCTTGCTATTATCACAGCCACACCTTACGATAGAGCGATGTACAACATTGAATCCCTCCACATTGATACCTTTACCTGAGGATGGTGAGCCGCACAATTGTCTTGATGTAGCAACAGTTTGTACAAAAGCACGCCCAGACCTCCGGGACACATCCATCCCAAACAGTACAATCGTGTATGTGGATGGTTCTTCCACCAAAAATGCTTATGGACAAACGCAATCTGGATATGCTGTCGTCACAAATTCAGAAGTATTAGATTCTGCTTCATTGCCATCGTCATTTTCAGCACAAGCAGCTGAATTAGACATTGTCTGGAAAGCCAGTGACTCATGCCACTCTCTTAACTGCCCTACTGCAAGCTGTGAAGTTGCCTCAACAAATTGCTATATGCAAATGTGCGGCTCACACCAATGGCTCTGACAGTGTTTCAAAAGGAAATGAGTTTGCTGACAGAGCAGCAAAAGAGGCAGCAGCAGCTCCTTCTATTTTTGTTGTACAGGAAACTACCCCAGAGCATTTGCAGTTGCATTTAGGTCATACACTGCTTGCTGACATGCAACAGCAGGCAACTGACAGAGAGAAACAAATGTGGATAGCTAAAGGAGCTACGTATGCGAATGGCTTGTACGTATGACCACAAAAGAAACCCATATTGCCAAAAAATATGTTTAAATGGGCAGCTATTATGAGCCATGGCGTGACGCATGTCTCATCAGGGGGTATGATATCGCAATTGCAATCTATTTTTTGTCTTTGTAAATTTCCAACACCACAATACCCCTTTCAAGTGATTCATATGGATTATATACAGCTGAGTAAACATGAAGGGAAGGAATTTTGTTTAGTCATAATTGATGCCTTCTCAAAATGGGTAGAATTGTTCCCTACAAAACATGCAGATTCACTTACAGTGGCTAAAGCATTATGCAAAGACATCATCCCACGATTTGGAATACCAGAAACAGTCTATTCAGATAATGGAGCGCATTTTGTTAATACAATAGTGCAATACGTAGGAGAAGCACTACAGGTTAATCTCAAAAATCATTGTTCTTATCATCCACAAAGTGCCGGATTAGTGGAAAGGATGAATGGAACAGTAAAAAACAGACTTAGAAAGACAATGGAGGAAACAGGCAGACCATGGACACATTGTGTAGATTTGGTAAAAATGTATATAAACATAACTAGTACCATGGGGTTGACACCGTATGAAACATTGTTTGGCAGAAAATATCGATTGCCATATTATGGACAAATTTGGGATGTACCTGAGGAAGCCAATTTGGCGGATTACATGAGAAAAATGTTAGAAGGACAACGAGGGAGAGTTCCAAACACTGATGATCCCATTTCTCCACAGGAGGACCCTAAAGTGGTACCTGGAGACTGGGTGTTGATAAGAAGCATCAAGAGAAAACACTGGCATTCACCTAAATGGGAAGGGCCCTATCAAGTACTACTCACAACACCCACAGCTTTGAAAATTGGGGAAAGAAGTACATGGATTCATTTAACTCACTGTAAGAAAGTCATTTCTGCAGACACAGACAAACAGTAAGAACAGTAGGACAAGACTAGTAATAGTGTGTGAGCTTGGTGTTAAGATCCAGGTTAGACACGAAAGCTAGCAGAAGACATTAAGAAGCCACTGTTCTGAACATAGGTGTGCTGTAGTGTGCAGAAATGGCGAAAGAAAAAAATAAAAGAACGAGGGTTTCTGGACCCCACGGACAGTCCTTGTTATGCTACTTTTCTTTTTTGAATTGGGATTATTATTAAAAGCCATGAGCACGGGACATGATAATAAGGATCACATCCGCAGATTGCAGAGACCAAAAAGAAGTAACAAAGACCCCAGTCCGATAATTAATGCCACAGTACATAGCTGTGATGGGAATAATGCATACCGATTTGGTGTACAAGCCTGCATTCCTAGAAATACTTCTGTGATCATCTCTGTACCATATAGTGCTCTTACCCATGGAATGCCGGATGGTGACAGAGGGACTAATTACGGAAATAGTTTCTCATGGTATATGACCAACGATCAACAAGATAGGAGATGGGAAACGTTGGTAGCCGATGAATGGAGTAGATGGACACCAAGATGGGCACAAACCGAGTGGGCTAAGTACCAGAGTCAAAGTCTCAAAATGTATCAAACAGATGATAAGCTGTCTATAGTGGTGAATACCACAGAAAAAGGAACCATATTCCCACCTGATATAGAGGGAGACTGTTGGTTGTTCCTCCTTTGGGTATACAAACAAGGAAAAGATCCGTATTTCCATTTCTTCCTCTGTGAAACAGATAGAGTACAGCAACCAATATTGACCGAATTAAGTACGTCAAAGGGGGTGTCCATACAAGCAAAGGGGGTGTCTGTACAAGGCACAAAAGACATGAAGGCAGATGACTGGTTCCTAGTAACTACTGGAATTAGTGGACAAAATAACAATTGGCTTTTAATGGCAGAACAAGCAGGACTAGCAGCAAAGAAGGACTGTGTTGTATGTATGGGACCCAGACCTATATTACAGGTAATACCGGCAGCATTACCCAAAGACTGTCTACTGACTGCTATGACACAGACATACATTGCGGCAAACAACAAATGTTCTAAGTGGGACAAGATCTATCCAGTGACCAAATTGACTAAGATTAAACCTTTATTCTCAAGCAAAGTTGGGCATGCTAACCATACATGTGTACACTTGACAGGGACAAGTAAGACTTTGGGTAGCTTAAACCACACCGCCTGGTGTAAGAATGTGGTCCATAGTACTCCCACATTCAAACCTGTCGGGAGGAGTGACGTATGGTGGTGGTGTGGGGATAACAGAATCTTTGACAGACTGCCACGAAATGTGTCAGGTTATTGTGCATTAATATCATTATTGTTACCAGTTGAAGCCATACCCATGACCCCTGAAGACGTTACGACATATGCAGCCTCTCTTATTCCTGAAGATTGGCAGAAAGGCATAGCCAGACATAGAGTAAAAAGAGATTGGAAAGGAGTGGGAAATCCAACATATATTGACGCAATAGGAGTCCCCAGGGGAGTGCCTGACGAGTATAAACTGGTTAATCAAATAGCAGCTGGATTCGAATCTTCCATCTGTTGGTG
This sequence comes from Thalassophryne amazonica, assembly GCF_902500255.1. Classification (NCBI taxonomy): domain Eukaryota; kingdom Metazoa; phylum Chordata; class Actinopteri; order Batrachoidiformes; family Batrachoididae; genus Thalassophryne; species Thalassophryne amazonica. The sequence goes on along the minus strand of NC_047108.1, from coordinate 33,874,081 downwards.
GTGTTCAATTAATAAAGACGTGGACAGAATAAACTACATCCACTACAATGTACAGAAATTAGGAAATTGGACTGAGGAAGGATTTAAGGCTGTCCATTCACAGTTAGAAGCCACGTCCCTTATGGCCTTCCAGAATCGTATTGCTCTGGATATGTTGTTGGCAGAGAAAGGAGGTGTTTGTGCCATGTTCGGAGAACAATGCTGCACATTCATTCCCAACAACACGGCTGCAGACGGCAGTCTCACTCAAGCCATTGACGGGCTGAGGACGTTGAACAGGAAGATGAAAGAGCACAGTGGAGTAAACACTGAAGGCTGGGATTGGTGGCTGGAAGGGATGGGAAAATGGAGGTCTTTGATTTCTTCACTATTAGTGTCTATAGCAGTATTTGCTGCAATTCTAACATTGTGTGGATGTTGTTGTATTCCATGTCTCCGAGGCCTTGTGAATAGAATGATAACCACAGCAATAAGTCCAGGACCAGGAGGGGGTCCGGCATCATATCCACTTCTGGGGACAGACGACAACGAGGAGGACGATGGCTCTCCTGACCTGTACCCAGACCAATGGAAGTATGATGACCCAGACACCGATGATGGTGACAATGACGACATCACCTCTGGGGTGTAAGCCTAGAGAGAGAACATACCATGACGAACCTCTTAGTGAAAATCTCAAAAAGAAGTGCTAAGCTGAGTGATGCCTACTGTATGTTTAACAGGCGATAAACAGGAGGGGAATGTTAGGGATTTTGTATATATGTTATCACTGTTAAACATTTGTACATTTGTCTTCTTTCTCATGAGAATGGTGTTGTGCTGTTTTGCACTTCACCCTGAGAATGTACGTGTTATTCAACCTTGTTTTAGCTTTGTCTTCTTTCTCATGAGAACGGTGTTGTGCTGTTTTGCACTTCACCCTGAGAATGTACGTGTTATTCAACCTTGTTTTAGCTTTGTCTTCTTTCTCATGAGAACGGTGTTGTGCTGTTTTGCACCTGTCTTAATGCAATCCTGAGAATTCAATTTTGTTTTAGCACTCTGGGGTCAATCTGAGCTGGGAATGAAGGGCTGGATGTACTTATTATTATAATATAACTTTGTTTTCGCAGCCTCTAACGACTCGGAGTAAGAGAACGTTTTGACTATTGTGATGTGGTGTTTAGTGTGAAGGAGTGTGAAAGACAGGACACTTCAGGCAGATGCAGAACAGCTGATACCTGCAACAGACGAACGAGATGTGCTGACCTGAAAGTGTTCTTCCTTACAGCTGCACTTATTGACGTATGCGTTTATGTTATGGGAAGAAACTTGTCTTGCGTCATCACCCCCACCCTTAGGACAAGTTTTTTGTTTATGTGATGAGGGCGTCTCTTAATAAAAAGAGCGGAAAAGCAGGCCAGACTTTAGTGTAGCCTTGGTGTACAGCCTGGCCGCACTCCGCGCGTAATATTTGACTTTCTGTCTCACTGGTGTTTCTTGACTCTGTTTGTCTTGTTAAAGGTTTTAAAAATGTTTGGAGGAGAAAATACCCAACAAGAGCCTACAAATAGCAGTGCCTACACAAACAAATTTAAAATGTAAAATACACGATCACTGAAAAATAAGTAACTAATGTTATAATGATATTAACCAACTGCATGTGTTGTGTGTTGGGGGGTTTGGCTGGATAAGGTTGGGTTGTTTTGTGTTTATTTTCCTTCCCAGGTGATTTGGGGCTGTTCTCTGAGGAAAATGTGCTGCAGAAGAGTCTCTCTCCTCTGTTACAATGATTGGCTGCACCTGTTGCATTCTCGTGCGGCTCTCTATCAGGACAATCCACGACACCTGTGATGTTCACGTGCAGATCTGAGGACTTCCAGCTGGTACCAATGTAGTGATGAAGAACTACATTTAAACCAGCAGTGAGTTGGATAAGATTGCCAGAGAATACGACCTTATGACGACCGTGTGGGGACACTGAGGGCCGTTTCAGAGTCTGACATCGCGCCTGTGAAGGAGGACGAGGGTGAGAGGCAAACGTTGTCAGCACACGACAGAGGTGAATATTCTGAAAGGTTTATCTGTGAATGTAAATTGGCGTTTATATGCAGCTATAAGTAATTATTGGTGAAAATTGTTTGGCGTGCTCCTCATGGCAGTGGCGTGCGGATTAATGATCCTCCACTAGCTGTGAGCAGCAGCCTCTTTGAACTAAGTTTGAAACCAGACCTAAACGTGTAGCTGATAAGTTTGCCTCTAAACAATATTTCGTAGTAATAAGTGTTGAATAATCTCATCTCTGTTCCTCCTTCGCAGAGTACAGTCTGGGAAAGTCACCTGGGGGGGGGGGGGGGGGGGGGGTGTTGGCGGAACTCCTGAGTCCTGAATGTTCGGACTGTTGAGACGCTGAGAGAGCGCGCCACCTTTTCACCACCTCACCAGAACTTAAATTATTTAGTATTTCATGTATAGCACAAAGGGAGAAAAATAAATGTTTTCTTTTTGGAACTGCTTCTGATTATTTCATGCTGGGTTCAGTCAGATACTGGACCGCTCCTCAATCCGCGTCTTATCCATAACAGCATGACTAACTTCAGTCTTTTATTTAAGGGTTGGCACACCCCATTTCCTGTTCTGGTGGTGGCTGAGGGTCGGCGTCTCCCATCTCCTGTGTCTTGCGGTGGCCCAGGGTTGGCACAGCCTGTTTTTTTTACTCTGGTTCCTGACCTTGTCACTGACTTGTCACTTATTGCCAGCATCCTGATAATCCTGATGGGTTTGCCTGGAGGCAAACTTTGGGGAGGAGGGGGGTGGTGTACTGTGAAGATTTTACCTTTTTCTGTTTGTTTTGTGAGTCTTAGGCTGACCTGTTTGCTACTCACACCTGCATTCAATCGTCTACTCCAGTGCAGTTTAAAAGACTGGCTCATTCATCTACTCCTCTGTAGTTTGTTGACTTACCTCCTGTGCCAGCCTTGTGCAGCTTTAACACCTTTTGTGCCCATGCTTAGCCTTCAGACTTGCTTACTTTCTATGCCTGATACACTTTGGACTGTTTAGACAGATCTCTAGCTTTTGAACACTAACTCTTCTGTTTTGGTAAATAAAATTACTTATTTCACCTAGTCACACTGTGGATGTCTGCATTTTGAGTCCAATTTATTCCTGAGCCTAACAGTGCATGCACAAATGAATATACTGACTGTCAAACAATGATTAAAAAGGTGAGAGATGCTAAAAAAAAAAAAGGGAAAAATAAAATATAATATAAAAGTGAGCTCAAATCAATGTGTTGCCGGAGTGACTGTTTTCCCCTGGAACCGCTATGAGTGGACGGTATAAGCATTCACACTTAAAATACAGATAAGGCCATTGTTAGCATATTTGCGATACAAAATGTCTAAAGAAACATGGCCAGGTCTGTGTATTTTATTGAATAAAATGGTTTATTACTTGGTCTTGTTGGTTTGTTTACCACAAAAATTGTTTACATTGAAAAAACAATGGACTAAGTTATATATAGACCCACAGGCCCGTTGCTGTCATGCTTATCCCTTGATTCCATAGCGTGAAGTGGATGAGAGTGAACAACTCTGAGGTGGGCCACCAGTCCGACATAGGTTACTTCCAAGGCTGGTACCCATTTACTGTTTGGGACAATGAGGATATCTGCCTGTGACTGGGAATCAAACCAAAGACTACATACGAATTGGGAGCCCAGTTCCTCGGATGAAGTCATCCCACATTTCATCCCACTGAGATACCTGCTTTAGATTTTTCATTCTAAAGATGTGAAATTTCAGCCACAGTTTGTCATTAGGCACATGGGAGACTCAAGCCAAGTTTGCTTTCTCTTAAAAAAAAAAAAAAAAAAAAAATCCTTCTATGTTGCACTTTACTATTAGGGAGGGTTGTTATTTCAAAAAATTTGGAAACCTATAAATGTCTGCATGGAATATGGAAATATACATGGAATAAACCATAGCAGGATAAATTTTGCGCCATTTGGTTCAAAAAACCCATATGGACGGAGCCAGTGAAGCTATCGGGTTCAAAAATCGCCAAAAATATTGACGAAAATGTCATATCTTGAGAACCGCTGCACCTAGAGACTTAAAATTTGGCTCCAAATGTTGCTTGACCCCAAGTTTATATACAACTTCTATAGTAACAATAAGCCTATCTGGTGTTTTTAAGAGTAATTGACAAAAAAACCTAATTTCAGTACATATGTTACGATCAATTGTAACAAACAAAATCCATGTAGTTTTTATTTCAGGAACATCAGTTGAGTATAAACATCACATGTAAAGAATGACATGGCCACAATGTACTAAATATAAGCAATAGAGTGGTTTTCTACGTCAACGGCACATATATGACACACGCGTTACTTCACATTTTCAAACGCTCCGTCCATATGGGTTTTTGGAACCAAATGACCCAAAATTGATCCTGTTATGGTTTATTCTGTGTTTCCATATTCCATGCAAACATTTATAGATTTCCACATTTTTTGAAATAACACCCCTCCCTATTACTATGAAGCTGTGCAACTGGTGATACAACACACATGCACAGTTACTTTATCCAAATTTTTTTGAAAAGGAAACACATGGGCGTCCGTGGGGCACTTGTAGTAACACTGTAAATGAACTCAGCTTGCATTTTTCTGAACCTTAAAAATGGGTAGTGTCACTAAGGCTTGTGCCATTACCTACGTCATACATTGTTGGTACTCATACTGGAACTTCCTGTGAAAACTCAGTGTCTTCTCTTGTTCACTGTTCAATATTACAATCATGATAGTAATATGAGTTGGACAGACTCCAAATGCTCTTGTGCTTTGTACCTCAGATCTATCATGCACCATCTAAATGATGAAGATGAAGGTTTTCTCTCACCCCCAGATTTAATTAATAAATGGTAAATGGACCACATTTATGTAGTGCTTTTCCAACTGCATTAGTTGCGCAAAGCGCTTTACAATAATGCCTCACATTCACCCCGATGTCAGACAGTCTGATGTGCTTCACGTGTTTTGTTCTCCTTATCACCCAGCATTAAATCTTAGAGGACTACTTTCCCATGTCAGGTCTCAGACACAGCAGGATCCGCAGGCTCAGGTGTTGTTTGTGGAGAGTCTATAATCAGAGGGACAAATGAGCCTGTATCCTGTGCTCACATGTGTTGGCTCGGGTCACACTTGCTGCAGTACATGTTTGTGTGCAGGAAACAATGGCGCTGCTGTTTGCTCGTTCAGCACTGCCGCTGTCGTTGTCTTACACCTGTGCTTGGCTGCCCTCCCAGCAACCCCCACCCTCCGACACACACACAGCCCCGATCTACCCCGCTGACCCCCCGTGCTCCCAACTCTCACATACCCCAATCCACTTTAGTTCTCGGTTTACATCCTGCATTAGCTCTCAGTGCTGCACTACAAAGAACAGTGCGTATTCAACAGGCTTACCAAGCAAGATAAAACACACGTGGCCGCTCAGGGGCGACTTACCATTTCATATCAACATAAAAAGGGGCACATATCAAAGGTGTGTTCATGCCTCTGTTCGTCTAAGTCCACTTACCCTATCATCAGCTAAACCCACGGCTGAACACACACACCCCCTCACACTCCTCTGCACAACGGAAGACGGTGTGAGAAAAGAAGGGAGGCGGTTGTGGAGATGTGGGCGAGTGAGTTTTAGGGGTTCAAACGCTCACAGAGATCCACTACACGGGTCTACTGCTGTTTGTGAGGACTTTGTGAAACGAGATCCCCACAGCGCAACGGGGAGGTTAGAGGCAGGGAGGGTACGGGATCTAAGCTCAAAGCTTTTCACACAGAGTCGGCACGGGCACAGGTGTGTGCATGAATGTGTTTGAGCCATCATGTCCAGTTGGTGACACGCTGAATTGTAATTATGAGTCACGGGAACAAGCTTGAGGCTCAGAGGTCAACACAAGAACATCCTCTGGAGCGTTCCGGCTTATCATTTCTGCAGACATTAGCCAACATATTGCCACAGTGATACTGGCAACAAACAACGAACCACAAGATAAATCCTGGCACCGAATTCCAGTAAGCAACAGTTGCTAGGCAAGACTTTTCTAAATTCCCCATATTCATAGTCAACACTGCAGCTCCCACACAAAGTAGAACCCTTTTTATCTTGACAGTTGCCAGGATGCAACATTTTTGGGATATTTTCCCATGAATTATGACAGATTATCAGCAGGCCAGCTGTACTCATGCGACCTGCTTTTCACATTTGCTATTATGTTGATATGAATGCATTTTACTTTGCCTGTCACATTGATTTGAACCCTGTACATGGCGACGCTCATAACAAAAGGACTTCAAGTGAAGCAGCTCTCACTCCCTCCTCCAGCCCATTCAAACATTTCAGTGTCGCTGCGTCCATGTTATACATCCAGGTAGGAAGACCACAAGGATGCAGCGTTCAAGCATGGCTCGTAAAGTTGAAATTAATTTGGACTTAAGGAGAGTGGTTGAGGTGTATGTGTGTAAAATAAACAGCATCTACATATTTTACATGACAGACATACACTTACCAGCCACTTTATTAGGTACACTTGTTAACACAAATAGTTTAATCAGCCAATCACATGACAGCAACTCAGTGCATTTAAGCATCTAGATGTGGTAAAGATGACTTGCTGATGTTCAAACCGAGTATCAGAATGGGGAAGAAAGGGGATTTAGGTGACTTTGAACATGGCATGGTTGTTGGTGCCAGACGGGCTGGTCTGAGTATTTCAGAAACTGCAGATCTACTGGGATTGTCATGCACAACCATCTCTAGGGTTTACAGAGAATGGTCCGAAAAAGGGGAGATAGCCAGTGAGAGGCAGTTGTTTGGAAGAAAATGCCTTGTTGACGTCAGAGGTCAGAGGAGAATGGACAGACTGGTTGAACTGGCGATTGCATGATGCCATCATGTCAATATGGACCAACATCTCTGAGGAATGTTTCAACACCTTGTTGAATTTATGCCACTAAAAATTAAGGCAGTTCTGAAGGCATACTCAAAAAACCCACATCGGTGGTGTTGTTTTTTTATCTTACATGAACCCAAGTCTAACATGTAGTTTTGTGGGTGACCTTATTAAATCATGTAGTTTTAACATAACATGCAACAACTTAAAAGATAACTTCCTCAGTGAACATAATAAAATTAAGGAAAGTATTTCCACCAACGTAAAATGTGTTAATGTAGCCAGAAATAATTTGGCAAAGTGACCTAAATGTAAATTTGTTGGGTCAACATGATGAATTTGCGCTACTGTTACATAATTACCATGGTTCAGGCCAGCTAGATTTGTAAGGGTAAATGTAAAAAACAAAAACAGTAAGTCCTGCTCACTTGTTTGCGCTCAGGTTTGCCACAGCAAATCCAACGTGGATCTCCATAAATTGTGCTGATCCAACAAAGCAAAGTTAAGCTGACATGCAACTGTACTATTTTAAAAGTAGCTGTAAGTACCCTAATAAATTAAGTAACTCATAATCATACCAAACACGTTTAAATGACCCAAAGACATTATATCAGTGTGTTACATTTACCCTTGCAAGGCAGTGGTGGTGGCCAAGTGGTTAGTGCACTTGGTTTCTGTACAAAAGGTTCCCAGTTCAAACCACAGTCCTGCCACATTTCTCCATGTAATGTGGAGTTGCATCAGGAAGGGCATCTGACGCAAAACCTGTGTGAATTAAGCATGCAGATCCACCTCAGATTTGCTGTGGTGACCCCAAGTGCAAACAAGGGAATAGCCGAAGGAACCTACCGGTACTTTTTATTTTTGTTAAATTTGCCCTTACAAATCAAGTTGCCTGAATCATGGTAATAAGGTAACAATAACGCAAATTAGTCATGTTAACCCAACAAATTTACACTTTAATCACTCAGCAAAATCGTTTCTAGCTACATTAATGCATTTTACTTGGGTGGAAATACCTTACATTATTTTATAACCTGGTACTAGCAAGGTGTACCTAATAAAAGTGGCTAGTGAGTGTATTTTATTTATTTCATATTGTTTTAAAAAGGATCAAATCAAGCCTAAAGGCCTCAAAACTGCATCACTGTCACCAGAAATCACCAATCCTGCTGTTGGAGATCACCTGCCCTGCATGTTTTCCAACGCTCTCTGCTGCACCCACTTCTAATTAACAAAGACAGGTGGGTGTGCTCAGCCAATCAAGAAGTTGGAAATAGCAGATTGACTAATTAGCTGTGGTTGCAGCAGATACATATGGAAAACATGCAGGATCGTTGTTGCCCTGGAGCCTGGTTGGTGACCCCTGACATAAACAGTCATCAGTCTATGTGCAAAAATAAATAAATAAAAAACTAAAAGAGCATTTTAATTGTTTTTGGTGGAAGTCGACTCATTCTCGTAAAAATGTCTCAATCATCTGTATATACGAGGTCTGTCAATAAAGTATAGGTCCTTTTTATTTTTTTCAAAAACTATATGGATTTCATTCATATGTTTTTATGTCAGACATGCTTGAACCCTTGTGCGCATGCGTGAGTTTTTCCACGCCTGTCGGTGACGTCATTCGCCTGTGAGCACTCCTTGTGGGAGGAGTCATCCAGCCCCTCGTCGGAATTCCTTTGTCTGAGAAGTTGCTGAGAGACTGGCGCTTTGTTTGATCAAAATCTTTTCTAAACCTGTGAGACACATCGAAGTGGACACGGTTCGAAAAATTAAGCTGGTTTTCGGTGAAAATTTTAACGGCTGATGAGAGATTTTGAGGTGATACTGTCGCTTTAAGGACTTCCCACGGTGCGACACGTCGTGCAGCACTCCCAGGCGCTGTCGTCAGCCTGTTTCAAGCTGAAAACCTCCACATTTCAGGCTCTATTGATCCAGGACGTCGTGAGAGAACAGAGAAGTTTCAGAAGAAGTCGGTTTCAGCATTTTATCCGGATATTCCACTGTTAAAGGAGATTTTTTTTAATGAAAGACGTGCAGACGGGTCCGCGCGTCGGGATGCAGCCAGCGCGGTGCGGCGGCACAAGAAAAACACCTCTGTGTTGATAACCATTTGTAAAATCCAGGCGGCTTTTGATGGCTTTCAGTGGAGTGAGTATATGAGAAATTGTTTAACAGCTGGACATGTTCCAACTTGTCCTTAAGGCTTCCAACAGAGGTGTTTTTCCTGTGGCGGAGCGTCGCGGCGGCTGCGAGCCGAGGCTGCAATCCGTCCGCACGTCTTTCATTAAAAAAATCTCCTTTAACAGTGGAATATCCGGATAAAATGCTGAAACTGACTTCTTCTGAAACTTCTCTGTTCTCTCACGACGTCCTGGATCAATAGAGCCTGAAATGTGGAGGTTTTCAGCTTGAAACAGGCTGATGACGGCGCCTGGGAGTGCTGCACGACATCTCGCACCGTGGGAAGTCCTTAAAGCGACAGTATCACCTCAAAATCTCTCATCAGCCGTTAAAATTTTCACTGAAAACCAGCTTAATTTTTCGAACCGTGTCCACTTCAATGTGTCTCACAGGTTTAGAAAAAATTTTGATCAAACAAAGCACCAGTCTCTCAGCAACTTCTCAAAGGAATTCCGACGAGGGGCTGGACAACTCCTCCCACAAGGAGTGCTCACAGGCGAATGACGTCACCGACAGGCGTGGAAAAAGTCACGCATGCGCACGAGGGTTCAAGCATATCTGACGTAAAAACATATGAATGAAATCCATATAGTTTTTTAAAAAAATAAAAAGGACCTATACTTTATTGACAGACCTCGTATACATGTAATGGCTTTTGTATTAAGTGATAAATGGACAACGTTTGCATAGCATTTTTCCATCTGAATCAGAAGCTCAAAGAACTTTACATTGATGCATCACATTCACCATCTCAAACACTCACTAGTACAGCAGATAACTGGATATTTACAGAGGAGTACTTCAAATGGTGATACAAGCACCAAATTTTTTGAACTCTGGCAAAATAATTTCCTTCAGGATAAATAAAGTTGATCTTATCTTAAAACAACAGGAATGATGACAAAGGTCAATTTCAGTTTGTACAGGGGTCAAAATTTAGGGCCCCTTCATACATAGTACAAATGTGATCAAACTGCGCATGAAGCAGGAATCGTATGCAACACGTGTAAAATCGGAGCTGCTTCTAACGCCTCGTACACCTGTTGCAACAACTATTTGCGCACACCAGCGGCTGAAAGACAGAGTGTGCGCTGTGAGAGCCCATTCGATCCCTCTCGCGGCAGGTGTCTGTCAAATTCCAGGTGACATGCATGCACATCTAACAGCGCTCGCTTGTCACTTAGAAAATGTGTGGCCATTTGCGCTATTAGCACGAAAATATTCAGCAGACAATCACTGTCAAGCTCATGTGAATTTTGTCTAAGTGCCCCCATGATTGTGTCTTTGCAAACAGCAACACTAGTGTGGTCTGCATGTGTATCGCACGTGTGCCTGTGTGTCATGCTACCCCCTGAACACATGTGGCATACGTGTGGTTCACGCCTCCCTGCTCCCCTAACACATGTGGCATGCCAGGTGGGGGGGCACACTTGCAAAAAATGCTGATATATATGCTGTACAGACATGATCACATGGAGGCCGGACAGGCAGATCAGAGTGCACACAGCACAGCGAGGAGCCTGTCAGCTGCTGACCAGAGACTCACTGACAGCTCACATAACACAGACACAGTGACACATTGGTGTGTGCATGAACTGACAGGGGGTGTGTCGGCCTACAGGAGCAGCTTTGGAGATCTCTGGTTCTGGACATCACAGCTGGAGAACACGTACCGTGTTTGGATGGACATGAACTAACAACTGTCCACTGTGACACGTGTGTCTGCTTGCTGTCCTCACGTGGACATACATAAAAACATATATCGCCATTGCAAGGACTGCAGCCAGCGAGGGCACAGCGTGCACAATGACAGGCTACCCCAGGTGATACTGACCGATGCACGGGTGATCTAAATGTCACATCACCCACGTGAGCTCTGTTCCACATGACGTGGTGTCTGTCCTGTGGCGCACCATCCACAAGACACTTGTGTCAGGCCGGACAGATGTGGACATGATAAGAGCATCCTGCTTCTCATTCATGTTATTTCATGATTGTACGTCTGTGACCATGGGTCATCTACAGAGGAACAGACGGTTCATACCTGTATTGCCCGCTTGATAAGAGGAATTTAATGAAATGCAGTGTTTTTATATGGTGTGGTTGTATTTCTTTGTAAATACATAAATGTCCTTCTTGATAACAAGCATTTTCCTGTACCATTTACAGTACAGCGATGGTAACTCAGTGGTAAAGTTGCTGGCTGGCAATCAGATCTTTTGGAAATTGCAGGTTCGAATCCCGTGGGTGGCATGTATTTTTATTTTTTCACAGCAGCTCGCACTGTCTTCCCGTGTGCACGAAACCATCGCAGCGGCATCATTTTTGTGGTTCAATGTTTTCGTGGTTCGCTCATACGAGCCGTTCCGCCGTGATTCGCCCTGATTTGTACTTTTATTTGTACTATGTGTGAAGTGGCCCTTAAAGTTGCTTCAGTTTTGGTAAATAGTGATGCAAATTATTGGTTAATAGTTTGCACCATCTGTCATGCTTAGTTATCATGTTACGGGGTAACATGACAAACAACAGTCAAAACTATTCCATTTATTTATCCTATTAGTTCAACCAATAATTTGCACCACTTTCAACCAAAATTGGAGCAACTTTAACTTTTGATCCCTGTACAAACTGAAACTGACCTTTGTCACCATTTTTAATGTTTTACCACATAACTCCATAACACTCGGTCATAGATAGTCCAAACTATACCTTTTTAGAATCTTTTTGCTCAGACAAATAATCTGGTACAGAGTTCAATATCATTGTGACCCCTGGGTTATTCTTCAATAGATCCCTACCTGACCGAATGTTGAAAATTCAAGTGGCCAGTCGTTTTTTTCAAAAGAGTAATGTCTAAGGAGTATTTGTGCTGAATTTGGTGCTTGCATCGCCATTTGAAGGAGTGTCTCAGTTATCTGCTGCGCTAGATGTCAAGGTGCTGCCACCCAAGGTGCTCAGTTGCACACCGGGAGCCACTGCAGGATTCAGGACCTTGCTGAAATACCTTTAGTGATTTTTAGGTCTGGCAAGAATTTGAACCAAGGATTCTTTGGTTTCAAGACCAGCACCTCCCCCTGCTCCATATCTCCTCCCTCAGTTGCCTGCAATCATCATTTTTTTCTGTGTAGCAACAGCTGTTGAAGGTCTCGGTTTTTGGGACCTTTGGGTGGTGCTGGGGTGTGCATAAAGGGGAATATACTGTACATACAAGTCATACAGCCCGAAGTCAGCTCACAAATAGGGGTGCAACCATGTCATAACATAAATACAGCATAAACCCCTTTTTGCATAGAGTGGAACCTTTAAGCTCTCCATGCACAAAGAAAGTTGAAATTCCATCACCAAGCTGACAATTCATAGACTAAATTTATAGCCATAATTCACCGATATATAATGTTTAAGATGCTGGGGGACTGTGACATCAGATGAAATCGGTATTCAAGGGGTCCTGTCATCTGTACCAGTTTGTGTCGGGTGCTGATTATCAGATAATGGATCATCACTGCCCATAAGTTAATGATAACCCAACAACACTTCATGTGTCTATGCTGCTAACAAGAGAATTGAATGAGCATCTTTCATCTGTTATTGCTCTGGTCTGCCTGTTTGATTTTACTGCAAAGAGGAAAATATCTTCTATGTGGTAAAAATTTTGATTTTATATCGCCAAATAAGGTAACAAAAATGGTTCTGACACATACGTAAGCATGTGTTTTTGTGCATGCAGTTTTGTTGTTGCAATTTCAGCATTTTTTTCTCCAGTATGTGTTGAATTTCAAGGTGGCATGTTTGAATGGAAGAAAGAAAGAAAAAAAAAAAGAAAATGGGAACAGCCAAAAGAATCAACATGAACTTGAATACAAACTACGGTTTCACATCATGTATATTATCCATTTTACATTTTATTTGAATGGGAACATGTGACCAAACCTTTGCATCAGATAGATCCATGTCAAGTCTGCTGTGGTGACCCCGAGGGAAAAGGGTGAAGCTGAAAGAACTTACTATAGTGCAGCAGATAAGTGAAACAATCATGCAAATGGTGATAAAAGCATCAAATTCGGCAGAAATACTCCTTAGACACTCCTCTTTTGAAAAACCAATTGGCCACTTGACTTTTCAATCGGTGGTCAGGTAGGGGTCAATTGAAGAATTACACAGATGTCAAAATTAAAAGATGCTTCAATCATATTGAAAAATATTCCACATTATTTGCCTGATCATAAAGATTCCAAAAAGGTATAGTTTGGACTATCTGTGACTGAATTCTATGGAGTTACGGGATAAAAACAGCAAAAATGGTGACAAAGGTCAGTATCATTTTGTACAGGGGTCAAAAGTTAAAGTTGCTCCAATTTTGGTAAAAAGTGATGCAAATTATTGTTTGAGCTAATAGGATTAATAAATGGAATAGTGTTTACAGTGTTGAATGCTTGGTCTCTCTATTGGATTCTAGGACATGTGACATGTTACCCTGTAACATCAAATCAAATCAAATCAATTTTATTTATATAGCGCCAAATCACAACAAACAGTTGCCCCAAGGCACTTTATATTGTAAGGCAAGGCCATACAATAATTACGGAAAAAACCCCAGCGGTCAAAACGACCCCCTGTGAGCAAGCACTTGGCGACAGTGGGAAGGAAAAATTCCCTTTTAACAGGAAGAAACCTCCAGCAGAACCAGTCTCAGGGAGGGGCAGTCTTCTGCTGGGACTGGTTGGGGCTGAGGGAGAGAACCAGGAAAAAGACATGCTGTGGAGGGGAGCAGAGATCAATCACTAATGATTAAATGCAGAGTGGTGCATACAGAGCAAAAAGAGAAAGAAACACTCAGTGCATCATGGGAACCCCCCAGCAGTCTAAGTCTATAGCAGCATAACTAAGGGATGGTTCAGGGTCACCTGATCCAGCCCTAACTATAAGCTTTAGCAAAAAGGAAAGTTTTAAGCCTAATCTTAAAAGTAGAGAGGGTGTCTGTCTCCCTGATCCGAATTGGGAGCTGGTTCCACAGGAGAGGAGCCTGAAAGCTGAAGGCTCTGCCTCCCATTCTACTCTTAAAAACCCTAGGAACTACAAGTAAGCCTGCAGTCTGAGAGCGAAGCGCTCTATTGGGGTGATATGGTACTACGAGGTCCCTAAGATAAGATGGGACCTGATTATTCAAAACCTTATAAGTAAGAAGAAGAATTTTAAATTCTATTCTAGAATTAACAGGAAGCCAATGAAGAGAGGCCAATCTGGGTGAGATATGCTCTCTCCTTCTAGTCCCCGTTAGTACTCTAGCTGCAGCATTTTGAATTAACTGAAGGCTTTTCAGGGAACTTTTAGGACAACCTGATAATAATGAATTACAATAGTCCAGCCTAGAGGAAATAAATGCATGAATTAGTTTTTCAGCATCACTCTGAGACAAGACCTTTCTAATTTTAGAGATATTGCGCAAATGCAAAAAAGCAGTCCTACATATTTGTTTAATATGCGCATTGAATGACATATCCTGATCAAAAATGACTCCAAGATTTCTCACAGTATTACTAGAGCTCAGGGTAATGCCATCCAGAGTAAGGATCTGGTTAGACACCATGTTTCTAAGATTTGTGGGGCCAAGTACAATAACTTCAGTTTTATCTGAGTTTAAAAGCAAGAAATTAGAGGTCATCCATGTCTTTATGTCTGTAAGACAATCCTGCAGTTTAGCTAATTGGTGTGTGTCCTCTGGTACATGACATGATAACAACATGATAAGTAAGGATGATACATGGTCCAAACTATTCCTTTTTAAAACCGTGTTAATTCAACTAGTAATTTGCATCACGTTTTACCAAAATTGGAGCAACTTTAACCTTTGACCCCTGTACAAAATGAAACTGACCTTTGTCACCATTCTTGCTGTTTTTATCCCGTAACTCCATAGAATTCAGTCACAGATGGTCCAAATTATACCTTTTTGGAATCTTTATGATCAGGCAAATAATGTGGAATATTTTTCAATATGATTGGAGCATCTTTTAATTTTGACCTCTGTGTAATTCTTCAATTGACCCCTACCTGACCACCGATTGAAAAGTCAAGTGGCCAATCGTTTTTGTTCAAAAGAGGAGTGTCTGAGGAGTATTTCTGCCGAATTTGATGCTTTTATCACCATTTGCAGGATTCCCCTCTAAATATTCTCTTATCCGCTGCACTACTACTTACGGCTGAGTTGAAAATCCAAAACTTGTGGCTGTAATATTTTAGCATGTGCTCCATCCAGGTTGAACTTCATGCTTATTTGTTTCATAATAATAACAATTCATACTAAATCCCTTTAGAGAAATTAATCTCTGCATCTAGCCTATCCTAATCAGACATTAGAAACACCCTCATTGCTGTTTTATTCTTTAAGACATCAATAAGGACAAAGCCTCTTATGCGTCACAAAGCTTCATCAGCACATTATAATAGCCTTGTCCTTCTACGTGTTTACTAGCGTTTCTTTCAGCCCCCCGGTATGAAAGTACTTAGAATTTCCACATTTACTACAATTTCCCTTTTCAGCATCCATCATGTCTGGTTGGTTGGCCAACAGCTGTTTGTCTGTCTAGAACTTGAAGTCTCACAGCATCTTAGCTCTGCTGTTCCCAACCACCTTTGATGGTTTTCTCCACTTGGATCGTAAAACTCTCAAAATCAATTTTTTTTTGTACATTAATAGGTGGTCAAAGCTCTGTCTACCAAAAAAAATCATGCATTTCTGACATTTATAAATGCCCTTTTTACTGAATTTTTGGGTTCTAAGTAGGAAATGTAACAGAAACCCTGAAATGCTCAAATTGGCTGCTTGATGGTGACAAAAGCTGCTCAAATGTGTGGCAAGGTCTCGACTGTTTAGTCATTTCAGAAATTAACTTTTTGCAAAACTAAAATGGGCTGACACCCAAAAATCATCTTACAGTTGTGTCCCTTACCCTCATGAGCAATTTACTTATCTGAATAAAGAGAGCACAAGAATGTCACCACATTGTATACTTTTTCTTCAGTTTCTTTCAACCTCTTGAACCACATTCTGTAAAAGAGACTCATGTGCATGTCACGGGACAACTCCTTTTTTTTCTGGCAATTGAAACACTTAAAGATTTTTTTTCGGAACACTTAAAAATCTCTGCTGACTGCCTGGACATTTATCCATCTGAATGGTCCGTGGAGTACGTCACAGATCTTACGTAACTATGCAAGTGGTGAGAATGCACAGAAAATTCCACCTGTGGAGATCTGTGGACATGACTTGACATGATGATTTGAGGAAACAAGGCAGGCCAGTTTGTACTGTTTACTGCACCACTGTTTATTTCACTACAGCTTTGTGCAATGCAACCTATTTTTTCTATCTCAATGTGCTTTTACTGGAATTATTCTCAAATAAAACCATTTTCTTTCAACCAAAAACAAGAAGTATTTTTCAGAATTTATTTTTCAAAAATATGCTGAAAACAGGGTTTTCTATACTCAACAAAAATATAAATGCAACACTTTTGGTTTTGCTCCCTTTTTGTATGAGATGAACTCAAAGATCTAAAACTTTTTCCACATACACAATATCACCATTTCCCTCAAATATTGTTCACAAACCAGTCGAAATCTGTGATAGTGAGCACTTCTCCTTTGCTGAGATAATCCATCCCACCTCACAGGTGTGCCATATCAAGATGCTGATTAGACACCATGATTAGTGCACAGGTGTGCCTTACACTGCCCACAATAAAAGGCCACTCTGAAAGGTGCAGTTTTGTTTTATTGGGGGGGGATACCAGTCAGTATCTGGTGTGACCACCATTTGCCTCATGCAGTGCAACACATCTCCTTCGCATCATCCGTGAAGAGAACACCTCTCCAACATGCCAAACGCCAGCGAATGTGAGCATTTGCCCACTCAAGTCGGTTACGACGACGAACTGGAGTCAGGTCGAGACCCCGATGAGGACGACGAGCATGCAGATGAGCTTCCCTGAGACAGTTTCTGACAGTTTGTGCAGAAATTCTTTGGTTATGCAAACCGATTGTTTCAGCAGCTGTCCCAGTGGCTGGTCTCAGATGATCTTGGAGGTGAACATGCTGGATGTGGAGGTCCTGGGCTGGTGTGGTTACACGTGGTCTGCGGTTGTGAGGCTGGTTGGATGTACTGCCAAATTCTCTGAAACGCCTTTGGAGACGGCTTATGGTAGAGAAATGAACATTCAATACACGAGCAATAGCTCTGGTTGACATTCCTGCTGTCAGCATGCCAATTGCACGCTCCCTCAAATCTTGCAACATCTGTGGCATTGTGCTGTTTGATAAAACTGCACCTTTCAGAGTGGCCTTTTATTGTGGGCAGTCTAAGGCACACCTGTGCACTAATCATGGTGTCTAATCAGCATCTTGGTATGGCACACCTGTGAGGTGGGATGGATTATCTCAGCAAAGGAGAAGTGCTCACTATCACAGATTTAGACTGGTTTGTGAACAATATTTGAGAGAAATGGTGATATTGTGTATGTGGAAAAAGTTTTAGATCTTTGAGTTCATCTCATACAAAATGGGAGCAAAACCAAAAGTGTTGCGTTTATATTTTTGTATATGTACAGTGGGTAAAATAAGTATTGAACACGTCAACATTTGTCTCAGCAAATATATTTTTAAAGGGACTACTGACATGAATTTTTCACCAGATGTTGGTAACAACCCAAGTAATCCACACATACAAAGAAATCAAAACAAATATGTACAGCAATTAAGTTATATGTAATAATGTGAAATGAAACAGGGAAACAATATCGAACACTTGAAGAAAATGAGATGCATAAAGGCATGAAAAGCCAGGACACTAAAATCTGTCAGCAATTAGAAAGCAATCCTGCCCCTTGTCAGTTAAAATTAATATAAGCTGGTTCAGTCCCAACTGATGGCCAATAAAAAGGTGTCACAGAAGTAACTCCTCATAATGGGTAAAAGTAAAGAGCTCTCTCAAGGTCTTCGAAACCTTATTGTTGCAAAACATATTGATGGCATTATTTAAAGAAACATTTTTAAACTTCTGAATGTTCCAGTGAGCACTGTTGGGGCCATAATCTGGAAGTGGAAAGAACATCATGTCACCAAATACCAGCCATGACCAAGTGATCCTCACAAGATTCCTGAAAAGAATTATGAGAAGAGTTGTCCAAGTGCTAAGGGTCTATTCCGGAGGAGGAACCACACGGAGTTCACCTGTAGTTCCGGTGATTAGTAGCTCCCGAAATCGCCTCTTTCATGGAGGAGGAGATGGCTGGAACTGGTGTCGTGGGGTTGTATGTAATGCACTCAACATGACCTGTATGGACGCTCACCATGCAAGACTCCATTGCTGAAGAAAAAGCACATTGAAGGTTGTTTAAAGTTTGTGGCTGGGAGAATATAGTCTGGTCAGATGAGACCAACACTGAACTCTTTGGATGCCATAATACACTCTTTGGTGGTCATATGGCACTGCACATCACCCCAAAAACACCAGACCAACAGTGAAGTTTGGAGGTAGGACCATCATGGTTTGGGACTGTTTTTCAACAGACAACACTGGCAAACTTCACATAACTGAAAGAAGGATGAATGGAAAAATGTACTGAGACGTTACTGATAAAACTCTGCTGCCATCTACCAGGGTGATGAAGATGAAACGAGGGTGGACATTTCAGCAAGACAATGATCCCAAACATGCAGCCAAGGAAACTCTCAATTGGTTTCAGAGAATGAAAATAAAGTTGCTATAACAGCTTTTGACTTCAAGAGAAAATCTATGGAAAGAACTAAAGATGAGAGGTCATAGAAGACGTCCATGGAACCTTGAAGACTGTTTGTGTGGAAGAATGAGCCAAAATCACACCTGAGCAATGCATGTGACTACACAGGAAATTTTGATGAGTAAAATTTACTCTGCTGGGATAACATTTGGTCCCAGTCTAAATAGAGTTAAATATACTCTACCACAGGTCTAAATCAACTTAACATAGTGGAAAATCAACTCTTATTGGAGTAAAACCATTTGCATTGACAAGACAGTGTCACAGACTGAACGGTCCCCCCTAAAAATCGGTTCACCCTGCCTTCACTGCGCATGCGTCATCAGCCGCGGTTCACCGATTATCACCTTGTTTCTGCTTAAAACTGCACTCCAGTCATCACCTATCTCAGCGACAGATATCTGAAGCTTTTGTACAACAATCATTTCCACATAAATTCAGCATTACATCATCATATAAGGCGGAGGAAGTGATCACAGCGCCACAGGCTGCCAGCTGTTGCGTTCACTGACCGTCTGTCATTTCAAAGCATCATCGATTATCGCTTCGTTTCTGCTTCAAACGGCCTTGTTTCTGCTTAAAACTGACTTTAGAATGATTTAAGAGGTTTTACGTTGTCATCTGTTAGTCAAAAATCTCATTAATCCACTTGATTGCTGCGGGTGAAGACAGTCCGTCCACAGACCATCTGAGCTCCAAAATGAGGCATGCGCAGTGGAGGCAGGGTGGGTGAGGGGGGCGGGGTTGTGAAAGTTTGGGCGACAACACTGGAAGAGCTGATTTCACTCTACAAGAGAGTGTTTTTTACTCTGTTTTGACTGGGATCAAATGTTATCCCAGCAGAGTAAATTTTACTCAGTAAAATTGACTGTGTAGTTTCTCCATTCTCCCTATATTGAGATATTCCATAATCCCTTGTGCCAGAGTCGCTGTAGTCAAAACAACATAGAGAATCTACATGACAATTGCAAACGAACATTATACTACTAAAATATAATTTTTTTAAGCTTTTCATCACGTTAATAAGAGACTGCTGCATGAGACCCTGAAAACTTGCTAAAACAAATATTCCAAATAATCCGTGTCTGCTACGTTTTGCTGAATTTAATAAATGCAAACCGAATTTCAGACATTTTGTATGTATTACTCTGAAACAAACCGGACAAACAGTGCTGTAAAGGACAATAATCAGGATGTTAAAGAGCAAACTTCACTTTTCCCCAGAAGGACATGAACAGGAAGCCATCGCGGCTCACAGTGAATCCCATTAAAAATAACGGAGGAACAACCTGACATTCTCGCATGTTTACATAAAACAAACACAATAACAACGTGTAAAAACCCAGATAATACGCGTATATTCACGAGAGTTTTAGGCACAATATACAAAGAGTTTTATGTTGCAATGTTAATGCTGTTGCCCTTGTGTAGCGGTTAAAGTTCAACCTTATCAGACTGACTCAATGCATTTCTCAATGTTACTGACGTCTTGCAGCGTGGCGACCTCTCCAAAGTTTTGTGAGATTTTGCGGGATTTGAAACCTCAACAGGGTGAATACAGGAGACGTCTTGAAGCCTCATCACCAACAAAGGCTTTTGTATGAACTGTTGAATAAATTTCAGCAAACGTGTTCAATACTTTTTCCCTGTCATTCCATTTTGTTACACATAACTTCATTTATTATTATTAAGTATTATTTAGTATTATTATATATTATTTTATATATTATTTAGTATTATTTAGTATATATATATATATACACACACACACACACACACACACACACACACACACATATATATATATATATATATATATATATACACTGTATAAATTATACAGTATTTTTTGTCTTTCTGATGCCTGATTCTGTTTTTTCTCTCTGTTTAAGGTGCAGCTCCATCCAGAGATGGGAGTTGTATTTGTGTTGGCGACCCTCCTGTCCTGTGCACCAACAGCATTTCTTGTATATTCGTCCGTGAATTGTTCTGTGAATTGTTCTGTAATTTATGTCTGTAGCATGGCCCAAGCAGAGGGTCACCCCTTTGAGTCTGGTCTGCTTGAGGTTTCTTCCTCAGAGGGAGTTTTTCCTTACCACTGTTGCTCTGGGGGTTAGTAAGGTTCGACCTTACCTGTGTGAAGCACCTTGAGGCAACTCTGTTGTGATTTGGCCCTATATAAATGAAAATAAATTGAATTGAAATATATATATATATATATATATATATATATATATATATATATATATATATATATATATATATATATATATATATATATGTGTGTGTGTGTGTATGTGTGTGTGTGTGTGTGTAGTAACACTCTCCTTTTGCTATAATTTCTACAAATATATTTATATATTTACACTGTTAAAAGATTTATTTTGAACAATACAGATGTTTCTCCAGTAGTAATTTTTTTTTTTAAAGTTGTGTGCAGTAATGTGCAGCATTCATATTACAATCATTTATCTTTCATAAAGGAGAGATCTTCTAATCTTCCGTTTTGTACCTGACTTTGTAAAGTTCCAGTCTGATTGCAAAGTTTGCACATCTGAAAATTTAAAATCTCATACACACACACACACACACACACACACACACACACACACACACACACACACACACACACACACACACACACACACACACACACACACACACACACACACACACACACACACACACACATTCCAGCGGGCGGAGTCGCGGTGACGCGCGCGGCGCTTTGTGAATGGGCTGCAGAGCGCACGGTGCCACAGCCGCCAAAGCGCACGAGCGCACAGCCACGACAACTTTCCCAAATGGATTTCTTAGTCGGCGTCAGACTGCTGCTGTTTTCTTCTGTGCTCTTTAACGGTCTGATACTCACGTTACAAACGAAAGAAGGTGAGTGTGGTTTTATTTTGTCTGTGGATCTTACTGCGGCCGTGCACGCGTCACACGCGGAGCGTCTCCTCTTTTCAACTAGGAGGCAAACTTTCTGGCGCACGCGTGACAGAAACAACATGTCGCTATAAGTGTCAAATTGTACTTTAAAAAAAAATGACAATACAAAATACAAAAATCGTCTGTCCGTGTGTTTTTTTTCCAATCGCTCACACGGAGCTCGTGCGCGCTGAAAACTTTGGAACACCAGCAGGTGAATTAAAGAGAAAGTAGTTTCCGATTTTCTGTTTCATATTTCAGTTTGTATCGATCTGAACACAAATAGTGTCCTTAGTGCTCATGTTATGTGTGCGTGCTCTCGTTTAAAAATCAGTTCATGAATCTACGTCCGCTCACACAGCAACACGCCAAAGTAACAGTAAGGAAGATTTGTTCGTGACGTTTGCAGCAGAACCACATGTACATCATTTCGTCAGACAGCAGTAAAAGTCGCTGTGTGCGAGGTTCCAAAGTTTCAGATCTCACACACACACCGTGTGCGTGTTGTCCGTCAC
The DNA here is from genome assembly GCF_902500255.1 of Thalassophryne amazonica. NCBI lineage: Eukaryota > Metazoa > Chordata > Actinopteri > Batrachoidiformes > Batrachoididae > Thalassophryne > Thalassophryne amazonica. The sequence goes on along the minus strand of NC_047108.1, from coordinate 33,851,715 downwards.
TGAGCTCAGAGGGTTGTGTGTCTCCACAGAGGTCCTTCTGGATATGAAGTCGACCGGAGCCGAGCTGGGCTGGCTGACCTGGCCCTCAGATCAGCTCGACAAGAGTGGGGTGAGTGTCACACTGTCCCCTCCGAACACTCCCACCCAAACCTGCAAGTCCACCCTGAAGAACCTGGTTTAAAGTCGGCTGCGTGCACATTACCACTTGAAATGACATGAAGCTGACTTCATTTTTATTTGGTGTATTTATTTATATATTTTGCACGCGTGCACATTCCACAGGTCTGATCTTTTTGTGAAGTCTGCACACAGCAAATCTATTTAAATTTTTCATATCGTATTGCACATGTGGGTGGAGTTCTGTTTTCTATCTGATGTGTGATTACATGGCTGCTGTGAGAGCAATCAGAGTCGTCACAGATGATCAGATTTTTGGTTTCTTTTACTTTGGACAGTTTGCACACAGTGGGTTAGACACCGACCTGATTTATGGATCCATGTTGATGTTGTGAGAGCAGGCAGAATTTATACACATCACTTACACAATGGATGTAAAAAAAATCTAATCTGAAAAATAACAAAAAAAAAATTGTAAGTAATATGAATATAACTATAGACTTACTGGTATTTTTGCTGTGCAAAGTATTTGACTAATTCTCTCATCTGGACACAGACAGTCCAGTCTCACAGCAGTTTGTGATGGTATTATGAAAAGTACATTCATCTATTAGTTCATGACAGGGGCAAAAAATGGGGTGCTTTTTGTGACAGGGACCCAAATTCATTTTGTGACAGGGGAACAGAATGTGGGGTGACGGGGGTCTGGGGGTAAGGGTTAGGAGAAGGGGGAGGATTATAAAGAGCAAAAAAAAAAAAAAGTGTTATGAAAATGGGGCACTTTTCGTGAAGGGGCACAAAAAAGAGTGTAAGACTGGGCTGGCACTTAAAAACTTTAAAAAAATTCTGGCAAAATAAATGGAAAAAGACAAAGACAAAATTAGATTCAGATCTTGTCATGCAGTAATGTTGTCATAGCTGAACCATGACCAGTACTTTTACTATGCAAAGCATTTGACTGTTTCTCTTGTATGGTCACAAGTAAATCACACAATGGATGTAAAGCTTAACCCCCCTCTCCCCCCAAATTCAGATAGAGTCATTTAATAACATGAACATAGCCATAGCCTTCACAGTACTTTTGCTATATAAACTATTTGACCACTTCTCTTGTTTGGTCACAAATCATTTACACAATGGACATAAAACTTAAGAAAAATAAATACGTAAAATAAAATGTGGTAAACAAAAAATATAAAAAAAAACCCTGAAAACAAACAAGCAAAAATCTGATTCTGATCCCATCAGGTAATTCTGTGAACGTAGCTGTAGCCTCTCTGGTACTTTTACTATGTAAAGTATTTGATAATTTCTCTTGTATGGTCACAAGTAAATCACACAATGGATGTAAAGCTGTAAAGCTTAACCCCCCCCCCCCCCCCCCCCAAATTCAGATAGAGTCATTTAATAACATGAATATTACCATACCCTTCAAAGTACTTTTGCTATATAAACTATTTGACCACTTCTCTTGTTTGGTCACAAATCTTTTACACAATGGACATAAAACTTAAGAAAAATAAATACGTAAAATAAAATGTGGTAAACAAAAAACATAAAAAAAAAATCTGGAAAACAAACAAACAAAAATCTGATTTCAATCCCAACAGGTAATTCTGTGAACGTAGCCGTAGCTTCTCCGGTACTTTTACTATGTAAAGCATTTGACCAGTTCTCTTGTATGGTCACAAGTAAATCACACAATGGATGTAAAGCTTAACCCCCCTCTCCCCCCAAATTCAGACAGAGCCATTTAGTAACATGAACATAGCCATGGCCTTCACAGTACTTTTGCTATATAAACTATTTGACCACTTCTCTTGTTTGGTCACAAATTTACACAATGGACATAAAACTTAAAAAATAAATAAATAAAATACAATCTGTAAACAAAAATATCATTAATAAAAAAAAAAGGAAAAAAAAAACAACAAAAATGTGATTCCGATCCCATTAGGTAATTCTGTGAACATAGCCGTAGCCTCTCCGGTACTTTTACTATGTAAAGTATTTGATCGTTTCTCTTGTATGGTCACAAGTAAATCACACAATGGATGTAAAGCTTAACCCCCATCTCCCCCCAAATTCAGATAGAGTCATTTAATAACATGAATATTACCATACCCTTCAAAGTACTTTTGCTATATAAACTATTTGACCACTTCTCTTGTTTGGTCACAAATCTTTTACACAATGGACATAAAACTTAAGAAAAATAAATACGTAAAATAAAATGTGGTAAACAAAAAACATAAAAAAAAAATCTGGAAAACAAACAAACAAAAATCTGATTTCAATCCCAACAGGTAATTCTGTGAACGTAGCCGTAGCTTCTCCGGTACTTTTACTATGTAAAGCATTTGACCAGTTCTCTTGTATGGTCACAAGTAAATCACACAATGGATGTAAAGCTTAACCCCCCTCTCCCCCCAAATTCAGACAGAGCCATTTAGTAACATGAACATAGCCATGGCCTTCACAGTACTTTTGCTATATAAACTATTTGACCACTTCTCTTGTTTGGTCACAAATTTACACAATGGACATAAAACTTAAAAAATAAATAAATAAAATACAATCTGTAAACAAAAATATCATTAATAAAAAAAAAAGGAAAAAAAAAAACAACAAAAATGTGATTCCGATCCCATTAGGTAATTCTGTGAACATAGCCGTAGCCTCTCCGGTACTTTTACTATGTAAAGTATTTGATCGTTTCTCTTGTATGGTCACAAGTAAATCACACAATGGATGTAAAGCTTAACCCCCATCTCCCCCCAAGTTCAGATAGAGTCATTTAGTAACATGAACATAGCCATGGCCTTCACAGTACTTTTGCTATATAAAGTATTTGACCACTTCTCTTGTTTGGTCACAAATTTACACAATGGACATAAAACTTAAAATAAATAAATAAATAAAATACAATCTGGTAAACAAAAAAATCATTAATAAAAAAAAAAGGAAAAAAAAAAACAAAACAACAAAAATGTGATTCTGATCCCATCAGGTAATTCTGTGACCGTAGCCGTAGCCTCTCTGGTACTTTTACTATGTAAAGTATTTGATCGTTTCTCTAATATGGTCAGGCCGCATGTGTCCACGCCGTGCTTTGATGACGTTTGGTCACGAGGGTGAAGGAGAGAAGGCGCGCTGTCAGGAGCCGCTTGGCTGCACCAAAGCTGACACAGACAGAACAGCTCTCAGCTCTCAGCAAGCAGCACTTGTGGCTTTTTAAGGTTTTAAAGCTCCGGCTGCACAATTGTATGTTAGAGTGCAATTAAATTTTAGAGTTTAGCCCATGTGGTACCTCTTTTCGGGGGTTGGGGGGGCGATACACTGAGCACCATCTGCATGTCTGTGATTAGAGATTGAGTGAGGGACTAATACCCCAAAACTGAGGTTATCTCTTTGCCATGTGCATAAAAGTATCTCCCTTTCCTCAAAGTGTGGTTCCACGGTAAATCAACAGTCAGGCTCATGCAAATTCACTGCAAAGATGCAAATTTCTTGTACTGATGACTCAAAGGCGTGCGTGGGCATGTAGTTCACAGTGTGTCAGCCAACTCTACCAGCAAGTTTCACTGCTCCAATACTAACAGTTACACTTTGAACCACTTCCCTGATGTTTTGTTATTGTGTGTGTATATTACAAATTTTCTCATCACCTAATAGTTATTATAATAGTTATATATATAATAGTAATATTTTATGTTTTGAGCACGTGATATAAAAAGGTTCCCTGGCTATTTAATGGATGTGTCGCTCCTGCTGTTGTGCATCAGGTTTATTTGCAGAACTGCACACTCAGCCAACGGTGCATTCCTGTGATTAATAGTGCAGCGTGGCAAACCGCAGCCCAGGAGCATTGAAACCTACTGTCACTTTTTTTTTCAGGCGTATTTGTGGCAGAATTTGGCATGTGAGGTGCGGCGCTGTTTTGGGTTTAAATCCAGCAGGAGTAATGCCATGTGAAAGACAGAAGCAAGCTTAATTTGGAGTTTTTATAGTGTCGGAAATGTCTGCTCACATGCAGAATTCATGGTGACAAACGCTCATAAAGTGGACTTTTTCACATTGTAGAAACGTGTTATGGCTGTGAAGGACAGTTGAGGACACTAATTATCGCTGTGTAAGTGTGTGGGTTGCCACGCACACTGTTTTTATTTTCACATTCATATTGCACCGTTATGGCTCCCACTTGATTTTTGCCATTTCGGGCCCTATCTTGCAGTTGGCCCAAAGCCGCAGTGAACGCAGAGCATGTTATTGCGAGTTTCTGACCAATGCAATTAGCATTTTCACACCCATGCTGTAACAAATTTCTGTTTTAATTTACAGTAAACTTCCAGAAGCTAGAATTGCCAACATTACATTATTATTCCACAGTGTGCCTACTGTAACATATAAAACATTACAGCACAGTACACGGTCAAATTACAGCAAGCTGCTGTGGTTGCCAGACTAATTCTGTTAACGGAAAAAAAAAGTAAAATAATTGAATGATGTTTCATTTGGTTTCTTCTATTTTGCTCAGGGTCACCACAGGAGGTTTGGTTCGGGATACACATGTTGATTTGATTTTTCTAACACAACTCCAGCTGTACAAGGAGAATGGGACATGGCCCGTCTTGAACCATGGATATTCTGTTGGGGAAGCAAGTAGACTAACTGAGTGCACCGCCATGGACTGTGCAATACACTAATGTACTAGTCAACTTAACAGGGCTGTTCCATAGAGCGCGGTTCCCTTCCATTTAATCCCAAACAGCTGGTCACGGCACTTTTTGAAGCATCATAATAACGTCTTTATCCATCTTTGTCAATCTCAAACAAACTTGGTATACATAGTAGTTATAGCCATCGTCTGCACCAGATTTGAAATCGGGATCCAATTTTTGAGGTGTTCAAAAATTTCATCCCAGTTGGCGAAACTGTTGCTAGTACGTGGTAACCTCCGGGTATTCATTTTTTTTTCTTCCCTACCTTCTGGTATTCATAATCTTAATGACTTCAGTCATGTTTGATCTTCTTTAAAGGGGGTATTTGTAGTGACTAAGGCTTGAAACTTGTTTGATTGTGGTCCATCAGGGTAAAAATTTGAAGCCGAAGCAGTGTTTGTTGTGGTTCTGGTTCACTGTGTAGTTCCTTTTTTGTTTTTGTTTTTTGGGCACATTGGTTTGCACTTTATAAGACAGCCATTTAGGAGGCAAACCAGATTAACCCTCTGGGGCCGACGCCGTCGTATACGATGGCTAAGACCAAGCTTTACTAAATTATAAATAACTTTTGAATGATATGAGATAGAAACTTACTTTTTTTTCTGAAAAGTTAACTCCGCGGACTTTCAAGCCAGCCATCGGCCATCTTTGTACTCCTCATAGCAGCTGTGTGATGACGTGCGCAATGTGAGTGTCCAATCGGAATTTCAGGAGTGATATGTTACTAGTTGGCCCATTTGAATAGCCCCCTGAGTGCTCCAATGAGTACATACTATTAGGACATACTCAGTGCGCCCTGTGCCATTACGCACAGCGATCAGTGAAAGCAGGAGCACACAGAGAGCCTCTGATGACAATCTCACATGCTCAAACAAAGAGTGTGTAACTATCAGGCTTGCTGCACTAGTTTGCATGTGAATGTTAATGGATAACTCTGTTGCTGTCTCTGCGTAAAGCAGTGTTTACCATTTCAATGGACAACAAAACACATAGACCATTTTGTATATATTCTTCAAAATGGGCATTGGTGTTTATTGTTTGAACCTTTTTGTTGTACAGTCTTTCACACAAGACCTCAAATTACCTTTATAAAGTGTCAAAACAGTTATTATAGTTTGCTGTGTGTTTTGAATAAATGTGTGTGGAAAATTATTTTTCACTTTATTTTTTCCAAGCCTGTTTTTGATTGTAAACCTTTATTACACTTATAAAACACAACAAAAACATATATATTCTGAAATCACAGGTTGTCCTGAAAAAAAAGAGACATAAAACTTGATTATGGGATGCGGGAAGAGCTGTTAACAGCAATAATAAAACATTTATGCCAGGCGAGTGAACTGTCCAAAAAATGCCCTCGGACCCCAGAGGGTTAAGTTGTTTCATCCCTTTTTTTTACACTTTTTTGATGGTGTCCGATCGTAGTTGAATGGCGCCCTGTGGAATAGGGGTGTAAGTCACTTGTTTTATCCTTTATGCTTACTATAATGTAACTGTTGGACAATACTGCAATCATTATACAGTAAAAAACTATTTGTTACAGTAGGCACACTGTACAATAACAGTATAATGCTAGTGGTAGTTTCAATGACTCATGGGATTCTTCAGCCCGTGAAGGATACACCTGTTGCGTCCTTGGTTTTCAGGGGAAAGAAGGCTGCATTAACCTACAATATTACAAGCAGTCTTTGAAATGGACCTAGTCGCCCCGCTTATGATGTATGTGGTTAACGAAAGCAGCCTTAGAAGGATGCAGATCCTGAATTGAGACACAGCCAGTATTTGTGCCACACTCGTAATGTGCATTACTAATCTTCCGATTTTCTGTGATTCTATTTCAGTGGGAAGTCGTTCAGAAGACCCTGAATGGCTCGCTGTTCTATACATATTCTGTCTGCAATGTTGGTGAACGGGAACAAGACAACTGGCTGCGCACCACCTTTATCCAGCGCCATCCAGCAGCCTCACGGGTGTTCGTGGAACTCCAGTTTATCATACGCGACTGCAACTCTTTCAATGGTGCCTCACTGGTCTGCAAGGAAACAATTAGCCTCTTCACCTCGGAATCAGATGCAGATGTGGGCACTACCTTTCGCAAGGGCCAGTTTAAGAAAGTGGCTACGATAGCTCCTGATGAGATCACCACCTTAACAGAGTTCAAGATCAACACTGAGACACAGATGGTGGACAGCTTGTCAAAAAAAGGTTTCTACTTGGCTTTTCAGGACATCGGCGCTTGCGTCGCTCTTCTTTCAGTCAGGGTCTACTACAAAATTTGCCCAGCTACGGTGGAGAGTCTGGCAACTTTCCCTGAAACTGTGGCTGGAGGTGAGAACCAGGCGCTGAGGGAAGTGAGTGGGATGTGCGTGGAGAATGCTGTCAGCGAAGAACTGCCTCGCATCTACTGTACTGCAGATGGAGAGTGGGTGGTACCAGTTGTACAGTGCCAGTGCAAACCAGGATATGAAAAAGTCAAAGACACCTGCCAAGGTAAGGGTGTGAGCTTAAACCTTTGGTAATTTTTGAGGCTTTTTTGCCCCTGAGCACTTCTTCTAGTCTGGGTGTCAACTCGGTGCAGTTCCCATGTATGTGGTTTTGATACTGCAGTTTGGTATTAGTCACATTCAGTGTTACTTTCAATGCTATGGGCTGTGAAACTAGTGGTATGGCAGACTGCAGGTATTTGTCAAACGTGTTATTATCGTTTTACTTTGGAATTCTGCCCTTGGCTAACACAGGTTCTTTGCATTGGAAGGAATGCTCAGACCTAGTTGCACATGCCCCGGCATCATCCCTGACCTTGAACCACCACCTATAAAATTGGGAACATACTTTAGGGCTGCACCTATTATTTCAATATGAACAATTGTGTTAAACATTTGGGCACTCTATGGTGACTGGTTTGCACTTCGTGCAGACAGAGATAGATAGATAGATAGATAGATAGATAGATAGATAGATAGATAGATAGATAGATAGATAGATAGATAGATAGATAGATAGATAGATAGATAGATAGATAGATAGATAGATAGATAGATAGATAGATAGATAGATAGATAGATAGATAGATAGATAGATAGATAGATATCATTCAGCTGATCACATTAGGTTTTTAATTTTAAATAGTATGAATAGTATGAAAATGACCTCTCCTGAGAAAAAAGTTTCATATCATTAAATGTTTAAATCAGTGGGCCAAAACGTGCAAAAATTTAGCGGGTGTACAAATCTCCTATGTATAAATGAGTTCTATTTTAGCTCAAACATTGGTGAACTTTGAACATTTTAAGCAGTTGATTGAATTCACTCTGTCACCTTCCAGAACAGTTCACCTTATTGATACCTGTTACATCAGGTAGTTTCCTGTTCTTTCATTATCAGCTGTTCGCTTATCTTTTTATGGCTTTGCTTCATCGTCCACCTATAATTGCTTAGATTGTATAGTTATAACAGTTGGGTTTTACTACAGAGTTGGACTTGAAGTGAGAATGGATAATTTCTGATATTGTAACAGGAAAAGTTAATAAAACACTCACAAAGTCAAATGTTGAGTTGTGGAAGCTGACCACCATTTTCTAATGTTTGCTTTATTAACGTATAATAAAACAGTTTAGCTTGTCATATAAATTGTTCAGCAATGGCTTCAGTAGAATACAGACACCTTTATTAATTAGCTAAATCTCACTTGGCAATAACTTGAAATCAGAGGGTCAAAATATTCAGAGTCAATGCTGCTACAGCTAGCTAGTTAGCTAACAAGCTAGTTTCTTTAGCAATAGCTGTTCTTAAGGGTCATTCTCAAATGTTTTTACAGCAGTGCTGTTAAAGTAAATGGTAATTGAAGATAACATTGTGTATAATATTAAAGTCACTCTTTTAATGAATTTGAAGACAGATGACAGACGGACAAAATAAAACATTAACTTTCATGGAGACATCTATGTTGAAACCAGTGCAAAGGTTGCATGCCTTTGTAAATACAGCGCACTGTACTTCCTTAAAGTGTGTTTTTTTTATTGCTGTGAGAAGGGACTGACTGCTTTAGGAAGCCATGGAGTTAAGTGTTCTTTGATAGATGAGCATCTTCATGGGTGAGAATGTGAGGGGTGAAAGGGAGGAAGGTTTTTGCTGACTTTATTCATCTGAAGCCTCACAGAAGCAGAGGCCCTCCTCATGCTGACTACACATTCCTCCTCCTCTTCAAACTTCCCTTTTCACCATTTTATGGAGCTTTAGCGTTAAGTGTGTGGAGTCACTGCGGCAGCAGCCCATGTGAACATACAACACAGGCCGACATGTAAAGACTCGTCCGTATCTGTTCAATGACAGAACATCTTCAGTCTTCCTTCAGCCCAGTGCAAAAGGGGAAACTTTTTCCAAAACTGCTCAGGTTTGGAGTTCAGTGTCTTGCTCAAGGACATGTCAATGCTTGGCAGCAATTACGCATCATCCTATGGCCAACCTGCTTTTCCAGTAGTAGCCTTTTAAAAAGATAGTTTTCCCTGACATCATCACATTTGAGCAATTTTAACCATCTATGATGAAGCTGAAGTGAGACATTAGAACAGTGAAAGTCAGCGGAAAGTATATTTGAAAAGAAAGAAAAAAAAAACATTGTGCTTGTGGTTCAAGATTCCATTTGCTTTCAATGGCGTGATTGTGTTCTGCAGTGGGTTGTTAGGGATCACTTGAGCTAACGTTAGCAAGCTATAGCAGATAGTTCTCCCAGAAGGAAGTGGTTATTTACAGCCTCTTTTCATATGGGACTTGAGTGTGATAGATGAAATTATATTGAACCTGCATCACCCTGCTGTCAGTTTTAGGCACCATTCCATACAACATTAGCCTATTATCATTTAGCAGAGTAAACCCAATCAGATCCCTACACAAAAACATAGTTTTCTTGCTAGCTATGCTGTTTCTCCCCCACCCCCTAACTGTATAAGTTTGTTTGTACAAGACCAAAATTGCTAAAACTAATGTTGACAATGTTGGCCAAACAAAGCAGAAGAGCAACATAATGAGAATGCAGCGCAAATGTGTTGAGGCGGTTGTGCAGGCGAGAGAACACAGCTACTCTGATTAGCTACTCTGAGTAGGCTAACACTTACTGACAACCTCTTTCATTTGCCTCATCTTCCCTTCTCGACTGGGAACCGAAAAAAAAACCCGGCACTTTCGCAGTTGTTCAGGTGAAAGAACACAGTGACTCTGGTTAGCTGTGTAGGCTAACACTTACTGACACGACCTCTTTCATTTGCCTCATCTTCCCTTCTCTACTGCGAACCGGAAAAAACCTGCACTTTTCGCAACTGCTTCGGTGCTGAAAACAAAACAGTTCACCGTTTTCCCATTAGAATTGACACTGTTTGTGGGAAGAGACTAATTCCTGAGCGGAGTGTGAGAGTGTCAGCACAAACCATTTGGCGGATGGGGGTTTCAGCGGAAACCGTTTGAAACCGGCATGTCTTAAACTGGCACATCCGCAAGGTGACAGCAAGTATGCTTTTAAATTTACCGAGCCGGGCTACATGGTTTGTGCTGAGACTCCTACCCTCCACCCAGGGATTCTCTGGCGTGTTCGTGCCGGTGTCGCAGATCGAATGATCCCCCTAAAAATCGGTCCCCACAATGACGCGGTTCACGGATTAACACCTCGTTTCTGCTTCAAACTGCACACCAGTCGTCATCTATCTCAGCGACAGATATCTGAAGCTTTAGTACAACAGTCATTGCCACATAGATTCAGCATTGTTTTTAATAAAAGGCGGCGGAAGCGATCAGAGCTCCGCGGCTAAATGACGATATCATGTAGGAGTTCAAACCAGACTGTGCTGCCCTATTGAATTGAGTTCATCCAATGAGTAATTTCCTGAGTGCAGGTACTGTGTGTTTGTCCAGGTAAAACTGGAGTTGTGTCAGGAAGGGAATCTGGCGTAAAACTTCCCAATCCCAATATGGAGCTCTACTGGAGCTGCCAAAAGACACATAACATCTTTCCTTAACTTTATGACTACATGAAGTTCAGTTCAATTTCCTTTGTCTGGAAAAATAATTGATCCTTGTTACCCCTGCGTTGGATTACACCCTCTGAGTGAAGCAAGATATTGGGAAATTACTGTCATCTTTCTAATGAGGTCTTGGCTTTGTCACCATGGTAACAATCAAGTGTGTTGGAAGGCATCTTACTCTATCGCTTGGAAATCAAATTCACTGACAGCTGCGCAAATCTTCACATTACCAGTCCACGATTTAGTTGATATCCCCGATGTATAAGCATTGAAATCCGTTCACTTTGCCCTTTGTAGAGCCCGACCGATATATCGGTCAGCCGATATTATCGGCTGATATAAGCCCTTTTTAAAGTACTCACTATCGGCCGAAATTTTGCTGATAGAACACCGATAATTTCTCATAAACAGAACAGTTACTGAAATAATGATTGTGTCGGCAGTGTAAAATGTCCTTGCACCGTTTGTCTAGTAGATGGAGCTCTGACTCCATTCAACTGAGAGCTGCTTACACCCCTACTTAAATGTGTTCATCACCGGCCCCCGTAGTTTGCTGTCACACTGCACTGATCGGCTGACAAAAGCATACAAGTATGTTTATAAGGATCTATATCCTTATTCTGAACCTATATCTAAGTTGCAGCAACAAGAGGTACAAGATCAGATGTATTTCACAACTCTTTTTAAGGATATGTATTTGCTAATTTCACAAAGGTTTAATTCTTGATTGCATTTTTGAACTTGAAAATTCTTCTCTGTTATAAAGTTAATCAATATGAGGACAAAGCTTCAGCTTTTAGCTCATACCTTTTTTGTTAAGGGTCCAAAAAAGATTATTTTATTCATTAAAAAAAATATCGGCTGATTTATCGGCTATCGGTAAATCAGCCGATTTATAGATTATCGGCATTTTTTTCATTCAAATATCGTTATCGGCATCGGCCTCAAAAAATCCATATCGGTCGGGCTCTAGCCCTTTGTCCATCTTCAGTCATTTCACAACTTTTGTTCCAAACCTGTTCAAAACTCTTCAAACACAGATGTGCAAGTAGGATTAAAACACGACCCTATTATGTGCTGCCGCTGCACACAGGTGTGAAAACAAAACAAAACCCTATTATCTTACTGTCATAAATCAGTATAATGTCTACAGCAATAGATGTGCTCTGGCAGTAAGTTCACTCTCATCTGTAACTGTAACTGACGAAGGTGATGAAAAATGTCGTCAGTCCACCGTTTTTACGTGTGGGAAAATGCCAGGTAAGCTGATGAGGGAGGAGGAGCGCTGACAGAGCAGCAGAGAGGTTGTGTTTAGTGGAGCGCTGTGATTTTAAAATGGATGGAGGTGAGGAATGTAAAGGTAGCAGAACAATGGAGCGCTGTGTGTTCCCTGCCAGGCCCTCCTCCACCGCCACAACCGTCCCCTCCTCTCGCCCTCGGTTGGTACATTCCTGATCAGTTTGCCAAGGAGGAGCCTCCCAACATTACTCCAGACCTGTGGAATTCCCAGAGGGGAGAGCAGCTCTGGGTCAGACCATCACATTAAAGTGACTAAAGAAAGAAACCCCCTGAAAAACTGCAGCACTGAAGTCAAACGGGAGGTTGGGGACACGAGGAGGCAGACGCAGGTGAAGCTAGACATCAATCACATGGTTAAGACCAACGTTCTAAGAGCTTAAAGTGGAATCTCAGAGACACACTATTCATCAACCCCCCCCCCCTTGTGTGCAATGCATGTTCACGATAGGTACCACAAAACTCTAATTGTGGTGTATTTTCATTGCCGGGTTGAAGGTTTCCATGTTCAGTCAGTTTTATGACTCCTCTGGCCCTCGGACCCCATTAAAGCAGAAATCTGTGACTCTGTCTGGTTTATGTCTCCATCTCTTCATCAGCGCCCGCTCCTCTGGTGTATTTGTGGCACTCAGAGGTGACTCAAGGTTTCTGTAGGTGGCGCTCTTCTTGTGGATGCTGTCACGACTGAGTTACTAAATCTAAATTATGACTGAAATACTCTCAACAATGTGTTTACAACATCAAGTGTAGAAATAGTTATGCATTAATTAATAAAACTTTAAAATATCAGTCAGAAGCTCATGATGGCATTAAAAAAAATCAAATGATTTATTAGATTCATTACAGTGCCTGTAGAAATGTTAATGCCCCTTTTTCACAAATTTTATGCTGTCATATATATATATATATATATATATATATATATATATATATATATATATATATATATATATATATATATGCACACACACACACACACACACACACCCATATACAGTGAAAATAAGTATTTGAACATTATTTTGAACATTATTTTTTTATTTTGCGATTTTGCAAGTTCTCCCACTTAGAAATCAAGGAGGGGTCTGAAATTTTCATCTTAGGTGCATGTCCACTGTGAGAGACATAATCAAAAAAAAAAAAAAAAAAAAAAAAATCTGGAAATCACAATGTATGATTTTTTTATTTGCATGTGACTGCTGCAAATAAGTATTTGAACACCTACCAACAAGCAAGAATGTTAATTTTTCTTTAAGAAGCCCTCTTATTCTGCACTCTTTACCTGTATTAATTGCACCTGTTTGAACTTGTTACCTGTATAAAAGACACCTGTTCACACACAATCAATCACACTCCAACCTGTCCACCATAGCCAAGACCAAAGAGCTGTCTAAGGACACCAGGGACAAAGCTGTAGACCTGCACAAGGCTGGGATGGACTACAGGACAACAGGCAAGCAGCTTGGTAGAAGACAAAAACTGTTATGATTATTTATTAGAAAGTGAAAGAAACACACGATGACTGTCAATCTCCCTCGGTCTGGGATTCCATGCAAGATCTCACTTTGTGGGGTAAGGATGATTCTGAGAAAGCTCAGAACTACACAGGAGGACCTGGTCAATGACCTGAAGAGAGCTGGGACCACAGTCACAAAGATTACATTAGTAACACATGATGCTGTCATGGTTTAAAATCCTGCAGGGCAGCAAGGTCCCCCTGCTCAAGCCAGCACATGTCCAGGCCCATTTGAAGTTCACCAGGGACCATCTGGATGATCCAGAGGAGGCATGGGAGAAGGTCATGTGGTCAGATGAGACCAAAATACAGCTTTTTGGAATCAACTCCACGTACCATGTTTCGAGGATGAGAACAACCCCAAGAAAATCATCCCAACCGTGAAGCATAGGGGTGGAAACGTCATACTCTGGGGGTGCTCTTCTGCAAAGGGGACAGGACGACTGCACCGTATTGAAGGGAGGATGACCAGGGTCATGTATTGCAAGATTTTGGCAAAGAGCATTGAAGATGGGTCATGGCTGGGTCTTCCAGCATGACAATGACCCCAAACACACAGCCAGGGCATCTAAGGAGGGGCTCCATAAGAAGCATTTCAAGGTCCTGGAGTGGCCTGGCCAGTCTCCAGACCTGAACTCAATAGAAAATCTTTGGAGGGAGCTGAAACTCCAAACCTGAAAGATTTGGAGAAGATCTGTATGGAGGAGTGGACCAAAATCCCTGCTGCAGTGTGTGCAAACCTGGTGAAAAACTACAGGAAACGTATGACCTCTGTAATTGCAAACAAAGGCAAATAAATACATACAAATAAATTATTAAAAAATCATACATTGTGATTTCCAGATTTTTTTTTAGATTATGTCTCTCACAGTGGACATGCACCTAAGATGAAAATTTCAGACCCCTCCATGATTTCTAAGTGGGAGAACTTGCAAAATTGCAGGGTGTTCAAATACTTATTTTCCTCACTGTATATATATATATATATATATATATATATATATATATATATATATATATATATAGATAGATAGATAGATAGATAGATAGATAGATAGATAGATAGATAGATAGATAGATAGATAGATATAGATATACACACAGGGTGGGCCAATAAAATGTTACCGCTTTTTTAATTCGTACAATTAGAGAGTGTACTACAACAGCCCACAGACCATTGAGGCCCTGTAGACCAACATCCATTAGGAAGTTCGGAGAATCCCTCCTGAGATGTGTGGCAATGTCATCACAAACTTCAATGTGCATGTTGAAGCTGTATTCCACAGAAGAGGAGCGTGGATTGAACATGTCATCAATTATTGAACTGTGCGGAAAACAAGAGGCAAAGTGGGAAACCTTTGGTATCAAATGTTAATTTGATGCTTCTGCTACAAGTCTGTAAATAAGATTTTAGAATAAGTTCTCATTTCAAAAACTTGTGTACGATCAAAAAGTCGTAACATTTTATTGGCCCACCCTGTATATGTATGTATATATATTTATATATTTCTCTCCACAAAAAGATTTAAAAAATACCTTTTAATCTCAAATTGTCAATAAATCCATTCAGCATGATATAAATTGAATAAAAATAGAAAACACTGAGCTAATGACTTGCAGAAGCATTCTTTAATAAAACAACTAAAATCCACGCCACACATTTAATTACTGCCAGGTCCTTGCTTGTGACAAATTTTCCCCCACCCTACCTTTACCCATAATCCTCCCTGCTCCAATAGAATGGGGTAAAGTGTGGCACCTACAGAAGAGCCGTTACCTCGTCTTGGCTGTCTTTGGGATTGTGATAAACTGTGCATGGCTGAGACACTGGTCTGAGTTTGGTTTCCTTATTTAAAAGGAGACATTATGTGGAATATTTGACTTGCACAGGGTAGTTTTTGTGTTTTGGCGAAAATGGTGGTGGAACAACTGTCCACTGACTTCCAGTAAACTTGTTGTTCGTCTCTCCACAGAAGTTCCAGGAAACCATTTCCTCTCCCCTCCTTGTGTCCCGGTGCTCATCCTGAGCCGGTGGAGTTGTTACTGAGTGTGCTGGAGTTGTGTGACTGTACTGTGGTGACTGATTTGTGTGGGTAGTAATTGACTTGGGTGTGTTTTGTTGCTTTTTAAGCAAACTAACTACTGGTTTTGTGGGCTGTCCTGTTTTTGTGCAATCTCTCTCTCTCTCTCCTCTCTCTCCCCCCTCTGCTCTCTCCCTCTGCTCTCTCTCTCTGCTCTCCCCCCCCTCTGCTCTCTCTCTCTCCCTCTCTGCTCTCCCTCTGTCTCTCTCCCTCTGCTCTCTCTCTCTCTGCTCTCTCTCTCCCTCTGTGCTCTCATCACTCTTCTCTCTTGCCCTCTTCTCTTCTACCTCTGCTCTCTGCTCGTCTCCCCTGCTCTCTCACCTCTGCTTCTCTCTCTCTGCTCTCCCCTCCTAGCTCGCTTCTCTCTCCCTCTTCCTACGTCCCTGCTCTCTCTCTCTGACTCCCTCTGCTCGCTCCTCTCCTCCATCTGCTCTCCTTCCTCGCCTCTCTGCTCTCTCTACTCATCTCTCCCTTCTCTCCCGTACATCTCTCCCCCACTCTTCCTCCCCTCATCGCTCTCTCCTCTACTCTCTCTCCTCTCTCCCCCCCCTCTGCTCTCTACATCTCTCTCTCTCCTCTCTCTCCCTCTGCTCGCTCTCTCTCTCTCTGCTCTCTTTCTGCCCCCCCCCCCCTCCCTCTCTCTCTCTCTCCTCACATCCTCTTTGCCTCCTCACAGACTTTCTATTTTAGCCTCAGGTTTCCGCCTGTCGTCTCTTATTTATTTGACAGTTTCTTATCTCAGCACATCTCTCTCAGTGCCATTTTTAGTGTTGGGTTCCGTTTACCGACGGGGGGAAACTCTTGTTGCCCAGGCCGCCCCAAACTCAACACACCAATTGACAAAAAATTTTGAATGTGTTGTTTGTGTTGTGTGGAAAAGCAGAATGTTGTCTCTGATCAAGAATTCAACACCAGCAGAGATTAAACATTTGGCACTAATACTTTCCTTCATGATTGACTTGAAAAGCTAAATAGAGGCTAAATTGGAACAATGCTGCCAATCTGAGAGATTGCGGTGGAAAAGGAGAGATAAACAAGCGTTCACGTAGAGAGGCATAAACACTGACAGAAGGTCATCTGAAAGTCAAACACATGTGAAGCTCTTATCTTGTGTCCCTGTTTGAAATACACGGCTGACCGTATATTTTATGACTGTTTGTATATTTCTAAATCCATCTCCCTTATCAACCAGAAAACATTTTAATGTTTGATCACTGTTCACTGCTGTGGGGGGCGTGTCCTCTGAGTGCATCAATCAAATCTGATGATGACCAACAAAGCCCTCCTATCAACCATCCGTTACCTCCATTATCATAGCAGACAAGCTGAAAGGTGCCAAAATTTTTATTTTAATTTCCCATATTGCCACAGTTGTAAACTTGTGCTCGCGATGCAATTATGCCCCATGTGGCCGATTACGGACTAGACACTTTCAAAAACACATGGCACCTCTGGAAGAGAAAGGGAGAAAATAGGCCTGACTCTTATCCAGTAAAATAACATTTGCTATGTTTACTGTCTTGTTTGTAAGGATTCCAGAGAAGATTTGTCTGAGACAGAGGAAGAGAGAGAAAAAACCTGATAAGTGACTGGAAAAGGAGATAAAACAGCAGAAGGGCAAATTGGCTTTCAGCATGACACAAATCGCTTGCACTGCAAAAAACAATATCTAAGAAAGTAAAAAAAAGACTTGTTTAAAGAAAATTTGACTTAATTTTGGTCTAAATAGAAAAAATAATCTTGTCAAGCATTTTTTACATAAGAAAAAATGTCTTACTTTGGTAAAAAGTATCTCACTTTTTCTTAATAGATTTTTCCAGCTAATATATTATATTGTATTATTATATATTGTATTTAACCAGTAACAAGGAAAGGCAATTGATTTCAAATCATCCATGCAAAGGAACAAGATTGTTTTCCTTATTTTAAGACAGAGGCTAATCTTAAAATAAGAATTCTGTCTAGTTTTAAGGCACATTTTGCTCATTTGTGCCTAGACATTTTGCTAGTTTTGAGAATTCTAACCAAGTAAAAAAAAAAAAAATTACCCCACTGGCTTTTTTTTTTTTTTTTTTTTGCTTAGAATTGATTTCAGATTATTTGTCTTATTTTGAGAGGACAGTTTGACAGTTTTTGCAGTGTGGAAGTATGTGTGTGTGCAGTAGTGATGAAAGAAGGAGACTGCTCCCACCCCACCCCCCCCAAAAACAAACAAACAAAACCCACAGGTAATTTTTTCAAGCACAATATTGCAATCTGTCGTTTAATTTCATTTTCTTTTGCAGCTGTACAAAGGTTGTGCTCCATACAGTGTTTCCCTTAGAGTTTATTTTGGGCACAGAGGTAATCACCCAAACATCCACCTCCTCCCCACCACAATTGTGAGGTGGGATGTGTGGATGAATGTGAGGTGAAAAACAAACAAAACAAAAAATTCACAGAGCTATGCCCAAGAATGTTTCAAATTAAAGAATATCAAAAGACTCAGATCACTCAGTTTCATATTCACCAACCACACCATTAACTGCACTGGTGCAAACAATATATTTGGGTACAAACAATTTTTTTTGTGCATCTTTATTGTTAGAATCACCCAATTATCACTGACAGATCTCAGAGTGCATGTGCACCCACCTTCAAAGTGTAAGACTAGACCCCTGGTAAAGCATGCCCACACAAAAGAGGCTGGTCCTTATGCGGCCCACAGGGCGCCAGTTAGTAACCCTCATTCATGCAGTGTGATATGAATTGTTACAAACATTTAACAGCATTAACAGTGAGAGAGCGTTTCATTAAAAAAATGTGTGCAGTGCACACGTGGTGGTGGATTTGAAGTCCTCTGACTAATGTCTGACTTTTTCTTTATTTAATTTTTAAACTATTCAGTCTGTGGAGTAGATGTCAGATTCTGACCCCTGACACCTTCTGTTGAAAGCTCTGACAGCACTAATGTGGGTCACAGCGGGAACTTTAGTCACTCTGCTGTTAGGTGACCACCAGTAAGATTAAAAACAGGAATAACTAGAAGCACTGAGAGAGTGCAAACCTCCGCAAAGGCCATGGGGTCACTGACGCCATAACATCTACTCGCCGTGGAATCACTGAACCTAAAAAAGTCTAACAATGATGTTTGCTCAGTAGTAAAAAAGTTTCATCTGCTGTGACTGGATAGCATGTATCCTTAGCGCTTGGCATCACAGTTTATTGCAACTTGCACCTTTCCCAGAAGCTACTGTCATCTGAGCACTGATATTGATATTGCATGTGCTTATCGACAAAAACAAATAAGAGACAAAATTCAATTTATTATAAAAATTGTATATAAAATTGTATATAATAATCATTAGATTATTAATATATAAACAAAAATAAATTCAATAAATATTACAATTTGAAAACAAATGCACCCGAACGTGATGACAGCTGCAACTGCTTAATGCTAACTTTTAACATAGAAAATGCCATAGACATGCTAACATGTTAGCATCGGGATCCGGATCGTGATCCGGATCGTGATCCGGATCACCACTAAAATTTAATCACTTGTTCCTCTTGTCATTTCCAACCACTCCACAAAATTTCATCAAAATCTGTTCAAAACCTTTTGAGTTATCCTGCTGACAGACAAACAAACAAACAAACAAACACGACCGAAAACATCCCGCAATGGTGAAGAATCCTTTAAAAATTTCCTGGATCCGGATCGTGATCCAGATCACCACTAAAATGTAATCACTTGTTCCTCTTGTCATTTCCAACCACTCCACAAAATTTCATCAAAATCCATTCAAAACTTTTTGAGTTATCCTGCTGACAGACAGAGGGCTAACCCTAAACAAAAATAAATTTAAGAAATATTACAATTTGAAAACAAATGCACCCAAACGTGACAGATGCAACTGCTTAATGCTAACTTTTAACATTGAAAATGCCATAGACATGCTAATGCGTTAGCATCGGGATCCAGATCGTGATCCGGATCACCACTAAAATTTAATCACTTGTTCCTCTTGTCATTTCCAACCACTCCACAAAATTTCAACAAAAATAAATTTAAGAAATATTACACTTTGAAAACAAATGCACCCGAACGTGATGACAGCTACAACTGCTTAATGCTAACTTTTAACATTGAAAATGCCATAGACATGCTAACGCGTTAGCATCGGGATCTGGATCGTGATCCGGATCACCACTAAAATTTAATCACTTGTTCCTCTTGTCATTTCCAACCACTCCACAAAATTTCATCAAAATCCATTCAAAACTTTTTGAGTTATCCTGCTGACAAACAGACAAACAAACAAACAAACAAACGCGACTGAAAACATAACCTCCTTGGCGGAGGTAATTAAATGATCAACGTGCTGTATAATCACGATAAAAATAAAATTTACTCCACAGAAGACTGTTTGTGTGACAGAAAACCAAAATCAGAGGGCTTTGGATGCTCTGAAATGATTATTGACATACACATTAATGGATATTTTTAGTGTTTTTCACTGGTGTTATTAAAAAGTAACTCTGGCTCTTCCATTTCCCTTGACATACCACTTTTTTTTTTTTTTTTTTTTTACCAAAAACACAAATATTGAACTCCTTGTAAAGGCTTCCAAATCTAATCATTGTAAAAACACTGAGTGTCAGCACTTCAAGGTCAAATCGTATCTCACATCATCGTGTGTGCAAATAAAATGAGTTTCTTTATTTACTGCACCTGAGACAGTCTTTTACATTGTCTTTATGGTGCAGGCTTATATCTCGATTGATTGTGGGCTGGAGTTTGGTTAGCATGCCTATTTTGCGACAACAGTGTCCCTGGTTCATGTTTATATATATTCACGGTTTTAGAGTATCCCAGAATCCTTGGTGTGCTGGGGAAGGAAGCTTGATAATGGCTCAGCTTAATGCTAACTTTAACATTGAAAATGCCATAGACATGCTAATGTGTTAGCATCGGTCCCGTTTTTAAGTTATAAAATACATCTATCAACTGTTTCAGAAGACCATAACAGGTCGGTTTAACATAAAAAAGGTAAATATTACTCACAGACACATGATCTTCAGGGTTTTAGCGGGGGAAATTAAGATAAAGTGAAATAAAACAAAGAACCAATGAAGCAGCAGATTGAAGCACTGCTTCATTGATTCAAGGTTCAAAGCAAAGCTGCGCTGCAGAAACGGTTGATTATACAGACCCGCTGTAGGGTCTGTAATCAATGTAGAGAAATTATCATTTTCCTGACAAACACCCCCAAAAACAACGACCACTCTGAAGGACCAATAAGGGAAAAGACCAATAAGCAAAAAGGCTATTGATGTCAATGGATCGAATCATCTCTTAAGGATACCCGAAAAGAACCGTTTTCCAACACGCAACCTTAACAACAACATGCTTTTTTTTTTTTTAGAAAACTCACATTAAAGACTCATGATTATCTTAGTTAAACACCTAAATACATATTTTGGTTGAACTCACCTCCATAATGACGCAATGTTGCAAACAAGTTGCCCCAAACCCTTGTTTACACTGAAAACAAAATCTTGGCCTCCCAGTGAGAACGTGATTACGTGCCAGATTTGACACCGTAAAAGCTTATATATATATATATATATATATTTTTTTTTTTTTTTTCCCTGAAACACCACCTATGTGGTCATATGGATTGGATGACTTTTTGGAAAGAAGCTAAGAGCTGTGAGTGTCCAGGCCAATCCAGGCTGCAGATCTAAACTGAGCCTCACACAGTAGAGAACCGAGTTGTTGAAGTGTTGTTAGTCCACGTTATAAAAAACCCCACCAACTTTCAGTTGGTCAAATCAAATCCGTTCAAACTCACAGCCTAAATATTGTTGAGACCAGAGGAGTCTGAAATACCTGCTCATATGTGGAGCTGACTAAGGTATTGTGTATTTTCATGGATTACTACACAGAGAGAAACACCAGGTTCATTGATCTCACTGACTGATGGTTGACTTCACAGAATGGAATTATCTTGCTCACAGTGGGTAATCCCCTGGTCCAAATTTTCTGCTCCGCTGAACTCCCTTAATTCTTCATCCCAGCAGTTAGTCGTAAAAAAAAAAATCAAACCTCGTAAATTACGAACTAATCAAATTGTGCTGCTCATTGAGACACATTGGCTGGATGGAACCTCTTCTCCTTCTGTCTAAAACGGGTGGTTTTGCCAAAGCCACTGTGATTACTTTGAATTTGTGAATTCCTCAGATGTCTTGCCAAGGTAACGTCTGCCCGGCAGGCTGAACTCAAGGGAGTTGGTTAGATAATGGGGACACTCTGGAGCTGGTTGCAAGTGGTGTCATGCTCTGTCTTGCTGGGCTGTGTTTGGATTGAACACAATGCTGAGAATTTCTGTGAAGAAGATGGCAGGAAATGTAACAGAATTACAAGTGCATGGCCCTGAAGACTCTTTAATGTGGATTAGAGCAGCCACACTGTTGTGGTTTAGAAGGCTGATCGCTGTGATTGTTGAAGCTTTGATGGTCGTGAGAATAAACCGTTATATGTTCTGTGGATTCACTCTGCATTTAGTGACAGATAGTTTGACTTAGTTAGATGGATTACAGCAGAGACTGAGAGAATGAAGGATGGGTGCAGTGTGTGAACCCACGTACTGAGCTGTGGCATGGCACTGAGGTCCTTTTGGACATGCTGCACACTCCCCAACTCATAACTACACGTCACCTCTTCTGCATGATGAGCTTGAACCACAACAAAACAGGATACAGTTGCGTTCGGATGTCATGAAAAGCGGCATGGTGGCATACTGGTTAGCAAGGTTACCTCATAGCAAGAAGGTCGTGGGATTGCTTCCCACCTGTGACTTTTCTGTGTGGAGTTTGCATGTTCTCCCCGTGTTGAGTAGGTTCCATTCGGGTGCTTCGACTTCCTCCTGCACTCAATAAACTGACTCATTGGTTTGGATTTCCATCTAATAAATATATGTAGTTCCAACTAAATTAAATTAAATTATCTTGCATGTATGTGCCTTTTTGAGTTGGGGCTACATATATTTATTAGATGGAAATCCTGTACATAACTGAATTGAGTTCATCCAATGATGAGTTCATCCAATGATGAATTTTTTGACTCTTCTTCTAAAGACATGCAAGTTCGGTGGACAGAGTACTTTAAATTGTCCGTAGGTGTGCGTGTGTGTGAATGTGTTTGTCTGTCTATATGTGGCCCTGTGACAGACTGGCGTCCTGTCCAGGGTGTTCCCCGCCTCACACCCTGTGACTGCTGGGATAGGCTCCAGCCCCCTGTGATCCGTAAATGGAGTAAGTGGGAATAGAAAGTGTTCGGATGGAAATATCATGAAAGTCAGATGAATTTCAGCACACAGAACTAAGATGGGCAGCACGGTAGCTTAGTGGTTAGCACTGTTGCCTCACAGCAAGAAGGTCATTGGTTCGATTCCCACCTGTGGCCTTTCTGTGTGATGTTTGCACGTTCTCCCCATGCTTGCATGGGTTCTCTTCTGGTGCTCCGGCTTCCTGTCCCATAAGACGTGCAGGTTAGGTGGATTGGAACCTTTAAATTGTCTGTAGGTGTGTGTGCGGGTGTGATTGTGTTTGTTTGTCTATATGTGGCCCTTTGACTGACTGGCGTCCTGTCCAGGGTGTACCCCACCTCACGCCCAATGACTGCTGGGATAGGCTCCAGCCCCCCGTGACCCTTAATTGGAGTAAGCGGTTAAAGATGAGTGAGGGAGTGAGAAATAAGATGCTATGCTATGCTATGCTAACAGGCTGCAAACTCCTTGATTTTTCTTCTGGCCTTTTTCTAAACATTGCTTTCTGGCACTATATCTGGCACTGCTCCTGGTGCTGAACTGCAAAAGCGAGCAGTCACACACGGTCAAGATGGCAGAAAGTAAAAATGAACCCCATATTCAGGCTGTATGTTTAGCACTGAAGCTACTAGCAAGAAATCGCAACACAAACAGCAAACCT
This sequence comes from Thalassophryne amazonica, assembly GCF_902500255.1. Lineage (NCBI taxonomy): Eukaryota > Metazoa > Chordata > Actinopteri > Batrachoidiformes > Batrachoididae > Thalassophryne > Thalassophryne amazonica. The sequence continues at coordinate 33,827,993 of NC_047108.1, read as the reverse complement.
GACTTGGTGAATGTCATCAAAAACACTCTCTCTTCTAGGGATGGGTATCGAGAACCGGTTCTTTTTGAGAATCGTTAAGAAATGATTTGATCCATTGACATCAGTAGCCTTTTTGCTTAACGATTCCCTTATCGGTCCTTCAGAGCAGCCATTGTTTTTGAGGGTGTTTTATTGGGAAAATTATCTCTTTTTTTTAACATTGATTACAGACCCTGCTGCGGGTCTGTAATCAACTGCGTCTGCAGCCTTAAGTCACTAACTGGGACTCTTGTCTTGTTACGGGCAAGAAACGAGAATCGTCCTCTGTTCCGTTCGCACAGCTCCAAATGCTGCGCCACTCTGCCGAGTCACATTAGACTCCGGTCAGAATTAATAACTTCACCTCTTTAATAACTAACACCTCTTTCCAAATGTTGTAATACAGACAACAATCTACAATCGACCGTCACATTTTTTTCCTCCCAAAATGAGACGTCCTCCGTTTTTTATGAATTACATTGATTTTGACTTGCAGCCGGCTGAGCTCAGCTCTGAGGCTACGGAGTGACATTTATGCTGTTTATTTATGTAAGACTATTTATGTAAGACTCGATAAAATGTTGCTGACATAGAAAACCTGTAAAGCCTACTTTTAGTACACAGAAAATTCACAGGAGGTATTGATAAGGGAATCGATAAGCAATTGAATCGATAAGCAGAATCGATAATGGCATCGATATCGATAAAATCTTATCAATAATCATCCGTAATCTCTTCTTATTGCTGTAGTAATACCTGATTTTTTTTGTCACTCTGAAGTTGCTGGTGGGTGGGTAGTTTATTCTCAATAGATTTTTCAGTTGTCAGACATAAACATTGCATTGAATTCAGTGTGCTCGTGTTTCATCTCAGATAATAGCATTAAATGACTCGGATTGGGATTGGTTGGGGGTGGGGGGGGTGGGGATGGGGACTTGATCATCACATCCCTACTTTTAATGAGTGGTTCCTGTATCATTACAAACTAGTATTACTTTAGTGTGAGCAGGTACTGACTTGTCTGACAGGAACAGCACACAAACCTAAAATGCAGCCCTGCACTTTATAAAAGTCTTGTTAAATACCTTCAGTCAAACCGTTCTGAGCCGTTCTTTCCTTTTTACTGTGTGTGTTATCGCTGGCAGTGGGGTTTTCAACACGTATTTCCTCTCAGTGACATTCCTGGACCTCGAGGTTGCGCCTGTGTGTGTGTGTTTTGTCCACAGCAATGTGAGCACATTGTATTGTACGGCTGGTGTGTGAGGTCAGCACTTTCTTCCCCTCCACACCACCCACATTCCACCGCTAACAGGACGAGCCGGAGCTGAAACCGGAGGTCACCTAATCCCCCGCTGACTCCCCGATCCGTCGGCTCGGGACTTTCTATTGTCGCTCAGCGTTCAGCAGCCTCGCTCCACTTCTTTCAATTTTACCGACCTGCCCGATAAGTCTTTTTTTGTTTGTTTGTTTATTGGTGCATTTGGCCACATTTTGGCTCTTTGCTTGTAGCCAGGAAGCAGACGGCCGTTGGTCTTCAGTGAGCGGCCTGTTGCCTTAGCGTGCTGTTGTCAAATGCTGTTGTGTTTGGCACCTGGCTGTCTGGATTTGAGCTGGAAGAAGGTGGAATTTGACCAAATGATCGTACGTGGTCCGGCTAAAGCCACTTGAGGCTGTCAGAGACTTTAAAATCGACAGGAGCTGATTTCTTGATGTTATTTCCGATGGTTTGATTGCACATTAGCTGTGTGTCACTCCTCCTGTGTGTGAGTGGACAGAGGGAGTGTGAGGAAAAAGGGGAACGGGGAATTTATTGTGATTGTTAACAACCCCAGATGAAAGCCTGGGTGCAATTGTAAAACAGATGTAATGCCCTTACAGCTGCTCCATTGGTCAGCTAATCCGTTTGACTAATGCCCTCCCCCACCCACCAGCCAGGCACACACTCCCATCAGCCCCTACACCTTCAGTGCCCCCTGCTCCCCTCTGCTCTCCCGCCCCTCCTCTACCTTGGTGACCCTTGGCTTATGTTACCGGTTCACCTCCCCCATCAGAGACCCCATTGTTCCACCTCCACCCAACTCCCCTAAAATGCTAATGACATGTTGTCACTCTACATACAAGCAAAATGACATGACATATTGCAATTATGGTCTGACCAACACGGGAGAAACCCTGCGGGCGGGAGGGGGTCGGAGAGTCTTAACATGTTTTGTGAGAACTCCATCGTCTGCTGAAGTCCAGACTTTTGACGAGTTCTTCTAATATGATCTACAAGACAGATTTTTGTGAAACGAGGTGAAAGGTTCGGTCCGATCATAGTATACATTCCAGTACATGCTGAGGTGGATTTGGAAAAAGGGCAAGAGCCAGAAAACAAACAAAAACACGCGCACACACACACACACATGCAGCAATCAGGTCAGGAAATAAATTCCATACACGCACCCCCTCCAACCCTTTTTCCTCAAGTTCGTAGAAAATGTTGGGTTTAGCCAAGAGTAGATATAATTGCATTTTAGGGCCAGTCTTAATTGAGGGGCAGAGCTAGAAAATCAAAAGACAATTTTTGCAAACATAGCTGTGTCACATGTCAATTATTTTTGTAAACGTTTTGGTCAAACAGTTGTAACTTCGAGCAAAAAATATAAGAAAAAATAAGGTGGAGTCATGAATATTTGGCCTCTACTAGCCAGTTTTATGGTTCAGCCAAATAAATGCAATATGTCATTTTCCAAACCATACATCTGGAATGGTACAGTGAAAGACAGTCTCTGAGTGTCTTTGGATTCATTTAATGTTGCTACATGACTGAAATAAACCTACTGATACTTGAAACGTTGCTGAAATAGTTGATCCATCATACGAACCATGCCAGTGTCACAGACCGAACCGTCCACCCCTAAAAATCGGTCCACCTTTTGCATCTGCACATGAGTAATTTCGGACCACAGCAGCACATCTGAGATGGCGTCTCTTCACCCAAAGCGATCAAATGGATTAATGGGATTATTAACCATCAGATGACAAGGTAAAACCTCTTAAATCATTCTAAAGTCTGTTTTAAGCAAAAACGAGGTGAAATTCAGTGATGCTTTGAAATGTCCGATGCATAGTGAACGCAACAGCAGCTCGTTTAGCTGCGGCGCTCTGATCGCTTCCGCTGCCTTTTATGATGAAATAATGCTGAATTTATGTGGAAATTATTGTTGTAAAAGCTTCAAATATCTGTCACTGAGACAGATGATGACTGGAGTGCAGTTTGAAGCAGAAACGAGGTGTTTATCTGTGAACCGCATCATCGGGGGGTGGGGGGGAGCATTTTTAGGGGGACTGTTCGGTTTGCAACACCGGTGTTTTAAAAAGTTACATATATTTTGACTTCTATTGTGCAATAAATACTCCAGAGTGAGCAATCTGAAGTGTAATTCTGGCTGATGTATTCATGTGGTGAACAAGTCATAACAGATTCTCATATTCTGCTGCATTGTCTTTATTGTGAGAAGTCGAATGCCGAAGAAAAACACACACCCAATGAGGATTTACCAAAAAAAACAAACACAAAAGATATAATGAATCATGAGTCTTATTGGCACACTCAAAAAATAAGACTCATTGGATGAACTCAATTCAATTATGTGCAGGATTTCCATCTAATAAATATATGTAGCCCCAACTCAAAAAAGCACATCCATAAAAGATAATCTAATTTAATTCAGTTGGGCCCACATATATTTATTAGATGGAAATCCAATCAAATTAGTCAGTTTTTTGAGTGCACACAAGAAAGAAAATAAGTCTTCATGATCTCAGTTGTATATTTTGCTTGTTATAGTCACCAGTAATGTTAGATATATGCTAATAGTATTTTTTATTTTTTTTGCTGTGGGTCATCACAGTAAATCTGCATGCTAATTTGGTACATGTTTTACACTGGTTCCTCTTCCAGATGCAATTCTAGATAAACATGGAGTTTGGAACATCAGGGACCTTCTATTTGAGAGCCAAGCACACCAACCACCTGCACCACTGTACAAAACATAAAAGTAGATGGTACTGTTTTTAACATCCACGTCCTACATACATGATTCTTGACCACAGCATTACCACAACTATCATATTGTAGTACTCTCACAGTGAGTCTTGTACGCGTTTGATAAGTCCTGATGATAGAAGATGTTGCTACAATCAGTTTTAAAACTGATGTGAGCTGTCATGGAACTTTTATAAATCTTGTTGTTTTCGACAAAAAATTTTTTTTACCATAATCTTGCTGACGATCAAACCGTGGTGGCTCTTGGGGCTAGTTTTGGTTAGTCTTGGACATGGCAAAACCTGCCTCCAGGACAATTTGGAACTATTTTAGTAAACTGTTTTCAACTGTTATGGAACTTTTTACAAATCCTCTTGCTGTGGACCTGCAGTCTTGTCTTGCTTTGCTGCCATCTTGAAGACATTCTTGGAAATTTGTGGATGGGACTGTACCACGATAGAGCTTTGATAGAGTCTCAGTAGTGTCATGCTAGATTGTGGTGGTTCTTTTTTCAGGCATGGTGAATCATCTACGTAGCAATAAGGTCATGGTGTTGTCACAGAGAAGTCTTGTGAGTTATCAGGATGTGGTTGGCATTCATCATGATAACTTTGATTTGGTGTACTTGTGGGCAAAAACCGTGTATATGGGAAGGGGGTGTAAATAATGGCTGCTCTTGGTTTAATACTGATGAATCACCTTGTACATTCTAAAAAGGTCAGGGTGTCGTCACAGCGAGGTCTTGTGAGTTGATTTTTTTATAGACTGTAAAACTCAATGAGTTAGTTGAACTCAAACCATTTGAGGAAACCAATTGCCTTAAACCTTTTGAGTTTGCCAACTTAAATAAAATAATTTTCAAAAATTTAATTGTTAAAGTTTTAGTAACTTAACAATTTATAGTTAATTAAACTTATGGAAATCTAGTTTATGTTTTTCAATAAAAAAAAAGACAAATTTCTGCCTAAAAAAATTGTGTTACATTTTGAATTAGATTTTTTTTTTTATGCATTTTTGGTTTACTTGTTGACTCTGCATTGTGTTGTTATGACTCCGCCCATTCGCTCTCCTCGGGACGCAAACTCACGATCTCCGGCATGCAAGTCGGACTCTCTAACCAGAAGTCTAAAACCCAGAGCTCTGGCCTTGTGACCAGAGAATTCTTTTAAGCTGTTGGGAGTGAGGTTTACTAACTACATATGCACAGCGACACCTGCTGGCCGCCGTTCCATAAACTCAATTAAAATGAGTGAATGGAATGTTCTGAGAATACATCACCAACACTTAAATGCCCCAAAACTTTAAATGCACTTAAAGGAACTGAGTTGTTATGACAACAATTCATTTTTGAGTTAGTTTAATTAATGGAAATGAGTGACTATAACTTTTTCAAAGTTTGAGTTGCATTAACTTAATTATTGTATTAAAATGGAGTGTTCGGTTTAACAGTGGTCAAGATTCATCATGATAAAGCTGGCGTGGAGTCTTCATGGACAGTCATGGTCAAAATTGTGGATTGATTTGGGTTTTGACAAAAGTATACACTCTAATAAGTTCTGTTGTACTGTTATGGATTTACATTTCAGAGATGTTTTGTTGTTCACTGGTAATACTCCTGAATTTATCTTCCTTCCCCATGAGACAGGTCGTTGGCAGTGGTTGCTGTTGCTCTTTGCTCCTCCTCCGCCTCCTCCTTCTCACCGTAGCATGTGTTTGTTTTAGTTGGCCGGTGACTCCCTGTAAGCCATGCACAGTTTAACTCACATCTACCCTTAGGCAGACATGACCTTTCTGCCTTTAAAACCCGAGCACTGGTCTGGATTGTAAGGGGCTCCCTGCCACTTAGTCCTCCAGTCCTGAGGGGAGTTTCCGCCATCAAGCCCCCATGTTACTCATTCATCTATCTATCCGGCCATACATTCATCAATGTCGCAATCTCATCCATCTTTATGTCTGCTGACAAACCGGCCGCCCTCAGGGCTCCCACTCGAGCTGCTTGACTCCCAGAATGCAGCAGGCCCTGTACTCGCTCTCCATAAACAAACACAGAGCCACTCCAGGCGCACGGCGCCTCTCAAATGACAAACAGCTCCTTGATTTGCAGTGAAGGGAAAAAGAAAATGGATGTGGAAGTTTGTCACATAATTTGACTCAGAAGAGACTGAAAGGTTTTTTTTGTTTTGTTTGCGAGAGCAGGAACCTGTTGACCTCAGGAAGCCCTAACCGGCTTTTTCTAACGTGTCCTTGGTGGGTCAACACATATGGGTTTCCTTTTTAGTTATTATTCTGTCACAGGACTGTCGTTGTATTCGCAGTGTTCTTCTCTGAGTCACGTTCCATCGTGTTACCGCGCTTTGATTGGCCGCTTCAGGAAGGAAGCGCTGCGTCAGCCTTGCACTTCCTGTTTCCTGTTGTGTCCAGCAACAATCCAAAGTCAAGCCTCCCCTTTCCCCAAAACCTAGTTTGCTTTTCACATATTTAGCTGTGTTGTGGGGGAATAATGGCGTTGGTGAGTGCAACGCAGAGAAGCTGAAGTTGCTGTGAAGGCGCGCCGCTGCTGGCCTCCTGTTGGGTGGTGTACACTGGAATGCTTCTTGATTATAGAGGCGGCTCACTGTGTAAGGCCATCATCTCCACAGGCCTGACCACGAGGCATTGCAGCCGCCACTGCAGCGCCAAAAAGAGGCTAGACCGTCTCTGTTCACTTGCCATGTGGCATTTGGGCTATTCTCATTTTTCTCTCAGCACCTGAGTGGCATGGCATTCTGCTGGCCTTCTGCTCAGTGGAGAATAGAGTTAGCTGGGAGGCTTTTTACTTAGGAATGGGAGGGGAGAAGGGAGGGGTGGAAGGAATTTCGGGATTACGAGGAGGTAAGGCTGTGAATTGGGGTTTGGGGCAGCAGCTGTTCCTTCTTCTCAAAGGAAGGGTTCGCCTGCTCTGGCTCTTTTCTTTCTGCCTTTTTTCTTCAGTCCTCAGCAGGATACAGTATTCCTTTTTCTTTCTTGGACCTTCTGTTGCTTCATCTCTTCTGCCTCACCCGTCTCCTGCTTAGCTTGTGTTAATGAGTAGCTGTGGCTGTTTGTCAAACAGCTGGTGAAGATGCAAGATGCTGCCTTCAGGGGATGACTGAGGAACACACTGGACAAATGTTACACAATAAATTCTTCTCACTTTGAGAAGTTTTTCTGTTGCCCACTGTTATCTCATTTTTAAAGGACCATAGCCACCATTCTCTATGTTTGAGTCAGATATACACAATTTGCATACAGGCTACATTATTAACAACCATTTTTTAAAATGGAGTGGGTATACGCCCAACCGTTGGTTCAGTAAAGTAAATATGTGAGCATATACGCCCAACCACAACTGACCAATGAGCGCGCTTGTAAGCTCACTTCCGGTTTCAACACGGGAGGGAAAAAAGATGGATATTTTTTCGCCGGCTGCAGGAGAGTTCGCACCCCGCGGAGGGGCTGTGATCTAAAGCGGTTCTGTTTGGCTCATCACACCCAGGGAACTGTGTCAAACTAACATCATCTTACAGCCAACAAGCAGCATTTTGTTAAAAAACTGTTTCGTCGTTGTTAACAGCCATTAAAATGCTTATGGAGTTTGTCTGTTTTGATCCATTGCGGTGTTTTCGCAGTAATTAAACATGACGCTGTTAACTCATTGAGTGCCAGCCATTTTCATAGTTTGCCAAGATTTCTTCAGCATTTGAGTGTTTTTTCAAGACCCATAGAAAATTGAATTCTATGTCCATGTCAACAACAAACATACCACAAGAAAAGAAAAGAGAAGAAAAGAAATTGGCTCGATGACGCGTCTTTGGTGCGGGGTGTTACTATCGGAAAAGACGCGTTTTAGAGTCAATGGCATCGAGTGAGTTAAATGTGTCAAACTTTCGCCACAATAAAAAGTGGTGTAAAAAACGTAGTTTAGATGCACAAAATGTGTCAAATACACGATCACAGTTGGGCAAATATGATAAGACATTATATTTATCTGCCCAACGGTTGTGCATGTAATGTTCAATGTATGAATTATCTGCCCAACTGTTGGGCAGATAAGGTTAGACATTATATTTATTTGCCCAACGGTTGTCAATCAATTCAATCAATTTTATTTATATAGCGCCAAATCACAACAAACAGTTGCTTTAGCAAAAAGGAAAGGAAAGTTTTAAGCCTAATCTTAAAAGTAGAGAGGGTGTCTGTCTCCCTGATCTGAAGTGGGAGCTGGTTCCACAGGAGAGGAGCCTGAAAGCTGAAGGCTCTGCCTCCCATTCTACTCTTACAAACCCTAGGAACTACAAGTAAGCCTGCAGTCTGAGAGCAAAGCGCTCTATTGGGGTGATATGGTACTATGAGGTCCCTAAGATAAGATGGGACCTAATTATTCAAAACCTTATAAGTAAGAAGAAGAATTTTAAATTCTATTCTAGAATTAACAGGAAGCCAATGAAGAGAGGCCAATATGGGTGAGATATGCTCTCTCCTTCTAGTCCCCGTTAGTACTCTAGCTGCAGCATTTTGAATTAACTGAAGGCTTTTCAGGGAACTTTTAGGACAACCTGATAATAATGAATTACAGTAGTCCAGCCTAGAGGAAATAAATGCATGAATTAGTTTTTCAGCATCACTCTGAGACAAGACCTTTCTAATTTTAGAGATATTGCATAAATGCAAAAAAAGCAGTCCTACATATTTGTTTAATATGCGCATTGAATGACATATCCTGATCAAAATTACTCCAAGATTTCTCACAGTATTACTAGAGGTCAGGGTAATGCCATCCAGAGTAAGGATCTGGTTAGACACCATGTTTCTAAGATTTGTGGGGCCAAGTACAATAACTTCAGTTTTATCTGAGTTTAAAAGCAGGAAATTAGAGGTCATCCATGTCTTTATGTCTGTAAGACAGTCCTGCAGTTTAGCTAATTGGTGTGTGTCCTCTGGCTTCATGGATAGATAAAGCTGGGTATCATCTGCGTAACAATGAAAATTTAAGCAATGCTGTCTAATAATACTGCCTAAGGGAAGCATGTATAAATTGAATAAAATTGGTCCTAGCACAGAACCTTGTGGAACTCCATAATTAACCTTAGTCTGTGAAGAAGATTCCCCATTTACATGAACAAATTGTAATCTATTAGATAAATATGATTCAAACCACCGCAGCGCAGTGCCTTTAATACCTATGGCATGCTCTAATCTCTGTAATAAAATTTTATGGTCAACAGTATCAAAAGCAGCACTGAGGTCTAACAGAACAAGCACAGAGATGAGTCCACTGTCTGAGGCCATAAGAAGATCATTTGTAACCTTCACAAATGCTGTTTCTGTACTATGATGAATTCTAAAACCTGACTGAAACTCTTCAGATAGACCATTCCTGTGCAGATGATCAGTTAGCTGTTTTACAACTACCCTTTCAAGAATTTTTGAGAGAAAAGGAAGGTTGGAGATTGGCCTATAATTAGCTAAGATAGCTGGGTCAAGTGATGGCTTTTTAAGTAATGGTTTAATTACTGCCACCTTAAAAGCCTGTGGTACATAGCCAACTAATAAAGATAGATTCATCATATTTAAGATCGAAGCATTAAATAATGGTAGGGCTTCCTTGAGCAGCCTGGTAGGAATGGGGTCTAATAGACATGTTGATGGTTTGGATGAAGTAACTAATGAAAATAACTCAGACAGAACAATCGGAGAGAAAGAGACTAACCAAATACCGGCATCACTGAAAGCAGCCAAAGATAACGATACGTCTTTGGGATGGTTATGAGTAATTTTTTCTCTAATAGTTAAAATTTTATTAGCAAAGAAAGTCATGAAGTCATTACTAGTTAAAGTTAAAGGAATACTCGGCTCAATAGAGCTCTGACTCTTTGTCAGCCTGGCTACAGTGCTGAAAAGAAACCTGGGGTTGTTCTTATTTTCTTCAATTAGTGATGAGTAGTAAGATGTCCTAGCTTTAAGGGAGGGCTTTTTTATAGAGCAACAGACTCTTTTTCCAGGCTAAGTGAAGATCTTCTAAATTAGTGAGACGCCATTTCCTCTCCAACTTACGGGTTATCTGCTTTAAGCTGCGAGTTTGTGAGTTATACCACGGAGTCAGGCACTTCTGATTTAAAGCTCTCTTTTTCAGAGGAGCTACAGCATCCAAAGTTGTCTTCAATGAGGATGTAAAACTATTGACGAGATACTCTATCTCACTTACAGAGTTTAGGTAGCTACTCTGCACTGTGTTGGTATATGGCATTAGAGAACATAAAGAAGGAATCATATCCTTAAACCTAGTTACAGTGCTTTCTGAAAGACTTCTAGTGTAATGAAACTTATTCCCCACTGCTGGGTAGTCCATCAGAGTAAATGTAAATGTTATTAAGAAATGATCAGACAGAAGGGGGTTTTCAGGGAATACTGTTAAGTCTTCAATTTCCATACCATAAGTCAGAACAAGATCTAAGATATGATTAAAGTGGTGGGTGGACTCATTTACATTTTGAGCAAAGCCAGTTGAGTCTAATAATAGATTAAATGCAGTGTTGAGGCTGTCATTCTCAGCATCTCTGTGGATGTTAAAATCGCCCACTATAATTATCTTATCTGAGCTAAGCACTAAGTCAGACAAAAGGTCTGAAAATTCACAGAGAAACTCACAGTAACGACCAGGAGGACGATAGATAATAACAAATAAAACTGGTTTTTGGGACTTCCAATTTGGATGGACAAGACTAAGAGTCAAGCTTTCAAATGAATTAAAGCTCTGTCTGGGTTTTTGATTAATTAATAAGCTGGAATGGAAGATTGCTGCTAATCCTCCGCCTCGGCCCGTGCTACGAGCATTCTGGCAGTTAGTGTGACTCGGGCGTGTTGACTCATTTAAACTAACATATTCATCCTGCTGTAACCAGGTTTCTGTAAGGCAGAATAAATCAATGTGTTGATCAATTATTATATCATTTACTAACAGGGACTTAGAAGAGAGAGACCTAATGTTTAATAGACCACATTTAAGTGTTTTAGTCTGTGGTGCAGTTGAAGGTGCTATATTATTTTTTTCTTTTTGAATTTTTATGCTTAAATAGATTTTTGCTGGTTATTGGTGGTCTGGGAGCAGGCACCGTCTCTACAGGGATGGGGTAATTAGGGGATGGCAGGGGGAGAGAAGCTGCAGAGAGGTGTGTAAGACTACAACTCTGCTTCCTGGTCCCAACCCTGGATAGTCACGGTTTGGAGGATTTAAGAAAATTGGCCAGATTTCTAGAAATGAGAGCTGCTCCATCCAAAGTGGGATGGATGCCGTCTCTCCTAACAAGACCAGGTTTTCCCCAGTAGCTTTGCCAATTATCTATGAAGCCCACCTCATTTTTTGGACACCACTCAGACAGACAGCAATTCAAGGAGAACATGCGGCTAAACATGGCACTCCCGGTCCGATTGGGGAGGGGCCCAGAGAAAACTACAGAGTCCGACATTGTTTTTGCAAAGTTACACACCGATTCAATGTTAATTTTAGTGACCTCCGATTAGCGTAACCAGGTGTCATTACTGCCAACGTGAATTACAATCTTACCAAATTTACGCTTAGCCTTAGCCAGCAGTTTCAAATTTCTTTCAATGTCGCCTGCTCTGGCCCCCGGAAGACAATTGACTATGGTTGCTGGTGTCGCTAACTTCACATTTCGCAAAACAGAGTCGCCAATAACCAGAGTTTGATCCTCGGCGGGTGTGTCGTCGAGTGGGGAAAAACGGTTAGAAATGTGAACGGGTTGGTGGTGTACACGGGGCTTCTGTTTAGAACTACGCTTCCTCCTCACAGTCACCCAGTCGGCCTGCTTTCCCGGCTGCTCTGGATCTGCCAGAGGGAAACTAACGGCGGCTAAGCTAGCTTGGTCCGCACCGACTACAGGGGCCTGGCTAGCTGTAGAATTTTCCACGGTGCGGAGCCGAGTCTCCAATTCTCCCAGCCTGGCCTCCAAAGCTACGAATAAGCTACACTTATTACAAGTACCATTACTGCTAAAGGAGGCCGAGGAATAACTAAACATTTCACACCCAGAGCAGAAAAGTGCAGGAGAGACAGGAGAAGCTGCCATGCTAAACCGGCTAAGAGCTAGTAGCTGTGCTAAGCTAGCAGATTCCTAAAAACACACAAAGTGAATAATGTGTAAATAATTTAGAGGTGATTCAGCAGAGGGAGTGCTTTAGTTAAGGCACGTGAAGATTACACTGTGAAACAAGTTGTTATCTAGTTAACTAGATCAATCTAACTGCGCAGATTAAACAGCTAACAGATACAGCAAAACACTGCTGTGCTCCGGAACAGGAAGTGATACAATACCGCAGTGAGAGCCAACCACCAGTAGAGGCAAGCAAGAGCTCGAAAGCTGTGCATGTAATGTTCAATGTATGAATTATCTGCCCAACGGTTGGGCAAATAAGGTAAGACATTATATTTATTTGCCCAACGGTTGTGCGTGTAATGTTCAATGTATGACTTATCTGCCCAACGGTTCGGCATATAGCCTTTGCCTTTTTAAAAACAATATAACTGAAAAGAATGAGTTAAAACTACTTTTTTCCAAGTTCCACTGACTGGAGTTCATTCTAGAGCATCGTTAAAATCAACTACTAGGGTGTTGCCCATGGGGATCCATGGGCTCTTGATTGGGTAGTGTTTATAAAATAGGTAGCCAAAATGTTTCAAGGGTGGTAATAAATTATGCAAAGTTTCTATAATGAGTTGGAATGTGTATGAGTCCAGAATGTTTTAGAACCTTAGACCTCAACAGTTTTTAGAAGAAGAACTCAACCCTTTTATTTCCTGTTAGTTACATAATTTTTAATGTTAAGTTATTGTCTTAATGTATTCATAAATGTTTTAGGTTCTTGTTATAGTCACACCATTATTATTATTATTATTATTATTATTATTATTACTTCTATTTTGTCAATTTGATTTTTAAATAGACCACAATGGAAATAAGTGTTTTCACGTTCTTGTGTCATCCACGTATTTTAATGTATTTACAATTATATTATGTACTTACATTGAACTTATTAAATAAAATCATGCACGCACGCAACAACAACAAAAGAATAAAAATAAAAAGTCAGAAATACAAATTAAAACATTCACAGAACAAAACATAAGTGTCTGTGAAAGTATTTAATATATACATACAAGCATTGGTCCATTGGTTTGTACATACTACCCACCCATTACTGTAGTACATATGAGCAGTGGGTGAATGAGTAGTATGGACAGAATTTGGATGTGCTACACTGCCACTATTTTACCTGTTCTTTGACTCTGATATTTGTAGACGACACCTATTCACTTGCCCACATTTGCCCTGAAAATGTCTGTTTTTCAACCGCAGACCTTTTTTTTCCTGACGTATATTTGTTCAATGCCATGGCCTTTTTGACACTAAGCTACTATTTTCATGTATGTCCACTGTCTTCTTTTCCTGGGAGGATCTTCTTCTGTAACCAGGCTCCAGCTGCATCATGGGTTAGTGTAGTGTAGTCCATTTTTACACTTTACAAGTAGTAAATCATGTGGGTACCATTTTGATAAAAAAAAAAAAATGCATACTAAGTATTTGGATACCCTCCTGATTGTTCTGCTTTTTGCCGAGTGTGCGTGTGTGGGGGCGTAGCTAGTGTTACTCAAGGTTTATAGGCACATTTTTGTTTTTCTTCCAAGGTCTGCACACTTCTAGCTCAAAGGTTTTGAAGAATAGTCCAAATGGCCTTGGCTCAAAGCTCCACCTCACAATTCTGTTGAAGGAAGGTTTGGGCTTTAAGCAGAATGAGAAAGGTGGATGATGACATTGTTTAAAGCTGTTTTGTTTATTTGAGTGGACTTTTAAAAAAAAAGATGCTATAAATAATTTAGTGCCAGAAGAAGTTGCAGTAGCTCCATCATCTTAGGATCAAAACACCAGCTTTCCTATTCACCTACTCCTCCCCACTGAGGAACAGGGGTGTAGGCAGAAATCATAAAATGGGTGGGACCAGAAAAAATCAGACGGGCCCAACCTTTGGGGTTGTAGGTAAGGTGTAGGTATTATAATACACAGTTTGAAAAAGTATGCCTCGTTTGGACATCGCAAGCAACGTTATCACTTAACCTACAGCACTGGCAAAGTGAGCACACAGACGCGACACGTCAGACACAAGTACTCTTCATGGATAATGCAAGCTGCAGTGCAGCGCCACACACACACACACACACACACACACACACACACACACACACACACACACACACACACACACACACACACACACACACACACACACACACACACACACACACACACACACACACACATTCAGTGCAAGTCTGATAGCCTACTTGGCTCGGCCTAAACCCAAAACGTCAATAGGTCTTTAAATAAGGCATTGTTTCAAACATGAATTCCAAGTTTAATGATGAACACATCTCAGCCAACTGCACAGATGCTGTGTGCACAGTTACACAGACGCAAAGTGTCAGACACAAGCACTCCATGGACAATGCAAGCAGCAACGCAACGCTTAGTCACGTAAAGTCCTTTAAAATAAAAATTAAAAATATATCCGCAACATGAAAACAGGTTGGCTCGGCGGCCAAATTATGAAATTGATAAACAATGGAAACCATGGCTCAGCGGCCAAATTAAAAACCATCAGACCAGACACCAACATGATTCGTGGCAGTTGCAGTATAATATTAACAATTAGGCCTATTTAGAAGAAAAAGTAATCTCACACTTATATTTGATGATTCTTTTTAATGCTACAGCAGGAGACTACGGGTTTTTGTTGTTGAACTCTCTTATCACGTCATCATAGTCCAACGATTCAGTCAGTTCTCTTTCAAGGGAAAGCACGGAGAGTGCATTCAGTCTGTGAGTCAACATGGATGTTCTGGTGGACGTTTTAATCCGATTAACAGTAGAAAACAGCCGTTCAACGGCGCATGTTGTTATTGGCACTGTGATGAGGGCCGGCAGAAGACTATTTATTTGAGGAAAAATGTGCTCCCTCGTTTATCGCGGGAGTTACGTTAAAAAATAACCCGCGATAAACGAAATCCACGAAGTAGTCAGCGCTATTTTTTACAATTATTATAGATGTTTTAAGGCTGTAAAACACCTCACTACACACTTTCGCAAACAGGCATTAACATTTTCTCACTTTTCTCTCTTGTGTAAACACTCTCTTTTTTCTACTGGGTGAGAAGATTATAAACAGACACACGCAGAACACAATGCGCAGCTCTCCCTTCACTCACTGCCTCCAGAGGTACGGATGCGGGACCCGCAAAGAATCCAAGTCCTCTCTCGGTGGTCACGGAGCTCTGCGGCTGCGGTCAACATCCGGATCAAAACAGTGAGCGTAGTCTCTGGACCTGTTGCCAGATGTGGCGCAATTCCGCACAGCAGACAGCAGGGCGGCGGTTCGATTGGCCCGCTGCAGCATTTACTGGGCCCGAAAGCGCATCGGAGGCAGTGAGAGCAATCGCGGTGATGCCGACCGGTGCCACGGCTGGCCCACCTGATAAGGACGCAGAACACAATGCGGCATTAAAAAAAAAAAAATGCAAAATTGCTCTAAAAAAAATCTGAGAAACTGCGAGGCTGCGAAAGGTGAACCGCGTTATAGCGAGGGATCACTGTACTCTGAAAATGAATTAATAAAAATCACAGAAGATGAACCAAAATTTATTAATTGTCGCTCAGTGCTAATGCAATACCATATCATAGGAATGCAATGAGGCAACAACAGGTGACTGTCGAGTGTTGACACAGCCTTCTCATTGGATGGGGCGGGCCTGGCTGACAAGTGGGCGGGCCCAGGCCCATCCAAGCCCACCCTTGGCTACGCGTAAGCTGAGGAGAAAGAAAACACAGGACAGAGGTGATGGTCTAGTGGTTAAAGGGTTGGGCTTGAAACCAGAGGATCCTCAGTTCAAATCCCATCTTGACCTTGGGCAAGGACCTTAATCCCCTAGTTGCTCCCAGTGTGTAGTGAGTACCTTGTATGGGAGCACCTTCACACCGGGGTGAATGTGAGGCATTATTGTAAAAGCGCTTTGAGTGCCTGATGCAGATGGAAAAGCGCTATATAAATGCAGTCCATTTATTTACAGCATTTACTTTTACAGCATGAGCTCAATTTTGAGCTCCATGACTGTGAATACTTATGTACATGTGGTTTCTTATTTTTTTTTATTTTTAATAAAGAAATAAAGTTAAAAAACAATGTTTTTTATGTTGTCATTATGGGGTGTTGTGAGCAGAATTTTGAGGGAAAAAAAAATTAATTTACTCTATTTTGGAATAAGGCTGTATCATAAAATGTGGAAAAAGTGAAGCGCTGTGAATACTTTCTGGACGCACAGTATATAAACACCAGAAAACCTTTAATTACAACACATGCAGAGAGAGTTATGTTTCAATCCCTGTGCAGGATGTTATTATGCCACTAAAGCTTTACACTGAATTTATGGTGGCTGGAAAATTGCTTAAAATTTAATTTATAGTACCTTTAACAAACCTCAACAATCCATTTTATTTATTACTTTAATTGTGTGATTTTATTAATTTATTTTTTCATTTTTACTTTATTTTTTTACATAGCTGTTCCCATGTCCGAATATTTTTTCAGAATTAATAGTGCATTGGTTTGAAGGAGCAGTGCAGTGTCATATAGCACATTATTTTGATGTGTTCATTGCTGCCATAAAGGTTTGACACAATAGGAACACGTACAGCTGCAACATAATCACGTTGGGAAATAGAACACAGGGAAAAAGACCAGATATGAATCTGAATCATCTCAAAGTCAAATTGATTAAACAGGAGTGGTGATATGAAATACTTTTCTCATGCCTCCAGGCTGCCATTGGTTTCTGTTCATTCAGGAATTAAAATAAACTTGTTAATACTTGAAACCTTTGTTGGATACGTACTCTGTCACAGTGAGTAACTTTCTTAATGTAATCATGTTGGAAAACAGTTTTGCAAAATCAAACTTGAAACAGTCTTTGTTGCATAACTGTTCTTCTCTGTTCAAGTTCCACATATTAGTGTGAGGCAGCTGAAATTCCTGAACCATAGCATGTGAATGCATCACCAGGAAATCTTTTCATATAGTCACTCTGCATTATATTGCTTTTACCAAACCTCTGAAATGACATGTAATGCTGGCGAATGAATTGTATGCTATGATGGATTAACGACTCATAGGAGAGATGTGTATATATTAGGAATGTCAATCTCATCACTGACAATGATTGTATACACATCTCGATACACAACCAGCGATACGATACATGTTGCGATACATGACGATACTGATGATACGATGCGACGTGATTCACCCCCGTTCCTGATTTGATTTGATAGATATATTTATACCATGGTCAGTGAGGATTCCATGTCTAACTGGCGTGCATTATTTTCGTGTAGACGCACACGTAGTTCGGCGAGTTAAGTCACTGTTCTAATCACTCCGCTCTGGTGGTCATCATAGCAACGCGCAAATCAGTTGGCGCAGGTCAGCTGTATTTTGACAGGTGAATGACAGAAACACGATAAAACATGGATTTCCAAGTGAATTTTAATATTTTTGGCCAAAATCAAACGTTTGAGGAATTGAAAGAGAAGGAGAGCAAACGAGAAGAACAACAAAAGCAACAGCATAAAGATCAAGATTGTAGACGGGAAAGAAGAAGAGAACGGTTGCCGCTGACACTGCCTCCAGTGTTACCGTTGCGGGGTACGGATGTGGGACCCGCAGAGAATCCAAGTCATTAAAAAGATACAAACCTCTCTCTGTGGCCACGGAGCTCTGCGGCTGCGGTATACTGAGACCCTGCGGCTCTGCGGATTTTTCTGCAAGAAGTCTATCCTTGCAGGCTGCCGGAGCACTCCGCATCAAAACAGCGTACGTAGTCTCTGGACCTGTTGCCAGAGTCGGCCGCAGTTCCACACAGCAAAGAGGGGGGCGGTGTGAGTGGCAAATAACTTGAGACTGACATAAAATAGTCCCAAATACTTACGCATTTTTATCAAGTTCTGTTAACTTAAATATTTGTGTGTTAGCTCACTGTGTGGGACCATGGTATAAGCAGATTGAACAATGAGAAGTTGTACATTATACGGTTTGAATGCACTTCGCTGAGTAACACCACTTCGCTTCGCGTCGTGGTGTTTTAGACTCTGCGTCTTGCATTCAAACCGTATAATGCACAGCTTCTCGTTGTTTAATCCTTATATATATATATATACGTGTATATATATATATATATATATATATATATATGTGTATATATATATATATATATATATATATATATACACAGTGTTGGGCACAGATAATCAAAAAATTAACTTCGATAACAGATAATCAGATAACTGAAAAGTTATCTTTGATAAAGATAAACCACCCAAAAATGTATCAGAAGTTATAGATAATCCATAACCAATAAATTCCAATATTGGCTCTGGTACATTTGCAATTACTAAGAAGCTGAAATTGAGGTAACATGATCGCTTTTGAAAACATCAAAAGACCTAAAGAACGAGCCAGCATTTCTATGTTAAACCATGCTGCTCCCTGTAGAAAGCTGCACAGAAGAATCCTGAGAGCACACACAAAATGAGCTCTTTACTAATCATAATGCTCCGGTCAGGCGGAAGTCTTGAAAAATAAAGTCATACTAACTTATGGTTTTGTGAAAATACTGATAGAATAACTCCATTAATGTCAATTCTGTCATTTGTACAAAGTTAAAATATAACATATATCTTTTAATGTTGAATAATGCACTAATTCTGAGGTTTTGTAACAAACACAGACTGCAAAGCATTCTGGGTAAAAGTGCCCTGCTAAACTCTGATTGGTTCAGTCATTCATTATGTAAACCAAAACGTTAATGTGACGTGTGTTGGTTTAAAGATAAATGTGCTTTTGTAAAATATTCCATTTTTATTTGCTGAAGTGTCATTGCAAAATGTTTTGCATGTGGAGAGAATGTTTGATGATGTGCGCACGTTTTATGATGGTGTAAAACGTGCACTCAATATTAGTAAGTAAGTAAGTAAATTTATTTATATAGTGCCTTTCACAGACATAAGTCACAAAGCACTTCACAGGTTAAAATGCAATAATAAAAACTTAGATAAAACAAAGGACAAGGTTAACAATTGGTCAGTTCTGAAAAGCCTTATCTTGACACATAAATGTTGGCTTTACACTGTGCGTGTTTTGGCCATTTTTCAGATGATTTTTCATTTGTGCGAGAATTTTTTGGACCGAGTTTCAGGTTAATCGTGCGTCCTGCATCGTGTAATGGAGTAACAAGCTTTAACATCTGACGACCACCTCCTGCTGCTGAAGAGCTACAAAGCATCCAACCGCAGAGCTGTCTTGTAATGTTTTTTTTTTTGATGTTGTTGTTGTTTTTAAACTTAATTTGTAAAAAAAAAAAAAAAAAAAAAAAAGCCATTTGCAAAGCCAAAAAGTTGATTTGACCACCATCTGACATAACTGGGTCAAAATAAATAGAACACTGCCATCTACTGGTGCCCAGACGCTTATTACCTGGGGCGAATACTGCCATGAACACTACTGGCCAGTAGATGGCAGTAGAGACCTTGAAAACTTGCCAAACAAAATTCCAGATAATCCGTCTGCTACATTTAAGATGCATGGAATTTAACAAATGCAAATACACTAACGTCTATAAACCCAGAGAATATATTCACGAGAGTTTTAGGCACTAGAGTTTAATGCTGTTGTCTATGGAGCCTGAACAGAGTGTCTGAAATGCATTTGTCCTGTCGTGAACGTCTGAGATTACCTTATGCTACCCATAATGCACTGCTGCCGGGCACATCATGTGCTCACAAAACCTTAAAAATTAACAAATTACTTTAAAATGAAAACATATATCTGATATTTTCACTTTATAAAACTTCAGACATGACAATAATTTTAAATAACTTGTCCAAAATGAGTAGGTTGAAATTTGAACCATAAGTTAAAAATGTATGCCTCTGGATGACTTGGGTGATATTGCGGTTATATCAGTATGGTATTAAAGGAAATTTTTTTTTTTTTTTTTTTTGCATCACCGGTTTTCCTTTGCTTACAGAGGATTGAGTAGTTTTTTTCTGAAAAAAAGCTCTCTTCTGTTTGCAAAGGGTAGAACGATATATCTACTAGAAAACTTTTAACAGGTAGGTCTCAACTGCTTTTAAGTTTTCAAAATGTTTTTCACTGTTTAGCTTGGTTTATTACGTTATCGGTCTAAAAGTTATTGGTCGGCAAATCATCGGAAGATAATTAGTCCGATGATGGTTTTTAAAGTTATCTAAAAAGATAATCCTATAATGAAAACGTTATCTTCGATAATTATCTGTTATCGGATTATCGGAAGTGTGCCCACCACTATAGATAGATAGATAGAGTGAGAGAACTTGTCAGTAACTGTACCAAACAAATTCCTTTTATTCAAATGATCATAATGCAGTTATGAATTAAATCTAAAATTCTCCACTGTAAGCACATCTTGATTGTTTCATTTCAACAAATGATTGGCTTAAACATGCAAATGAGCTGGTTTTGTTTTTAAAAATGTGCCATGTTTTTTCCTCTTTTCATAGTCGTAATGTGATTCACTGTAGAGATGGATGAAGCTGAACGGAGTCCAAGTGAAACATTGATTGGATAAATCCCTGATGTTAGGACCTAAATGGAGCAAGAGCCGTTGTTTTAGTGTGCGGTCACTTGTGGCTCTGGAATGAAGTGGATCCATGCAAACCGCAGGGAGCCAAAGACTGAAGCTTTATCTCTGAGAGAATCTGATATTGGCGTGTCCTTGGCTCACTCTCCGGGTTTTAACTTGCAATCAGACTGTGAAAGTTTGTCTTTGATTTGATGTTGCATTTCTTCTCATAGGTTGTTGGCCTGCATGTCGGTGACTCTTTTTCTCTGAATGCTTCATTTGCTTCTTCCATCACATGATCATGATACTTGGAATGGTCTCTCTCTCTCTCTCTCTCTGTCTCTCTCTCTCTCTCTCCAGCAGGCATCTTATCTCATAACCACACGAATTAGAGCTCATCTCTCTGGCATGATCACACACATTTGACCTTTCAAAATTGCTTAGCATTAACTCAGAACCTAACTGAGCTGCAGTGTTTAACCAAAAATAAAACAAATAAAACAAGCAATTTGTCCTTTACGTTTTCTTTTTTTTTTTAAATACTGATGTGCTTTCTTTGAGGTCAAGGTTGTGTTTCAGGAAAACATCCTTCCATAGTGACATCTCAGAAACTCTGTTATCAATGTGGGTCCAGATGCATGCGGTGAGATTGGTCACAAGTATGAAAATATTCATCATCTTGACCTTTTTAAAGTCAGAGTTTATGGAAAATGTCCAGATAAGCAGTTTTTTGAGGTTTATCATTTCCTTTCTTTTTCCGGTTTGAAGTGTTCTGTTGTATTGTCTTTTAGGCCACGTTTGCTTCTAATCTTATGCCTTTGGGATGGATTTCCACATACTCTGCATTCTGTCTGTGGTCTGTTGCATGTGTGATATGTGTACGCAGCTGACAGACACCACTCAAATCAATGCTACCTTTTCCTGCGGCTCCGCATCGCTACGTCTCAGTTGCATCCCAGTTACAGAACTATGTACCGCAACTAATAAGGATGCAGAACTGTCAGACCAGATGCATGTGGAAACCAGAATAGAGAAATAGGAATGATGAGCAGAAAACACAGTGATTACAGGAGAAGCAATAACAGACGTGGGGGAGAACCGTGGAACAAAAGAGAAGGAACAGACAGAAACTTAAACACACAGTGATCGTGTGTGGTTCATGTACGTGAGGCTTGGACAGTGACAGTCAGAACTGAAGGAGACACCATCTAATGTTAAAGGATTATTAATCGACTGTGAGATCTGTATCAGACTGATGTGTTGTCAGTACGGACCGAGTGTCAGCGATATCCCCGTACAGACCGAGCAAGTGAGGTTAATAATTTGTTTATTATACGGCTATTATATATATAAACCCACAAACTTACAGTATCGCCCGAATATGAAAGCTGCTGATGGCTCATGGTCCGACCTGTTTGCTTCACCTCCATGAAGAACTTGCTAACAGATGGGCCGGTGTCGCAGACCGAACGGTCCCCCTAAAAATCCATCCCCCCTGATGACACGGTTCATGGATTAACACCTCGTTTCTGCTTCAAACTGCACTCCAGTCATCATCTATCTCACTGACAGATATCTGAAGCTTTTCTACAACAATCCTTTCCACATAAATTCAGCATTATTTCATCAAGGCAGAAGTGACCAGAGTGCTGCGGCTAAACAAGTTACTAGCTGATGTGTTCACTGCGCATCAGACATTTCAAAGCGTCACAGAATTTCACCTCGATTCTGCTTAAAACTGACTTTAGAATGATTTAAGAGGTTTTACCTTTATCATCTGATAGTTAATAATCCCATTCATCCATTTGATTGCTTTGGGTGAAGAGACTCCGTCTCAGACGTGCTGCTGTGGTCCGAAATGACACGTGCAGATGCAAAAGGCGGACCGATTTTTAGGGGCGGACTGTTCGGTCTGTGACGCCTGTCGTTAGTTGGTAAGCTTTCCAATTTATGTGTTTTTTCAGATGCTGTTTAGATATTTATGGAGCACATTCATGTCTAACTTTGTTTTTGTAATCATGATTTTGGCTTCCTGGTTTGTAATGAAAATACACGTTGTGGACCGATTGTCATGGAAACCGGTCCTGATATGGGAAAATATCCAACCAGTTATCAGCCAATCAGCAAACACGCGTCGCAGGTCGGTGTAACAAAAGCCGCAAACAGCTTGTTAATTTTTTGCTTTTTAAAATATAGTTTAAACCAGCATGTCGAGCAGGTAGCTCAGTGTCTGTGTTCTTGGACAAAACACTTCATCCACATTGTCCCAGTCCACCCACCTGGAACGAGGTACTGGCCTTGGCTCTGGACTGGTGAGTCACCCAGGAGGACTCGAAGAGTCTCATGTGCTTCATGCTAAAGTATCTGGAAGTAAACACAGGTACCAAGGGGCCTTGTGGCCTGTGGACCTGCTTCTTCTGCTCATCTCAAATCAGTGTTCCAGTACAGCATTAAACACATTTCAAAGCAGCTCAAATCTGGATGCAAACTCAGTTTAGGTCATTTAAAACAGTTTAGATATAGAATGAATTAAAACTATTAAAGTGACTTTAACATATTTTACCATTAGAGCAGCACAGTGGATTAGTGGTTAGCACTGTTACCTCACAGCAAGAAGGTCATGGGATCGATTCCCACCTATGGCCTTTCTGTGTGGAGTTTGCATGTTCTCCCTGTGTCTGCATGGGTTCTCTCCGGGTGCTCTGGCTGCCTCCCACATCCAAACACATGCAGGTTAGGTGGACTGGAATCTTTAAATTGTCTGTAGGTGTGCGTGCGGGTGTGAATGTCTATATGTGGCCCTGTGACAGACTGGCATCCTGTCCAGGGTGTACCCCACTTAACGCCCTATTACTGCTGGGATAGGCTCCAGCCCCCTGTGACCCTTCACTGGAATAAGGGTTTGAAGATGAGTGATAAGTGAGTATTTTACCATTAGGATAATGGGATAATGGTAAAATGGTCAAAGAGGTTTAACCGTTATTATCAAAGAACACAAAAAGGAGAAAGTAGAATCAATCAACAAATTTTTTCTTGCTATAAAAAAATGTAAATCATACTTTAGTGTCACTCGGGTGGTCGATTAATTGACTAGTAGCTTTGGGTCTTGTGTTGGTGTGTATGTGTAGTAATAAGCTGGAGTGACATCAGAGGACTTAACCTCTCTTCTGATGTCAGATCCAGCCATGCATGTATGTATATTTTGTGCATACGTAGGGGCACGGGTGTATGTGTGCAGTGTACACATGTACATGTGTGCAGATGAATGTGTGATGGTGTGCAGACATGAGAGGCAGTCGCTGGAATGCTCCTGTGTAGGCGGTGTGTGTGTGTGTGTGTGTGTGTGTGTGTGTTGGGGGGTGCTCTCCTCCATGGCGCCATCTCTCAGAAATTTCACACCATATTAAGTTCATATTTCAGCACCGCTACGCACAGCTGGATCCTGTACCTGCTTTTCTTTACTCAAAAGCTTCAGAACTGGATGTGTTAAATCTGCTGTCATCTAATATAAGTGATATAGTTTCACAAGTCTGCATGAGTGAAAACGGATGCTCTGCTTTTGGCTCCATTGCTTCTAAGGCTGTGGTCACACAAGGGCTTGGTCAAGCAGTCCCTTGGAAGGGGCAGAGCTTGATGCTTTATCACATAGTGACATCTTGGGGATTTCAGCTATTGTGTTTTAAGTATTGTGTTAATAATCACACACAGAAATCTAACATTAGAAATGTAATGTTAAACTATTTAATTAGATATAGCTTAACGCAACCCCATCAGCGCATGTCATGAACTTGGACACAATCATGCAGGACACAATTGCAAGACTTTCCAAGGTGAATAGTGTGAGAAAAAGAGTGTAATACAAAGCCAAACGGAGGTCGGTACACAGGAAGGCAGGCAATAAACAGCAGCAGTACCCAAATCATGAGACAAGAAATGAGGTAAAAAAAAACAGGCAAAGGTTCAAAAACACAGTGAGGCAAAACAAGGACTATTACAAAGGCTGGGGCAACGACACAAAGGGACGACAAACTGGCAAAGACATGAGGAATACAGAGGGCTTAAATAATGCAGGTGGTGATGGAGGACAATGAGGGACAGGTGTGAGGGAACATTCAGGAATGGGGTGTGGCAAACAGATGGAAAGACACACCCAGACACAAAGCCCAGACATAAGACAAGAGCATACAGTGAACATGAACACAAACCAAAAACAAGCAATACAAAAACCAAACATGAACACAGTCCCGCATGACACAGATGCAGGATTGGCTTTTTAAAGTGAGTCAGCAGGTTTGTTTTTTAGAATGCTACAAGTACAGGCTAACTAGCTAAGTTAGCATGGAAAACCAATATAGCAGAACTAGATGCAAGGCCTTGGAATAGTAGGCTTTTACATAGGCATATGGAAAGCCTATGTATGCACCCCATAAAATGCAGTGAAGGGATAGATCAGGGGTGGGCAACTTGTTCCAGAAAGGGACAAGAGGGTGCAGGTTTTCTTTGCAGCCACTGACTCCAACAGGTGATTTCACTCATTAACTGATTCCAGCTGCTCAAAGTGAGATTAATCAGTAAAATCACCTGGTGGAGTCAGTGGCTGCAAAGAAAACCTGCACCCTCTTGGCCCTTTCTGGAACAAGTTGCCCACCCCTGGGATGGATGGATGGATGGATGGATGGATGGATGGATGGATGGATGGATGGATGGATGGATGGATAGATGGATAGATAGATAGATAGATAGATAGATAGATAGATAGATAGATAGATAGATAGATAGATAGATAGATAGATAGATAGATAGATAGATAGATAGATAGATAGATAGATTGATTGATTAGTGAAAATTTTGACCTATTGTGACCCACAAAGTGGGTTGGATTGTAATCTGTGCAGATAGGGGCTAATATGCATCTTTTACTTTAATTTTACAAATTACTTTGTTTTTTATTTCATTACTGCATCTTGAAGTAAATATGTTCTGCTTCATTGTGGATTGGGCTGTACAGTGACTCTGATACCAGGTTAAAATTACAGGTTGAATTTAAAGTATAATGTAGGTTGTCTTCTGTTTTGAGGCTGAGTGATTTCACTGACTTGAGCAGGCAGCAGGTGTGCACATTGGTGTGCAGTAACTGTGCCCCAGAGGAGAGTAGGGAGATTAGATGTACGGCAATTCAGCCGAATATACGGTGGCACCAAGCTGAGGTGTACAGCACCGCTCATTGCACCATGCATCCATTTTATTTGTACAGATGGCATTGTTACAGATGACTTTGTTATTATTTCATCAGTGCCTCTTGTAATAAATAATGTCTGCTTGAATGGCGAATGGGCAGCTCAATTATTTTGATGATGCCAGGGTACAATCTAGAGAATGAAAATACAATGCAGATTGTGTTATTTGTGACGTGAATGTAACAATCAGTATGTGTGCAGTTCAAAGACTCGCTGACCTCTTTAAATCTCCTCTGCAAATATCAATTCCATGGATGGCACGCCACGCACTTCAGAAGAACATATTTTTCAGATGGTGACAGATACATTTTAGCTTAGTAACATGTTGTTGCACCTCAGGTATTAGTGTATATGTGCACAGTACCATTATGAGCCACATGGAGCTGCTCTCAATGTCGTGTGTAATTGGCAGTGATCTGGGCCTCACGTGCAAATGTATCAAAAGTGACATGAGTGTGGAAATGTGCAGTGCGTCACGCAAAAATCCTGGCTAGCGTACGCAGGTTTCTACATGTAGAGGTGATGCACCCACATGTTTGCAATTATATGGTTGGATATAAAAGCATGTGCAAAGTGATGCATAAAATGACACTAACAATGGCTGTGTTAGCGTTGTTAAAGCGCCTTTGCAAATGGTGCAATCTGACATGAGCGTGTACTCAGGGAACGCGAGGATTTACTTGGAAATGATGATAATTGGCTCATAAACCCATTTTGATTACCAAGGCCACTGATATTGGAGTTGCGCACAGAACTGTGGCCGGTGCAGAGCGCAAAACGGCGAGGAGCCAGGGGTTGTCTGTGCCCACACAGGTGCTGACCACACTGGGTGACCTGGCATCAGGGGCATTCCAGTGTGAGCTGGATGATCGGCCAGGCATGTGTCAGTCAACCTTGCACCGAGCCACCAGCTGTGTTGAACGCAATCATCTGAATCTCATCCAGGTACATTCCAACATTACAGCGCATTTTGCATCAAGAGCCGGTTTCCCGAATGTAATCAGAGCTATTAACTGCACACATATTCCTATGAAGGTGCCAGCAAATCATGAGTTTGTTTTTGTTAATAGGAAACATTTTCATTCCATCAATGTTCAAATTATGTGTGATGCGCAAATGCGCATCAGGCGTGGTGTGTGATGGGGGGGGGGGGGGGGGGTGCTTGGTGGCTAAATAAGTTATCCTTGTAAATGTTCCAAACGAAAACCAGCGTGGATACATTTGGGCATGTGCACATTCAAACTTTTTTTTTGTATTACTATTAATATGTTTTGTTTTTCGTGATGGTGGAACTCGAGAGCCTCAGCCCCCAACTGTCTTCAGTATTTGTGAATAAAAGTGTGGTGTAATGTTAATGTCACACACTATCAGCCACCATGCACCTAATACCTTTTTACTTCAATGCGTGCGCGCAGCTTAGTTCAGCATTTACATGCAAATGTACTTATTTAATTTCCATTTTACATTACAGCAAGCTGAGAGAACAGCAAAGCAATCAAACCACAGCTTTTGTTGTTTTTGCACATTGTTTCTTAAAGTTGTTTAATTTTTACACAACACACAGACGATGGCGGGTGTCATCAAACACACAACACTTTACACTTATGGTGCCATCAGTGCGACACAACCAAACTATTTGAGTACATTTGCATATTCAGATAGAGGCGTGGCCAGGGAGGAGTTTGGTGCGTCTGCACGTGTACTTGATTACACGTTCAGTGGGATGTACAAACCAAATGTGTGTGGATTCATGCCTACGCATACATCTGGATATATTTGTGCTTATGCCTGATTTAGGGTGTTGGCGTATGCCAACATTTAGTAGAAAGTCAACGCAAGTCTTTGTACATGAGGTTCCTGGTGATTACAAGTTTGTGTGACAGACAACTGTTGACTGCTGCCTCCAGTTGGGAATCAGTATGTCAATCAGGCCCAAAAATTGGTAATGGGAACCTGGCTTAAGGTACAAAGTGAACAGGGTCTGTACTAGGCAACAACTGTTTTCACACAAAAATTTGACATTGTTGACATTCTAAAATTCAAATAACACAGTCACAAGTTTACCTGCAGAAGGGATTTGAATGGATGAAGCAGACCATTTTTTTCCCTTCATTTCCATAATCTAGATCTGATTTACCAACAAGGCCACCACTTTTACATGACATTAAATTAAAGTGCGTCTAAGGTCAGCAGCAAGTGGCTTGTTGTTCTGTTTCCTACAGCATATTTATGGGTATTCCTCTACTGCCGTATGTGTTTCTACACTCTAAAAATATGAGAAATGGAAGCGACAAAGTCAAGAGGGCGCACACAGTACAATGTAAATAAAGAGTTTGTTACAATCTACAACAGGTTGAGAAGCTGTCAAGGACCATGAAGCTATCAGCAATCAGAGGGAATACAGTAGAAATGGCAAGCAAATGCCGAAATGCCTACATTTTTTTTAATCTCCATGGCTTCCACAATATTCCTTTTTAAATGATGTACACAGACTAGTGCCACCTACTGGCATGGAGGGTTTTTGCATGAGCAGAACATACATACTAGATGGCCATTTGCTATGTAGTCTTACCTGTTTTTTGGGTCACTGTCTGGACAGCTGTGAACTCACAAATGATTAGAGTTTCCACGGCGTGTCAGATCCTTTACTTTCTCTTGGTGAGACTGTGACTACGTTTACATGCCATTAATATTCAGGTTAAGGTCAATATTCCGGTTTCTGAATCATTAGGAATAACCCATTTACATGCTTAAGCAGACAGAGTTACTCCTGTATACATGGTCATTGGTATCATTTGGAATATCCCCATCTAAACAGCGACGCACGTCTTCCAAAACTGCAAATCCTGCTTCGTGTAAAACCCCTCACTACACACTTTTCTCAAACAGGCATGAACATTTTCTCATTTTTCTCTCCTGTGGGCTGCCTCCGCATCAAAACAGTGAGTGTAGTCTCTGGACCTGTTGCCAGATTTGGTGCAGCTCTGCACAGCAGAGGGGGGCGGTGTGAGTGGCCCGCTACGGCGTTTACTGAGCCCGCAGACTCAATAAGCGCATCGTAGACAGAGCAATCGCGGTGATGCCGATGCCGGTGCCGCGACCGGCCCGCCTGGTAAGGACGCAGAACACAATGCGCTGTTTATCTCTGCTTCTGTGGTGACCTGATATTCGGGTTAGAAAAGGAGTAGCCCAGGGGTCTTATTCGGGTTTTTAAAAACCGGAATATGAGCATATTCGGGTTTTTGCAGGTGTTTACATGGCCGTGCGCAACTGGGTTATTGCTAGTATTCCGGTTATGAAAGGGTTATGAAAGGGTTATTGGCTGCGTGTAAACGTAGTCTATGTGTCTGTTAGAAGAATTATGTAACAACATTTATGGGTAAGGTAAGAACCATGGGTTAGTATTCTCATGACTGACCACCCAGGGGTGAGTTACATGTCTCTACATGGAAGTCATCCGTGAAATTTGTGATTGGACAATGGGCACTGATGTTTATTTGCATGTCAAAGTTCACAGGTGCTGTGCAATGAGCTCCTCGCCTTGATCAAGCACATATATTACTCTCTTTTTAAATTTCTGTTGAATTGAGTACTGGCTTAATGTGGTGGAATGTAGGATGACTGGTTGTGTTTGTTGAGAGACAGATTTTAAGAAAGTAGGGGGGTGGGGGTAATGGGGGGTGGGAGTACCGGCTCTGCAGGGAGTCACATTTTTGTGATGGTTGATTTGAGCAGCACTTAGCTGGGCAGTTATTTTTTTTTTTTTTTGTATTGTGCAGAACCTTCCCTCTCATATCTCTGTCACTTCTCCAAATTTGACCTTTAACGCTGACATAATAATCTGTCCAATTACACTTGCAATTTTGCACACAAAGTGAAACGTTCACAGGCTTCAACAAGCTGGAGGAACTGGATTTGGACTTGGTCTGAAGTCTAAGCTGCCCTGATTCACCTGCAATTGCAAAAATGTCTTCTTGTGTTTGCAGAATGTCAGCCTGCGTTCTTCAAAGCCACAGCGTCCAGTGACACGTGTGAGCCGTGTCCTGCCAACAGCCAGAGGCTGGGCTCTGGGGCGTCAGTTTGTCCTTGCATGGATGGCTTCTATCGAGCTCCAGATGATCCCCCTACTGGACCCTGCTCAGGTGAGGAGTCCTCTAGAATTCAAACAAGAATTTAGCATGAAATAAATTCAGAAATACTTGTTCCCACTGATTTGTTACCCTGCACGTTGGCACAGCGACAATTGCAGGCATACAGTAACCCAAAAAATGACTGGACAGAGTTCCTTTAAACCTAGTAGGAATATTACTTGGATAGATATGCAGCAGTGATTACATTTTGGAGTAGTATGGTTAAAGGCCATGGTCAAGGATAACATGGTCCCAAAAATCACTTTGTTTATTTCAACAACCCAGATGGATGATCTGAAGCATATAGTGATAAGCAAAATATTTGTGATTAAATTGAACTGTGCATGAATGACTTTATGATGAAGACCTGCAAAGTCAAAAACACCATTCATGATGTGCTGTGTGGAAACTCTGGAGTTACTTTTGTTTGAAGTTGGAAGTGTGAACAGGGACATTTTATTATTATTATTCTCAGTACTTTGATGAATGACCAGAATTTTCTGAACAGAATGAAAATATTGTGATTTATCTGGAATAGCAGTTACTTAAATAGGAAAGAGATCAACAGAAAGAGGTAGTTGTTCTTTCTTCAGGTTTTACAATTGTGAAATAGGGTGTGGTCCTTGAAATGGTTTTCATAAAACGTCTGGACAGTGTTGAGTTTGCACTAGAATTGATTCCACCGTGGTGTGGATCTAGATGTGGGGTGGAGCCACGAAGTTTTATTTATTTTTTAGATTGCACAAAACGGAGTTACGCGTACATTGCATCTGGAAACTATTCACAGGGCTTCACTTTTTCCACATTGTTATGTTACAGCCTTATTTCAAAATGGATTAAATTATTATTTTTTCTTCAACATTCCACACACAGTACCTCATAAGGACAATGTGAAAAAAGTTTAGAGATTTTTGCAAATTTACTAAAAATAAAAAACTAAGAAATCACATGCACATAACACTAACACTCACAATCATGTTGTGGTAAAACAAATACTTCAGGTTACAACGGGAACTCAGAAGATTGCATAAAAGACATAAAGAACAGTACATAAACCACATAACATGCGAGAAACGGCATTAACTGGTAGTTTTATCAGTAAAAACGCTAACCAGTGCATGCTGGGAAAATTCCACCTTCCGCTACCGCACCACACTACATTATGTGAAACTGAAACAAGGAAATACTATGAGTGTGTTTTATTTACAGTATAAGAAATGAACAATGGACACGGTCAAATAATTTCGCCAAGCAAATACCAAGAAATGTGTTTGTTTTTTGACTTCACTTGCAAAATCTGCGATGGGACTGAGCTCCTGGTGATTAAGTGATGCTGTAGAGCTCAAAATAGCTGTCAGTCAAAACGGAATTCAGCCTTTCGACTGATCCTCCAATCATCATGTGGTAGCTCAGTGCCCAAGCCCGCCCACAACTCCATTCACCCTCAAAGATGCTGAGTGTTCGGCGGGGGGAAGTCATGGCATTCATCCAATTACCATTGAGTTTCGAGGCAATGGATAAACTGTTCCATGCAGTCCCATTGAAGTGAATGGACGCTCAGCTTCTACGGGCAAATGCACTGACCACATGCCGAATGAAAAAACGATTTCTTGAAATCTCTGGCATTGTCACCACAGGAATGTATGAGAAGTTAACAAGGTTGAGTCAGTCGATTTGTGATAAGCAGCTAATTCTGAACAAAGTCGTCTTCGAGATGAATGTGTTTTAATGCATTTGTAGTCAGTGACATGTTACACAACCGTATATAATTAACCATTTAGTTTTTGACATTACAGGGGAAGCTGAGTTTCCCTTGCAGTCTTATGCCGCGTTCACACCGGGCGCGACGCGAGTGATGGTGGCGACAGGTTGTCATGTAATCCCTATGGAAGGATGCGTTGTGGCGCCACAAGAGTTCAAGCCATGCAACGTGATGTGATGGACGCGAATGAAGCGACGCGTTTGTGGCGCGATGTCACGTCGCGTTGCATTGCCCTCCTCCCCAAGTTGAAAAATCGGAACTTTTTCGTCTTGTCGCGCTGCAATGACCAATCAGGGACTGGATATGTAGTAACGTGGAGATGTCTGGAGTTTGAGTTGGATGTGAACATGTCCTGTCTCTGATAGCCAGCCTGTGAGCAGGACTTATGTCCCTTTTGCCCTTTATTTCACAATTATGACACAGTTTTTGGGGGAAGAGCGAGCAGCAGCCCTGCAGCAGCGGCAGCGGACAGTTTTCACGTGCGCACACAAGCGAGTTGTGAATGCGGCCGTCATCCAGGTGCAGCTCTTGCAGCAAATAATGAAACTCCCCGTGAGGATGTTGTGAACCCAGGGACAGTGCCGTTAGCGACGTTTGTGAGCTTTCCACAACAATTCAGTGCACAGCAACTCGCTCAGTGTGATCAAGGTCCATCATGTTAACTTCACTGACAACTGGAGCCGGCGAGCGGAATGGAAGCTCCTCCTATGTATTTGATGATGCACTGGGGCGAATTTTTGCAGTGACAGCAGAGCGACACACCGGGCGATGGTGGCCACGCAATGGACGCAAATTTGTGGCGTCGCGTTGCGCCCGGTATGAACACGGCATTAGAGAAATCGCCTCTGGCTATAACATAACAAAATGTGGAAAAAGTGAATCACTGTGAATAATTTTCCAGATGCCCTCTATATTAACAAACTGATTTTCATAACTTTAATGAACTTATTTGATCTAAACTGTAACATAACTCATTAAATTTTGGTGTGAAACTGTTGCAGTCTCATGCAATACTTTTAAAATTGTACATGTTGTTGTTAGCATTGTGAATGAAGAACCATCTCAAAATTTGAGTTTGTCGAGGTTGCTTTTCTTAACCGTATATCACACCATCCTGTGGGTCTCCTCTTTCCACCCTACATCTGACACATCAGCATATCATACTCCCATCTGTGCTCCTCAGGCCTCCCGTCTGCCCCTAAAAACCTCGTGGCCACCACCACCCAACTGTCCACTGGGAAACTCCTCCTCTCCTGGAGCCCACCTGAAGACACCGGCGGGCGCAATGACATCACCTACAGTGTAGAATGCTCGCAATGTGAGGACACTGTATGCCAGGTGTGTGGAGAGAAAGTCCGCTATGACCCGGCCAGCGCCGGCCTGACTGACACTAAGGTGTCGGTAAGTGAGCTGGATGCTCACCTCAACTACACGTTCACCGTAGAAGCTCACAGCGGTGTGTCTCAGTTTGCTCATTGGGATGCAAACAGACTGCCTTCCACCAGCGTGCTGACTACATCGCTGCACTACACAGGTGAGTGAAGCAGATATGAGGTTGGGGTGATCTGCAGTCATGACACATGTTATCTATGATACAGTGACAGCTGTGTGGAAAGAATGAATATTTTTAAATCAGTCTTAAAGTATCCCTCAGCAAGTATCTTCTACTTTTCCTCCACAGACCCACCCAAGATTACAACTATGCGCCTGGTGGAGAGGACACCCACCAGTTTGTCCCTGTCCTGGGCCATTTCACCCCGGCCACGGATCCAACCCCGCCCCATCCGCTATGAACTTAAGTATTGCAAGAAGGTAAGAGGGTGTAATACCCAAACTATAAGCGGGGGGCATCATTGTAGATATGACACAGTGTTTCGGGATTTAAAGCCAAAATGTGATTCTTAAACACCTTTTCTACAGGCGATCACATTTTACTCATGTTACTGCTCACACACACACACACACACACACACACACACACACACACACACACACACACACACACACACACACACACACACACACACACACACACACACACACACACACACACACACACACACACACACACACACACATCTTCAACCTCTTAGTCCAGTTAAAGTGGATATGACACTTAAAGACAACATAGTCTTATTACATGTAACAAAGGTTATATAATTCGGTCAACCAAAGGGTTTTGGGAAAATGGACGCGGTTCTCCCGTTATATACAACATTTGAACATCCCACCACTGAAAAATGTGCACGCCCTGTGATCTGCTTCCTGCTGAGCACCAAACCTGAAATACGTCACTGCCTGTAGACCGTATCGGCTGTGTGCCTGGCGGCCATTGTTTACACTTTTTTTAGCGGCAGAAACTTTGATTAAACACAGCTCTCAGGGACTTACTTGTTTGTTGATATGCCTGACCAGTGTGTCGCAGCATTTTGCACAAACACAAGGGCGAAAGGTTTTAGCCTTTTCAAGTCCAGGCAGATTGATCGAAAGCCACGGTGTTGTGCAATGCACGAAATGTCAGGCTGCCGCTCGCTCCGCTTGTACACCCGCATTTGCTCCCGACAGCAGACACTTTCCTCTACCATCTCCATGTTCTCGCACCGCTCACAGGAACACATAAAATGTCAACCGCAAATAATATGTTCACAATAATCTTGAAATTGTCAAGGAACTTGTAAAAATATCATGTTTACTGTTGTTTTCGTCGATCTTTTTCTAAACTTTCGCCGTTTATTTCCTATTCTTTCATGAAAATAACGTAACTAAACATGGATGAATGCAATGCCGAAGGTAATGATGGTGGTCCGCAAGTAGTAGCTACACTATCGCGGCTCCGGAAAAATGACAAAGGCAGTAAACAGACGCTAGAATTGAAAATGCTATAATTATAGTGTTAGAAACAGCGGCAACAAAAATCAAAGCTTCCCTTACCATTCCGTATTCTGCAGCCTTTCAAAATCCATCGGAATTGGCACGTCTCTTGCCTCTACTTCGGCTCCTCCATAAGCACCGTCGGCATTATTTTCGCTGCCAGAATGCTCCTGGTTTGAATGTTCACGGCTCCCATCCGTAGGGTCTAATCACTGCTGCAACATCCTCAGGATCCGAGTCAGTCTCGAGTCAGCAAAAACACTGTAACCAGAGCAAAAACAGTGGACAAGAGACAGGAGTCTGAAACAATAACAAAAGTCTGTAACATGGAAAACAAATCCTGTAACATAGCACGCTAGATAGTACAGAAGGAATAGAACAGAAATAACTCTGACACAACATTTGACCAAAGCAGAAACACAGACGTCAAAACTTTGAATTTGTGCTTGTTGATCAAATCAGAGTAATAGGTCTGTTTTGTAGCCAGTAGTGCATTCTTTGTTGGGGAAAGTGTAGGAGCACGGACCCACAACAGGGGGCGCAAATGAACGGACAATGGATAAAGCCAAATACAACACTTTACAACAGATTACAATAGTGAGTCAAATACAAGATGTCATGTGGGCAGGCTCGAAGATAGGAGACATCAGTCCGAAGTCGAACCGGAACCACACGATTTCCTCCGCCACCAAACCCCGGGAATACTGGAGCCGCCAAGTCCCGAACTCCCAGGTGGCCACTGCCTCCGCGTGTCGGATCTGGTACTGCTGGCGAGGAGCAAACACAGTTAGAAGTGGGTGCGTGTGCACCCAGCAATACGTACGGTGGAAAACCACCTCCTCCTCTCGTCGAATAAAGAGTTCACAAAAAACGCTCAAGCAACAAAGGGTTATTATCTCACAACCAGCTGAGGTACGTTACCTTCAAGGTAGAACGATATCTCGGCAAAGAGGTGGAGATGTCGTCTGGCTGATATACCAATGCTGATCCTGTTGAGTGGTGACAGCTGTCAAGGATGATGAGCGTCAGCTGTCACCCTGGCTGCTCCTGTTAGGCGGCAGCGCCCTCTGGTGCCTGGAGCCCGCACTCCAGGCAGGGCGCCCTCTGGTGGTGGTGGGCCAGCAGTACCTCCTCTTCAGCGGCCCACACAACAGGACCCCCCCCTCAACGGGCGCCTCCTGGCGCCCGACCAGGCTTGTCCGGGTGGCGGCGGTAGAAGTCGGCCAGGAGGGCCGGGTCCAGGATGAAGCTCTTCTTCACCCAGGAGCGTTCTTCGGGGCCGTACCCCTCCCAGTCCACCAGATACTGGAAGCCCCGGCCCATCCGTCGGACATCCAAGAGCCGGCGCAGAAGCGCTGCCGGACAACTGCCACGGTTCTTCGCACCCCTGGATGACAGGAGAGCTTAGAGCCGTGACAGAAGTCCAGGACTGCAGCCCTAGCTTCTGGTGGGACGTATAGTTTGTTCTTCGGCCCGGTTCCGGGGTCCGGGCTTCGTGCCAGGGCCTCCCGGACGGTTCTCTCGACGTCCCAGGTGAGGGTGGCCACGATAGCGGACTCTGGGATGATGGGTTCCGGTGGATCCGACAACTCCGTTTTGACTTCGTCTTCATGTACCCGGGACAAGGCATCCGATCTCTGATTTTTGGTCACGGGACGGTAGGTGATCCGGAAGTCAAAACGGCCGAAGAACAGTGACCAGCGGGCTTGCCTGGGATTCATCCGCTTGGCGGTCCTGATATACTCCAGGTTCCGGTGGTCAGTGAAAACCGTGAATGGCACGGTCGTTCCCTCCAACAGATGTCTCCACTCTTCAAGAGCCTCTTTCACCGTAAGGAGTTCTCGATTGCCGACGTCATAGTTCCGTTCGGCCGGGGTCAACCTGCGGGAAAAATAGGCACACGGGTGAAGGACCTTATCGGTCTTCCCGCTCTGGGAGAGCACAGCTCCTATCCCTGAGTCCGAGGCGTCCACTTCAACCACCAACTGGCGACTAGGATCGGGCTGCACCAGAACAGGTGCAGACGAGAAGCGCCGTTTCAACTCCTTGAACGCGGCATCGCAACGATCCGACCAGGTGAAGGGGACTTTTGGTGAGGTCAGGGCTGTCAGGGTGCTAGCTACCTGACTATAGCCCTTAATGAACCTCCTGTAGAAATTAGCAAAGCCGAGGAACTGTTGCAGCTTCCTACGGCTAGTGGGTTGGGGCCAGTCTCTCACCGCCGCAACCTTGGCCGGATCAGGAGCGACGGAGTTAGGGGAAATGATAAACCCCAGGAAGGACAAAGAAGTGCGGTGAAACTCGCACTTCTCGCCCTTCACAAACAGCCGGTTCTCCAACAACCGCTGCAGGACCTGACGTACATGCCGGACATGAGTCTCAGGATCTGGAGAAAAGATGAGTATATCGTCCGGATATACGAAGACGAATCGGTGCAGGAAGTCCCGCAAGACGTCATTAACTAATGCTTGGAACATCGCGGGAGCGTTTGTAAGACCGAACGGCATGACCAGGTACTCAAAGTGACCTAACAGGGTGTTAAATGCCGTCTTCCACTCGTCTCCCTTCCGGATCCGAACCAGGTGATACGCATTTCTAAGATCAAGCTTGGTGAATATCTTGGCTCCATGCAGGGGCGTGAACACAGAATCCAACAAGGGTAAGGGGTATCGGTTACGAACCGTGATTTCGTTCAGCCCCCTGTAATCAATGCATGGACGTAGTCCGCCATCTTTTTTCCCCACAAAAAAGAAACCCGCACCCATCGGGGAGGTGGAATTCCGGATCAACCCGGCAGCCAAAGAGTCCCGGATGTAGGTCTCCATTGATTCGCGCTCAGGTCGTGAGAGGTTGTACAGCCTGCTGGACGGAAACTCAACGCCTGGAACCAAATCAATGGCACAATCATACGAGCGGTGCGGGGGAAGGGTGAGCACCAGATCCTTGCGAAACACCTCCGCAAGGTCATGGTACTGCACCGGCACCGTCCCTAGATTGGGCGGGGCTCTGACCTCCTCCCTGGCCTGGGAACCGGGAGGAACTGAGGAACCTAAACATACCTGATGGCAGGTCTCGCTCCACTGAACCACTACCCCGGACGGCCAATCGATCCGGGGATTGTGTTTCAACATCCAAGGGAACCCTAGAATCACACGGGAGGTGGTCGGAGTTACAAAAAACTCGATCTCCTCCCGGTGATTTCCCGACACCACCAGGGTTACTGGTGGTGTCTTGTGAGTGATTGGAGGGAGTAGGGAGCCATCTAGTGCCCGCACCTGCACAGGCGAGGTAAGCGCCACCAGAGGGAGCCCTATCTCCCTGGCCCATTTGCTGTCTAGCAAATTCCCTTCAGAGCCCGTGTCCACCAGTGCTGGGGCCTTCAGGGTTAAATCCTCATAAAGGATTGTAACTGGGAGTCGTGTGGCGATGTGGGTGTGTCCCACGTGAATGTCTCGGCCCACCCCTAGCCCAGTTTCTAGGGGCGGGCGTTGGTGTTTAACCGCTCGGGGCAGTCTCTTAGCTGATGCTCTATCGAGCCACAAACAAAACACGCTCCGCGGGCCAGCCTCCTCTGTCTATCTGGTGCCCTAAATGTGGCCCTGCTCGTGTCCATAGCTTCGTCAGCAGGGGGAGCTGTGACCACACATGGCGTGGGGGCCGTGGAGCGTGGGGAGGGCGGAACGCGATCAGAACCGGAAGGGAGAGGGACGGCGCGTGCCCGGCCACGCCCTTCGTCTCGTTCCCGACGGCGTTCTTCTAACCGATTGTCTAATCGTATGACGAGATCGATAAGCCCGTCTAAATCCCGCGGTTCGTCCTTAGCCACCAGGTGCTCCTTTAGAACCAATGACAGTCCGTTTACAAAGGCGGCGCGGAGGGCAGTGCTATTCCAGCCGGACCTCGCAGCCGCGATGCGGAAGTCGACTGCATAGGCAGCTGCGCTCCGGCACCCCTGTCTCATTGACAGCAGCACGGCTGAAGCGGTCTCTCCTCTATTTGGGTGATCGAACACTGTTCTGAACTCCCTCACAAACCCATCTTATGTCTGAAGGAGCCGTGAATTTTGCTCCCAGAGCGCTGTAGCCCAAGCGCGTGCCTCACCACGAAGCAGATTTATCACATAAGCTACTTTGCTAGCATCAGTCGCGTACATGACGGGACGCTGTGCGAAGACGAGCGAACACTGCATAAGGAAATCCGCGCACGTCTCCACACAGCCTCCGTACGGCTCTGGAGGGCTTATGTATGCTTCCGGGGAAGGTGGGAGGGGTCGTTGAACGACCAGTGGAACGTCACTGTTACGCACAGGGTCGACGGGAGGGAGAGCCGCAGCGGCGAGAGCCTCCACCCTGCGGTTCAGGAGGACGTTCTGCTCGGTCATCAAATCCAACCGAGTCGTGAAAGCGGTGAGGATCCGCTGCAACTCACCGATCACCCCTCCTGCGGACGCCTGTGCGCCCTGTTCTTCCATTGGCCGTTCAACAGCCGGTTGACGCCCCTCGGGATCCATGACGCTGCCGAGATATCCTGTTGGGGAAAGTGTAGGAGCACGGACCCACAACAGGGGGCGCAAATGAACGGACAATGGATAAAGCCAAATACAACACTTTACTGTTGTGAAAATGCACAACAACAACAACAGATTACAATAGTGAGTCAAATACAAGATGTCATGTGGGCAGGCTCGAAGATAGGAGACATCAGTCCGAAGTCGAACCGGAACCACACGATTTCCTCCCCCACCGAACCCCGGGAATACTGGAGCCGCCAAGTCCCGAACTCCCAGGTGGCCACTGCCTCCGCGTGTCGGATCTGGTACTGCTGGCGAGGAGCAAACACAGTTAGAAGTGGGTGCGTGTGCACCCAGCAATACGTACGGTGGAAAACCACCTCCTCCTCTCGTCGAATAAAGAGTTCACAAAAAACGCTCAAGCAACAAAGGGTTATTATCTCACAACCAGCTGAGGTACGTTACCTTCAAGGTAGAACGATATCTTGGTAAAGAGGTGGAGATGTCGTCTGGCTGATATACCAATGCTGATCCTGTTGAGTGGTGACAGCTGTCAAGGATGATGAGCGTCAGCTGTCACCCTGGCTGGTCCTGTTAGGCGGCAGCGCCCTCTGGTGCCTGGAGCCCGCACTCCAGGCAGGGTGCCCTCTGGTGGTGCTGGGCCAGCAGTACCTCCTCTTCAGCGGCCCACACAACATTCTTATAGTCTAGAATACCATCGCCCCACGCAAGATGGAATACTTCTAGTTTTGAACTATGCCATTTTCACTCTAGACCTCTGCCCTTATGCTCAAGGCCATGTAAGTAATCAAGGAGCCAAGGCGACTTTGTTTTGGGGGGTGGGTGTGATTTTAATATAGGTGGAGTGATCATGTCTGCTGTGGTTGTGAGTGCTGAGTTTAAGCTGTCCACAAGGCTGTCTACTAAATGGTCATTTTCCAAAAGTGACACTAAGATATCATGCAATCTGCCTCCAAGTTCAATTGTAATTGAACAGGTGATGTGTCACCATAATGATAAATAAGGCTCTTGTTCCAGTAAACATGGCAACAAGTCTGTAAACGTAATAAGTGAGTGATCAGAGACCACTGACAC
This sequence comes from Thalassophryne amazonica, assembly GCF_902500255.1. NCBI lineage: Eukaryota > Metazoa > Chordata > Actinopteri > Batrachoidiformes > Batrachoididae > Thalassophryne > Thalassophryne amazonica. The sequence continues at coordinate 33,787,602 of NC_047108.1, read as the reverse complement.
AAGAGGCATGAAATAAATTTACAGTACAAATACATTTATGCTGCATACTGTAGTTGTTAACTTCTTTTCTGGTTAACTGTACTAACCAGCTAGTTCATAATCAGTGTGTTCATTAGCAGTGGTGGGCAAAGCTAACCAAAAAGTTAGCTTCGATAACCATTAATAAGGTAACTGAAAAGTTATATTTTATGACAATAAACCGATAAACTGCTAAAAAATGTATCTTTATTACAGATAACCGATAACTATTAGTATTGATTTGGATGTCGCCACATCAGATTACACTGTTGGCTTCTGATAAATCAGTTTCACTTTATGTGTCGCAGGGGCTGCTGGGTAAATTCAAGTATCACAAACACAAAGAAAACATGAAAAATGAATAAAGAAATTAAAAAACAAAACAAAACTGTCATCATCTTTCAAAAGCGGTAAAACACAGTATTAGAAGTCACAGTTGATCTCGGTATTAGATACACCATCATTTACGAGCGAAAAGCTGCTGCTTTTTTCGCATGCTTTGAACCCTGCGGCTTAAACAACCGAAATACGTCCATTAATGCATTGATTGGCAGATTAAAATACACGTAGTAAATATAAATTCTTACCTGTTACTTTCAGTGGGATTCATCTGAATAAATAATCCACATAAAGCCTCCCTTTTAAAAAGAAATCCAAAACAGTGTCTAAACGTGAAGAAAAGTCCCTTGGTACACACAGCTGCTCTGTGAGAACTCCCCTCCCCCAACCGTGTCTTGGCAATTAAATTACAGCCACAAAGAAATAAAATAAAAAATGTTAAAATTAATCTGTTTTGTTTTTGTGTCCGCAGCACATTGGCTTAGTGGTTAGCACTGTTACCTCACAGTAAGAAGGTCATGGGATCGATTCCCACCTGTGGCCTTTCTGTGTGGAGTTTGCGTGTTCTCCCCGTGTTTACGTGGGTTCTCTCCGGATGCTCCGGCTTCCTCCCACATCCAAAGACATGCGGGTTAGGTGGATTTTAATCTTTAAATTGTCTGTAGGTGTGCGAGTGGTTGTGACTGTGTTTGTTTGTCTATATGTGACCCAGTGACAGACTGGTGTCCCCTCCTGGGTGTACCCCGCCTCGTGCTCTATGACTGCTGGGATAGGCTCCAGCCCCCGTGACCCTTAATTGGACTAAGTGGTTGAAGATGAGTGTGTGCATTTTTATGATGAGTGGACAACTCACTGTAACGTCCAAAGTGAACCTGAACTACACTACCCACAATGCTCCCTGTGTCGACCTGCCAGTCACGTTTTGCGCTTAATGATGACATCATCAGCAAGCGACAGGCAGCCAGTCTGCAAAAACACACAACAGACGAACTAAAATGTTTGATTTTAGGGTTTACAAACGTTTTTGACCGTTAAACTTTGCTCACTTTACCAGCAAAAAAAAAAATGTTATCGGAACTAAAAGATAATTGGTCCGATGATGGTTTTAAAACTTATCTGAAAAGCTAATCCGATAGAAAAACTTTAGCTTTGGATTAACTGAACTGTGCCCAGCACTGTCCATTAGATCATGTTAGGATAGTTAGTGTTTTTGCAGAATCCATTAACGCTACACTCATGACATTCAATCAGCACCCACAGCAGATCCTGCAAAATGTGTGTGCATCATAAAACCTCTATCCCCGCCCATTTTATATGAGCCTAGAGAACTTTTAAAATTTGTGTCGTCATTCTACAGCATGACTACAGGCAACATTAGTGAGTCATATCGAGACTTGACCCACCAGTAATTGTAAAAAAAAAAGTTTTATCTGGAATTCTCCTCTGATATACCCAGTGGTGGGCACAGTTCCTCGAATCTGCTAATTAGCGAAGCTCTCAGCCCTCCCCCAGCAGAAGATGGCTGGCTGGCTGGCTGGCTGGCTGGCTGGCTGGCTGGCTGGCTGGCTGGCTGGCTGGCTGGCTGGCTGGCTGGCTGGCTGGCTGGCTGGCTGGCTGGCTGGCTGGCTGGCTGGCTGGCTGGCTGCAAAAAAGTGAAATTTATTTTCCGCATACAGACATGGCAGGAGACATGAAACGCAAAGCACTTTTCACTTATGGTTTCATTTATAAACTAAACTAATTATGGACAGTTTATATACATTAACATTAACAACACTGTCAATTTTACAAAGTATTTACAAAGTAAAAATACTGCACATATCTTTTAAAATAATGCGCTAATTCTGAAGGTTTGAGCATTAACCGACACATGTGCCAGAAGGAATTATGGGAAATGAGTGTCCTCTCATCACCCCCCCCCCCCGCCCCGTCAAATCGCATATAACACTGCCATCTACTGGATGGGAGTGTGAATTAATGACAGATACAAGATTTCCAGCAGTTGTTTGACTAGTTCCTTTGATGTTCAGACCAAATTAACATGAATTAGCATATTTTGAGCCCTCCTATTGTTCTCTATTTTAATGTTATTCCTGGGGTATACTGTATCAGAGGAGAAACCCACATGAAACATTTTCTTTTGTAATTAGTGGTGGGCTGGAGCCTTAAATTGACTGGACTACTCTTTCATTCCTCACATCATAGAACAACATAACAACAAAATAATCATCAGATAGCGTTATTTTCCCTTTGCAGTGTTAAAAAAAGTTGTCTGGTGGTGTTGGTTACACCGTGCAAAAAAGTGTCCAAAGGTACATACATCCAAACCAGTTATTGCTCTCAAAAACACTCTTCATTTACAGACCAAGTCAGTGATGTCAAAAACAAAAAGGATCAAAGTGCAATTAATTAAGATTTTTAATTAATTGCACTGTACACACTATAGCTGCTGTAATTAATTATTCTAAATTAATGCATGATTTAGCAGTCATAATGTCTTGTAATTGAAGATAATTTGGGCCTTGTTGGTGTAACATGCTAAATTTGGGCTCCGTCTGCAAAATAGTGTGAAGAAACGGGAAACTTCATCCAGTGTTGTTTATGAGGATTTTATAGATTATTTAAATGTTGATGTGACTATATTTCTTGTTATCATTTCCACCTATCAGGACCACGTGGGCGAGTGTATATCAGCTGTTATTCTTGTGATGTTTCTGTGTTCTCTGTAGCTACAGTGATAAGAAATAAATTGGACTATGGAAACAAGAGCCATTGTGGAACAAATTCTACTTTTCCTTCCTTCATGATCTTCACAGGATGATAACTTGGATGTGACCACTTACACTGTGCTGATCCTCGAAAAGAACTCAGTGCAGATCAGCGACCTGACCCCGGCCACTGCCTACCTGTTCAAGGTGCAAGCCCTCAGCAATGACGGCAACACTGGAGGGTTGAGTCTGGAAGAACAGTTTGAGACCTCATCTGAAGGTAGCGAGGAGAATTACCGTTCATGACACTGTTGGACTGTGAGTTTATCAGATGCCTGTCTATAATATTTGATGTTCCTTCTCTTTTTTTCCAGCTCAGAATAACATACCAATCATCTTCGGTGCTGCAGTTGGAGGAGCGGCCATGTTGGTCATTGTGATCGCGGTCCTCTTCCTACACAAACGGTTAGTAGCTGCCCCTTGGTTTACCTTACATCAGCAGCACTGAGGTTAGGCTGCAGACAGCTGTTGTCTCACAGATAATCACACCATTCACACTTTAACCGTTTACCATTTATAAAATCACATTTTATTTGTCTTATGTGACTGTTCTGGTTCAACAGCACTTCAACACTGGTATTACACTGTGCACTACAATCAAATCAGATCATTTTGCTTTAAAATACTGATTTAAACCCTGTGATTGACTAGCATGCAGTCCATAGTACCTTGCGTCTCACCCAGTGGCTGTTGGAATAGGCTTCACCCTATGGATGGATGGATGGATGGATGGATGCTGATTTGAGTACAAACAGATTGTTTACTAGTAAAAGACTATTTTAAGACTATTGTGACAGTAAAGTTTTTTCCCACATTCAGTGTTAACCTATTGCTACATTTCCACTTAAATTCGTGATTCTCTCTGTCAAGTTGCCACTATCTTCATTATTTGTCAATCCACACATCGTAATAATGGAAAGCTTCGGCCAATAAATTTCAATGTTTGATGAAATGTAATGTGTTTAGTTGGGGGAAGTCACTAATGCCGGTTCACACGGCAGGATAATTAGGCCGATATCGGACCCGATCTTCCCCTTCCAGGAATCTTAAGGACACCCCGACAATCGTGATGACGTTAAAGATAATCTCATCAGATATTCCTCTCATGTGTGGTGTGTTAAGAGTGCTCTGATCTGCTCAGAAGGACGTCAGGAGCGCTCCGATCGCAAATCGGGGATAATCAACATGTTGGATTGTCTTGGCCCGATATCGCAGTGTGTGTTGTGTCCTCCAACCACAAACGAGCATGCAGCCTGCTGAATGTGATGTGTAGCCAATCAGGAAGCGAGGTGACGGACACACAGAGCGGAATCCAAAATCAGAACAGCTGTTATGGCGCACCAGAAAATCCGATGGTCGTGCTGTCTCCACTCCTTTAAAGAACGCCTTTTCTTTTTCTTTTTGTGTCGTTTTTTCCCCTCTGTTTTAAATACGAGGTCTGTTAGAAAAGTGTCCGACCTTTTTATTTTTTGAAAAAGGAGAGGTACAAGGAGCGGTTTAAAGACGGCAGCACAACACCTCTTCCACCATTCGGAAGATTCAGACGGCTTTCGTGGCTTTTCAGTCGTGTGACTATCCGAGAAATTGTGGAATAGCTGGGCATGTCACAACATGTCCTGTGAGACTTCAACGCGGTGGCGCTTTTGTTCTGCCATCAGCTTCATGCCGATGAATTTCGCCGCCACTCTTTTCATGGCAAAATCTTCTGTCACAGTGGAATGTGCCGAAAAAGTGCTGATGTCCACCTCTTCCACAATTTCTCGGATAGTCACATGACGGTCCCACATCACCACAGAGTTCACTTTGGAATGATCCGGTCATTTCAGCGTGTTGATGGCTGACCGGAGCACGGCGCACTCTCCACCGTTGTGCAGACGTCTTTAAACCGGTTGTACCGCTCCTTAATCTGTGTGATGCCCATAGCATCGTCACCGAATGCCGTCTGAATAATCCGAATGGTTTCCACCTGGCTGTCGCCCAGTTTCTGACAAAATTTGATGCAGTCACGCTGCTCCAGTCGTTCCGCCATTTCCTTGCAAAGAAAAAACGACGAGAGACTCCACCCATCCTCACACAAAGGCTGCTTACAAGCAAATGACGCAACCGACAGGTGTGAAAAAAATCATGCATGCGCATTAAGGTTCAAGGTTGGCTCCTGCAAGCACATGTGATTCAAATCCATCAGGTTTTTGCAGAAAATAAAAAGGTCGGATACTTTTCTAACAGACCTCGTAGTCCACAAAGTATCTCCGTTTGTTTACTCTGAAGTCACCTTTAATTTTTAAAGATTTCCTGTCTGACCTGGGAATATTTGTGTGTGAATTCTGCTCGTGTGTGGTGTGTTGACTTCACTGTGTGGCTGTGCACCACACACTGTACGACTAAACCTGTTAGATCTATGACTTATTATCTCCATGTGTGTGGTCTCTCAGGTTTTAGAAAGCTACAGATAATTTTATAATCCTTCCATGTGAACCAGGCTTAAGCAGAAGTGTTTGGCGATGCCAATACCTTTGCCAGAGAGTGAAGGTACACGTCTTCAGTGTCCTGGTGCTCCCTGTCTTACTGTCTTACTTGTGAGACATGAATGCTAACCAGAGATCCAAGGTGACGACTAGATGTCTTTGGTACTTGGTCTCTTCACAGGATCTTTGGGTACCACTGGAATTCATTTGTATCAAATGAATGGTTAACTAGTGAGACTTAGGTGGGGTTACCACTTGCACTGTGAGGGAACATCAGATAGAGCATTTTGGCCATGTGATGCATTTCTCTGGGTGTGGTCTAGCACATGTGCACATAAAACATAGCGCTAAATAGCACTAAAAGTGTTTCTTTGGGTCATAATGATATGGGAACCACTATATAGATATAAAGCACCTAAAGGTGCTCTATAGCACCAAAAGTGCTGCCTTTGTGTTGAGGATTCCTCAAAGAAGGCCAAGCGGATGTTCACTTTTCATGTGGTTGCAATAGATAGATGACTCTTTTAGAGTGGTGGGGTGGACCAATTATCTGGCACTGCACCACTGCATGCTCCCAGACCTGACCTATATTCTTGAATTGTTGGATAACAAGTCCGAGATCAATTTTAGGCTAATTGGTACCACTTAAGGGGACTTAACAAAATGTACAATCCAGTCTCAGTTTGCCCCATGGCCTATACTGAAATGTGTGGCCATTCTGGGGTGGCAGCTACAGCAAGGTAGGTGTCAGTGAGGTCAACATTTAAAGGTGCTCCAATCATATTGAAAAGGATACCACATTATTTGTATTTATGATTGATTGTCCTGGAGTCACGGGGTAGAAACAGAAAAACTGGTTACAAAGATCCATTTCAGTTTCAGGTCAAAAGTTAAAGTTGCTCCAAGTTTGGTAAAAAGAAAAAGAAAAAGAGATGCACATTATTGGCTGAGTTAACATGATTAATAAATGGAATAGTTTTAACTGTGTTGAATGGTTGATCTCCAATGTAATGGTCAAACAAGGTCCTTTGGATTCTATGATATATGACATGTTAACCCATAACTTGATAAAGAAGCATAACAGATGGTGCAGACGGTTTTAAAATCCTATTAGATCTTTTTTTTTTCTTACCAAATTTGGTAACTTTAACTTTTGATCTCTTTAGAAATTGAAACTGACATTTGAAACTATTTTTGCTGTTTTTATCGCATAACTCCATAACAATCAATCAGAAATACTGCAAAGTGTAACTTTTTGGAATATTTGTCATCAGACAAATAACAGTACACTTTTCAAGATGACTGGAGCATTTTTAGATATTGACCCCTGTGTGATCCTTCATTGATCCAAACCTGGCTATATCTGCCACCCTGGGATGGCCACCATGTATTTTTGTGTAGGTCATGGTACACTGAGGCTGGATTGTAAGCGTTTTTGAGTCCCTTTAAGTGGTACCGAAGAGGTGCTTAGCCTACGGGCTAAGAAGCTGTTTAACTATGAGAGGGAGGGAGACTAGCACCACATGAGGAGTAGCAGGTTCTAACTGTTATTTGTCAGTTGTGTATTTTCTATTATTCTGGCTGTCATTTTTCAAAAATGAGTTGAGTCCATTGTGGATAAAACCCATTATTAACCTTTATTTAACCAGATAAAAGCCCCTTGAGCTCTAAACCTCTTTTGCAAGGGTGACCTAGCCAAATGAGGCAGCAACACACACCATAAGAAAAGTTAATAACATTTAAGATAACATTAAAATAAATAAAATATAGTCATAAATAAATCATATTAGTCAACAGACATGTTTGCATACATGACACTTGAAATTTACTTTCAAATGCCTGTTTATACATTTAGTACAAACAGTATGGCTACTGGTGTTCCACCACTAAATTACTTCATCAAGTAAAAAGCTGTGGTGCGACCACTGTCAGTCAGAATTCACCCGCCGTCTCCTGCTTCCTCTCTCATTCTTTTGCCTTTCCTTTGTGGGGCCTCCAGTGGCCTCTCTCCTCACCTCTCTCTTTCTCTTCCTTTTAGACAACCCTCACTTTCTCTTTATCTGGATCTGTGTCCCAGTACTCACCAGGGAGGAATTTGTGTTGAATGCATCTTGTCATTGCTCAATGGCTATATTCTACTGAGTGTTGGAGGCTTTGAAAGGAAATTTGTCCAAAGTGGTGCATTGTTGGCGATAAGAGGCATTTGGCTCCATCTTTACTCACCCGTTGGAACTTTGTAAAGGTGACCCAGGTCTGTACTGTAGCCGACGGTCTGTCCACGTCCCACCCCACCCCTCCGCGCCACCAGCCCGCCCGCCTGTCTGTCTTTCTTTAAGTCGGCTTTGCAAACACAGTCTATCATCAGCCTTTATCAAAGAGCCGCTTCTCACTGAATAAACGCCTTGCAGCAGTACTGGGAGCCTTTGGAAAGCCTGAAAACTTCTTAAAATGGTTACAAAGGTTGCTATGAGCTATTGATATTCAAGTGGGAAAATAATTTTAAAAAGGAAGCGCCATTGTTTGATATATTAATGCACAGTTCTTTTTATTTAGAAAGGGAAATTCTCACACAAGGCAAGGACCAGAGGACACCTACTTCTCCAGCTCAGGTAAACACAAACCCTTCTCGTGTCTGGGACACTTTATGCTCATGACAACACTTGTATTTTTAATTTACAAGTGTTTGTTTTGCAGAGCAACTGAAGCCTTTGAAGACATACGTGGATCCACATACATATGAGGATCCCAATATAGCCGTCCTGAAGTTTGCCACTGAGATCCACCCCAGCCACATAACCAAACAGAAAGTCATTGGAGCTGGTGAGTGACATCCTGTTGGAACGATTTGCTTCAGAGATTAAAGCTGAGATGTTGAAAGATTTTCCCAATCCCCATTTTCACTGTTTAGATTCTTGCCTTTTCCGCAGTTTAACAGGTTGAGTGACAGCAGTTACTTACTGAGATTAATATTTGTGCAGCTGAAAACTCATACAACAAGTTTAGATATTTTGTTGTGTGGCAACTCTTGGCTTACATACCCGTATTTTGACTCATGCTGACAAGAATATTCACACGTGAAATGAAACTATTGCAGGCACCATTTTGGTAGGATATCAAAGCACTTCCTCAGGCTACTGAGATCTTTCATTTACGATACATTTATTCAAGTGTGGCCACCTTTACCCTTTGAACCATCAGCTTTTTTCCCCCAATGTCCTCTCCCTCTGGAGTTCCCACAACCTCCCCCTCCACCACTCCTGTGACAGCTGATTCCCATGCTCCCACACCACAGGCCATCCACCAGTTACACAACATGTAACCAGTCCACACCTCTGTGTCAAGTCCTACAGCTAAACAACTTGACAGGCTTCCTTATTTTTCACCATGTAGCTGGAGAACGAAGATGTATGAAGCCACTTCACTCTCACATCCCATTTGTAATCAGTTGTCCTGTTGGTGCTGTTTGCCTGCAGGAGAGTTTGGTGAAGTTTACCGGGGTATTCTGAAGGCACCAGGTAGGAAAGAGACTGCAGTGGCTATTAAGACCCTGAAACCAGGCTACACAGAGAAACAGAGGCAGGACTTTTTGAGTGAAGCCTCCATCATGGGCCAGTTCTCCCACCAGAACATAATTCGTCTGGAGGGGGTGGTCACCAAATGTAAGGACCTTTGTTAGCTTTCCTGTCATTATTATTGCTTCACTTTTAGGATTGTTAGGAGATGAGTAATACATGTGTATGTTTTACAGTTAAACACGCCATGATTGTGACTGAGTATATGGAAAACGGAGCGCTGGACAGGTACCTCAGGGTAAGTCCACTACAGAAAGCTTTTTCTGTAGCCACCTTGACACTTGCATGAATTTGAGCCACGTGCTGGCACGCGATCTTGCGTACCAAAGAGCAAATTCATCATAAACTGTTCTAAGCTGTGCATTTTGAAATGTTCAAAATTTCTGGCACACATAAATTTCGTGCCACTTGCGTGAACTAGTCGTAAACATTGTGCAACCTATTTGCAAACACTGCGTGTCACAGCGCATCTGAATCCGAAATTAGATTATGAAGAGATGTTTCATTTATGATAAGCATAACTTTTCAGATACATTATCTAAGGAATGAAAATGCAACTGTTTTATGAATCCATTACAATATATATTGTAGCAGGCAGCACGGTGGATTAATGGTTAGCAGTGTTGCCTCACAGCTATAAGGTCTTGGGTTCGATTCCCACTTGTGGCCTTTCTGTGTGGAGTTTGCATGTTCTCCCCATGTTTGTGTGAGTTTCCTCCAGGTGCTCCGGTTTTCTCCCACATTTAAAGACATGCAGATTAGGTGAATTGGAAACTTTATAATTGTAAGAGATCTTGATCTCAGTGGGACTAACCTGGTTAAATAAAGGTGAAATAAATAAATAAATGATATGAGACAAAATTCCAAATGTGTTCTCCACCGCACAATGAGCACAAGACAACCTGTAGTTGCAGATACTTTCTCTGATTTTGGGAGCGATGAGAGAATGTTTTCATCAGCCAAGTTCTGAGAGCAAATGTGTCATCGGCTACAAAATGATATGGCACAGGCTTTATTTTATATAGTGTGGTGTCAAGCGGGACGCATTGCGGGACGCAATTATGCGGCAGTGTGGGGATCAAATTTGTGCAAGTGTCAAGGTGGCATATGATGAGGTTGTTTTAGTGCTTTTTAGGAGGATCTTTCAAAAGTTAATACGCCAATTTTCAGAAAACCTGTTAAGACTGTTGTGTCATAACTTGAAAAAGAAGTCCTATATAGCCCTAAGTCCCATCCCCACTTCCCCAAAGCTTCTGTACCATGAAGCAAATGAGAGTCGGTGGTTTTCCTTGGATGGGATGCCAATCCAAAGCAGATGACTTCCCCAGCTAAAGGCTGTGCCATTTACAGCAATTTGGACTGAGACAATGCAGATGAAGACATGAGCTGGGATCAAACCCAGGTCTGTCCATTTGAAATCCAGCTCCTTATCCCACTGGGCTTCCTGCTCAGTGCACTTCACAGAGATGACATTATATTTTCAGATGTAGCCACAGCAAAGTGGAACAAACTAACTTATTTTGACTATCCCAGAAAGTTCAGTTTGTCAGATTGGGAACCTGTTGGATGAATAAACTAATTGTCACAAGGCTGCTCAGTTTCTGTAGCAGCGGCTGCAGGGGGTTTTGTCCATTCCCATCAACTGTCTTCTCTGTGTCCTGTCCTTAGTAGCTACTCCGCACGCTCCACACAATTAAAAAAGTTATGCTGTATTCGTTGCACTAAATATTGTGAGTAACATGTTAAACAGAATACATTTGTACAGGATTTTCTATTTGCTGTAGAGGCTGAAAGCACCGTGTACACTTTTGTTTTAACTGAATAAATTTTGGAGTCTGTGCTGTGTTAAATGTATATGTAGGCTGAACTTGAGAAGATAAGTTGAGATAAGATTTCCAGTGATTCAACGAACACAGCATCAAGTGTTTTTTGTGTCATTATCCCAAATAACTGAGCTGTGGATTTATGTTGAGCCATATGTGTGTTAGAAAATGTATCGCTGTAGTGAGAAGAAATTTCTTCTTACTACATAAATTCATTGTTTTTGTAGCAGCAGTTCACATGAATTTACATGAATGTAAATTCATGTGAACTTGTGACCTCTGCTTCTCCTTAATGCAGTTTGTGGAAATTCTAATTCAGTAATGTTGAGTTGTGGTCAGGGGTGGATTAGAGTAACTTTGGGCCCCTGAGCTACTATGGAAACCCCATAATAATCATAAAATGTGGATGAATCACGTTCAGTTCAAACTCCGACCACTTCAAGACATTAAAACAACTGAAAGCATCCATTCAAACTAAATTCTGTTTTGTAAATTTTATTTACGAAACTTAAAAAAATATTATTGCTTCCTGATGTGCATCATTTCCCATCATGCAGTGAGACAGTGTTCTATTCAACTACTGGTATACTATAAGCTGGTAGTGACAGTATTGATTATTTTGTGTTGTCTTTCTGTTCGTATTCTTATGTGCGCTGTCCACATTTTGGTGGACAGTAATGTGACTTTGGGTCCTGACTGGTCTTCAGTTCAGACACACCAGTGCATTGATCCATACCTGATTCTGGTTATTGATTGATCCAAGTGGTACTTCAGTCACAGCTCCAGCAGAGTTTTTATTCAACATTTTGAGACCCTCAGTGAGCTCTATGAAGTGTTAACAGCTGTAGTTTCTTTACACAGTTTCACCTGTGTACCTAAACAGAGTGCACAGCTCTGACAGGTACTATGTAGTGCAGAAGCAGAGTCTTTGACTTCTTCCCAGTGAATTCTGATGTTTGTCAGGGATGTGTTCCGTCTCTGACAGTGCTTGCATGGACTGGGTGTTGCGTAGAGTTGTGTGGACCGGTGGCTTAGATGACTCTGTCAGTGAGTAAAGGTTTACCAGCCATGACTTTGTGAATAATTCTGTGATCTTTGTAGAATCAATGGATATGTTGATCGCAGCACTTGAGAATCTGAGCAAGGAATCAAAGTATTTGGGTTTTGAGTTCTCCTGGATCAAGACTACGATCCAGGCTTTTGATGACTTCCTGGACTCAGCCATTAGAGGTGTATCTGCATGTGATGAAAATGTTGAACTTGTAGAGACATTCACTTATCTCGGCAGTGACATTCACCACTCTGGGTCCTCTGCCTTTGAGGCTGAGAGGGAAGAACTGGGAAGAACTTATGGAGTCATGAGTTCAATGGACAGAGGTTTTTGGTGATGTCGATATCTCTGCAGGAGAACAAAGGTCCAAGTCTTTAGGGTCCTGGTGAGTCCTCGCTTACTGTATGGTTGTGAGATTTGGATGCTAACCGGCAACCAAAGGAGATGATCAGATGCCTTTATTACTTGGTCTCTTCAGAGAATCTTTGGGTTCCCTGTGAATGACTTTATGTCAAAGAATTGGTTATGTAGGGAGGCTTAGATTAGGAGCATTGCATCATGGGGGAGCATGAGCTATGGCATTTCATGCAATGTAGTGTGTGTGTCTGTGCATGATCCAGCTGCAGGTACCTCAGTGTTGAGGCCCCCTGTCCCTGGAGAAGGCCAAGGGGGTGCCCCCATTTCTGGCTCTGACAGATAGATGGTTACTTTCAAGAGGTGAAGAAGGACCGGTTGGTTGCTTTTTAGGATCAAAAGTGGTTCTGCTGTGATGCATCACCATCAGCACCTGCTCCCAGACCTGAGCTGTACATATTAAACACACAGCTGTTCTGAGTTAACAGCCTAGTGTGCACATTACCGTGCATCCTCCATCACCGCAGAACCAAAAGAATCACATTTTTACACAATCTTTTATGATGCTTACTTCTGCTTTCACAAGAAAATGACTTTATAATGATGTAAGTCCATGAAAACAGTGATTAGCAATAGTTTTATGTGAGCACAGATATTTGTGCAGAAAGTGCAGAGCTGCGATCTTCACCTGTTAACAGCAAGAAACTCTGTATTGAGGCATTAAAATATTCAATGAAAAAAAAAATCTGTGTTTTAAAAGTGGGATGTCCGCCGACCACACAGCAACACAATGCAGTGCATGAAGATCATTTCTTTAAGTCAGACTTTTGTGATTTCATAATTATTCAAGGCCATATTATGGTTTTGACTGAAATTTGATCAATTGCCAAGCCCCAACCTCTACCTGTGAAACATGAGGCACAGCCAGAAGAAGAAACCGGTGTAGTTCCTTGAATGACCCCTTGAGGTTGGTTCCAAAAGGAAGCAGATTGCCACAGAAGCCAACATTAAAATGTCCAGCTTTAGAGGAGAAATAAACATGTTTACAGCCTGGTCTCTATAGCCAGTTTTTCCCTCCATGACAACTGTACCAAGGGTGAATAGGCCATAAAGTTATGCATGTTGAGTGACAGCTAGTGTGGTGCTGCTGAGTAGAGCTCAGACCTTCAATAGACCAGAGAGGACGCTAGCTGTGACTGCTAGTTGTTGTAGAGAACTGTGTCTGTCCTTTCTAAGCATTTTATTAAAAATATCTGTGTTAATATGGCTTGTTTTGCAATTAATAGTCCTACCAGGTCAGATGTCTGTGCTTCAGTATTTCCATCAAGTGAAATTTTCATGTTATTAACTCTGTTTGCTAATGTAGTGAGCACTTTTAGCACTTGACACAGGGTTTTTCCAGTATATATATTCTGTGTTAACTGCATCCTCTATTGAGTTGCATCACAGCTGAGCTGTATACGTACAGCAAATTTTGCAGAGTAAAATAGACTCTGCAGTGAGTACGTGGTCACACTACAAATAGTGCTAACTCTATGATAGCATAAATAAACCCCATTAGTTACTTTAAGTTAATTTAACACTGTGACAGAGCTGATTTGCTCACTGCAGTTGCCAGACATCAACCTGTTCCACCTGCACTTACCATAATAAGACATTTTAAAATCCTTCCTGTTTGTAATGCAAGGTATGTTGGGCCTTGTTGGTGTAATATGCTAAATTTAGAGTCTTTCTGCAAAAAAGAGTGAGGAAGTGGGAAACTTCAGTCAGTATTTTCATGCGGATTTTATAGTTTATTTAACCATTGATGTGACAATATTTCTCATTATTATCTCCACCTACCAGGACCATGATGGCGAGTTTTCCTCCTTTCAGCTGTTGGGAATGTTGCGTGGCATTGCAGCAGGCATGAAATACCTTTCTGACATGAGCTACGTTCACCGTGACCTGGCCGCCCGCAACATTCTTGTCAACAACAACCTGGAGTGTAAAGTGTCTGACTTTGGCCTGTCTCGAGTGCTGGAGGATGATCCTGAAGGAACATACACCACCAGTGTGAGTAGACAGATAAGTAGTTTGGTCTAATGCAGTGGCTAATGGGAGTTTTAGGTGTTGTTCAGACTGACAGTGAAAATCCAGTTTAAGTGCGTATTCGGTTTGAATCTGATTCCATGTTGCAAGTCTGAACAGTCAAAAGTTGCGTAAAATCCATTTTTTTTTCAAATCAGTTTCAAGTTTCATTTATACACAGTAAAATCACCAGTGTAAAATTAAAATTAAAATTAACACTGACAGTGTACATATGGTCCTACTCTGGCCAGAGTGGGACCATATGTTCACTGTCAGTGTTAATTTAACACTGGCAATTTTACTGTGTAGGTGGTTTGAAATGTTATTCAAATTGCATTTTTGCCAACCCGTTTTGGTCTGAATGCTCACATTGGATTCCGGGTGTGTTTTGTTATGTCTGAGACTTTTCATGCTGTGTAAAGCTCCACATGATGAGCTCTATCCAGTGAGAGGTGTGGTGAGAAAACTCATGCACTTGTCGGACATTTCTCAGACACAGTTGTTGCATATATGTGTACAGCAGGCAGCATTTTGTAGTTGTGCCACTGCTCAGTCTTTCCACCTCGTTAATGCCCTTTATTTTTTGGATGTGAGTTAGGGTGCAGTCATTTTTTGTATGTGTGCATCCGTCACATGGCTGCAGCACAAATATACACATAAATACAGGTAAACTTGTCATCAGATGTGATTATTTTTATAATCCAGATCCGGTCAGTCAGAGCTCCATGTGAATTTAGTAGTAGCATTTGGAAAAAGTTAACTGCAGAGTGACACGGAGCAGGAGTCATGTGTCTTTTTCCATATGCATGACTGCATTATTATAGCAACCAATGTGGATAAGAGCCAAATGAGGGTTGTCACATGGACACACAGATCAGATCTGGTCATTTGCTCACTACCGTCAAAAGTTTGGACACAGTTTACCATTCATTTGAACTTTTCAGGCTGCATCTAATTTGAAGAAGTTCTGTTTCATAGGGAGGTAAGATCCCCATTCGTTGGACTGCTCCAGAGGCGATCGCTTATAGAAAGTTTACCTCAGCAAGTGATGTGTGGAGTTTTGGAATTGTCATGTGGGAGGTCATGGCCTTTGGTGAAAGACCATACTGGGACATGAGCAACCATGAGGTAAGCATCAATTTTAAAGTTGTCACACAGTTTAAAGTTTCTTGCCTGCTTAATGTTTGCCTCACAAACAGGTGATGAAGGCTATCAATGAAGCTTTCCGCCTGCCGGCGCCAATGGACTGTCCTTCAGCAGTTTACCAGCTGATGCTGCAGTGCTGGCTCCAGGATCGTTCCAAGAGGCCGCGCTTTGGCGACATTGTCAGTTTGCTAGACAAGCTGCTGCGAAGCCCAGACTCCCTGAAGACCATCGCAGACTTTGACCCACGGTGAGGTTTATTTACACACCAGGCTAAACCAGCTAGAATGTGTATTTTTCTAGCATTGGATGTGAAGAAGCTGCCACTATCAGCAAACAGTACTTGGAAACGTTGTAATTCCCACAGCACTGGAAATATAATCCACATGAATGGTTGTCTTTTCTATTATTTGCATTCTGCGTGTGGTGCATGAAAACTTGGCTGTATGTGTTCAAAATCAACCCCTCCCTCAAACACACACAGACGCACACACACTTAGTACAGACTTTCTCACATTTACCTTCAAAGAAATAAAGGAACCGTGGCAGATTGGGGGGAGAAGAGGAATAGCTGTAAGATGGTTCCTTTCCAACATTAAAGAGCACACTGACACCTTAACAGCTCCGCTAATGAAAGAAACGTGCCTGTGCTGCTGTTAGGGGAGCATTAAATCACTGCTGTCTGTGATTTTGTGCAGAATGCATTATTTCTTCTTTCGGAGGGAACATTAACCCAGAAAAGGACAAAGATCTGTAATGTTTGTATCTGAATGGGCCCTCATCCTGATTGCACCAACTGGTTTTTATCACCGACGTGTTTCCTGCGCAGTAATTACAGCGTTCTGTTAGCTGCCTTTGTTGTGGCAAAGCCTGTTGTTTATTATCATTTGGATCTACTTTTTTTTGCAGCGTATCCATCCGCCTCCCCAGCACTAGTGGATCTGACGGGTCCCCCTTCAGGTCGGTATCTGAATGGCTTGAATCCATCAAGATGAGCCAGTACAGCGAGAACTTCACCTGCGCCGGAATCGTTACCATGGATCAAGTCCTGCAAATGAAGAATGAGTAAGAAAAATGATTTGACTATAAAAATTGACTCCCCTCAGTATGTGTTCTCCTCAGGTTATATCTCATTGATATTTTATTTTTACTCCACACTGTGACGGATGTCCTCATTTTTTCACAACTGCACATTTTTCACAGTCATCTTGTGTAGTGTTTAAATTGCACTTTGAACTTGCTTGGAACATGAGTAGGGTGAAACACAAGAATTTAGCCAGGCCAGATGCAGAGTTGGTGGGTGGAGCTTGAAAAATTATTTGTTGGCTCCTACATTCTTTAATGGGAGGGCAGGAGAAGATGGGCAGTTAGGTTAATGTCATTTTTAGAAGAATGCTTAAAATGCCTTAAAATTGAAGAGGGAAAAGCTCCAGGGATCAATGATCCCAACTGATGACCAAAGGAAAGTGTGATCACCTGGACTGAAACAACTTCAGGGGTGTTCTACTGCTCTCTGTGCCGAGAAAGGTACTTGCAAGGACTATTCTGAACAGGATGCAGTCCCAGGTTCTTGGTGCTCACTGGCTGGACCAGTCTGGTTTCATGTCTAAGAAGTCAACTGTTGACCATTTCCAAGCTCTGCAAGTAGTATTTGAATGCAGGTATCACAGTATCACAGCTGTTCCTGTGTTGATTTTCACAAAGCATTTGATTCAGTTGTTCTCTGGGCATTCTCAGAGTAAGTGGGCTCACCAATAAGTTGCTGGACCTCACAAATGGCCAGCACACAGGGACTGTAAGTGCTGTGCATGGCATGACCAGCAAAAATACCTTGGGCTCCTTGAAAGGCACGATGTTGTTTTTTGTTTTTGTTTTTTTTTTTGGGGGGGGGGGGGGGGGGTCATAACAGCGGATCCAGCACAGATCCACATTGGGATTTGGCAAAAGTTTTACGTTGGATGCCCTTCTGGACTCAACCCCAGTTTTACTTGGAGAAACACACACAGCCCCTGGACTTCCGAAGAGGTCTCCCATTCATGTACTAACCAGGACCCACTCTGCTTAGCTTATGAGATCTGACACGATCAGGCTCACGTGGAGAAGGCTGGCTGCTTGAAAGGCACTAAATAAGTCATAATAACAATAATAATAATAACCATAATAATAACATTGCATGTATTCAGCACAACATTTTTTTTTTGTACTCATGTTTTTATTGTAGTGTTTCCAACTTTTTGGTTCAGCAACCCATGTTCATCTGAATCAAATAACATCCAGTATGTTGCCCATCACATGTTTATTTGTCCTTCTTGCTTATTTTTAGAATTTAACTGCCCTTATGGTACACACCACAGGCTGAGGACTTCCTGAATGAATCCACTAGTCACTTCTTCATTTGTGTCTGTCTGATTTCTCTTGTCCAAACCGTGTCATATAACATCTAGTATGTTGTCCAATGCATCTTTAATTGTCCATCTTGCTTTTTTTGAATTTTAAAAGTCCTTATGTTTAGCAACAGCACATGCTGTAGTGTGCACATGTGCTGCTGAGTTCCTGTCTGTTGTTAAACTTGCTCCCATCAAAACGCTGTGTTAAAAAGTGAGTCTCACATACAGATAAAGTGCGTCTTATACCCTGGAAAATACAATACTTTCCTCCTAATTTGAAGCCAGTTTTAAATGTTCTCCTGCAGTTGTTTGGTTTCTTCAGAAATAGTTGCTTTTTAACAACCAACAGAATAGATTGCACTCATGTCCATCCTCAGTTACAACCTGAGAAATGTTGGAGATGGAAAAAGTAATGGAGGGGAGGAGTAGGCTCATTTGTGGTAGACTGGTGACGGCAGCTTGTGGTCTGTGCAGTCCTTATTCTTCTTTCCTCTTCATTCTTTCTTTCGTCCCTTCACTCACACACTCGAGGCTTCACTTGGGCATCACTTTTACCGAAAGCAGCAGTTGTGCCCATTTAGGGTGAAGGCCTCTGTAGTTTCTGCAACAGGAAAGACGGTGGATGAGGGAAAAAGCAGAGGAGATTAAAGACGCCAAAGAGATGGATGAGATTTGAAGCCAGAATCTCATCGTGTTTGTACTTTTAGGAAGACTAAAGAGGTGCGCTCACAATTTCCCACCTCACTTATCACAGTGAGTTTTAAAAGGGGTCATATTATACACCTGTTAGTGAGCTAATGTAATTTAAAACATGCCTGTGAAACAGTCCACAGACACTGAGGTGATGCATCCAAAAAATATGACCCCTGTAAGGTGAGCGCGAATGACAGATGTGTAGGACGGCTTCAGGGGATTTAATGAAACAGACTCAACCTTTTGGAAAAAAAAGGGGCTCAGTGAAGCACATAATGGAGGGTGGTTTGGGGGTAGTAATGAGGGCCAGAGATTTTCCCAACCACATGTGCAGCCTAAATGGTATGCCCCCCACCCCCCACCACCCCCGCGCCTTCTCTGGGGCATATCAAAGTGGGTTTCAGTTGTGATTTGGGAAGATGGTCAGTTTGTAAAACAGACGACAAACCCGTTTGAAGTATTTGTCACACAGAATGGTGTGCTTTCATTCCTCGTCTTTCCATCTGAGGGCATCTGGTAGCACTCTTGGAAAACCAGCAGTTATTTACGACCCACCCTCTGCTTGCCAGACAAGTGATTCATGGTCAACGGGGAGAATCCTCATTAAGTAATTAAGGCTGTAATTAAGGCTTTGACTTTTGTAGGCCTGTTGCAAGTTTGCATCATGTGCTCGCAAGGAGCAAATCCTCCAGTATGACTCTTTAATGTTGGAGAGCAGTGGAATCCTTGGCAGATCACTCATTTGGAACACGCTCCACCTAATCGTGGTGGCTCAGAGATCAAACTCGATGTGAATGGCACCGGCTTTCGGCTGACGTTTTATCACTTGTGATTACTTCACGGGAAGAAAGCAGGAAGGGCATGTGTGGGGAAAAAAAATGTTTGGGGCAACACTGAAGTGTGAGTCCATTTATGGCTCCTCTCATCATCTCTCCTGTGTCTGTTTTCAGGGATATCAAGAACATCGGGGTGAGGCTGCCCGGACATTTGAAAAGAATCGCCTACAGCATCTTGGGCTTAAAGGACCAGACGAGCACTCTGAGCGTGTTTGCAGTGTGATCCTGACAACGAAGGGAATTTAAACGGGTTGCTGAAGCAGACAGCCCTTTGAACTCTGAGCTGAGCTGGAGCAAAAAAGGCAGGGACGGCTTTGGATTGGCAGAACCAGGCGGATTGTCGCTTTCCACAGAGCCGACTGAATCAGACTGACTGACTGTACATTTTGAGATTCATAGCAAGTTTCTTCATCTACTCCACATGGGGATGGAACACATTTTCAGCAACAGACATATGACATAGACTCTGTATATTTAGTCGTCTCTTTTTGCTATCACTCATGCATTTATTTACATTTCTTCATATCACATTCCTGCTTCTTAAAACTCGACAATCAAGCTGTTTGTGGGAATGCTTCCTGTGACGCCCTGAGCTTTGTTGCATTGACTATCAGATAAATAATCAGAGTAAGTGTGATTGTAGGGCAGCAGTGGACTTGGCTGAGTTGGTGGTTGGAGCGGATCTCACGATATCTCCCTTTAATTGGCACTTTGGTCTGTTTCTTACTTGGACCAATGAGAAAGGAGCGTCAACAAAGCTGACGTGAGCTTGAGCTGGCCAAAAGTTAAAGAGACGTCGTTGCTCAGGAGTATAAACACAGACAGAAGTCGTTTTGTTACCGGCTGCTGTCCAGAAATTAAGCTAGATTCATATAAGAGATGTTATATGAACAGAAAGGATATGCTCATGGTACTTTTTCAGATTTAGCAGACACTTTTTTGTTCATGTTTGGCAAACTGTCTAAAGCATTGAGCATAAGGTGTAGTGTAGCACTTGAATGAAGTGGTGTTGATTTAACTCTGAACTACAAGAAAACATGACAAGTGTTGGAACTCAGTGGACGCCATCGACCTGAAGTTGTGTTCACATTACAGAAGAAAAACTCTTTACTCTAGTGCTCTGGGCACATATTTAATAGTCCAGAGAAGTCGGTGGTACTTTGCTAAATTTCATGTTTTGTTTCTTGAGACACACAGCTACACTTTAGCGATAGTGAGGCTACATTAGCGGTGCTTACTTCAAGCTTTTGGATCGGAATGTTTCTAAGCCTGAAAGTCGCTTTTTGGGGATCTTTGTTGAATTTTGTTGAATAGAGCAGCGCGGTCTCATTTCAACCCTGTGTGATATCGCGGGATTTGACCACTTATGGGGACAGCTGCTCCTGTTGCGCAATATATACACAGCATCACTTCACACGGGAAAATGGTGTACTGTTTTGTTTTTGGCAACAATCACCGAAGCAGTCGCGAAAAGTGCAGTTATTTTCGGTTCCCAGTGGAGAAGGAAAGACGAAGTAAACGTGAGAGGTCGTGTGGGTAAGTGTTAGCCTACACAGCTAACCAGAGTAGCTTTGTTCTCTCGCCTGCACAACCGCCTCGACACGTTTGTGCGCCGGGTCATAAACAAACCACTTTCCACCTCATTGTTACTTTTTCTTTACATTTTCACTTTCTTTGCGTGTAATTTGCCCAAAAACCCGTGTTTCTGTCCCCGGAAGTAGAGAAATTACATCATATTTTACCCCTTTAGCGCTCGCCCTCAAACAAGACTACGCAGTCCAATTACCTGTCTCCGACTGTTCTTGAATTTGTTGTATTATTGTATAAATTCCATAGCCTGGTAAACCAGACCCATAATTCACTTTGCTTTATGAAAAGGGTCTGGTCCACCTCCCATTCATGGTCATTTCCTTTCCGGCGAAAACAGGCCGGGCCATTCGCAACTTTTTATCGCTTTATGTGTTGACTCATTGAAAAGGGCAGAACATCCACTGTTCCACATGGCTCCCGCTGATATGGAGCAATTATTTGAAAGAGCGCTTGCTTCTGTTTTGAACTACCTAGATAATATTAAGTCTGTAAAAGAAGAACAATGAACAGTTCTAAAAGCTTTCCTTTGTAAGACAGATATGTTTGCTTAACTCCCGACTGGACTCGGGAAGAGTTTATTTTATCAGTTGTTGTCGCTCTGCCTACATCACATGCTTTGTTGCTCTGATTAGTTGTATATCTGTCCAGTAGTGTCCAGAAGCAGTTTTGTCTGCTTCCGATACTCCTGCCCCTGGAAACATGAGTGGAGAGGTGCCAGGCTACAAATTCCAAGAGCACTTTACAAGCTTCTGATAGATTCTGAGCTCAAAACAGTAAATGCAGTTTGCTCTACTTACCACATATACAATATGGAAGAAATGTAGGAAGAATAAGTTTTACTTCAGTAATGTGAACACACTATATGTACACTGAGTTCAAATTTAACATTTTGTGCCTTACTGCAGTGTTTGTTTGTTTTTTTTTTTTGGCTGGTGATCCTTTTTTGCAGGAAAAAAGGGACAAAAGTCTGAAAAATACATTTAAGTTTGTGGACCAGATTTGGTTTTGTATTATTTTCGTTGTATCTCATGACCCCTAAGATTCACCACAGGCTCTGTCAGAAAAAAAAGCCTTAAAAGATATTTTGGTGTGTAGCCTCACAATGTTTCTCTTTATCCCTGTGATGTTCCTGTGATGCCACGTACATCCAGTGATGGGCACAGTTCCAATAATCCGATAATTATCGAAGATAATGTTTTCATTATCGGATTATCTTTTCAGATAACTTTGAAAGCCATTATCAGACTAATTATCTTCGGATAATTTTTAGACTGTTAACGTGGTAAATAAAGCTGAACAGCTACAAACACTTAAAAAATTTAGAATCAGGTTGAGCACCTACCTGTTAAAAGTTTTGCAGCAGATGTGTAGTTCTATCCTCTCCAAACAGAGAAGAGCTGCTTCTAGAAAAAAAACACTCTATACTCAGCAGGCAAAGAAGAACTAGTCACCAAAAAAAAAAAAAAAAAAAACCTTAATTTCTTTTAACCCCATACTGATACATGGGCAATATCACCCAAGTCATCCAGAGGCATACAGTTTTAACTTATGGTTAAAACTTTAACCAAACTACTTTTGGACAAGTTATTTAAATTAACGTCACTTCTGAAGTTTTATAAAGTGAAAATATCAGATATATGTTTTAGTTTTAAAGTAATGCACTAATTTTTAAAGTTTTAGTGTGGACATGCTGTGTCCAGGTGCATTATGGGTATGATAGGGTAATCTCAGTACGTTCACGACATGAGAAATGCATTTGAGACACTCTGATCAAGCTCCACAGACAACAGCATTAAACTCTAGCGCCTAAAACTCTCATGAATATATTCTCTGGGTTTATAGACGTTGTTATTGTGTTTGCGTTTATTAAATTCCACGCATCTTAAACGTAGCAGACACAGATTATTTGGAATTTTGTTTTGGCACGTTTTGGGTGGTTTATCATTTTAACTTTATCAAAGATAACTTTTCAGTTATCTGATTACCTGTTATCAAAGTTAATTTTTTGGTTATCTGTGCCCACCACTGTATACATTCACAAAACGTATGTTTCCGACTTCCTGGAAGCTTCAAGCCTTTGAAACCAACAATCCAACTTTATCAACAGTGACAAAGCTAAAAAAATTATGTAGATTGGATTCATCATTTCTTAACATTTTAACACCAACTAATGAAGTGACTTCATAAGTTCACCAAGTATTAACTTGTGTTAGCTGGAGTGAATAATCTAATTTTATAAGTGCCTAACTTATGGCTTCAGTGAAAAACCAAGAATGAGTGGCCATGCTACACACAGCTCTTAACCTATGAACAATGACTCAATAATAGCCTTCTAGGGGGTCTCGTACCACAGGTTGGGAACCAAGGCTTGACAATACCTCAAACAGTTGGTGCGTAAAGTCACAGAACTAAATACTAATGTGATTGAGAATAGATCAGGGACTCTTACTGCCAGTAAGAATTTACTAACACAATTTTCAGCTGTTGATGCATCTGTTCAAAGCAGAACAACAAAATCCTGATTAGTGATATTGACAAAATAATATTTTATTACTCAAAATTTTGGTTACGGCATGCTCTGTTTTGGCAAAGATTGGCAGTGGTGAAGCATCATGGGAATAAAGTGAAGGATGATGGGAATATGTGTCTTGAATCTTCTTAAGACTTTCACATCAGTCAATGGGGGTTTGTAACTAATGTCTGAGATTTACTGTTCAGCTGTAGTGAAATGCAAAGGGGTAACTTTATAAAAATGCATATTCCACAAATAAAAAAATAAAAGGCTTGTGGTTGCAAACATTTCAAACATCTCTGTTTGGTTTGCATTTTCAACCTTTCTTAAATTAGTAGAAGCTGTAACAGGATGAAACTATACGCTTTGACAAATTGCTTGAATTGTTAGAAATACATAAATTGCCTGATTACAGGACAGCGGTGGGAGACTTTTTCCAAATGTGTAATGAAGCAGTGTCGTGGGAAGTGTATAGTGGATAGTTTCTCTAGTTCATTTAATTGATGACTGCAAATCATTGTATCACATTGTTTTTCTTTCTTTACTTGAATTTTTAAAACACATTTTCAAATGTACCAATGATTCTGTAACTAGTTGATCCATCATTGGAAAAGGGACTTTTTTTCTATTAGTTCTGGTTTGATGATGACAACATATTTTTTTGTACATTTTGTATGATTTGACAATTCATTGTGTAATTTTTTAAATGACTCCACTTTCCTCAAAGGATGTTTCCTACTTTTGCTTCCTTTTCAGATTATTAAGTGGTCTTTTTTGAATCAAAAAGCTACTCTTTCAGTTTTACTTTTTTATACTATATTTAATAGTCTATTTATTATTACTTCTATTTATTTACCCTGGAAAAAAAAAATTGGATTCTAATTGAAGTTTCACAATAGTCACAATAGAAGAAGTTGTAATGTTTCCATTTTCCTGCAGAATTTCCAGATCATCAAGTTTTGTTCATTTTTCTTTTTTGAGCAATAAAATCTCATTTCAACTTTAAGTCCCCCCCCATTCACTTCACCTCAGCACACAAAAATATGGTATTTGAATTAGCGCAACTAACTTCTCAAAGTCCCGATTACAGGTCATACCAGGAAATGGCAACATCAAATATGGCGATTGGGTATTGCGAAGACTTTGCATCCATCGGCCTGTCTGTGCTCAGCATAAGTCCAATCCTAGTACTGCAAGAGTATTCAAATTCACAGGGAACATTCTTGGGACACAGACCTTGGACAAGTCCAAAGATGGATAACCTTAACATATTTTAAGAGGTATTCACATAGGTTAAAAAGTCACATTCTGTTTAATTCTGTTCTGTTTTTTGAGGGGTGGGAATGACAGCCAATCAGAGTACAGCAGCACCGTGATGTCAGTGGCTGGTCGAGCTGGCTGCAAACGCTGTTTCATTTGTGTGTAAATATGATGTCTTTGTCATATATTATGTAAAACCTAGGGAGAAATAAACACTTCAAAAACTGAAAACTGTTTGTATAAACTGTTAACACCTCTGGAGTGATTTACAAGATGTTTCATGGACTACAGCGTGCATGCTAACTTCGTTAACTCAAAGCTAACTTCCGTTTTTGTCAAAAGCTCATGTATGCGCACATACACTCTTTCCTGCAGATGCCATTAAAACATAAATATTGTTTGTGATTGATTGAGAGGGGGCATGATTGAACATGTACAAATTGTACTTGACAGTAGTATCTTAATAATTAATGTAAATAACAAGAAATGTATAAATTTATAATACACACACACACACACACACACACATTGCACTGGGATACCAATTAAACAACAGCAAATTATAAAGAAGACAATGCTCATTCGGTTTCAGCGTTTCCCATAATGCCCCTGCCAGCCGCCTGTGCTTCCCAGAATGCATCGCAGTGCCTTCAGAGTTCTGCTGTCTGACAGCGCATGTAAACAATGGCAAAGCGAGGATGTGGATGGCGTTAATTTAGCGAGTTCAGTGGCGATTATGATGATTATACGCTCCCCCAATTTGAGACTGTTATCAAGAGGATGCGTAGCATCTGTGATGGACTTCTGCTGTGCCCCGATGTTGTCTTAATGTCCAGACTTCGCGAGATGTGTTTACACTGTGAGTGCTGAGCTCCAGACACTGGAACGCTGCTGAAACTGGCCTCTTGCATGAGTCATGGGCCGCCAGACGGTGCGAGATTCACAACTGTGAACCACCGAATAGACTGGTGCCGAAATAGAAAATTGTGGATATTTAGAAAGGTTCAGGCATTTTTGGGACAAAGTTGGCACTAGTCGTACTTTGTCAATTTGGGTGTGCTGAATTCAAATCTACAATATCCCAAGCTCTATCTGACCTCTGTTGACCACTAGAGGTCATTGAACTTTGTGACCCTAAGCGCCCCATCGGAACCTAGTTTCTCAGCTTCATAAGCAATCAAATGCTATGAAGTGATGAATAAACTGAACAAATGGCCATTGTATATCAATTATTTGGTGCTGAATTAAAAATGTTCAGAATTCTATATGACCTCCAGTGACCTTTAGAGGTCTTTGACCTTTCCGACAAAAAACGGCAAGTTGAAAACAGATTCTTGATTTCATAAATAAATTAATATGATGTATGAAATAGGAAATTGGTCTTATTTTGCCAATCTGGATATACTTAATTCAAGTTTGCCATGTGGCAAAAAAAACATGCATATGTGCAATGGTGTACGTAGTTGTACTTTCATACTGAGACATGAATGATTTCTGCTTCAGCTTTAGAATCTATATTTTTTAAGGTCTTTTACAAAAACTTGACAACCATAATTTGACATCAGTGTACAACCATATTTACTACGCTTTGTTTCTGCAAACATTGCCAGAAGTGTGGCAACGGCATGCAGCAGTACACTGGCGTTTGTGTTGCTTGCAGTTGCAGTTCTTCCTTTGACACTGTGTGGTGCAGCCACATGTCACAACATTGATGACAGTCTGTGGCACAGAGGGAAGTGAGAACTGGCAAAAGAGCCAACCCATAGTTTCTGGTGGAGAGATTGCAGGTCTTTGTTGATTTGCTTGGATCCATACAGCTGCTTGATAGTGTGCCCTCTTGATATGGAATGACAAGGCATCCTGGCTTGGTGGTAATGCCTCCAGAGGACCAGCTTTTGCAAACAGTGATGCTGTTGTACTGTTTGTTGAGGTGCATGAGCCAGCTTTGAAAACCTTGCAAATAAAGGTTTCGACATCAGCACAGGCTGTGCGACTGAGGTCACCTCTTCCAAGTTCGTTCAGGAGATTGAGGTGCAACATGTTTTGGTTCTCCTTTTAGCGCATTTTGCCAGCATCAGCTGTGATAAAGTATGGATGAAGACAGGAAACTCAAAGAAGCAGAAATTCATTCCAATTCATACAATGGCTGAGAACCTTGATGGTGCTCTGCTAAGTTCCCTGCCAGCCTTCCATGCAATCACAGGATGTGATTGTACTTCCACAATATCACCATTTCCCTCAAATATTGTTCACAAATCAGTCTAAATCTGTGATAGTGAGCACTTCTCCTTTGCTGAGATAATCCATCCCACCTCACAGGTGTGCCATATCAAGATGCTGATTAGACACCATGATTAGTGCACAGGTGTGCCTTACACTGTCCACAATAAAAGGCCACTCTGAAAGGTGCAGTTTTGTTTTATTGGGGGGGGGATACCAGTCAGTATCTGGTGTGACCACCATTTGCCTCATGCAGTGCAACACATCTCCTTCGCATAGAGTTGATCAGGTTGTCAATTGTGGCCTGTGGAATGTTGGTCCACTCCTCTTCAATGGTTGTGCGAAGTTGCTGGATATTGGCAGGAACTGGTACATGCTGTCGTATACGCCAGTCCAGAGCATCCCAAACATGCTCAATGGGTGACATGTCCGGTGAGTATGCTGGCCATGCAAGAACTGGGACATTTTCAGCTTCCAAGAATTGTGTACAGATCCTTGCAACATGGGGCCGTGCATTATCCTGCTGCAACATGAGGTGATGTTCTTGGATGTATGGCACAACAATGAGCCTCAGGATCTCGTCACGGTATCTCTGTGCATTCAAAATGCCATCAATAAAATGCACCTGTGTTCTTCGTCCATAACAGATGCCTGCCCATACCATAACCCCACCGCCACCATGGGCCACTCGATCCACAACATTGACATCAGAAAACCGCTCACCCATACGACGCCACACACGCTGTCTGCCATCTGCCCTGAGCAGTGTGAACCGGGATTCATCCGTAAAGAGAACACCTCTCCAACGTGCCAAATGCCAGCGAATGTGAGCATTTGCCCACTCAAGTCGGTTACGATGACGAACTGGAGTCAGGTCGAGACCCCGATGAGGACGACGAGCATGCAGATGAGCTTCCCTGAGACTGAGTGGTTGGTCTCAGACGATCTTGGAGGTGAACATGCTGGATGTGGAGGTCCTGGGCTGGTGTGGTTACATGTGGTCTGCGGTTGTGTTTCTGGTTGGATGTAATGCCAAATTCTCTAAAATGCCTTTGGAGACGGCTTATAGTAGAGAAATGAACATTCAATACACGAGCAACAGCTCTGGTTGACATTCCTGCTGTCAGCATGCCAACTGCATGCTCCCTCAAATCTTGCGACATCTGTGGCATTGTGCTGTGTGATAAAACTGCACCTTTCAGAGTGGCCTTTTATTGTGGGCAGTCTAAGGCACACCTGTGCACTAATCATGGTGTCTAATCAGCATCTTGATATGGCACAGCTGTGAGGTGGGATGGATTATCTCAGCAAAGGAGAAGTGCTCACTATCACAGATTTAGACTGGTTTGTGAAGAATATTTGAGGGAAATGGTGATATTGTGTATGTGGAAAAAGTTTTAGATCTTTGAGTTCATCTCATACAAAATGGGAGCAAAACCAAAAGTGTTGCGTTTATATTTTTGTTGAGTGTATATTCCAGTTCTATGGAGAACGTTACTAGTGTATACTAAGGTATATCTAAATATCTAAAAAAAAAGGAAGAGTAGAATAGAAGAGTAAAATAAAGTGGAGTAGAGCCACTTAGGTGCCTGGTCTTGAGAACCAGGGATGGTACACGAAGACTTTGAAACAAGATTTCATGGTTTCCTGGCAGTGTCCTGCCAGGAAAGAAGTACAATCACATCCTGTGATTGCATGGAAGGCTGGCAGGGAACTTAGCAGAGCACCATCAAGGTTCTTAGCCATTGTATGAATTGGAATGAATTTCTGCTTCTTTGAGTTTCCCATTCTGCTAAAAGAGGTCTTGGAACACAACTTATTTACATTAAGGCAGATGTAGAGTCCAGCAGAAGCCTTAAGGTCTGTGATCACTGAGCCTAGGTTTTAATTTCAGCATTAGGTGAAACACAAATAGCAGGGTGTTCATGCATCACAGGTGAAGGCACATCTCCAGTTAGGTACATTTAGTTAATTATAATGTATGAACTAATGTGACAAAATACATGCGAGCCTTGATTCAAATAATCTCTATAGAGATTTGACTGTATGTCTGTAACCATGGGTCATCACCAGAGGAACAGACGGATCACATTTGTATTACTCGCTTGACTAATGCGGTGTTTTTATATAGTGTGGGATTAAAAAAATTTTTTTTGTAATACTTCTATGTCTTTCCTAATATGTGGCAGCTTCCCACAGCTTTTAAAGAACAGCTCTGTAGCTTAGTGATAAAGTCTCTGACTGGTGATCAGAGGTTTTGAAAGGTGTGAGTTTGCATCCCGGGTGATGTTTTTTTATTTATTTCTTATTCCACATAAGTGGCGCGATGTGGTCCCACACGTACCAGCTGGTTTTTTATTTCTTCCACATAAGCAGCGCCATGTGCTGCATGTGGCACTGTTCCTGCTCGTAAGACACCGGCGCGTGCACGAACTCTCACACCAAGTTTGTGCACGCCTGCCTGTCGGTGCGATGTTTTGTGGTGCGCTAATTTCGAACTGTTTCACGCTGTTTCACCATAATCAACCAGACGTCAACCAAACTTCGCACTATGCGTGAAGGGGCCCTAACAGATGTCTTCTTGTCCATTCTCAGGGCCATCACAGGCCACTTTCTCAGCTCCCTATACATCCTAAGATTTCCCCCAAGCCGTGCACTATAACTTCCCTGGATGATATTTAGAGTATCTTCAGATATGAAACACCTCCTTCTATGGACACTATCGGCTCCAATACAATCCTCAGCAACTTTCAGGTTCTGGATGCGGAAGAACTTCCTGAGAAACAGTGTGATCGTGAAGTGAGGCCAGATTTAATCTTGCGCACTGAGCAGGGAGTAGCCTGCAAGAATCAACTGAATCCTCTGGGAAACCACAACAAGTCTGTGGTTGTCATTCACAAACAGGGCACTCCTGTAGACCCAACAGTTCTGCAGAATTCTCCAGCATTTTCCCACAAGGACATAGTCAGTCACCTTGGTAGCACCACCATTATTATTATTTACAGACATGCAGGTTAGGTGAACTGGAAACTTTATAACTGTCCAGGTCTCCCTTGCAAAAAAGCTCTCGATCTCAATGAGATGAGCCAGGTTAAATAAAGGGTAAATTAAAATTAGCACACCATATCCAGCGGTGTACAACTGGATGCTGAAACCAGGATCCAGTAACTCTGAGCCCCTGGCTTTTTGCAAAGTCAAGAAGCATTGCACTGTTTTCACCAAAGTTATCAGATCCATGCAGACCAATGCAGTCCTCATAACCAGTCCTGTCAGCATCACATTAAAATCAGCCATGACTAATTATCACCTCTGAGGCCGTCATCAATCAAAGAATGAAGCTGTGACTAAAAGGTCTCCCTCACAGAGAACATCACTCAATCTACTCAGAGCATTGACTGAGACAACAGTCACAACACCCAGTGAATGTCTGAGCCTGAGTCTTATGATACACTCACTGGAAGGAGCTGGTGTGCCACAGCAACTGTCACTCCCTCCGTATGCTGAGTCCAAAAGTAGGCGTATCCACCGACAGAGATCTGGCCACTTGCAGGTCTTCACACTTCAGATGGTGCAACCACTGCAGTGTGGAGTTTTCCAAGCTTCGACAGCAGTGGCACATGGTCATCCTTGCTGAGTGAAAGGATGTTCCAGATGCCCACACACATGAGCTGCGTCATGTTTGGACATAGTAGCCTGCTGTGTAGTGGACAACCCCTCAGTACCGCGTCAGCCACCATCCTCCAAAGACAAGACCCTTGACTGGAGCCTCAGGAGATGAGGTGCCAGACAATGCACACTACCTTCTGATGGAAGGCAGTGGCAGTGGTACTCCCACATACAGTCGAAACAAGAATCTTTCTTTTTTGTCTTGGAGCTGTGAAAAAGATGTGATTATGGCGGCTGAAGTGCCAATCCTGCTGAAAACCCCCAAAGGGATGACGTGTGAGCTGGAGAACCACCTACAGTTCTGGATACAGAACCATGTCCAGGGTACACACACAGAGAATAAACACACAAATAAATTAAATTAAAAAACATAAAAACATTCAAAAATCCTACATAAAAAACAAGAGCAATTGGAAATTTGGAATGTCCGCCAATCCGTATCCGGATCAACTCCAAAATTCAGTGGAGTCTTCCATGGCCTCATATCTATCTGAGGTGCAAATTGGTAAGAATCCGTGAAGTAGTGTTTTATTACGTAATCCTTCAAAACCTATATAAAGTGAAATCTTGATCTAGAATCCGAATCTGGATCACCTCCAAAATTTAACAGAGTCTTCCTTGGTCTCATATCTATCTGTGGTGAAAATATTGTCAAAATCTGCACAATAGTTTTGATGTAATCCTGCTAACAGACAGACAGACAGACAGACAGACAGACAGATAAATAAGTGCTAATGATTTTATTACATCCTTGGCGGACGTAATAAAAAAGCAAGACTGCTAACCACTAATAATAATCACTAGTAAGCCTTCGTGCAGTCCGAGATATGGATGCAGGATTTTCCAACTCATTGAATATCTCAATTAATTTATTTTAAGTTAATTTAAATCAATCATTTGTAAACTGAAACTGCATGGTAGTGTGTGGAAATTTTGTTTAGACCAAGCTCATTTCAAAAGGTAGAATGAAGATGTACAGGAAAGTATAAGGTGGAAGAGGCTGGCAAAAAACTGAGAAAGTCTGAGAGATAATGAGGTACAAGATGGTACAAGAAGCAAACTAGTGAGGGAAGCTTTCAAGATGCTGAGGAGAGATACAGGCTTCTGTGGATGCGAGTGGAGAAACTGGGTACAAAGGAACGTTTGTCTGTTGCTTCATCAGCAAAATATTAATGCACTACTGGCACACAGGACTTGCTAAAAAAAAAGAAAAGAAAAGAAAACCAAACAGCAAAATTTCACATGTAGTTTTCCAGAAGGCACAGGGCAGACTTGAGCCTAGATTTAATCTGTCTTTATTTAATACACATTATGATGGATTAAAACAAAACCCTGGTTTCTTTTCACTGGGGAATGTGTTGCTGCATGCAATTTTCAGATTTCCAAATAACCACACTGCCATTGTTCTTTTTCTGTCATGCATTGTACATCTCTGGCCTGGCATGGTGCAACAGGGTCACACTCTGCAGAGATGCAACAATGATGCTATGTCCAAAAGAATGACAAGTCAATTACAATAGAATCAACAAAGCATGGTTGAAAGTGGATCTTCTTGGCCAGGTGCATAAAGAAGAGTATAACCCACCCCCCCTCACCCCTACCCACCTACACTCGCACACACACACACACCACACACACACACACACACACACACACACACACACACACACACACACACACACACACACACACACACACACACACACACACACACACACATACAGTATATACTGTCTGTGTATGTGTGTGTTTCTTTTTGCATGTGTTTGTCAGGAATGGTGAGTTTGGTACTCGAAATGCACAACAATAAAATCATTTATGAAAGAAATTAACACAAACCATGTAAATACAAAACAGGAGAACCAACTGATTCAACAGTACATATGTAAAAACAACACAGCACAGTAGCAAAGCTAATACTCCCATTACACAGGGATGGTGTCTGTTCTGAAATTGTGGACAATGCCACAGGATGGTACAGAGATGCAGAGCTCATGCGAGGACCTTAAAAGGCACGTTCGGTAGTTGTGCACTACTCACAATGTTCTCCACGGCTGGAGTCTCCAAGTCTCCAAACCTGGAGGATGCTCAAATACTGCACAGACCATGCCATGACTGCCCAACAAGCTCTGAATAATTGTGGCTATGTGGCATGATTTTTATGACAAGTTAATTTTATAAAGTGCTGTTATAAAGTTCAAAAGGAGTTCCTTGTCAGCTGATGCCTGCGGAGTTTGTCAGAAAGTTTTGTGCATGTTCATTCTTTGAGTGGCGATCAGGCATAGAGTTTTATCTGTTAATTTTCAGTCATGCCGATCGGCCGTGACCGAAAGCACGTGTCACATCAGATGTTAGTCTTGCAGCTGCGGAAGGAATCTGTGCCTTGATTATTGTTATGATGTCAACCTGTAGCAAGAACTAACTAAGCTGTCACCATGGAAGGCAAAACAAGCTAAATATTAAATGAATCCTTTAAATGAATCTACATTTCTGTACAAAGCACATTCAGTTTGGATTCATCTTGTGTGCATTTTGTTTTTAACTACAGTGTGCATGACATCACCTGCATGAAAACACCTCGTGGGAAATGTTTTAAACCTCTGGGGCTGACGCCGTCATATACGACGGTTAAGACCAAGCTTTACTAAATTATAAATAACTTTTTAATGATATGAGATACTTACTTTTTTTTTTGCTAAAAAGTTACCTCCACAGACTTTCAAACCAGCCATCGGCCATCTTTGTACTCCTCATAGAAGCTGTGTAATGATGTGTGCAATGTGAGTGTCCAATCGGAATTGGTTCACCGTCACATGGTTTTCCAAAATCCAATCGTAGGGCAGATTTACCTCACGTGAAAAGCCAAAGATCGTTTTCAGGAGTGATATGTTACCAGTTGGCCCATTTGAATAGCCCCCTGGGTACATACTATTAGGCTCCAATGTGCCCTGTGCCATTACGCACAGCGATCAGTGAAAGCAGACGGAGCAGATGGAGAGCCTCTGATGACAATCTCATGTGAGCACGTGAGATTGTCATCAGACAATCAGAACATTTGTCAAACAAAGAGTGTGTAACTATCAGGATTGCTCCACTAGTTTGCATGTGAATGTTACTGGATAACACTGTTCCTTTCTCAGCGTAAAGCACTGTTTACCATATCAATGGATTGAGGGGGAGGGCCGCGCCTCAGACTGTAAGGAGCCAAAGTGGGCCAAAGTCTGAATGAACGCTGCTTTCGGAGCAGCACAGAACACTCCAAAACACAGTAGAAATAGAAGTTTGTGATGTGACCTTTGTGTAATAGCAGACAGAAATTGCTTTGAGATGAAGACAACAAAACACATCGACCATTTTGTGTATATTGCTCAAAATGTGCATTTGTGTTTATTGTTTGAACCTTTTGTTGTACAGTCTTTCAAACAAGACCTCAAATTACCTTTATAAAGTGTCAAAACAGTTGTTTATTATAGTTTGCTGTGTGCTTTGAATAAATGTGTGTGGAACATTATTTTCCGCTTTACTTTTTCCTTTCTTATTTTTGATTGTAAACCTTTATTACACTTATAAAACACAACAAAAGCATATATATTATGAAAGCACAGGTTGTCCTGAAAAAAAAAAGAGACTGAAAAAAAAGAAGAGACATAAAAATTGATTGTGGGATGCAGGGAGAGCTGTTAACAGCAATAATAAAACATTTATGGCAGGCGAGTGAACTGTCCAAAAAATGCCCTCGGACCCCAGAGGGTTAATACAATGCCTGCCCTCCAAAAGTATTGCAACACTCGGCATTTCACACATTTTAATTTGTTTATGCCATTTCAAAGACAAAAATTACAAAAATTAATTAATTCTAAAATTATCTTCCTTAAACTCAAACTGAAAGCACATCTCTACAACTTGATATATATTCATTAAAAATATACAAGCCAAGATGCTGGGTTGCATAAGTAATGGAGTGCTTTGGTATAATACCTGTAAATCAGTTTTATTGCCAGTTTTCTTTAGACAAGTCAGGGGATGGATACATGAACATTTTCAGGTCACTGAATATGTCTTGAACTTTATTTACATCAGTTATGAAGAAATACAAACAATATGGTACTCTATGGTAAATCTGTGTGGAGTAGACAGTTCTCAAAAACTGAGTGACTGTGCAAGAAGGTGTTGGGTTACAATTTCCAATTTGATGGGGAGCGTACTCTAAAGACTCAAAAACTGACGGAAACGGACTTCAATTTCAGATGTTGTATTATATAGATGCCTTCACTGAACAGCTCATGTCTAAATCAGCCTGCAAGCTGATCTCACACACACACTCTCTCTGCCTGCTGCTTCTCCCTGCACTCCAGCTCTGCCCCCAGATGGGCGGACTGTCCTCTCAATATGGATCAGTGAAATTATGTGATTATGGTTGAAAGATGTTGCATTTTGACCTTTAGCTGCGTTGTAGTAAACAGTATGTATAAAAGTAAAACTGTGTTCTGTCCATGTAGCATGATAAGCAGAAGTACAGTATGTATCATGGCATACAACATAAAGTTCTTATTATTACTATCACTATCTGTATAAGGAGATATATTATTAGTATCATATGAAGTTAGCAAAGTAGCAAATTAGCCATGAGACATACTGCCCCAACAAAGGAGAAGAGTGAAGAAACCCAGACAATACAGAAGTTACAGGCTTCTTTGGCTGTGATTGGAGAAATTGTGCATAGTGCATGTTTTACATTGTGTATTCCCAGTTATACAGCTTCATGATGAAGTTGTATAGCGCAGGATTGTCTTTCACTCACAAATCTAGGCTTGCCTCTCAGATGTACCTTCTGGCAAATTGTAGCTGAACTTTCAGGTTACAGTTTGCCAAAGAAAACATTGACTGGCCTAAAGAGAAATGGTGCAGCATCTTGTGGACTGATGAAAGCAAGATTGTTCTTTTTGGGCCTAGGGGCCACACTATGGTGTCGGGCCTATTTATCGCATACCTGGGATCATGGATCAGTTTGAACACATCAAAATACTTGAAGACGTCATGTGGCCTTATGCCGAGGAGGAAACACTCTTCAAATGAGTGTTTCACAAGACACCGAACCAAAACACACCAGCAAGTGAGCAGCATCTTCGTTCCAGACCAACATGATTGATGTTATGAAGTGATCAACTCAATCCCGGCGACCTTAAGCCAATAGAAAACTTGTGGGGTGACATCAAAAATGCTTTTTTGGAGCCAAAATCAGGAAATGCAGAGGAATTGTGGAAATACAGTCTAATTATCCTAGACTGGAATACCTGTTCAAGTTAGTCAACTCCATGCAACCCAGATGTGAAGCAATTCTCAGAAACAGTGGTTGTGCAACTATTAGTTCAGTGATTGACAGTAAAGCTAAATCTTCAAGAATTTTTCAGTTCATACAGTAAACGTTAGGGTTTGTAAAGAAAAATACAGACTGCTATTTTTTCATCAGCCTAATATTTCTTTTTCTTCACTTGCTGTAAAGTACTAACAAATTTGACCATTTTTTCTTCATGTTTTGATTTGGAACAAAATGTGTGGTGTTACCAATGCATTTGCGTACATAGAAATAAAAGCTATTACAAGGATTTTGAGATTTACTCACTTTTTTAAACACACTGCTATGTATTGTATATACAGTGAATCCAGGAAGTATTCACAGCGTTTCATTTTTTTCCCCACATTTTATGTTACAGCCTTATTCCAAAATGGAATAAATTAATTTTTCCTCTCAAAATTCTACTCACAACACCTCATAATGACAGCATGAAAAAAGTTTTTTATTATTATTATTTTTATGAATTTATTAAAATAGAAATCACATGTACATATGTAAGTATGTACATCATTTGCTTTGTTGATGCACCTTTGGCAGCAATTACAGCCTCAGGTTTTCTTGAATATGATGCCACAAGCTTGGTACACCTACATTTGGGCAGGTTTGTCCATTCCTCTTTGCAGCACCTCTCAAGCTCCATCAGGTTGGATGGGGAGTGTCAGTGCACAGCCATTTTCAGATCTCTCCAGAGATGTCTAATTGGATTCAGGTCTGGACTCTGGCTGGACCACTCAAGGACATTCACAGAGTTGTCCTGAAGCCTCACCTTTGATATCTTGGCTGTGTGCTTCGGGTCATTGTCCTGCTGAAAGATGAACGTCACCCCAGTCTGAGGTCGAGAGCACTCTGGAGCAGGTTTTCATCCAGGATGTCTCTGTACATTGCTGCATTCATCTTTCCCTCAATCCTGACTAGTTTTCCAGTTCCTGCAGCTGAAAAACATCCCCAAAGCATGATGCTGCCACCACCATGCTTCACTGTAGGGATGGTGCTTGGTTTCCTCCAAACATGACGCCTGGCATTCATGCCGAAGAGTTCATCTTTGTCTCATCAGACCAGAGAATTTTGTTTCTCATGGTCTAAGAATCCTTCAGGTACCTTTTGACAAACTGCAGGTGGGCTGCCGTGTGCCTTTTACTAAGGAGTGGCTTCCGTCTGGCCACTCTACCATACAGGCCTGATTGGTGGATTGCTGCAGAGATGGCTATCCTTTTGGAAGTTTCTCCTCTCTCTATCAAGGAATGCTGGAGCTCTGATAGAGTAACCATCAGGTTCTTGGTCATCTCCCTGACTAAGGCCCTTCTCCCCCGATCGCTCAGTTTAGACGGGCAGGCAGTTCTAGGAAGACTCCTGGTGGATCCAAACTTCTTCACTTTACAGATGATGGAGGCCACTGTGCTCATTGGGACCTTCAAAGCACTAGAAATGTTTCTGTACCCTTCCCCAGATTTCTGCCTCTTGACAATCCTGTCTCAGAGGTCTACAGACAATTCCTTTGACGTCATGCTTGGTTTGTGCTCTGACATGTACTGTCAACTGTGGGACCTTATATGTAGACAGGTGTGTGTCTTTCCAAATCAAGTGAATCTCAAAAAACTTTTTCCACATTGTCATTACTACACTAATACACTATTTCTCCTCCTAGCCACAGCACGGTACAGCAGTTTGAATCCACCTCCAGTGCTCTTAGCCTTACTTCCCTTCCACTTGGTCTCTTGTACACACACAGTATATCTACTTTTCTCCTCTTCACCATATCAGCCAACTCTCTCCTTGTGTCAGTCGTACTGCCAGCATTGAAAGTCTCAGCTCTTACTTTCAGAGTTCTAACTTCCTTGTTCTCCTGCTGCATCTAGACACATTCTCTTCTTCTTCTTCTTCACCCAACAGTACAAATTTTCCATAGCTGCTCAATTTACAACCACCAAATGACAAATCACAATTTGATTTGGGATCCACGTTTGAATTGACAACATATAGACTCTATGCCTTTCCTGCTGTACTCCTACTCATTTTTGCAGGATTGAGAGCAGAACTCTCAGTGCACTGGCTTGTGCACCCAATGTGGTTGAGAGTTGACAAAATTTATGGCGTAAGCCCTTCCTGCCTCTGCTCTCCTCTTTTACCCAGGCTTAAGGCCAGTACACAGAATGCACTACATTGCATGCTTATTTCTGTTTTAAAGTTGAAGATTTTAACATGGGATTCTATGGAGATTGACTCGGCTAAAGTCGCCATTCAAGGAATTTCAGCTTTCGGTTCATCCACCTTGGTTTAATTGTTCAACACTGAAAGTTGCTGCTTGGGTTTCACAAACAGTCCGGTAACATTTTGACAAACAACAACAAAAACAAAAATCAAAACAAAAAAAAAAAATGCAAGGATTTCACATCTAGCTTGTTTATTTGGTCCTTTAGTTCAGTTAAAGTGCTCACCACAAGCGAAATGTACCACAATCCATTTGGACGTGGACCGAGTTCCATTTTTACAAGCGAAACATTGCCTGCTAATTTGGTCACCACCAGAGTTTGAACGCATGTTTAGATTTACTCAAGTCAATGTATCTGGTGAAGCAAACCACAATCTGAATGACATGGATCCAAACAAGGCAGATGTGAAATCACCCTTAGGGATATCTGGGTGAAGCGTACTACTTGCATCATGAGGTAACATCTGGAACACCTTGTGCTTGTGGTATATTTTTCATAAACACCGACAGATTCACAGTCACCAGATTTCAATCCTAATTAGCACCAGGTCAAAAACGCATCTCAGGAGCCATTATTTCCACAAGAGTTTTTCCACAAGGCATGAGAAAGTTTCTGTGTAGGCTCTCAGTTGTACAGGTGGTTTCCATAGTAGAGAAGCTTGAATCTTCGAATGGACTGGGTTGCTTGACACAAGGACGTTTCGCTTCAAATCGCAGAAGCTTCCTCAGCTAAAATTCTTGCTCTGGTAGTCTGACTTCTGTCTGACCCTCGTCGAGAAGAACAAACAGAAGCCACAAAAGCTGGAGTCTTAAACCTAACCAGACGCCTCCTACCGAGAGGCAGACTGCTATTGGCTAGTGATTAAACAATTGCTTTAATTAGCACCTATTGTGCTCTAGTTAGCACCCTCCTAATGACAGGGTAGCTGTCCCTCCTAACGATGGGACTGGCGCCTCTCCTGATGATGTGAATGACTCATTACCATGAACAAAAGACTGACTCATGGTAATGAAACATCCTCGCGTCAAGCAATCCAGTCCACTCAAAGATTCAAGCTTCTCTACTAAGGCATGAGAAACCACAAATTTTCCCATTCTCTTCTGGTGAAATCTAGGCTTACAAATATCCAACAGATCAATGATTTCTGGAAGGCCTGTTCTGGAATGGTGTCCAACGGGGCCACTGCATTCTGCATGATGTCTTCTCATGACTCAAGTCAGATGCAAGTGATCAGTGATCAGTGCATGTTTAGTGTGTGAGGAGTGCATGTGACTTGCAAATTATCACTTCCTTAAGCCAGGAGTACAGGCCGGCCCTGTGATGCAGGTGGTTAGCATGTGCAAATCACTCCTGACTAGCGTGTGATACAAGCCAGGAGTGTGCATAAAAGGAGGCCCATCGCCGCCTCTGCCACCTTGTCTTCAAATATCGATGTTCCATCCATCCATCCATCCATCCATCCATCCATCCATCCATCCATCCATCCATCCATCCATTTTCTATACTCGCTTACTCCAATTGTGTGTCATGGGGGTTGGAGTCTATCCCAGCAGTCACAAAGCGTGAGGCGGGGTACATCCTGGGCAGGATGCCAGTCTGTTGCAGGCCCACATATAGACAAACAAACACATTCACACCTTCATGCACACCTACGGTCAATATAAAGTTTCCAATCCACCAAACCTGCATGTCTTTGGATGTGGGAAGAAGAAAGCCGGAGCACCTGGAGGGAACCCACACAAACACAGGGAGAACATGTAAACTCCCCACAGAAAGGCCATGACCTTCTTGTTGTGAGGCAACAGTGCTAACCACTAAGCCACCGTGCTGCCTGTTTTTGTAATAGCACAGCGACTATCACTTCGTACCTCTCCTCATCTTCTGTCTTCTGCCTGTGGAGGTCCAACCCCCCCAGGCGTTCTGACAGTATAGCGACAGCCATCGGTGCTGTCAGCTGTAATCATTTACACACTGTGTGTGCATGTTTTTTCACCGCTTTATTCATAAAAATCATTCAGTATTACAGCAATAAAAAACAGCTTGCGTGGATGTGACTCATTATTTTGATACGAGCCTCGAGGCTGTACTGCTGTTCAACATGCTGAAATAGTGAAAACGCCAACTTTGGGTCTGTGCTTCATTGTAGTGCAGCACTCCGGCACTCATCACCACAGAGGTCACGTCTGATCACATCTCCTCAAGTAACCGAGTGGGGTCATTTATGACCCCCGGCATATATTTTTGTGCACCATTTTTCTTATTTTAATTGGAAAAACTTTTCTACCATGAATTTGTCAATCTGTTTGTCCTGTATTTGTTCATAGGATCGATTTGTTCCACACGGATCGGCTGATCCATGTGGAAAGTATAATCCAAACTTGAGCAGGGTCACTCATGACCCTGGGAAGATCTATGAGATTTTCGACATTGTACCTTCAGATGGTATAATGTCGAATCATTACATTTTATAGATTGCTGAAATAAATATGAAAAACCCTAAAACAATCATTTTTACAGAAGTATTCCAATATAAAGTAAATCAGTAAATAAAGTAAAAAAAAACTGTCATTAGCCTATACACTCTTTAGGGCCCTGTCCCACTGGCGTTTAGGAGGATTTGCGTATGGATTGTGCACAAAACTGAGTCATATTTGCTTAACATCCGCAATATGTGTGAGACATGCTTGTATGAGTCGGCCGACACCCGCACACGTCCGCAATTATCCGCAGAGGCACGTTTTTCCGTTTCCAGGATTTGTGAGCTGCACAAAATTTTGGCTGCGGATGACATCCGCCTTACATACTCCATACATACTCAGTACATAATCTGTGCGC
This sequence comes from Thalassophryne amazonica, assembly GCF_902500255.1. NCBI lineage: Eukaryota > Metazoa > Chordata > Actinopteri > Batrachoidiformes > Batrachoididae > Thalassophryne > Thalassophryne amazonica. The sequence goes on along the minus strand of NC_047108.1, from coordinate 33,746,434 downwards.
TGTATATTCAGCGTCATCTGCTGATATCCACAACTGACAGGGATTTGCGGCTTGGCAGCAGACTGGGACAGTGTGTAAAATGGATATTTTGCGTGTCCATCAGGTCCACATCACGAACTAAAATAAGTTGTAGCGACTGCATACAGACTGGCCACGAATAAAGTGTTTTTATTATGTCTGCTTTGCATCTCATTTGTGGCGGATGCAAATCAGATGCACTGTGTTCACAGCTGGACGCCGTTCTTTGTTCTACCGGCTGCCACGCGCTCTGTGCTGGACGCTGCCTATATAAAATAATTATTTTGTGGTGGATTAATCATTTTATTCTGCAAATTGCCTGTTGAAAACGGCTCTAATCACCTCCTGAATCACAGAGGAAGCTGCAGCTGGGCTCCAGCTGCAGAAAGCATTTTGAGCTGTCTAAAAAAGTAATTATTTGACCTGTTTACATTGTCAAGGCTTGATAAAACAGTTGCGTGTTTTCTCCTTCTTCTCTGCAGCTGTTACAGTATTTATTCCTATGTTTATAACAGATTTACTTTCTTGTTATAATCGTTCAGACGACCTGTGTTCTGATGTGATCTGCTGACGTCACCACTCACCCTGTTCACTGCTTCTTTACTCCAGTCAACTTGTCCAAGTCCAGCAAATGCTCCAGATGCTGTATTACTGGATTGAATACTGATGCCAACGGCCCGAGTGCTCTTCATTTATGACCACAATGCAGATGCCGTGCACAAGCAACACGTGCACGATGTATTCATAATACACCCATAATACTGCCGTGATAATTGCAATGTGTCAGATCCGTTTCCTCACTACATGCGTTATACAACCGTGATTGTTCATCATATATTCGCTATATATTATTAATATATCCGTAATTCATACTGGGACATTTGTCATTTTTGGCCATTTTTGTTGCGGACGACAACGAACGCCCGTAATTTGTGTACTCAATTCCTATGCAATTAATCCTCTCCCCAGTGGGACAGGGCCCTTACTTTATTACTTTACTTTTACTTACTACTTACAGGCCTTTATTTTTTGCTTTCTTTTGCATACAAATAATGAATGTTTATGAGTTGGTACAAATATTTTGTGAGGTGAAAACTGGAACATACCGTTCATACAGGCAAACTGATAAAGCATACGTTATGTCCCTCATGCCAGGTAGTGCATGCCAGGTTTGTACTGTGAGCTTCTTGAATTCAAAAAGACTAAAAGAATGGAAATGAAATGAAAAAGATTGTGCATTTTGTCATGACATTAGGCTATAGGTTACATCATAGTGAGCTGTACCTCCATTGCATTTAATGTGAACTGGCCAAGACTTTAAATATTCACACCATCTCTGTTATAATTTTACCAGACTTTGATCCTTTGGGATTCTGCCTGTGATTGCCCCAATTATATTATATTGTTGTTAGTAGCCTTAAAGGGCCTATTGTTACGGTCTGAACCTAAACTGAGCAATGGACCCAAAATGCAGGACACAGAAATCAAGGAATCGGATTTGTTGGAACACTTAAACTGCAAATGTGCAACAGAATTTGGAAAATGTTTAGGTGCCCTGGTGTGTGGAAACCCAGCCCGCGCTGTGGTGAAACAGGCAGCCGCAGACCACCAGAACCAAAGCTGGAGGGGAGGAGGTCGCCGGTGGATGGATGACCGGTGCCAGGTAGGCTGAAAAGGATACGGTGCCACTGTGGGAGATCATCCACACACACCCACAGAATAACCAGCGTAAAACGCTAAAAAACACAGAACTCAATTAGGCGGCATAGGATCACACAGAGCTCAAAAAATGACTTGCGTAGGAACGTAGAATGATCTCTCAAGCTAGAGAGAGCCCATTTGCCGAGCTGCGACAACTACGTTTCCAGTGAAGATGGGGGTGCTGAACTGGGATTTAAATGCAGGTGTTCCGATGAGCTGGAGGTGTGGTGATCAGCTGCTCAGCTCCGTGGCACACCACCTGGGGAGAGAGAGCAAAAAAGGCAGGAACCAGCAGACACCAAGGCAGCACACAACACCTACAGTGGTTATTCTGCACGCTGACCAGGCTGCTCCATGTGAATATATCCGTCTGATCATATGACCGCTCAGCTGGCGATCCAAATGTCACGCCCACCATGTGAGGGATAGTCCACATGACTGGACAGCTGGACACACAGATGTTAATTCTTGTATTGGCTGCTCTTTATACCAGGAAATAAATATTTTACCAGACAAAATGCAGTCCATTTGATCTATCATTTCCAACACAGACCGTCACGTCATCACGCATCAATTACACATCATAAGAACAACAAGAGGAACTTTATTAATTCCAAAGGAGAATGTTTAGCCAGAGTGCTGAAACAGTCACAGGAAATTGTTTTGTTTTTTTTTCTATTTTTTCTTTATTTTATTACATTGAGAACAGAATCATTACCAGTAGGGATGAGCGAGTACACCAGTATCTGCATCTGTATCTGTTCAACCATCAAAATGATCTGTATCCGTATCTGTACTCGTAGTGGGTGTGGCCTAAACTGGAAGTGGGTGTGGTTTAACCCGAAATGGCTGGGGCTTAAATCAATACATTATTTTAAGTCTGAAATTGATATAGATGGATCAGAAGTTGCTATAATTATTGTTTATTTCAAAACTATTTACAGAACAGCCTCAGATTCAATGTTTTTGATCACAATAGTAAAGGAACTATTTTACAGAACAAGTTTTTTTAATAAACTCAGAACATGAATATTTATTTATTTGTACTATCTAACATTCTTGGCATTTTTTTTCCACACAAAGTTAAACAATATTGATTAAGGTGTGTGTCTGTGTGTGCATGACTGTCTGTGTGTGCATGTGTGTCTGTGTGTGCATGTGTGTGTGACTGAGTGACTGTGTGAGAGGGAGATCACCAGCCAAACAAATGGTTAAAAAAAAAAAATAATAATAATAAAAAACCCAATTGGAGTGGAGGCAGTGACGCGACATGACATGAGCCCTTTTCAGCTCTGTCTTGTCAAATGCGCCGCGTACGATACGAAACAAGTTCACCAAGTACCTTTAAATATCAGACAAACTGAAAAAGAGGTGAACTGAAGAAAACTTAGGTTAGAATCAAGCCAATCACAGAGAGAGAGATCAGAGAGAGAGAAGCTGCAGAAAGACGTGTCAGAAAGACGTGTCTGTGTAGGGAGGGGCGGGCGCTGTGTGTGACTGGCCAATCACAGAGCGTGAAGACAATCAGTTAGCTAATGAGAATTTTTCTTCAGCACCGATATTGATGAGTTTTATTCGTATCATGCTCGTACTCGTCAAAAATGCTTTATCCGTACCGGATACTCGTCTGAAATAAGTATCAGGCCCCACCCTAATAACCAGATTGTCTTACATTTAAACAGTACATTAATTGTTCATAGAATGCTCTGTGCTCTCTCATTAATTTGTCCTTACACATTTTCATTGATTTTGGTACATTTGCACATCTAATTCCTTCCACTGTTGTGTGAGCATGATGTAGTCTCACACCTCTAATGTGACCGCAGTGTGTTCATGCGCACGCCCATGAGTGTGCACGGAACTGTCACGCCTGTTTGACAGTGTGTCCCTCCCTACAGCAGCTGGAATTTTTTGCGGCTTGCCTTTTTTTTTTTTTTTTTTGCGCAGTTTCTACTTCTTTCACCCAATGTGTTATGTGTGAAGGGGCCCTAACTAATTTAACATGGGTTGGTCATTTCATTTTTTGTATTACTGCTCACACAGACTCCCAAACAGGGTTCCGCATCATATCGCACTGTATTTGTTGCTTTTAAGCCCCACCAAATAATAAGCCATGAATAATGAGCCACACATGGGTGTGTCGTGATTATTCGAAGAATGATCCACATTTTCATCTATCATGTATCCACTACTAAGGTGCCTCTATGCATCTCTCTGTACCCCGCATGTGCCACATAGCAGCCTCTAGTGAGCCACCACCGTCCTGTCATTAGAGCCTCAAATGGCTCGTATCAGCCATGCTAAGCCATGTAGAGCCGTATAGCGCGACATCGGTGCACGAACGCACATGTTTGGTCCTACCCTCAGCCCCTCCCACACTTGTTTAAAATCATGGAGCAGGAAAGAGAGGAAAAAAACTTTTAGATGAAACAGTCCTCTGTGATTCCAGAAGTGATCAGAGGTGTTTTCAGCATCCAAGGTTTGGCAGAAAATGATTATAATCCACTACAAAATAATTATTTTATATACAGCATCCAGCGCACAGAGCAGGTGGAATTGTGTGCGCAAGAGGGCAGCTGCTCAAAAATAGCCTCTCAGGTCCTGCGTAGCTGCCGGGTGCTGGGATAATGGGCTTTTAGCAGCCTCGTAAGCACCATGCACGTCTCTAAGCCGTCGTAGTACCTCATACACAAACTGCCCCATGCTGTTGTTGTTAAAGTTTGAACATCTTGAAATTAGCGCCGCGCTCAGAGATGAGCCTCGTTAACTGAAGATAATGCCTCTAAGAGCCACTCAGAGCCACGAAACTCCCACGATAGTTGAAGAAACAGTCTCATAGCAAAAAAACAAAACAAAACAAAAAAATGCTGTGTGGCTCATTTTTCATCCTTCATTATTTGATGGGACCAGGGCTTAAAGGCCCAGGTACACAGCACACGGTTATAGCTGAATGAAGAAAATAAAGTCACAAAATCACAAATTGTCAAAATAAAGTGGACGAATGAACCTGCACTTCTCACATCACCAAAAAACCTGCGAGTCCAGATCACATTAAAGAACGAAACAAAACCTAAACAAAAGAAAAACGAAGCGAACGGCGACCTTCACGCTTTAAACAAAAACAAAACATCATGATGATGTGAGCGGGTGTCAGACAGAGTGCCAGACTGTGATCATTTCTGTGCTCTCCACAGCACCTGCAGGTGTGATATCTGATTGTCTTGACAACAGGTTTGTCTTCAGAATAACATGTGCAGACATGCGTGCACGTTCCAGCCACAGACGGCTGGAATGTGCGTAAATAGTTAAAGTAGTTGATAAAACGTTCTTGCCGCTATTGTTTCCATATGACAATGTTGCTTTTCGTCCCACACATGGACGAGTCACGTCAGCTAGCCAGATCTTTAGTTATTGATCCGTTCAGATATCGTCAATGTTCGTGCAAGACGTCGGACATGGGAGGAAGTTGGACATTGGGAGGAAGTTGGATGACAGTCAAACGGAACACTGACGGTACGGGAACTACGCAATTGATGAGGAACCGTCAAGAGAGAAAGCAAAATGGAATATGGACGAATTGAGGTCATCAGGATTCGTTCACATTTTTCAACAGTTTGAAAATTCTGACGAAGCGCCAGCTACAGGAACGAAGCTGGACGACGGTTAAACGATGTCTCCGAAAGTCACCGTAAATCCAGATTTCTTGTTTCGTTTTGGCTTCGTGTCATTCATTAGTGCCGTATGACCGGGGCTTAAGACTATCATCCATCCATCGATTTTCTATGTTTGCTTACTCCATTTAAGGGTCACCGGTGTGGTGGTGAGCTGGAGCCTATCCCAGCAGTCACAGGGTGTAAGGCAGGGTACACCCTGGACAGGAGGCCAGTCTGTCACAGGGCCACATATTAGACAGATAAACACATTCACACCTGCACACACTCCTATGACCAATTTAAAGTTTCCAGTTCACCTAACCAGCAAGTCTTTGAAAGTGGGAGGAAGCTGGAGCACCCAGAGGGAACCCATGCAAACATCCATCAGAACATGCAAACTCCTTAATCTCTCTGTGCCAGCTCCCACCTGTCAGTGGATCTTCTTCTTCCTGACTAACAGGGGACAGCAGGTGAGGCTGTGAGGCATCACATTCAGCACACAGACAATCAGCACTGGCGCTCCTCAGGAGTGTGTGTTCTCCCCACTGCTCAAGACTGTGGAGAAGATAGTAGACATCAGGGAAAAACTCACCATCACTCCACCCTCTCCACTCCAACGCTGTGTCTACTGTGGACACTTTCCAGTTCCCAGTGGTGGACACAGCTAACCAAAAATTTAACTTTGATAACAGCTAATCAGCTAACTGAAAAATGATCTTTTATGAAGCTAAACTGATAAACCACCCAAAAATTTATTGGAAGCTACAGCTAACCGATAACTTTCAGTATTGCTTCCGGTACACTTGCAACTACTAACAAACTGATTTTGAGTTTTAACACCACAACCGCTTCTGGTAGCATCAAAGGTGCCCACAGACCCAAACAATGAGGCAGCACTTTCTGTCTTTGTCGTTCTGCCCACTGTTGGAAGCTGCTGTTTACTACATATTTTACAGCAGTGAAGCAATTGAGAGAAGCTAAGCTCAACTGTACACACACACAAAACAAGTCATTATTCCTTAACAAAATACAGCAGTGCTGCAGTGAGGCGGTGGTCTTGAAAAATAAAGCAGTTCTGACTTATGGTTTTGATTTTAAAATCATCAAATTAATCCGGATAGAATAACCCCATTAATGTCAATTCTGTCATTTGTACAAGGTTCAAAATAACATATATCTTTTAATTTTAAATAATGCACTAATTCTGAAGTTTTGTCACAAACACAGACAGATGCCAAAGGGATTATGGATAAATGAGCTTCCGCTAACACTGATTGGTTTACTCATTCATTTTATGTAAAAACCAACACGTTAATGTGAGGTGTGTATGTTGGTGTTTACATATAAATGTGCTTTTGTAAAATATGTTTTTTTGTAAGAAAAAAGCCATTTGCAAAAGCCAAAAAGTCAAGTTGTGATTAGACAACCGTCTGATATAACCGGACTCAAAATACATGGAACACTGCCATCTACTGGTGTCCTTGCTCATACTGCCATGAACAGTACTGGCCAGTAGATGCCAGTAGAGACTGTGAAAACTTGCCAAAACAACTATTCCAGATAATCTGTGTCTGCTGCATTTAATATGCGTGGAATTTATTAAATGCAAACTGAATTTCTTGTATATATTACTCCGGAACAAAGACGGCAGACAGTGTTTGACATAAGCAGGACTCTAAAGAGGAAACAAGAAGCAATTGCAGCTCACATTGATTCCAACTGAAAATAATGGAGAAGCAACCTGGGCTTCTTCTGGCATTTTTACATAAAACAAACACAATAACAATGTCTATAAACCCAGAGAATATATTCTCAAGAGTTTTAGGCACAATATACAAAGGGTTTAATGCTGTTGTCCATGTGGAGCCTGATCAGAGTGTCTCAAATGCATTTCTTCTGTCATGAATGTACTGAGATTACCCATAATGCACCTGGACACAGCATGTCCATACTAAAACCTTAAAAATTAGTGCATTACTTTAAAACTAAAATATATATCTGATATTTTCACTTTATAAAACTTCAGACGTGACGTTACATTTAAATAACTTGTCAGAAATTAGTTTGGTTAAAATTTTAACCATAAGTTAAAACTGTATGCCTCTGGATGACTTGGGTGATATTGTCAGCGTATCAGTATGGGGTCAAAAGAAATGATCTTTTTTCTGTTGATGTTGATGTTGATGTTGATGTTGGGTTTCTCCAGGAGCCAGCTCTTTTCTGTTTGCAGAAGACAGAACTGTACATCTACTACAAAGCATTTAACAGGTAGGTGCTCAAATTTTTGATTTCAGACTTAATAAATGTTTATAACTGTTAAACTTTGTTCACCACGCTTGCAAAAATATGTTAGTGGTCTAAAATTTATCGGACCAAAATTTGCTAATTAGTGGTTAGCGGCTTAGCGGAACTGTGCCCACCACTGCCAGTTCCTGGGATCCACCATCTCCCAAGATCTGAAGTGGACCTCCCATATAGACTCCATCAGCAAAAAGGCACAGTAGAGGATGTACTTCCTCAGACAGCTCAGGAAGTTCAACCTGCCCGAGGAACTGCTCATCATCATCTACACATTCATCATCCAGTCTGTCCTGTGCATTTCCATCTGTGTCTGGTTTCCCTCTTTCTCCAAACATGACAGGCACAGACTTCAACGAACTGTCAGGTCTGCAGAAAAAAGTATTGGAGCCAGCCTGCTCTCCATCAAGGACATACGAGGTCTGTCCATAAAGTATAGGTCCTTTTAATTTTTTTCAAAAACTATACGCTCCGCCACTGGAAAAACACCTCCGTTGGAAGCCTTAAGGACAAGTTGGAACATGTCCAGCTGTTAAACAATTTCTCATATACTCACTCCACTGAAAGCCATCAAAAGCCGCCTGGATTTTACAAATGGTTATCAACACGGAGGTGTTTTTCCTGTGCCGCCGCACCGCGCCGGCTGCGTCCCGACGCGCGGACCCGTCCGCACGTCTTTCATTAAAAAAATCTCCTTTAACAGTGGAATATCCGGATAAAATGCTGAAACCGACTTCTTCTGAAACTTCTCTGTTCTCTCACGACGTCCTGGATCAATAGAGCCTGAAATGTGGAGGTTTTCAGCTTGAAACAGGCTGACGACGACGCCTGAGAGTACTGCACGACGTCTTGCACCGTGGGACGTCCTTAAAGCGACAGTATCACCTCAAAATCTCTCATCAGCCGTTAAAATTTTCACTGAAACCCAGCTTAATTTTTCGAACCGTGTCCACTTCGATGTGTCTCACAGGTTTAGAAAAATTTTGATCAAACAAAGCGCCAGTCTCTCAGCAACTTCTCAGACAAAGGAATTCCGACGAGGGGCTGGACGACTCCTCCCACAAGGAGTGCTCACAGGCGAATGATGTCACCGACAGGTGTGGAAAAACTCATGCATGCGCACAAGGGTTCAAGCATGTCTGATGTAAAAACATATGAATGAAATCCATATAATTTTTGAAAAAAATAAAAAGAACCTATACTTTATGTACAGACCTCGTATACCAGTCCAGGACCAGGAAGTGAGCTGGTAACATCTCTGCAGACCTCTCGCACCCTGAACACTCACTGTTTAAACTCCTCCCCACTGGTCAACGTTACAGAGCTCTGTACGTCAAAACAACCAGACACAGGAACAATTTCTTTCAACAGGCCATCACACTGATGAACAACTTAACCTGCCAAAGAACTCACTAATTCAGTCTGTTTCTCCTTTGCACACATTCTTACTGCACATTTAACTTGCACATTTTTTTTACTTTGAATTACACTGAACAGTTTTGCTTTATTGGGAGGAGGGTCTGGGGGGAGGGAGTCAGAAAACCAGTCAGTATCTGGTGTGACTACCATTTGCCTCATGCAGTGTAACACATCTTCGCATAGAGCTGATCAGCAGCCAGACGCCATTGAATATGAGCATTTACCCACTCAAGTCAGTTGTGATGAGGAACTGCAGTCAGGTTGAGACCCCAATGAGGACAATGAGCATGCAGATGAGTTTCCCTGAGACGGTTTCTGACAGTTTGTGCAGAAATCTTTGACTGTGCAAACTGATTGTTACAGCAACTGTCAAGGTGGCTGGTCTTAGATGATCTTGGAGGTGAACATGCTGGTTGAGGAGTTCCTGGGCTGGTGTGGTTACACACTGTCTGCAGATGTATGGTCGCTTCACTGAAAAAAATGCTACTTTGGATCAACTTAAAAAAATTGATGTAATTTGTTCCAGCTAATTTTTTTTAGTTTCTCACAATGTATATTTATGATTTGATAAAGTGATTCCAGCAGATTTAAACTGGAAACCACAATTTTCCATTAGACCAATGTAAATAAGTACTTTGAATGAAGTGCACTGATGTTTCACTTTTTTCAGTGTTGGATGTACTGCCAAAATCACTGAAATGCCTTTGGAATGAACATTCAATTCATGGGCAACAGCTCTGGTGGATATTTCTGGAGTCAGCATGCCAATTACATGCTCCCTCAAAACCTGTGACATGTGGCATTGTCCTGTATGATAAAACTGCACATCTCAGAGTGGCTTTTATTGTGGCCAGCCTAAGGCACACCTGTGCAATAATCATGCTGTGTCATCAGCAGAAGAGGGACCAAGTCACCATCAAGTCACTCTCAAGTCATGAATAAGCAAGTCCCAAGCCAAGTCACAAGTGAGCTTCCAAACAATTGGTGGTCATTATGACTTGAGCCTTGACTTGGGACTTGCAGATTGATGACTTGAGAGTGACTTGACAGAGACATCGTCCCACCTGTGCTAATCAGCATCTTGATTTGCCACACCTGTGTGGTGGGCCAGATTATCTCAGCAAAGGAGAAGTGCTCACTAACACAGATTTAGACAGATTTGTGAACAATATTTGAGAGAAATGGGTCTTTTGTGTATATAGAAAATGTTTTAGATCTTTGAGTTCAGCTCATGAAAAATGGGAGCAAAAACAAAAGCTTTGCGTTTAAATTTTTGTTCACTGTATTTAGTGTTTAGTGTATATTTATACATGCTTGTACAGAGTAAGTAAAGTTCAAACTGGAGTCAAATTCCTTATTCCTATTCTTTGAAGATACTTTGAAGATACTTTGAAGAATAAAGGCTATTCTGATTCTGATTGTGTCTGTCAACAGAGTAAGATGTAAAGAGAAACACCATAATTTACTTTAATTCCCTGCTGCTGGTAAATTTCTCTCCATCATTAAAAGATGCACATGATGTAGGAAGTGACCTCAGCACCAAGTTTTTGCAAAAAATACTTTTGTTTGAAACAAATGAAAAATTACAGCGCCACACTTGTAGAACGCAAACCTCCGCCAACACTAGTTTCTAATTCCACAAAATTTTACTTTGAAAAACATTTTCAACGTCAAAGTCCTGTTAGACGTGACACTTCAAAAACTAAATTAGATGTGATCAAATGTCAGGAGTATATATTTAGTTCATGCACTTGAATCAAAGTTGGGTTAGGGTTTCGGTTTCTGAATTTGTTTTCAGATAATTTTCACAGAATATTGGTTATCTCTGCTATGCACAATTTGTCATTGCTTTTTGGCACTTGGTTTCTGACTGATAATGGGAAGAAACAGGCATAAAATTAGAATCTCCATCCAATTTTGGTGGTGTAGGTAAATTCAGAAGGGCCCCTTCACACATATTATGAATAAGTACAAATCAGGGCGACTCACGGCGGACAGCTCGTATGAACGAACCACGAAAAGATCGAGCCAACGGGCAGGCGTGAACGGTCCTGGTGCGATGGTGTTGTGCACACAACAGTGTCGTGCAAGCAGGAACACAGTGCGAGCAGCTGCACCACATTGCGGCGCTGATGCAGAGGAAAATAAAATTAAAAACAGCTCTATAATTAGTGAATATCACTGGGTTGATATAAATAATAAATAAAAGGGGACGAAATACAGAACCCTGTAGTTAAATAACCCTGGTGAATTAAAAAATAAATGCCAGTCACAGGATTCAAACCCATAAGCTATGATTACCAGACGACAACTTTACCACTGTGCTACAATCACTGTCTTATAACAGGAGCCTGAAATGGCCAAAATCAACAAGCAGATAAAAGTTTTTTTTTTTTTTTAAGAGAAAAAAGCACTGTGCTAACTGACCAAATGCCATTTGTTAGGGAGTATTTCTGCTGATATGTGACTAAAAGTGGCGTATTTGTTGCACTGTTGGCTTGTCTCGCGGCGTGCTGCTCACAGCCCCTCACGGCCTGCGAAAGTGATATATGTGTTGATGTATTTCCACATGATGACAGCAAGCACACACACACACACGCGCGCGTGTCTGTCAAAACACATGAAGTGTTCTGCAGCTGTGAGGGCCAGGACCAGAGATGTCTCAACAGCTGTTGGCAGCCAGCCACGTCCTCTTCCGTACAGCGCACAGACCAAGATGTCACTCTGTGATCTGATGAGAGGTGCCTTGCCTGCGGGGGGGTTGCGAACTACACGCACACGAGTTGTGGGGGGAGCCGACACTCTGGCACACCACATGTGCACTCGGCAATTTCACAGTCGTGGGGGCACTTAGACAAATTTCACATCCAGCTTGAAAGTGATCGTCTGCTGACTGTTGTCGTCCTAATAGTGCAAATGGCCACACATTTTCTAAGTGCCAAACGAGTGGTGTTAGATGTTCATGTGTCACCTGGAATTTGTCCGACACCTGCCACGAGAGGGTTCAATGGGCTCTCACAGGGCACACGCTGTCTTTCAGCCGCTGGTGTGCACAAATAGTTGTAGCAACAGATGTGTGAGGCGTTGGAAACAGCTACAATTTTACACATATTGCATATGATTCTTGCTTCATGTGCACTTCATGCGCAGTTCGACCATATTCGTACTATGTGTGATGGGGCCCTAAGAGAAAAAATGAGAGTGATTGACGCACTTTTGATTGAGATATAATGCAAAATGTACACAAAATGGGCTTTTCAATATTAAATTCAAATGTCCACAAAATCCACAATCTGGATCAGATACAAATCAAATTGTAAAGTATGTACATCACTTTCAAATTTGAGAGTGATTGGGGCACATCTGATTAAGATATAATGTAGAACATTACATATACATTAAATGGTAATGTTAAATCTAAATAGCCACAAAATCTGTAATCTGGATCAGATCCAGATCAAACTTTGTCAGTTGATAAAGGATACCATACTACATAAAATATGTCAAATATGAAAGAAATTTTTATCTCTTTTTTTTTGACAGTTATGAATTTTTGAAGAATCATTCAATGTTAAAGGCAGGGATTTCTTCCAATTTTCCAAGATTTTTCCTTATTTGACCTAGAAAATGTAAGTGTTTATTGCATATCAGGATATGAATCGTCAGTAAAAATTTCATTAGGATATATGAAAATTATGGGTTAAAGGCAGTTCACAAACAAACACGGGTGAAAACATAACGTCCACTCAATGTCGGCGGAGGTTAAAAAAAATATTAACCTGGTACATTTTACATAAAGGTTTCTGTTCTGGAACATTAAAAAAAGTTTCTGGTTTCACTTTTGCTTCATGCAACAGACCAAGTGTTTTTGCTTTTTGTTTGTGCTCCTTGAATTGGTTCAAAGCCTTGATTCCACAGCCTTTGACAGCGTGCTAAATTTGACAGTGACTGTGCCTGAAGCAGGACGCGTCAGCAGGCAGGCCGCATAAATAATCACAATCCTTAAACTGAACCACAACTAACCTGCAAATAAACTGGATGGAATATCATTTCTCATTATGCACATTTATATTTCCACAGTGCTAAACCACTGAAGCCCAAAGAGGTCAGAGGTGAGAAATTTTAGAAAGTTCTGACTTGGAATGGAATGCATGCAGGGAAATGTCAACTGTGGTGTCAGCAGCATGGCGAGGCTCACACCTGCTTGGGACAGAAATGTACTTTCAGTTGGAGAATTCGGCAAGTCCAGACATGCCACATACTTCACCTTGACTGATTGTTCTGCCTTATCTCCCTCGCTTTGACCTTGCGGTGTCAGGAAGTGTCCTTGGTGCCGCACATTTTCAAAATTATCAGCTTTAGTTGACTGATGTAAGTAACAAATCCTTAAATACATTCCTGAGATAAGAGGTGCGTAGAGGAAAGAGGAAGGTCGACGTTTAGCGGCTGGAGTGAAGAAGCAGAGTGAGCATGGGAACTCTTTTATGAGTCTTTGTCCTTGACATCCAGCTGGCTGTGTGCTCTCTCTTAAACCAATATGATGCCCAGAAATAGCCGCAGCTTTGTGCGGTGACTGTAAACTGAAAAAGTCTTCCACCATTTTCCATCCTTGTCCGTTCCCCTCAGGGTTTCACGGGGTGCTGGGGTGGATTTTTTTTTTCTCGCTCTCTCTGCCAGTCAAGATGGAAAAGTAAATCCGGATCCATTTGCTCCTGGATTGTACTGTACACGGCTGGATTTATGCAAATCCTCGCCTGAGTGTGTCCAAAGTGACGGCTGCTGGTTCGGTTTCTGTCGCTGTCGTCGGCTGGGATGCGATTATCCTCGCTCTGCGGGGGATCAATGTGTGGACGCTTGTGTCTTGTCATTAGGACTGTAAATGACAGGGGTGTGTGGAGGGGAGGGTGTGTGAGGCGTGCCAGGCCAGGCTTTTACTGCGCGCCACAATAGCATGTGTGGTGATTGTGTTGAAGACTTGGCGTCCGGGGCCTGCTGGACTGTTGTGCGCGGGGGCAGCGGCTTTCGCTTTCAGAGCTTCTCCCTCCTTCTGGTGGTTTCTTGGATGTTCTTTGTTCTCAGGGCGAAGGTCAGTTTGAAAAGAAACGGATAACCGGCACTGCACCGTTCATGTACGACCTCTCCCTCCCTCGCTTGGATTTTTTTTTGTTTGTTTTACATCCTCCTGGCAACTCTCAGCATCATGTGCAGAAAAAACAAAACAAAACGAAAACACCAACGCTGAGGAATTTACATCCTCACTAATTTTAGCAATGGGTTCCTGACCAGAAAACACATCCTCCCATTTCTGTCTATATTGGTCTTGCTGCGTCTTTCCGCTGCTGTTTCTCTCACTAGCACTCCGGGGCTTTTGCAGATCATTCTGCTTCACCGACACCCCTCAATTTTCCTATTTCCACTGCATTCTCAGCTAAAGCATGCTTTAGATGTCCTGATCCCGGACAACGCTGAGTAACACCAGGTTATGTCCACAGAGGAAAAAAAAAAACAAAAACAAAAAAACCCGCCGCCAACCTTTAATCAACTGACTTGATAAGAAGCAGGAAATTGTGAGCCGTACCTTTGAGACGTGGCTCTGTGTGATGTCAGACGGAAACTCGAGCTGCTGTTGACATTAGCTTCGTCTTTCTGCAGGCTCTTTGTATATTTTCAAACGTGGGCGTAATTCGCTCCATACTCCTGCTAATGGCACCGCTGATGTCACTCAACACGACGTTTCTCGCACACCAGCCTGAAAATGTCTCACTACTCCAAAGGTGCTGCTGGAGTGACAATCATCAACCTGTAGAAGCAGACTACAGGGCCCGGCTTCTCCTTTTACACAAAATAAACACCAAACTCAAAAAGAAAATTGATGGTTTAAAAATCTTTGTCCAGAACTGGGCAGACACAAATATATATTCTCCATCTCAGATATAATGTTAAGCTGCATGTGGAAAACTTCATATTCCTACAATAAAAGCATGCAGCCTGTAAAGCGCAGTGTGGGAATATAATCCAAAAAGTCAAACACCATAAATGTTTTTTTTTTTTTTTTTTGCTCAATTACTCAAAAACGATACAAGCTGTCATCTTGTGTCTCACCAGGTTAAAAGCTGGTATAATATAGACAGGACATGTGTGATTTATTTTATAAAAAGTGTGATTGGCAGGAATCAAAATCATTCTACAAAATTAAAGACAACAAAACAAAACAAATATCTTGTTCCATTAAAACTGAATTATTTTGGGTCAAGAAACCTTTACAAGAACATTATGACTCGTAAATTATTCACTGATTATTATCGTGTTTGCTGTTAGTGGAATCATCTGTTTGACAGCAAATACAAAGTAATCAGGCTTTTATTAATCAGAAAAGGTCTGTTACTTTATAAAATAGTTGTGTAAAATAGACAATACCCTCCAGTTGTGATACCGCAAAGTGGTAAAGCAGGGTATTGTAATCCATCCTGTGCATGTGTCTGTATGTGAACAAGATAACTAAGAAAAAAACAATATGACTGGATGGATTGTCACCCATAGACATTATATACGTAGACGCCTCATAACTTGCTGCAACGTAATCCAGAGTCGCCGCCATATTGGATGGGTCTCTTCACAATAGGCTTGCACCAGAGTCAACTGCAGTCAATGGAGAGTGAGCAAATTTGTCGGTATTTTGTGCTGCTTATGGTGGTAATAACTGGTGCAGTATAGAAACCAGATTACGTGGGATTACCTTTCATAAATAAGATCGAACAATAATTTTGGTTATTTTACCATTTGTAATATTATGTCATGGTAACAAACGGTACTTACGTGCAACGTTATTACAGTAGGAACTGGTATGCTCTCTCATTAGCTGTGTTTCCATCCAACTAGTATCACAACTCAAGCAAATTTTCGTTAATTTGTCTTTTTGATTCATCTTTGTAACAAAACCAGGTGAGCAAAGCAGAGGAAATTAAAGTGATGTCCCGTGTGTGTGTGTGTGTGTGTGAGTGAGAGAGAGAGAGATAGAGAGAAATAAATTCAAATGAACATCCCATACTTGTTTCTTTACTAACTTATATATTTATCTATATGCCATATATAGCATATGTCTTTGTTAAAGAGCATAAGACAAAGTCTTTTAGCAAGAAAGTACATATTTTTAATGTGTGACAGCATCCTGTATCGCAACTGAATCTCTGCTCTTTCTAACAAACCAAACCGTGGGAAAATCTGGTAAAAATCTGGGGAGTTACGGATTATTATACTTGGTGGATAAAATGTTCCACAGTACAAATAAATGCACGGGGGGGGGGGGGGGGTCGCAATAAGGACCCATCCAAGATGGCGGCCGGCTGATACGTCAGCTCCAATAGACAGCGGCAGTCCATGAGGTGTCTACGTATATAATGTCTATGTTCTTACCAAACTTGGTGGGAATATTACTTGGACAGACATACTGGGATGATGAACTATTGGACAGGACCAGGCAAAGGACAAGTGAACAAAAACACGGTATGAGAAACACATTTTCTTATTTTGTGGTGTCATGATGACATCATACAGTAAAAACAAATCATGTTTGTTCATTAAATTGTGTTTTTCATCTAGACACATTTCCTCAGATAAATGAAGTGAAATCTAAGTGATTTTCAGTCATTCTCTTTGAGGTTACCACGTTCCCTGCTTAGAAATGAGGATTCTCTCACTCCCCAAACCACAGTGAGAGAACAATAAACACAGGAAACTGTGCTACTTTTCAAAAAAGTTAGAAGATTCAAAGAAATAAATGATCACCATAGGTTTTTGTAATCAACACATTGCACACTCAAAACAGCATGAACTATGGGGCATTGACAGATCTCCGTGTGCAGAGTGTGCAGGATTTGCATCAGTCCTCTGATGCCTTTCACTTCATTTACTTGTTTTGTTTGTTTCTTCTTGAAAATTACTTTGCTTGCAGTAATGAAGAAAAAAACCCCATACTGCAACACAAGAGTACAGAGTCCTGAAAGGGTCAAGTGTGGAAAAAATAAAAATCTGTACCCACCATTTAGAAATCCTACGGGTTTGCATACCATTCCAAGGGTGCCAATGAAAATATTTGGACTAAAATAGGTGTTGTTCAATACTCTGTACAGTTTTAATCAGAAAAGGCAACAGCTCCATCATTATTTTGTTTGTCTCACCCAGTTGGACATGTCTCTGGATCTTTTTTCTGCAGTTATTCTGTGTCTCAGCACCTCGTCTTAATTTCCGCCTGTCTGCATGTGTTGTGGAGGCCATTAATCGTCCCCTGCACAACATGCACCCCAGCAGATAATTATGGTCATTAAACCAATTAGAGAGCACATGGAGGGGAGCTTTCAGTCAGGCCCCGAGGCCTCCCGCTCCTGTTCTCCTCTGCAGGACGGTCGAGGTGGTCCGCTCAAACTCTGGCAAGACCTTAAAAAGAAGGGAGTGAATGACTCCAACCCGGCTTTGGATTAATACAATTTCCTGTTGGTGCAGCCTTGAGAGACCTTGCCAACATTGCTGCCGGCCAAGTAACCGTAGCCCTTATGCACCAAAGGTCCTCCCTGTTTTTCAAATCCTTTTTTTTGCTGGGCAAAGCAGCGATTTAGTTTGTGTCATCAAAATATGTTTTGCTCAGATCTCAGAGAGCTATTTTGGTTGTGCAGAGGCAAAACAGAAAATGTGAAAAGAGATCAGAAGTGGCAGGAAAAGGAGGGACGCGTGGTCAAGATGCAGACGGTGGTTTTCAACTTGAGCTATCACGTGAATGTAGAGCTAACATTATGGTTTCATCGTGCCTGACACAGTGGGAGTTCTGGCAGAATAAGGCTGAGGGCTGAAAGATACACATACACAACACTGATTATTAAAGTATGAAGACAAAAGAGCCTGTCAGCCGTCCACGTGTGCCGGCAAGCCACGGAAAGACCCTCACATTTCCACAGGTCTCAGACTCTTATTTACACTGGACGATAAACTGCCATCTGATGACTCAGAGATGTCGTTTCTAGCATTCTTTATGTTGTGCTTGACATATATAATGCTGAACTCCATACATGATGCTATGGAAATACTGGATTAACAAAAATTAAGAAATGGCAATATTTAGCAGAATTTACCTTTCTGTCGCCATTACAATTCTTGTGACACAGAACCTAAATTGTGCAAATCTCTAATGGAAACTCACCTACTGATGGGTGATGGATCCTTGTGGTTTAGAACAGTGGTTCCCAAACTTTTTCTGCAGGGTCCTCCACTGTAGATAAGAATATTTTGAGCTCACCCACTTTGACACACATCATGTGTTTTGCATCCAAACTCCACTGGAATATACTTCAAACACTGTAATTTATACCAAAAAAAAAAAGAACTTTTTATTTAACAAAACAAAATAAATAAAGTGACAAATCACTGTTACAGTGGAATTATTAAAAGTGACATGCATCATGTATCTTTTATTATATTTATTTTTCACAAACATGTTCGCCACATTATTGTCCATTTTTGATACCTCTATCAGCTTAGCCAGGACAATAGCCATGTGCAAAGAGTCTGTAAAATTATGGTTTTCATTGTGTTGGATGTGACACCTGGGGGCAGGGTGGAAAAGAGAAGTTATGTTTGTTTGATACTTATACAATATGCTGTGGATGGCTCCCAAAAAGAAATCTTATACAGTTAATGAAACTTTCAAACTCTTTTTAAATCAAGCAGCCTTGCAGACAGGAAGGCACTGGGGAGGGTTGTGAGGGCAGCAGAGGAGATTATTAGGGCCAGGCTGCCAACCATTGGTGAACTGGCAGAACGGTGCTGCTTGTCCAGGGTAAGAAGGATAATCAGGGACACATCCATTTAACAAATTGTCTTCCCTCCTGCCCTCAGGTAGACAGTACCATAGCCTGAGGTGCAAAACACACAGATTCAGGGACAGCTTTTTCCCAACCACCATAAATTAAATAAAAGTTAAATACAAATTGATAGAAAGAACTGTGCAATGTAGAATGTAGGATATAGCTGTAGCATCTGGTAGCAACTTTATCCTTGTAGCATCTTCATAAGTGCAACATCTCATGTCCTTTATTTATTGTATGCTGTGTATACACAGAGAGACAGTTATCAATAGTTTTTTTTTTTAACCCAATTCATCACTATCACACACCGTGGACTTTTATTCTGTGTTTTTATGCTGTGTTTTTTTTTTCATGCAGTGCGTCGTCATTTCCTTCTGTGACATCATCTGTGATGTTTTTTTTACTGAATCACAATAAAAACAAGTCTAAGTCTAAATCATAAACCAGTGGACAGTGTTATTAAATCTGCTGTGATGTGAAGATATTGAAGATGCTTTCTGAGATTATGCATAACGTATGTAAGTAAAACTTTATTTATACAGTTACGGACATAATCCTACAAATACCTTGCCTAAACATTTTAAAGTTAGTTTTCCCTGATGGCACATATTCCATTTTATTAAACAATTTTTGTGTTAAGGCAACTATGTCAAAGTTCTTTCCATGAAAATTTTGTAGAAATAACAGTTACAAGGTATAATTATTTATACTTTTTTTTTTTACTGTGTGAGACTTTCAGTGGGTCACCATTTTACACACACACACACACACACACACACACACACACACACACACACACACACACACACACACACACACACACACACACACACACACACACACACACACACACACACACACACACACACACACACACACAGATGACTATCTCATTAAACAGCAAGGAAGATTCCACAAATTGATGGAATTACTTTCAAATGCTTTGGAATGTCTAATTGGCATAACTTTAGGTTAAGTGAAGAAGCGCTGGATGTGTTTATGGGTCTACCTATGGAACCAGTGCTGTACTGTATTTCAGAACAAGCAAACAAAAACACTCAAACAAACAAAGAATATAAAGAATTAAGCCAAGGTTTATGTAGCAGAATAAAACATAAGAAGCATGGTACCATGAAAACTTTGATCATTAAGGAAACAGGACCAAATGAATTCCTAGGTATTAATTAACTTTTGTGTCAGTAGGCCAACACTACCACAGTATCACAACTAAGGAATCAATACATATATGATGTGTCCACCCTGAGGACAGCAATCTATATCTGCAACTTATAAAATGTTGTTGACCAAGAACATGGTTGGTGATGATGATGTTTGGTTAAAAACTCCACAGAAACCATAAAAATGCCCACAAAATTCCTGACTTCAACACCACCCCAATGGATGAGTCCGAAAGTGCCAACAGCCAAAAAGAAAGGGCCTAAATAGTGAGGATGGGGGGGTCCAGAAGGCTGTCCAGGACAGTGACAGACTGAAGACTCTCTAAGAGGACAGAATCAGACAGAAGGTCCTGATAACCAGTAAAAAAGCTTGACCAGGGAAATGTTTTCAGGTGTCTGGCACAAAGCCTAGGACAGAGCAATGTTTGAAAGTGGGGAGCAGGTCAGAACAAAACAAAACTTTCAGTTAGCTGGCTGGGAGGCTGAATCAGGGCTGTGGAGTCCAAGTGGACTGCACAGAGGTTGTAAGAGGGCAATGTTTTCAAGTGGTGACTGGGAGAGCAGAAGAAGGCAAAGTATTCCAGTGGCCACCCAAGATTTTGGATCAAGACAGATACTCCAGATGGCAGGAAGGGAGGCCATGTCAAGGCAGACATTCAGGTGGGTGCCCAAGAGGCCAGAGTGGCTGAGGACAAGATAGATGCCACACCAGAGTAGAGACATTTAGAGACTGGCAAGGAGACAGAGAGACAATGGCAGAGTTGAGACATCTGAGGACACCTGGTAGGCCATAGCAAAGCAGAGATATCCGGACGTATGCTAAGATACAGCAGGAGGTCACCAACATTTGAAGATCAGTCAGGATATTACAGAAGCATCTGGAGGTCAGCTGAAAGTCTTCTCCACATGGTCTGATACAACTCACATAGACGTTGGGATTCTAGTCAGCATCTCTGGAGTATCCCCATCCTGTTAAGGTAGGCGTCAGCTCAGCCACAAGAGTAGTTGGAAGTGTGGTAGTGAATAGCAGAGGATCCAGGGTCATATCCACCATTGGATGTGGAGGAACTGGTGGCGCGCCTTCTTCCATTTTTTCTTTGATGTTTGCATGCACAGGCACTAGTTGATGCTGGGTAAAGGTCTGTGGTGCTGGGTGAGGCAGGATAATGGTGGTGACTTACACCAAAGGCTGTGTAAGTGGATCATATAACATGGAGGGATGTGGAAGAGGAAGTAATAGCTCTGGCCCTTTGCTTGCATTGAGCTGCTTGTGCATCTCCATCACGGTCAGTTAATGTCTTTGGTTGTCTTCCCTGATGTGTCACAATTCCTTCACTGTTGCAGATGAAGCCTCTGCCTTTGACTGGACAGACAATGCATTGAGGGTGCTTTGGTGTTGGGGTCCTGAGTACACTGATTATCTTTGAAACTCTTGTTGGGCACCATGCACTGGTATCCACTGTTCAAAGAGCAGGGGATAAGAGGTGGTACCTCAGCGGCGCTCTCAGCGCTGTGTTAGGGCTTCTGCATCTGGTGGGGATGCTGGATAAGACAGCTGCAGCAGTGGGAGTTCTTTCAATAGCTGACAGGGAGACATCATAGCTGGTCATTCTGGTGGATTTATCTGAAATCTGGGGTGAGTCTCAATAGAAAGTGTAGCTTATCTCCTATCATAGCAGCATCTTCAGTATTTACAGCAGCCACTCTATCCCAGGCTTTGACATCATTAACTGAAATAAGGCTTTGATAAAGTGTTAAAAATTCAAAGTAATTAGGTTTAAAGTAAATTATAAGTAAAGTTTAAAGTTAAAAATAAAATACAAAGTCTTATTACTACATTTAATTAGGACATGTGGCCACTGTGGGGCATCAGCAAGAATGCACAAACAAATCTTCCATGAGATTTATTAATAATCCCACTGAAATGTGAAAATTGAGAGCTCAGACATGGATGGGCAACAATTTACATCGCAAACATGAGATACACATTGGTCTCTCATCCTTTTTCCATTCTTAAACTAGAGCTAACATGGCTACCAGCACATGAACGTGTTGGCTGGTAACTTGTAATGGTACAGACAAAGGACCCCAGCACAGAGAACAACAATGATTGTATGTAAAAGATGGATAAGACCCAGCAATTGGTGTCACAATGCTAACAAACAGTCCACAGGGTTTAGCAGCCTTTAGATTAGGAGGAGAAGCAGAAGAATTGTCCAGAAACACACACAGAGGATCAGAGCACAGTGAGCAATTATACCAGACAACCAAAACCAGGAAAGCAGGCATGTTCCAGCAAACACAGAAGGGCAGTATCGGTCAAGAACACAGAGGCTAACATGAGAAAATGACATGAGACAGCATGCATAAAGCCAGACAATCTGACGAGGAGGTACAAGCTCCGAGAAACTTTATAAAGACAAGCAAACAATTAACCCTGGAAGCATAGAGACACATGAACTTGGAAATCAGAAACAGCAGGACAAGCTACACAGAGTGAACACGGAAAAGTCAGCGTAAAAGCGTAGGAGACTGTCTAACATGGGAGAGAATAACACTGGAGACCATGAAGACAAATTAACTTACAGGAAACCTGCCGTGATTGAAGCAGGATCATAATAATACATGGAAAATACTTGCAAATTCCGACTAACCAGAACAAAAAAGAAAATCAGCAACATGACCCATGACAGTAGCCCACTAAACAGACCACTGATTGCCTCCTCCCTGCTGGCCGATTAATGCTTAAAATCCTTCATCACAAAATTCAAAGAGGTGGTTTATTGTGTTCTTGAAATAATCATGTTGAACAGTATAAACCTTGACGTAAAATCCTCCATCCTAAAAAAATTTAGGGTTCTTCATTTTTAGCCTCATCATGAAGGGGAAAGAGGATACTGTAATCATGTCTGTCTGTCTGTCTGTCTGTCTGTCTATTTGTTTGCATGTTCACAGCAATGTCTTCAAAAGGCAAAGAGCAATTTTAATCAACCTTGGCAATTATACTCAGTGTTTCACCTTCTCATGACACATGCCATATTAATGGTGTAGCTATAAGGCCAAGGTGAAATTAGAAATCATTGTCTGAAATACATTAATATCCATATTTCAGGAAGTAGAGCTGATATTGAAAAATAATGTTCTGCATAGACCGCTGTCCTCCTTAGGCTAATAAATGTAATGAATACACGTCAAAATTTTATCTGCCAACAGTGAGGCATACCAAACATCTGGATGCCTTGTTGAATCTGAGAATGTGTAGAATTGAAAACACCAAAATTTCCTTAAATTTTAGAATATTTTCTCTCAGTTGGTGAAAATAAATGACTTATTTATCACAGTTTCAAGAGTAACAGGAGCAATCGGAGATTTCTTATGTCCACCAATCTGGATTTAGATCACCTCCAAAATTTGAGTCTTCCATGCCCTAATGTCTATCTGTGGTGCAAATTTGGTGAGAATGTGAAGTAGTTTTGACGTAATCCTTCAAAGCATATATAAAGTGAAATCTTGATCCAGAATCCGGATTCGAATCCAGATCACCTCCAAAATTCAGCAGAGTCTTCCATGCCCTAATATCCATCTGTGGTGCAAATTTGGTGAGAATCAGCAAAGTAGTTTTGATGTAATCCTTTAAAGAGTCTTCCATGACCTAATATTTATCCATGCTAAAAAAATGTGATCAAAATCCGTAAAGTAGTTTTGTTGTAATCCTTCAAAGCGTATATAAAGGGAAATCCTGATTCAGAATCTGGATTCAGATCCGGATCACCTACAAAATTTAGTGGTGTCACCATGCCCTAATATCTGTCTGTGGTGAAATCTTGGTGAGAATCCGTGAAATAATTTTGATGTAATCCTTCAAAGCGTATATCAAGTGAAATCTTGATCCAGAATCTGGATTTGGATCCGGATCACATCCAAAATTTAATGGACTCTACCATGGCATAATGTATCTGTATATGTATCTTTTAAAAATTTCGTCAAAATCCATGCAGTATTTTTAACATAATCCTGCTAACAGTAATCCCCCAAAGCGTATATAAAGTGAAAATTGATCCAGAATCTGGATGCAGATCAACTCCAAAATTTAATGGGTTCTTCTATGGCATAAAATCTTATCTGTCGTGAAAATTTCGTCAAAATCTGTGCAGTAGTTTTGATGTAATCCTGCTAACAGACAGACAGACAAATAAATGCAGGTGTTTTATTGCGTCCTTGGTGGCGTAATAAGGCTTTATGTTTGAGAAAGTAGTTTCAGATGAGTTTTTTTTTTACAAAAACACTCATTGAACATAAAGGGTTAAACCCTACACATCCTACATTCTAGCTACATTAATGTTTTGTTAAATAAATAAACAAATAGAATGATCAGATTCATCCCTTTTTCCAGATTCACTTCAAACTTCAATGGTTTAGTCTCCTGGTGGAAAAAAATGGAGTACTGGAATACAGCTTTTGATTCAGAAAGGGTTTAGCTTGTGATGTTCAGAACATCTTACCACAGTGACATCTAGTGGACAAATGCCTGTTTTATTTGCAAAGAATCAAAGTGGAGTTAAAACAGCCTGTTGGATCTGGCGTGTAATTCAATATAAAATTTGTATATCTGTATTTTTGCCTCTGCCAATGAAGTTGGGTGGATGTTATGTTTTTGCTCGTTTGTTTGTTTGTGAACAGCCTGGAACCCATAGTATTTCACATATCATTATGAATTTTTTTTTTTACAGATGATTCAAATCATGATAGGCAAGAACTGATTCAATTTTCAAGGCCATAGGTCAAAGGTCAAAGTCAGGAAAAATCTCAGAAATTCCCTATCCTTTAACACTTTTCAAAAATTCTGAACGCTGTCAAAAAAGATTTAATTTCTTTCATATTTGACAGCATTATGTAAGATGGTATCTTTTATTGACTGACAAAGTTTGATCCGGATCTGATCCAGATTACAGATTTTGTGGCCATTGAACACCACATTTAATGTATATTTTACATTATTATCACTTTACCGAGGCGTTGCTAGGCCGGTATCGTAGATTTATGTCGACACTACCTGGCTATACCCGCCCGCTGTGCGTAAACAAATGACGTCATAGCGCGCAGCCCAAGAACTGTCCCCAGAGGAAAACATAAAAAGGTGAGAAGTGTATGTTGGTCCCAATATGGATATTCTGGATGATTTTCTCATGGATAGTACGACAATGAACAACAGTCAGCTTGATGAGGATGCACTACTGAATTCGGAGAGCAGCATGCGCCAGCCGACACGACAAAAGTTAAACTGAGCCAACTTGTTATGTATGCGTTACGTGTTGTGTATCTCAGGAAAGTGATAATAATGCAAATAACATGCTGTTGTAACAAGGGCAAATATCTGTCATTTTGGGTGACTGGCCATGAACGGAGGGACTCAGAAAATGCATACCGCCCTCCAAAAGCATGTTATTGTATTAGTATAGTCTAATCAAATATCAATCAATCAATCAACTTTTTTTTTATATAGCGCCAAATCACAACAAACAGTTGCCCCAAGGCGCTCTATATTGTAAGGCAAGGCCATACAATAATTATGAAAAACCCCAACGGTCAAAACGACCCCCTATGAGCAAGCACTTGGCTACAGTGGGAAGGAAAAACTCCCTTTTAACAGGAAGAAACCTCCAGCAGAACCAGGCTCAGGGAGGGGCAGTCTTCTGCTGAGACTGGTTGGGGCTGAGGGAAAGAACCAGGAAAAAGACATGCTGTGGAGGGGGGCAGAGATCGATCACTAATGATTAAATGCAGAGTGATGCATACGGAGCAAAAAGAGAAAGAAACAGTGCATCATGGGAACCCCCCCACAGTCTACGTCTAAAGCAGCATAACCAAGGGTTGGTCCAGGGTCACCTGATCCAGCCCTAACTATAAGCCTTAGCGAAAAGGAAAGTTTTAAGCCTAATCTTAAAAGTAGAGAGGGTATCTGTCTCCCTGATCTGAATTGGGAGCTGGTTCCACAGGAGAGGAGCCTGAAAGCTGAAGGCTCTGCCTCCCATTCTACTCTTACAAACCCTAGGAACTACAAGTAAGCCTGCAGTCTGAGAGCGAAGCGCTCTAATGGGGTAATATGGTACTACGAGGTCCCTAAGATAAGATGGGACCTGATTATTCAAAACCTTATAAGTAAGAAGAAGAATTTTAAATTCTATTCTAGAATTAACAGGAAGCCAATGAAGAGAGGCCAACACGGGTGAGATATGCTCTCTCCTGCTAGTCCCCGTCAGTACTCTAGCTGCAGCATTCTGAACCAACTGAAGGCTTTTTAGGGAACTTTTAGGACAACCTGATAATAATGAATTACAATAGTCCAGCCTAGAGGAAATAAATGCATGAATTCGTTTTTCAGCATCACTCTGAGACAAGACCTTTCTGATTTTAGAGATATTGCGTAAATGCAAAAAGGCAGTCCTACATATTTGTTTAATATGCGCTTTGAATGACATATCCTGATCAAAAATGACTCCAAGATTTCTCACAGTATTACTAGAGGTCAGGGAAATGCCATCCAGAGTAAAGATCTGGTTAGACACCATGCTTCTAAGATTTGTGGGGCCAAGTACAATAACTTCAGTTTTATCTGAGTTTAAAAGCAGGAAATTAGAGGTCATCCATGTCTTTATGTCTGTAAGACAATCCTGCAGTTTAGCTAATTGGTGTGTATCCTCTGGCTTCATGGATAGATAAAGCTGGGTATCATCTGCGTAACAATGAAAATTTAAGCAATACCGTCTAATAATACTGCCTAAGGGAAGCATGTATAAAGTGAATAAAATTGGTCCTAGCACAGAACCTTGTGGAACTCCATAATTAACTTTAGTATGTGAAGAAGATTCCCCATTTACATAAACAAACTGTAATCTATTAGACAAATATGATTCAAACCACCGCAGCGCAGTGCCTTTAATACCTATGACATGCTCTAATCTCTGTAATAAAATTTTATGGTCAACAGTATCAAAAGCAGCACTGAGGTCCAACAGAACAAGCACAGAGATGAGTCCACTGTCCGAAGCCATAAGAAGATCATTTGTAACCTTCACTAATGCTGTTTCTGTACTATGATGAATTCTAAAACCTGACTGAAACTCTTCAAATAGACCATTCCTCTGCAGGTGATCAGTTAGCTGTTTTACAACTACCCTCTCAAGAATCTTTGAGAGAAAAGGAAGGTTGGAGATTGGCCTATAATTAGCTAAGATAGCTGGGTCAAGTGATGGCTTTTTAAGTAATGGTTTAATTACTGCCACCTTTTTTTTTTTTTTTTTTTTTTTTTATATATTTATTTCATTCATTTAAAAGAAAAACAGAAAAGCAAAAAACAAAAGCACCACAATACCAGAATGAAAAGGAGCAGAAAGAAGAACAAGTCTTATGATTTCTGCCCCTTTTAACAATACAATCTTTCAATATACAGCATCATAGTCAACATTATTTAACAGATTGCATTTCTTTAACTTGTCACATACCACTGACCCATTTCATAATTATGACCATTAATTAATAGATTACATCACTGACAGGTTACATTTAAACTTAAGACACTCCAAACATTATTAACAGTTTACTTTTTTTTTTTTTGACTTTCTTGCAGCCCACTGACTTACTTCATAGTTTCATACTTACTTAATACATCTAATTTAATATGTTTTTTAAATAATTTAAGCGACCTTAATTCTTTAATTTCTTTATTAAGATTGTTCCATAATTTGACACCATTTACTGCAATACTCCTTTCCTTTACTTTGGTTCTAAATCTTGGTTTTTTAAAGACTTCTATTCCTTTCAATTTATAACTACTTACTCTTTTTTCAAACATATTTTGAATGTTTGTTGGTAAAGTATTTTTATTAACTTGGTACATCGTTTGTAATATTTTCAAATCAACTAAATCATGAAATTTAAGTACCCTATACTTAATAAACAATGGATTAGATGGATCTCTAAAACCACTGTTACTAATCACTTTTAAAGCTCTTTTCTGCAAAATAAATAAAGGTTGTATATAGGTTGTATATGTTGATCCCCAGATTTCTACACAGTAAACCTTAAAAGGACCTACCTACCTTAAAAGCCTGTGGTACATAGCCAACTAACAAAGATAGATTGATCATATTTAAGATTGAAGCATTAAATAATGGTAGGACTTCCTTGAGCAGCCTGGCAGGAATGGGGACTAATAAACATGTTGATGGTTTGGATGAAGTAACTAATGAAAATAACTCAGACAGAACAATCGGAGAGAAAGAGTCTAACCAAATACCGGCATCACTGAAAGCAGCCAAAGATAACGATACATCTTTGGGATGGTTATGAGTAATTTTTTCTCTAATAGTCAAAATTTTGTTAGCAAAGAAAGTCATGAAGTCATTACTAGTTAAAGTTAATGGAATACTCAGCTCAATAGAGCTCTGACTCTTTGTCAGCCTGGCTACAGTGCTGAAAAGAAACCTGGGGTTGTTCTTATTTTCTTCAATTAGTGATGAGTAGAAAGATGTCCTAGCTTTACGGAGGGCTTTTTTATAGAGCAACAAACTCTTTTTCCAGGCTAAGTGAAGATCTTCTAAATTAGTGAGACGCCATTTCCTCTCCAACTTACGGGTTATCTGCTTTAAGCTACGAGTTTGTGAGTTATACCACGGAGTCAGACACTTCTGATTTAAAGCTCTCTTTTTCAGAGGAGCTACAGCATCCAAAGTTGTCTTCAATGAGGATGTAAAACTATTGACGAGATACTCTAACTCCCTTACAGAGTTTAGGTAGCTACTCTGCTCTGTGTTGGTATATGACATTAAAGAACATAAAGAAGGAATCATATCCTTAAACCTAGTCACAGCGCTTTCTGAAAGACTTCTAGTGTAATGAAACTTATTCCCCACTGCTGGGTAGTCCATCAGGGTAAATGTAAATGTTATTAAAAAATGATCAGACAGAAGGGAGTTTTCAGGGAATACTGTTAAGTCTTCTATTTCCATACCATAAGTCAGAACAAGATCTAAGATATGATTAAAGTGGTGGGTGGACTCATTTACTTTTTGAGCAAAGCCAATAGAGTCTAATGATAGATTAAATGCAGTGTTGAGGCTGTCATTCTCAGCATCTGTGTGGATGTTAAAATCGCCCACTATAATTATCTTATCTGAGCTAAGCACTAAGTCAGACAAAAGGTCTGAAAATTCACAGAGAAACTCACAGTAATGACCAGGAGGACGATAGATAACAACAAATAAAACTGGTTTTTGGGACTTCCAATTTGGATGGACAAGACTAAGAGACAAGCTTTCAAATGAATTAAAGCTCTGTCTAGGTTTTTGATTAATTAATAAGCTGGAATGGAAGATTGCTGCTAATCCTCCGCCCCGGCCCGTGCTACGAGCATTCTGACAGTTAGTGTGACTCGGGGGTGTTGACTCATTTAAACTAACATATTCATCCTGCTGTAACCAGGTTTCTGTTAGGCAGAATAAATCAATACGTTGATCAATTATTATATCATTTACCAACAGGGACTTAGAAGAGAGAGACCTAATGTTTAATAGACCACATTTAACTGTTTTAGTCTGTGGTGCAGTTGAAGGTGCTATATTATTTTTTCTTTTTGAATTTTTATGCTTAAATAGATTTTTGCTGGTTATTGGTGGTCTGGGAGCAGGCACCGTCTCTACGGGGATGGGGTAATGAGGGGATGGCAGGGGGAGAGAAGCTGCAGAGAGGTGTATAAGACCACAGCTCTGCCTCCTGGTCCCAACGCTGGACAGTCACAGTTTGGAGGATCCAAGAAAATTGGCCAGATTTCTAGAAATGAGAGCTGCTCCATCCAAAGTGGGATGGATGCCGTCTCTCCTAACAAGACCAGGTTTTCCCCAGAAGCTTTGCCAATTATCTATGAAGCCCACCTCATTTTTTGGACACCACTCAGACAGCCAGCAATTCAAGGAGAACATGCGGCTAAACATGTCACTCCCGGTCTGATTGGGGAGGGGCCCAGAGAAAACAACAGAGTCCGACATTGTTTTTGCAAAGTTACACACCGATTTAATGTTAATTTTAGTGACCTCCGATTGGCGTAACCGAGTGTCATTACTGCCGACGTGAATTACAATCTTACCAAATTTACGCTTAGCCTTCGCCAGCAATTTCAAATGTCCTTCGATGTCGCCTGCTCTGGCCCCCGGAAGACAATTGACAATGGTTGCTGGTGTCGCTAACTTCACATTTCTCAAAACAGAGTCGCCAATAACCAGAGTTTGATCCTCGGCGAGTGTATCGTCGAGTGGGGAAAAACGGTTAGAGATGTGAACGGGTTGACAGTGTACACGGGGCTTCTGTTTAGGGCTACGCTCCCGACTGCCCGGGATCTGCCAGGGGGGGGACTAAAATATGCCCCCAATTGAAAGTGAGGTGCAGACTATCGCCTAACAAAGTTTGATCCAGATTGTGTATTTTGTGGACATTTGAATTTTACATTGACAAGCCCATTTGGTGTACGTTATACATTATATCTCAATTAAAAAGTGCCTCAGTCACCCTCATTTTTCTGTTATTGATTTACCTACACCACCACAACTGGATGGTGGTTCCAATTTTATGGCTGTTTCTTCCAGTTATCAGTCAGAAACCAAGTGCCACAAAGCAATGACAAATTGTGCATAGCAGACATAAGGTCCCCTTCACACATAACACGAAAGACGCAGAAACTGGAAGAAAATCCGTGAACAAAAAAGGCAATGGGGAACCGTGAAACATTCCACCTGCTGTTGGGAGGGATGCATGGTTGGACATGCATGCACGATAGTTTCGTGCATGCTCCTGTTCGCGTGCATGAAAACAGTGCGAGCACGTGGAAAGTCGTGCACACAGCAGCGGAGCAAAAAAAAATTAATAAAACACCACAATTTCTAATATTTAATTCCTGTTATAAAGAGTGGCGTTAGCCTCCGCCTAGATGTACACCAGGTAGTAATGAAATGACATGGATTACTGTTCTCACTTTTATGTTTTACATCAATTACCTGATGTAAAGAGTCGGCGCTCATGTCATGAAAGCATCATTCGGCATGATGTGTCCAGCGTGCAGTGTTCTACTGTTGACCACGTTGCAAATGTGATATGTGTTTTAATTATTACAACGAGGGGAAATCCTGCTGTGATACGCGCCTCGTGGCTCCAGGTCGCAGGGGGACACGCCCCCTTTGTCTGCGGACATCGCTGCTGTGGGGAAAAAACATAAAAAAACACACACCATTAAAAAACACCACAATTTATTGAATCCCTCTTATCGAGCAGACAATACAAGTATGAACCTTCTGTCCCTCTGTAGATGACCCATAGTCATTGACGTATAGTCATGAAATGACATGAATGCAGTAGTGCACGCTTATCATGTCCACATCTGCTGGCCAGCCCCGCAAGCGGCTTGTGTGTCCAGGGAGTGGCACGGCGATGGAGAGACACCGCTTCATGTGGACCGTAGCTCATGTGGGTGACATGACATTCAGATTGCCAGTTGAGTGTTCACATGATTAGATGGTCCTTTTCACATTGGACAGGTTTGCTGGTGTGCGTGCTGAGCGGCCGCTCCAGCCCATGGCAAAAGCGATTTATGTATTTATGTATTTCCACATAAGGACAGCAATCACACACATGCGCCTCATGGCGTACAGTTATAAGGTCATGTCCTTCAAAACACTGCACATGTTCTCCAGCTGGGACCTCCAGGACCAGAGATCTCAGCAGCAGCAGCTTGTGTGGACATGCCCATCTGTTTCGATCAGCCCACAAAATAAAGTGTCACTCTCCTTTTCTTTACTCTGTGATTAATCATTGTAGTTATTTGTTATGTAATTGTGTAGTTAATGTAGTAATTATTTATGTGCAAACCCAATTCCAATGAAGTTGGGACGTTGTGTAAAATGTAAATAAAAACAGAATACAATGATTTGCAAATCCAAGACAAGATATTTAATGTTCAAACTGATAAACTTCATTGTTTTTGTGCAAATATTTGCTCATTTTGAAATGGATGCCTGCAATATGTTTCAAAAAAGCTGGGACAGTGGTATATTTACCACTGTGTTACATCACCTTTCCTTCTAACAACACTCAATAAGCATTTGGGAACTGAGGACACTAATTGTTGAAGCTTTGTAAGTGGAATTCTTTCCCATTCTTGCTTGATGTACGACTTCAGTTGTTCAACAGTCTCCATTGTTGTATTTTGCGCTTCATAATGCGCCACACATTTTCAATGGGCGACAGGTCTGGACTGCAAACAGGCCAGTCTAGTACCTGTACTCTTTTACTATGAAGCCACGCTGTTGTAACACGTGCAGAATGTGGCTTGTCATTGTCTTGCTGAAATGAGCAGGGACGTCCCTGAAAAAGACGTTGCTTGGATGGCAGCATGTGTTGCTCCAAAACCTGGATGTACCTTTCAGCATTGATGGTGCCATCACAGATGTGTAAGTTGCCCATGCCATGGGCACTAACACACGCCCATACCATCACACATGCTGGCTTTTGAGCACTGGTAACAGTCTGGATGGTCTTTTTCCCCTTTTGTCTGGAGGACATGACGTCCATGATTTACAAAAACAATTTGAAATGTGGACTTATTAGACCACAGCACACTTTTCCACTTTGCGTCTGTCCATTTCAAATGAGCTCGGGCCCAGAGAAGGCAGTGGCGTTTCTGGATGTTGTTGATGTATGGCTTTCGCTTTGCATGGTAGAGTTTTAACTTGCGCTTGTAGATGTAGCGACGAACTGTGTTAACTGACAATGGTTTTCTGAAATATTGGTTTTTTTTTATATAATTTTTATTTTCAAATGTAGGTCACAGACTTAAGGTACAAAAATACAGGGTTTTTTTATAACAAGAACCAAAGAGAACCTCATAACTACCCATAACGCCCTCCCTTCTTCCCAACCCATGATCAATTCTGTAAAAGTAATTCAAAAATTAAATGAAAATCGACAAAGTGACAACCAGAAGTCAAAACCGTAACTCACAGACTTATAGACATGTCTCGAAGGCCAGAGCTATTACTTCCTCTTCCACACCCCTCCATGTTATAGTAGGGGAAATAAGTATTTGACCCCCTGTCAGTTTTGCGGGTTCTCCCACCTACAAAGAATGTAAAAGTCTGTAATTTCTATCGTAGGTACACTTCAATTGTGAGAGACAGAATCTAAAAAAAAAAAAAAATCCAGAAAATCACATTGTACAATTTTTACGAGGTCTGTCAATAAAGTATAGGTCCTTTTTATTTTTTTCAAAAACTATATGGATTTCATTCATATGTTTTTACGTCAGACATGCTTGAACCCTCGTGCGCATGCGTGAGTTTTCCACGCCTGTCGGTGACGTCATTCGCCTGTGAGCACTCCTTGTGGGAGGAGTCGCCCAGCCCCTCGTCGGAATTCCTTTGTCTGAGAAGTTGCTGAGAGACTGGCGCTTTGTTTGATCAGACTTTTTTCTAAACCTGTGAGGCACATCGAAGTGGACACGGTTCGAAAAATTAAGCTGGTTTTCGGTGAAAATTTTAACGGCTGATGAGAGATTTTGAGGTGATACTGTCGCTTTAAGGACTTCCCACGGAGCGAGACGTCGTGCAGCACTCCCAGGCGCCATCGTCAGCCTGCTTCAAGCTGAAAACCTCCACATTTCAGGCTCTATTGATCCAGGACGTCGTGAGAGAACAGAGAAGTTTCAGAAGAAGTCGGTTTCAGCATTTTATCCGGATATTCCACTGTTAAAGGAGATTTTTTTAATGAAAGACGTGCGGACGGGTCCGCGCGTCGGGACGCAGCCAGTGCGGTGCGACGGCACAGGAAAAACACCTCCGTGTTGATAACCATTTGTAAAATCCAGGCGGCTTTTGATGGCTTTCAGTGGAGTGAGTATATGAGAAATTGTTTAACAGCTGGACATGTTCAAACTTGTCCTTAAGGCTTCCAGCAGAGGTGTTTTTCCTGTGGCGGAGCGTCGCGCCGGCTGCGAGCCGACGCTGCAATCCGCCCGCACGTCTTTCATTAAAAAAAATCTCCTTTAACAGTGGAATATCCGGATAAAATGCTGAAACCGACTTCTTCTGAAACTTCTCTGTTCTCACGACGTCCTGGATCAATAGAGCCTGAAATGTGGAGGTTTTCAGCTTGAAACAGGCTGACGACGGCGCCTGGGAGTGCTGCACGACATCTCACTCCGTGGGAAGTCCTTAAAGCGACAGTATCACCTCAAAATCTCTCATCAGCCGTTAAAATTTTCACCTAAAACTAGCTTAATTTTTCGAACCGTGTCCACTTCGATGTGTCTCACAGGTTTAGAAAAAATTTTGATCAAACAAAGCGCCAGTCTCTCAGCAACTTCTCAAAGGAATTCCGACAAGGGGCTGGACGACTCCTCCCACAAGGAGTGCTCACAGGCGAATGACGTCACCGACAGGCGTGGAAAAACTCACGCATGTGCACGAGGGTTCAAGCATGTCTGACGTAAAAACATATGAATGAAATCCATATAGTTTTTGAAAAAAAATAAAAAGGACCTATACTTTATTGACAGCCCTCGTAATTAATTTGCATTTTATTGCATAAAATAAGTATTTGACCCCCTACCAACCAGCAAGAATTCTGGCTCTCACAGACCTGTTCATTTCTCCTTAAGAAGCCCTCTTATTCTGCACTCTTTACCTGTATTACCTGCACCTGTTTGAACTTGTTACCTGTATAAAAGACACCTGTTCACACACTCAATCAATCACACTCCAACCTGTCCACCATAGCCAAGACCAAAGAGCTGTCTAAGGACACCAGGGACAAAACTGTAGACCTGCACAAGGCTGGGATGGACTACAGGACAACAGGCAAGCAGCTTGGTAGAAGACAACAACTGTTATGATTATTTATTAGAAAGTGGAAGAAACACAAGATGACTGTCAATCTCCCTCGGTCTGGGATTCCATGCAAGATCTCACTTTGTGGGGTAAGGATGATTCTGAGAAAGCTCAGAACTACACAGCAGGCCCTGGTCAAAGACCTGAAGAGAGCTGGGACCACAGTCACAAAGATTACATTAGTAACATATGATGCTGTCATGGTTTAAAAATCCTGCAGGGCAGCAAGATCCCCCTGCTCAAGCCAGCACATGTCCAGGCCCATTTGAAGTTCACCAGTGACAATCTGGATGATCCAGAGGCGGCATGGGAGAAGGTCATGTGGTCAGATAAGACATTTTGGATGGGTACTGCATTCGCTCTACCGTACTGTTGTGATGAAAAGGGAGCTGAGCCAAAAGGCGAAGCTCTCGATCTACTGGTCAATCTTCGTTCCTACTCTCACCTATGGTCATGAGGATTGGGTCATGACCGACAAACTAGATTGCCGGTACAACTCACAGAAATGGGCCTCCTCAGGAGGGTGGCTTGTGTCTCCCTTTGAGATAAGGTGAGCTCTGAGTAGAGCCACTGCTCCTTCAAGCTGAGAGCACTGGATTTCATTCAGAACAGTTACACAAATAAACTATTTATCCACCAAGCGGCCACCTGTCGCACATCATGCCAGTCTCTAGCCTGTTCCCAACCCAACCCAATGCATTTGCACATCACATATGATTTGAACATTGATGGAATGAAAATGTTCCCTATTAACAAAAACAAATTCAGCATGTGCTGGCGCCTTTATAGCAACATGTGTGCAGTCAGTAGTTATGATTACATTAGGGAAACTGCTCTCGCTGCAAATTGCACTTTAATGTTGGAATGTGATGAACCTGGATGACATTCCAGTGATTGCGTTCCACACAGCTGGCATGGCTCAGTTCAAGGTTGACCAGCACTGTGCTGACCGATCAGCCAGCTCACGCTGGAATGCCCCTGTTGCCACGATGCCCAGCGTGGTCAGCACCTGTGCGGGCACAGACAACCCCTGGCCCCTCACCGTATTGTGCTCTGGGCCGGCCGCAATTCTGTTAATGCCATTTTCTCATCACATTGCACATGCTTTTATATCCACCAATATAACTGTAAACACGTGGGAGTGTTGATTGTTTGTAAGTGTGACTCTGATATGCACATCACTCTGACGACTTCATGTTTTCACACCATTAATGGTTCGCAGCATCACCTCTATGTGTTGGCAGCAACAGTTGTAGAAACGTGTACGCCAGCCAGGATTTTTGTGTGGCACACCGCACATTTCCATAGTCATTTCACTTTAGATACATCTGAACGTTAACACTCGGAGGTCCAAGCTTTTCTCTTCTACCTGTAAAGCCTACTGAGAGTCAAATGACCCTGGCTATGTTGTGTAGGCCGCCAGTAGAGGAGGCACTGCTGGCCCACCACCAGAGGGCGCCCTGCCTGAAGTGCGGGCTTCAGGCACGAGAGGGCGCTGCCGCCACGGACACAGCCGGGGGTGAGAGCTGTCACTCATTATCTCATGACAGCTGTCACCCATCTTCACTTCATCATACTACTCCATAAAACCCGGACGTCATCTCCATCTCATTGCCGAGATATCTTCGACCTGTTAAGGTAACTTCTCAGCTGTAGTCAACTCTGACAAATAATCTGAGCTCTTTTTGCAGCCGTTTTCCTGTGGTGTTTCCTTATCTGCTGGATTGGCGTTTGGTGTGATTAGCGACGGCTTCGCCTCACACCCCAACCAGATAAGTGGTTAAACAGGAGCTGCACGAGTGTGTGATTTGAGGTGGAGGTGGAATCTCCACCATTGTTGTTACTGGGTGTACACACACCCACATCTTATTGTTTCTGCTCCTAGCCAGCAGTACCAGATCTGACACTCGGAGACGGTGGCCACCTGGGGGCTCGGGACTTGGCGGCTCCAGTATTCTCCAGGTTCGGTGGCGGAGGAAATCGTGAGGTTCCGGTTCTTCTCAGGACAGACGTCTTCTAGCCTCGAGCCTGCCCACACGTCATCTTTGTGGATTGACTGTTTGCAAAAATTCTGTAGTCCTCTGTATTGTGGTTGTGCTCATTCACAACAGTAAAGTGTTCATATTTGACTCTTTCATTGTCCGTTCATTTACGCCCCCTGTTGTGGGTCCGTGTCACTACACTTTCCCAACAGGCTAGCTGACTTGGCTAGCCACATTCTTGTTTTTGCATAAAGCCCATGGAGAGTCAAATGACCCTGGCTAGCTGACTTGGCTAGCCACATTCTTGTGTTTGCATATTTGCTGTCTGTGTGTTCTGAGACTTCCTTGTTTACATAACAGAAGTAGCTCTCCACAGGGGATCTTGGAGTCACTTGCCTGCTTAGCTGAAAGGGCTGCGTATGAAGCAGGAGTTGTGTGCAAAATGTGTAAAATGACAGCTGCCTAGTACACCTATTGCTACAACTATTTGTGCACCACAGCGGCTGAAAGATCTGTCGTTCTGGATGTCCCAGCTGGACAACATGTACTGTGTTTGGATAGACATGGACTAACAACTGCCCACTGTGACGCATGTGTGTCTGCTTGCTGTCATCATGTGGACATAATGACATAGTAACAGTGTGGGGACTGTTAGTCATTGTGAGTGACTGTAACCTGTACCTATTGTATATATTTTGGTTTTCTGGTGTGTTTTTTGGTACATTTTGGTACATTTCAATAAAATCCAGAAAACAAAGTTTTCTTTTGGTGTGTTTTTTGGTACATTTCAATACAATTGAGAAAACAAAGTTTTCTTTTGGTGTGTTTTTTGGTACATTTCAATACAATTCAGAAAACAAAATTTCATCTCTCCCCTAGGGTAAAATTATTTATTCACCTAAGCACAAATCAGCAGCCCTTTCAGACA
This sequence comes from Thalassophryne amazonica, assembly GCF_902500255.1. Taxonomy (NCBI): domain Eukaryota; kingdom Metazoa; phylum Chordata; class Actinopteri; order Batrachoidiformes; family Batrachoididae; genus Thalassophryne; species Thalassophryne amazonica. Next base: position 33,708,476 of record NC_047108.1, on the reverse strand, counting down.
GCAAATATGCAAACACAAGAATGTGGCTAGCCAAGTCAGCCCCTCCCCTGAGGTGTTCTGAGACTTCCTTGTTTACATAACAGAAGTAGCTCTCCACAGGGGATCTTGTAGTCATTTGACTATCCGTGGACTTTAGAGATAGATTGGTCATTTGACCAGACCTTGGCCTTCTGGTGGAGACGGACGCACACCACTTTCTTGTGCATATGCAGCCTTTGTACATGAGGTCCCAGGACTTCATAAATTGCATTCAAACAAATGGCCTATTTTACATGAAGCTACCTGAAGAAGAACAGAATATTTTGTTCTTCCAACATCAATTCGGTTTATCAAAACAATATATCCAAAATGCCAAAACTGTTCAAACAAAAACAAATAAAGAAGCCCCAAATAGTACAGTTCTTGTATTTTCATTGTAACTTAAGTATGGTTTATGAATCAAAATACTACAATCGTTGTTCATGCACTTACACATTCTTTTGTTGTTAACATATGTTACATAATAGAGGTTCCAATTTTTGAACATGAAGTGATATCTCTATTTTGGTAGGGACTGTGAAAAAATGTACTAAAACACTAATGTTGCAAGAGTTTGAAAACGTTCTGTAAAAGTGTCATGTTGCTGTCATGAGTTTTGTTGTTTTTGCACATTGTTTCTGAAAATTCTTTAATTTTTACACAAAACAACACAGAGACGATGGTGGGCGTCATCAAACACACAACACTCTGCACTTATGGTGCCGTCAGCACAACACAACCAGACTATTTGAGTACATTTGCATATTCAGATAGAGGCGTGGCCAGGGAGGGGTTTAGTGTGTGTGCACATGTGCTTGATTCCACATTCAGTGGGATGTACAAACCAAACGTGCGTGAATTCATGCCTATGCACACTTTGATACATCTGAATATATTTGTGCTTATGCCTGATTCAGTGTTTTGGCGTACGCCAACTTTCAGTAGAAAGTCAACGCAAGTCTTTGTACGTGAGGCCCCTGGACTCCCATTCAAGCTTTCTGGGCTCATGCATTTTATGTTCTTTTTTTATTGAGGAGCAAAATTCTGCAGAAGTTAAGCGCACACCGCTGTGTCATTTTGAATCTTTTTTTATCTGGAATGTGCTCCCTGTCTCTCCCCCCCTCTTTCTCTCCCACTTTTTCCCTCTCTCTCTCTCTGTCTCTCTCTCGGGGCCACTGTTAGCCACTGTTCGCTCCAATTACATTCAGGAAACGGGCTCTCACCGAAAAATATGCTGTAATGTTGGAATGTACCTGGATGAGATTTGGATGATTGCGGCTCTGCTCAAGGTTGACTGGCACATGCCTGACTGATCAGCCAGCACACGCTGGAATGCCCATGATGTCAGGACACCCAGCGTGGTCAGCACCCGTGTGCGCACAGACAACCCCTGGGTCCTCACCGTATTGCACTTTGGGCCGGCCACAGTTCTGTGCGCACCTCCAGTCACAGTGGCCTTGGTAATCAAAATCGGTTTATGAGCCAATTATCCTCATTTGGACGTAAATCCTCACATTCTCCGAATACCTGCTCAGTCAGATTGCACCATTTGCAAGGGCCTCTAACAACGCCACTGTTAGTGCCATTTTACACATCACTTTGCGTGTGCTTTTATATCCATCCATTTAGTTGCAAACACATGGGTGTGTAATGTTCATCAGTGTGTCTCTGATGTGCACATCAGTCTGACTTTTTGTTTTCACACTATTAACGGTTCCCTGCATCACCTGTACATGTCAGAGATGGCACAATAGCTGTGGAAAGTACGTATGCCAGCCAGCATTTTTACGTGATGCAGTGCACATATCCACGCTCAAGTCACTTTTGATCCATCTGCACATGGACGTGGAGATGGACGTACGCCAGGTTTTTTTGTGTATGCACGCTTTGTACACGAGGCCCTGCTCTCTCTCTCTGGCGATGTGCAGTGGGAGTTCTCTGATGTGCTCATTGTGACTGTGGATATATGATGCCATGTTTTCATTAAAAAGCATACTCCTTTCAAATCCAGCTCCCAGAGTGTTCATATGTGTCTTCTTTATTATCCTCTCTTCATTGGCTTCCTGTTAATTCTAGAATAGAATTTAAAATTCTTCTTCTTACTTATAAGGTTTTGAATAATCAGGTCCCATCTTATCTCAGGGACCTCGTAGTACCATATCACCCTAATAGAGCGCTTCGCTCTCAGACTGCAGGCTTACTTGTAGTTCCTAGGGTTTGTAAGAGTAGAATGGGAGGCAGAGCCTTCAGCTTTCAGGCTCCTCTCCTGTGGAACCAGCTCCCAATTCAGATCAGGGAGACAGATACCCTCTCTACTTTTAAGATTAGGCTTAAAACTTTCCTTTTCGCTAAGGCTTATAGTTAGGGCTGGATCGGGTGACCCTGGACTATCCCTTTGTTATGCTGCTTTAGACGTAGACTGTGGGGGGGTTCCCATGATGCACTGTTTCTTTCTCTTTTTGCTCTGTATGCATCACTCCGCATTTAATCATTAGTGATCGATCTCTGCCCCCCTCCACAGCATGTCTTTTTCCTGGTTCTTTCCCTCAGCCCCAACCAGTCTCAGCAGAAGACTGCCCCTCCCTGAGCCTGGTTCTGCTGGAGGTTTCTTCCTGTTAAGAGGGAGTTTTTCCTTCCCACTGTTGCCAAGTGCTTGCTCACAGGGGGTCGTTTTGACCGTTGGGGTTTTTCATGATTGTTGTATGGCCTTGCCTTACAATATAAAGCGCCTTGGGGCAACTGTTTGTTGTGATTTGGCGCTATATAAAAAAAAAGTTGATTGATTGATTGATTGTCTTCAAACTGGCAAAGTCTTTCTGCTAAATGCAGTGCTGTGGAAAAGTGACATCTTAATGCAGGAGGATGTATCTGTGGCAAATCAACATGCAGATCCATCTTGGATTTGCTGTGGACAGCCTAGCACAAAAGAATCATATAAAGGGGGATTATATAACCTGCAGAGACATCATTCTGCAAGTTGGTGAGTCCGCTGTAGGCTTTATTTATTTTATTTTTTTCTTGTCCTTACTGGGTACAGTTGGGGAATTTCCACAGTCTATTTACATGGATAATAGCAGGATAATAACAGCTGAACACTTTGTGTGCAAATGAGTCATCGTTGCAGCTGTGAGTGGCCACTTCAGTGAGATACCAACACACTGAACCCTCACAGACACTGTTGCTCGTTTGCGTGTTTGGTCACTAATTCGCATCTCCCTGTTCTCCAACAGTCGTGTCCAGTGAGATAGTATCCTAAAAAGCAGCAGAGACATGAGTTAGAATTGACATCTTTAAACGACTTGCATGTTTCTTATTGGCTGAGGTTAATGGCTAAATTGTGGACCAGCTGTTACTGATAAGGCAAATCTGAATGAAGGCTTGAAATGTGAATCATCCTGGTAGAACCTGTGCAACTCTACATTTGTTTGTACATTCATTTGATAATTACAGTGTTAACAAACTTGGCAGTCTCACTCACTCACTCACTCACTCACTCACTCACTCACTCACTCACTCACTCACTCACTCACTCACTCACTCACTCACTCACTCACTCACTCACTCACTCACTCAAACATTTTGGGGCCTAAACTCTGCTTAGGACAGAAAATTATTTATTCAGAATGTACTTCCTTCAGGTTCTTGATTGACATCAGTTATTCCGTGCACTAGTAACTGTGTAGCGCTTGTACAACTAATGGTTTGGCTTTTGGGTTTTCCACAACTTCGGAACACAAACAGCAGAGCACCTCCGCCTGTTAATATGCAGCAGGGTGGGTCTATAAAAAGCATGGTGGTCTGTCAGCTTGACATTGTTAAAGATTTAAAAACATCCCGTTGAGTAGATTTTTTCATCACTTCTTTCTTGTATCAGGGTGGAAAATCCCCACATTGGTACAAACGCATGTGGTAAGATGTGAAAGTTACTCAGCAGGCTGAGTTGTTGTTCTGTCAAAACATGAGAAACAACATAATCAACAGAGTATTATTTCAGGAGTTGTGAATCTCAGTGAGTGTGCAATTTGTGGTATGAATGCAAAACGATGATCTTTAGAGTTCATTCTGTACCAGAAATCCAACATGTAGCTTCACCTCATGAACAGATAAAAAAAAAAAAAAAAAGCATATTTGAATGCACTGTCAAAGTGTCCAGAATGTGTACTGTGACTTGTAAAGACCAGTCTTGTATAAAGTACCTCAAAGTGATACTTGAGTGAAAGTACAAGTATCTTACCATAAAAATACTTTGGTAAAAGTTAAAGTCTCCTTTAAAAATATTACTAGAGTAAAAGTCTTAAAGTATTTGATATTTACTGTACGTAAGTATCAAAAGTAAATTTCTCATATAAAATGTACTTTAAGTAAAAATATTCAGTTAAAGTAAAATCCAACATGAGTAGACAGTGAAACGACAACACAAAAAGAAAGCCATTGTGGTCTCTGGAGAAACCAGGAGGAGGCCTCAGCCCCTATGAAAGGCTGTATCCGCCTCTGTTGAGCAGTTGGTGTTTTTGAGGGGATGAGTGAGCAACAGGTGGATGGAAATAGCTGTAAATAAAGTTGCCTTCCTTTTCCTGGAAGACCCACACAGAACAGTCATTTATAGTAACTGGAGGACCCATCTTTGTGGCTGGGACGGCGGTGGGATTCAAACACCGAACTGCTTGAACTGAAGATCAAAACTGCCAAAGGGGATTTCCCTGCTAGCCAAGCTAGCAGGAACATCTTTTCAATCCAGACTTCATCTTACTTACATAAGCAAAAGGAAAAAAACAAAAACAAAAAAACAACATAAGCATCACCACCACCAACCACTGCAAAGCAACCAAAGGCAGCACTCTTTGCACTTTCAAATCCAAAACGTGGCACCACTTTTATGCAGCGCTTATCTGCGAACATTTAAAATAAAGGAAACAAAACACCCATGGCGGCCAGTTATGTCGGTACTCTGATCATGCACAGGACTGTAGCGGGAGCTGATCTGTTTGTATGTGTGTGCATTAGCGTGTGTGCGTTTGCAGTCCAAAGCGCAGATGGTTTTCACCCTCCACAGTCTTCCTCTTCCTCAGCGGGGGCACAGATTCAACCTGTCTTTTATATTTTTTGTCTTTTAAACTTGTTTTACGAGGACTGTTAGAAAAGTATCGGACCTTTTTATTTTTTCAAAAACCATATGGATTTGAATCACGTGTGATTGCATCAGCCAAGCTTGAACCTTCGTGCGCATGCGTGAGTTTTTTCACGCCTGTCGGTTGCGTCATTTGCCTGTGAGCAGGCTTTGAGTGAGCACTGGTCCACCCCTCTCATCGTTAAGGAAATGGCGGAATGATTTGGAGCTTTGCTGCATCAATTTTTTCCTGAAACTGTGAGAGACCTCCAGGTGGACACCATTCGGAAAATGAATATGGCTTTCAGGGATGATTTTATGGGGATTACACAGATTAAGGAGTGCTCCAGCCGGTTTAAAGACCGCCCACAGCGTCTGAGAGCGCGGCGAGCTCCGAGCGCCGATCGACAGGCTGACACCCCGCTGAAACAACCAGATCATTTCCAACGTGAAGGTTTTGTTGATCCAGGATGTCATCTGACTTGTTGTGTGGGCCGCCAGAAGAGGAGGTACTGCTGGCCCACCACCAGAGGGTGCCCTGCCTGAAGTGCGGGCTTCAGGCACGAGAGGGCGCTGCCACCACGGACACAACCGGGAGTGACAGCTGTCACACATCAACTCATGACAGCTGTCACCCATCATTTCATCACTCCATAAAAGCCGGATGTCATCTCCACCTCGCTGCCGAGATATCATCTACCTGTGAAGGTAATATTCTCTGCTGTATCTAAAACTGTCATAGTCTGAACTCTTTTTGCAGCCGCTTTCCTGTAGTGTGCCTTATGTGCTGGATTGGCGTTTAGTGTGGACAGCGACGGCTTCGCTTCACACCCAAACCAGATAAGTGGAGTAACAGGAGCTGCATGAGTGTGTGATTAGAGGTGGAGGTGACTTTCACCTTCTGACTGTTTTTGTTACTGGGTGTGCACACACCCACATCTCACTGTTTGTGCTCCTCGCCAGCAGTACCAGATCCGACAGTCGGGGACAGTGATCACCTGGGAATTCGGGACTTGGCAGCTCCAGTATTCTCCGGGTTCTATCCTCGAGCCTGCCCACATGTCACCTTGGTGTATTGACGGCTGTCAGATTCTGTGACTGTCTGTATCATCGTTGTGCACATTCACAACATTAAATTGTTTCCTTTTGGCTCATCTATTGACCGTTCATTTGCGCCCCCTGTTGTGGGTCCATGTCACTACACTTTCCCCAACAGGATATCTCGGCCAACGTCATGGATCCCGAGGGGCGTCAACCATCTGTTGGACAGCCAATGGAAGAGCAGGGTGCACAGGCGTCGGCTGGAGGCGTGATTGGTGAGTTGCAGCACATCCTCACCGCCTTTACCGCTCGGATGGACCTGATGACCGAGCAAAACATCATCCTTAATCGCAGGATGGAGGGTCTCACTGCGCAGGTGGAAGCGTGCGCTCAGGGCGCTGCTGCAGCTCCTCCTCCTGCCGACCCGGTGCCGAATACAGACATTCCACTGGTCATTCAACGACCCCCCCCACCATCCCCTGAAGCATACATAAGCCCCCCAGAGCCGTACGGAGGTTGTGTGGAGATGTGCGCGGACTTTCTTATGCAGTGTTCGCTCGTCTTTGCACAGCGTCCCGTGATGTATGCGTCTGACGCCAGTAAGGTGGCTTACGTGATTAATTTGCTTCGAGGTAAGACACGCGCTTGGGCTACAGCGCTTTGGGAACAAGGTTCACGGCTCCTTGCCTCTTATACTGGGTTTGTGAGGGAGCTCAGAACTGTTTTTGATCACCCCAACAGAGGCGAAACCGCGTCTACCGTGCTGCTGTCAATGAGACAGGGGCGCCGGAGCGCAGCCGAATATGCAGTCGACGTCCGCATCACGGCTGCGAGATCCGGCTGGAATATGACTGTGCTCCGCGCTGCCTTCATAAACGGACTGTCGTCGGCCCTGAAGGAGCACCTGGTGGCTAAGGAGGAACCGCGGGATTTGGCTGAGCTTATCGATTTGGTTATACGATTGGACAATCGGTTAGTAGAATGCCGACGGGAGCGAGGCGAAGGGCGTGGTCAGGCACAAGCGTAGCAGCTCGATAGCAGCATTAAACTTGGTCCATGGGCAGGAGGTATTATTAGACTCTATTGGCTTTGCTCAAAATGTAAATGAGTCCACCCACCACTTTAATCATATCTTAGATCTTGTTCTGACTTATGGTATGGAAATAGAAGACTTAACAGTATTCCCTGAAAACTCCCTTCTGTCTGATCATTTCTTAATAACATTTACATTTACTCTGATGGACTACCCAGCAGTGGGGAATAAGTTTCATTACACTAGAAGTCTTTCAGAAAGCGCTGTAACTAGGTTTAAGGATATGATTCCTTCTTTATGTTCTCTAATGCCATATACCAACACAGTGCAGAGTAGCTACCTAAACTCTGTAAGTGAGATAGAGTATCTCGTCAATAGTTTTACATCCTCATTGAAGACAACTTTGGATGCTGTAGCTCCTCTGAAAAAGAGAGCTTTAAATCAGAAGTGCCTGACTCCGTGGTATAACTCACAAACTCGTAGCTTAAAGCAGATAACCCGTAAGTTGGAGAGGAAATGGCGTCTCACTAATTTAGAAGATCTTCACTTAGCCTGGAAAAAGAGTCTGTTGCTCTATAAAAAAGCCCTCCGTAAAGCTAGGACATCTTTCTACTCATCACTAATTGAAGAAAATAAGAACAACCCCAGGTTTCTTTTCAGCACTGTAGCCAGGCTGACAAAGAGTCAGAGCTCTATTGAGCTGAGTATTCCATTAACTTTAACTAGTAATGACTTCATGACTTTCTTTGCTAACAAAATTTTAACTATTAGAGAAAAAATTACTCATAACCATCCCAAAGACGTATTGTTATCTTTGGCTGCTTTCAGTGATGCCGGTATTTGGTTAGACTCTTTCTCTCCGATTGTTCTGTCTGAGTTATTTTCATTAGTTACTTCATCCAAACCATCAACATGTTTATTAGACCCCATTCCTACCAGGCTGCTCAAGGAAGCCCTACCATTATTTAATGCTTCGATCTTAAATATGATCAATCTATCTTTGTTAGTTGGCTATGTACCACAGGCTTTTAAGGTGGCAGTAATTAAACCATTACTTAAAAAGCCATCACTTGACCCAGCTATCTTAGCTAATTATAGGCCAATCTCCAACCTTCCTTTTCTCTCAAAAATTCTTGAAAGGGTAGTTGTAAAACAGCTAACTGATCATCTGCAGAGGAATGGTCTATTTGAAGAGTTTCAGTCAGGTTTTAGAATTCATCATAGTACAGAAACAGCATTAGTGAAGGTTACAAATGATCTTCTTATGGCCTCGGACAGTGGACTCATCTCTGTGCTTGTTCTGTTAGACCTCAGTGCTGCTTTTGATACTGTTGACCATAAAATTTTATTACAGAGATTAGAGCATGCCATAGGTATTAAAGGCACTGCGCTGCGGTGGTTTGAATCATATTTGTCTAATAGATTACAATTTGTTCATGTAAATGGGGAATCTTCTTCACAGACTAAAGTTAATTATGGAGTTCCACAAGGTTCTGTGCTAGGACCAATTTTATTCACTTTATACATGCTTCCCTTAGGCAGTATTATTAGACGGTATTGCTTAAATTTTCATTGTTACGCAGATGATACCCAGCTTTATCTATCCATGAAGCCAGAGGACACACACCAATTAGCTAAACTGCAGGATTGTCTTACAGACATAAAGACATGGATGACCTCTAATTTCCTGCTTTTAAACTCAGATAAAACTGAAGTTATTGTACTTGGCCCCACAAATCTTAGAAACATGGTGTCTAACCAGATCCTTACTCTGGATGGCACTACCCTGAGCTCTAGTAATACTGTGAGAAATCTTGGAGTCATTTTTGATCAGGATATATCATTCAAAGCGCATATTAAACAAATATGTAGGACTGCTTTTTTGCATTTACGCAATATCTCTAAAATCAGAAAGGTCTTGTCTCAGAGTGATGCTGAAAAACTAATTCATGCATTTATTTCCTCTAGGCTGGACTATTGTAATTCATTATTATCAGGTTGTCCTAAAAGTTCCCTAAAAAGCCTTCAGTTAATTCAAAATGCTGCAGCTAGAGTACTGACGGGGACTAGAAGGAGAGAGCATATCTCACCCATATTGGCCTCTCTTCATTGGCTTCCTGTTAATTCTAGAATAGAATTTAAAATTCTTCTTCTTACTTATAAGGTTTTGAATAATCAGGTCCCATCTTATCTTAGGGACCTCGTAGTACCATATCACCCCAATAGAGCGCTTCGCTCTCAGACTGCAGGCTTACTTGTAGTTCCTAGGGTTTGTAAGAGTAGAATGGGAGGCAGAGCCTTCAGCTTTCAGGCTCCTCTCCTGTGGAACCAGCTCCCAATTCAGATCAGGGAGACAGACACCCTCTCTACTTTTAAGATTAGGCTTAAAACTTTCCTTTTTGCTAAAGCTTATAGTTAGGGCTGGATCAGGTGACCCTGAACCATCCCTTAGTTATGCTGCTATAGACGTAGACTGCTGGGGGGTTCCCATGATGCATTGTTTCTTTCTCTTTTTGCTCTGTATGCACCACTCTGCATTTAATCATTAGTGATCGATCTCTGCTCCCCTCCACAGCATGTCTTTTTCCTGGTTCTCTCCCTCAGCCCCAACCAGTCCCAGCAGAAGACTGCCCCTCCCTGAGCCTGGTTCTGCTGGAGGTTTCTTCCTGTTAAAAGGGAGTTTTTCCTTCCCACTGTAGCAAAGTGCTTGCTCACAGGGGGTCGTTTTGACCGTTGGGGTTTTACATAATTATTGTATGGCCTGCCTTACAATATGAAGCGCCTTGGGGCAACTGTTTGTTGTGATTTGGCGCTATATAAAAAAATTGATTGATTGATTGATTGATTAAGGTCTGGGTTCGACTGAACTGCCCACTTTAAGCGAGCTGTGAGCTTTTCAGCCGCGGTTTTCTGCAGCAGACTTGTCCTCACCTCTTAAAGCGCGGTGACAACAGCACACCTGCACTGAGCTTTACAAAGACATTTTTATGCTTTTTTTTCTCCTTTATTTAGAATTCTGAGCTGAGTTGCTCCGTATCTACTCGCTAAAAACAGCTGATCCTCTGTGACGCGTCAACAACTAACACTATTTTCCATTCAAATGCACCTAAACTCTCTTTCTGAGGACCACATGATGTGAAAACACAATAACACTTTCTTACCTGTAAATCTGGTCATGTTTTCTGCATAAATAAATGTTATCCATTCTTTGTGCTCAAACACCAAAGCAGGGGCGAATCCAGATGGAATGGGGGCGTGGGGCAGAGATGTGCCCCCCTCCCCCAGAACACCCCTAGATTAAATGTCCAGTTTTGAAGCCTTTTTTTTTTAACTACAACTACTAATACTACTTAATAATAATAATTTAGACAAGTAAAATGTTTAGAGAGAATTTAAATGTTAGAAAAATATTAGAAAGAATTTAATAGTTACATTTATAAACATTGTAGGTTGGAATTGCAAGTTTTACTGTTACATTGCTGTCAACAGTTAAATATGAGGTCAAGAAAGAGGTCTTTATTTTACTTTTTATAAAACAAGTATTTATTTTCATTGAAGTCAAGAAAGGGTGACTATAAAGTGAGTTTTGGCAAAACATGTATCATTGTCATGTTGAGGTGGCAGAGGGTTGTTGTTGGCAGCTGGGGAAAGTAACTAAAAAAGTAACTGGTAATCTAACTTAGTTACTTTTACAATTGAGTAATCAGTAAAGTAACTAAGTTACTTTCATCTGTTTGTTTTTTCGCACCTCTCATCTGATCACAAAGTGACACCTTGGTCTGTGCACTAACCGGACATGGGGCACAGGCTGTCTCTGGTCCTGGACGTCACAACTGCGGAACACATACCGTGTTTTGACGGACACGTGCGTGTGTGTGCTTGCTGTCCTCATGTGGAAATACATAAAAACATATATCGCTTTTGTAACGGGCTGGAGAGTGTGCACAGTGACAGGCTGTCCCAGCTGCAATGGACCATCAGTTCATGTGGACAAGCAGCATGCAATCTGAATGTCATGTCTGTCTGACAGGACATGCGTCTCCTGTGAGCGGCGTGCCGCAGGACTATATAACAAGCCAACAGTACAACAAATACGGCACTTTTAATCACATATCAGCAGAAATACTCCATAACAAATGCTGTTTGATCAGTTATCACGATGCTTTTTTCTATTAAAAAAAAATTATGTTCTTGTTGATTTCAGGCATTTTTCCGCACCTTTTACATGACAGTGATGATAGTGCAGTGGTAAAGTGGTAAGGTTTCTGGCTGGCAATCAGAGCTTTTGTAAATTGCAGGTTCGAATCCGTGGATGGCATGCATTTTTTTTCACAGCAGCTGCGTCATGTGGTTACACATGCTCCAGCTGCTCAATTACATTTTATTTTCATTTACACTCAACAAAAATATAAAGGCAACACTTTTGGTTTTGCTCCCATTTTGTATGAGATGAACTCAAAGATCTAAAACTTTTTCCACATACACAATATCACCATTTCCCTCAAATATTGTTCACAAACCAGTCTAAATCTGTGATAGTGAGCACTTCTCCTTAGCTGAGATAATCCATCCCACCTCACAGATGCTGATTAGACACCATGATTAGTGCACAGGTGTGCCTTAGACTGTCCACAATAAAAGGCCACTCAGTTTTGTTTTATTGGGGGGTATACCAGTCAGTATCTGGTGTGACCACCATTTGCCTCATGCAGTGCAACACATCTCCTTCACATAGAGTTGATCAGGTTGTCAAATGTGGCCTGTGGAATGTTGGTCCACTCCTCTTCAATGGCTGTGCGAAGTTGTTGGATATTGGCAGGAACTGGTACACGCTGTCGTATACGCCGGTCCAGAGCATCCCAAACATGCTCAATGGGTGACATGTCCGGTGAGTATGATGGCCATGCAAGAACTGGGACATTTTCAGCTTCCAAGAATTGTGTACAGATCCTTGCAACATGGGGCCGTGCATTATCCTGCTGCAACATGAGGTGATGTTCTTGGATGTATGGCACAACAATAGGCCTCAGGATCTCGTCACGGTATCTCTGTGCATTCAAAATGCCATCAATAAAATGCACCTGTGTTCTTCGTCCATAACAGACGCCTGCCCATACCATAACCCCACCGCCACCATGGGCCACTCGATCCACAACATTGACATCAGAAAACCGCTCACCCACACGACGCCACACACGCTGTCTGCCATCTGCCCTGGACAGTGGGAACCGGGATTCATCCGTGAAGAGAACACCTCTCCAACATGCCAAACACCAGCGAATGTGAGCATTTGCCCACTCAAGTTGGTTACTACGATTAACTGGCGTCAGGTCGAGACCCCGATGAGGACGACGAGCATGCAGATGAGCTTCCCTGAGACGGTTTCTGACAGTTTGTGCAGAAATAATCAATAATCAATAATTTGATCTGTATGTCCGTCTTTCTGTCTGTCTTTTCTTTCTTCCTTGTCTTAAATTGCTTACTTGCTTATGATTTTAAATAATTGAAAAGTTTCAAATTTATTGTAAATTGGTGTTGTTTTATACATTTCTTAGTAACGCCCCAAGAACATTGTTGGAACATTTCAGCTCTCTTTATGATGAGATTATATGTATGTGAGCCTGTGAATTATTCTTCAAGATTACCCAGTCCTAGATCAAATCGCTATAGACATCTCGTCTCTCATCTTCAACTGCTTTTCCGGGTTCAGATTGCGGGGGCAACAGCTCCAGCAGGGGATCCCAGACTTCCCTTTCCTCTGCCACATAGACCACCTCTGACTGGGGGATCCCGAGGTGTTCCCAGGCCAGTGTGGCAATATAATCTCTCCACCTAGTCCTGGGTCTTCCCCGGGGTCTCCTCCCAGATGGATGTGCCTGGAACACCTCCCTTGGGAGGCGCCCAGGAGGCATCCTTACCAGATGCCCAAACCACCTCAGCTGGCTCTTTTCAATGCGAAGGAGCAGCGACTCTACTCCGAGCCTCCCACGGATGACTGAACTTCTCACCCTATCTCTTAGGGACACACCAGCCACTCTCCTGAGGAAGCCCATTTTGGCCGCTTGTACCCGCGACCTAGTTCTTTCGGTCATGACCCAACACTCATGACCATAGGTGAGAGTAGGAACGAAGACTGACCAGTAGATCGAGAGCTTCGCCTTATGAGTCAGCTCCCTTTTTGTCACAACAGTACAGTAGAGCGAATGCAATACTGCCCCTACTGTGCCAATTCTCCGGCCAATCTCAGGCTCCATCATCCCCTCACTCGTGAACAAGACCCCGAGGTACTTGAACTCCTTCACTTGGGGCAAAGCCGTATTCCCTACCCGGAATAGGCAATCCATCGGTTTCCTGCTGAGAACCATGGCCTCAAATTTAGAGGTGCTGATCCTCATCCCAACCGCTTCACACTCGGCTGCGAACTGCTCCAGTGTATCTTGGAGGTCACCGGCCGTGAAGTCAACAGGACCACATCATCTGCAAAAAGCAGTCATGAGACCCTGAGCCCACGAACCAGAAACCCTCCTCCACCTGACTACGCCTCGATATCCTGTCCATGAATATCACAAACAGGATTGGTGACAAGGCACAGCCCTGGCAGAGGCCAACCTCCACCGATAACAAGTCCGACTTACTGCTGAGCGGTATAGACATTTGACTTTATATTCAATATTTTTGTGTTCTCTTGTAACACACTGGAGCTTTTTTGGCTTTTAATAAAGGCCTCTAACAAGTGCGCTGCAGTGACACAATGCGAGCAACGGCATTGAAACCAGCATGCTACTAGTAAGGTTTGTGCATGCACATGAAATCAAACAGTGGTTGCAAGGATAAATGCTGTCGTAGCCTGTCTTTATTGCCGTCTTTCTACCTATATTATTGGAACCAACAAAGCTAAGTATGTACTATGTATACGTGAGTTTATGTATCTTTGTATATTTAATATGTAGACATATGATGTAGCATCAGTGTACAGATCAGGTGAAAACATCCGCCCCGAGAATCAAGCCGCATGAAGCTGGGAATCAAGACTATTGTTATGAGAGCAGCTGACGCTTTAGGAGTGTATCCCAGAACTTGCTGTGATGATATCAGTGTATGTGTGTGTGTGCGGCTGTGTGTCAGTGTGTGTGCGGGCTGAGAGGGAGAAGACAAGAGTGGAGCAGAGCAGGTTAGTCGGGAGAGAGAAATATCAGGAAAAAATGTGGCTGTACCGGAAGAAGTGTTCGGTTATAAATGCTGTAAATACATATAAGGTTTAGAAGGGCTAGAGGTGTCCGTCCGTCTGTTCACTGGCTGCCCTGACAGAGTTAACTGGGTCGCTGAACCTGAAGCAAGTTCAGCCCTGGAGGACAACAGAGCGTTTTCCCCTACGCTCCCGGACCGTTCAACACTATGCCATGCAGTGACGTGGTATTAAAAATTTAATTTGGTAAAAGTGTCTCAGGGTACATTACAAACAAATGGTTACAGTACACTTAAGTGTAAAAAAAAATAATTCTGGTGGTAATAATGAATGTAGAGTAAATAATATTTAGTGTTACGCAGGCTCGGACTGATAATCTGTGATTTTGGGCATTTGCCCGGTGGGCCGCTGCACGTTTAGACGTGCGTGGGCCGGCCCTCCCATATTTATAGAGATTATGGAAATATACAGTGTTCTCGAACCGCCAACACGAAGAGTCCGTGATCGGTGAAGCTACAGCATTTAATCAGCGCAGCTGCAGAGCCACTTCCTGAATTTGTGTCAAAATAAAAGTTCTGTAGTGTTTCATACACGGCGCAGTCTTATTCTAGGTTTCAGTTTTGTTTCCGTTTGATCACACAACAGAGACTTACCTCGAGCACAATGATTGACATGACCAACAGCCAATGACAATGGAGAAGCATACAGGGTGGCCAATCAGATTGCAGGAAGAGCAGACAGCTGCTCCCGCCCCTGTGAATGGATTGAGTCCTCGGCGCCTGGACTTCTCTCCGCTCTTCTACTGATACAAGGTTGGAATCGTTTCTTTTATCTTAATTAACTGTGCTTTACATTTGTTAATCTTTAAATGCAACAGCTATGGACTTCAGTTCCTTAATTTGCTGCTGTGTGAATCCTAGCAGTGGTTACACATTACCTCTCTCTCTCTCTCTCTCTCTCACTCTCTCTCACTCTCTCACTCACACACACACTTTGGAGACACAAAAACTTTTTTCCGCTTGTGTGCATTTGCTTCCGTTTTGTCAGACCCGGCACCAGAAAAAAAAAAATATTAAGGAGGCGATGAGTTTATCACAGGGGGCGGGGTCGCTCCCCCCCCCCCCAAAAAAAATAGTGCGCACCGGAGGACGTGCGCTCCTGGAAAGCTTGTGTATTTACGCTGCACCGTTGTAACAGACTGACTAAGAGTGAAGAGTGATGACAGTATTTTTTTTTATTATTATTTGAACGTATAGACCTTCGGTCAAGTGATCTCCTGCATACCACAGAGCTGGTGTTCTGTCGAGATGAGGTGCGCCAACTTTCGACACTCTGAGCTGTGACGTACCTTCGCATTGTCCAATAGGAACGACGCGTCGGGCCAAAACACGGAAGACTCGTGGCAGAAACCACTGATCTCTACAAAATGGATTGGACCAATCCGATTGGTGCAGAAACCACTGATCTGTACAAAACATTAACGTGTGACAGGACTGCTCATTTATAGAGCAGTTTTCTGAAGAAAAATCATTTAAAATGTTTTCTTGTTGTTGTTACCTCAAAATTTCTGATTACTGTTAAAAAAAAGTTTAGAACACTTGTAATTAAAATAGGTAAATAAATCAATGAATGGTTCTTTAGAAACCTTTCATCTGTATTAAAACCACCTGTTATTTCAGATTAGATCATTTCTTGTTTAACATAAGGAACCTCAGACATTTATTTTTAATAACAAATAAAATAACATGGAAACTTGTATATTTTTTGAAGTCTGGTAGATTATTTATATCTTATTTCAACCAGAAAAACAAACACAAAATAAATAGTGTTTATTATAAATGCAAAAGGAAATAATTTAACAATGACTGCAGTGTGATTGTAAAGTAGGATTTCTGTGACATAAACCTCATGATGTTTTATATATATATATATATATATATATATATATATATATATAGTCGTTTAAACTTCTAATTTCGTCAAAATATGTAATTGCCTTTAATGTTATCAGGACGCCCCCTCGTGGTGCCGGGTCCGCGTTTTGTACTTTGATCAAGGTGAAATGACAGTGAAAGTGTGTGTTTAGGTGTGTGTTCATGGTGTTTAGGTGTATAGTATTTGTTCATTGGGGGTTCGGTATGGACGGGTGGGTGTGCGTGTTTGGGGGTGGATTCGTTGGGCCAATAGTGGGCTGGTCCAGAGGAAAAAATGCCAGGGCCGAAATTTGTTCCCAGTCCGACCGTGGTGTTACGTGACATCTCCTGCCCGACACAAATATTTCTGCAACTACCAATTGTTTATTTTCTTAACATCAATCTCAAATATTATGTACCAGCTTTCACGTAGTGGCCTTGGACTTTATCATTTGATAACCTCTTTGAGCACATGGCTAAGATACTGACTGACATTGGATTGTTTATACCACACAAGGAGGCAAAATCTATAACATATGATATAAGATTTCCATCTTCAGTCTAGTTCTGCACAGATATTTCCTCAAGGTTACATAAAGCTTGGCCCTAATTTTCAATGCAATGCTAAAATAAAGTTCAAGAGCATCCACACAGGAACAGCCATAACCTTGCAAGAACATACCTATCACGTTCTCCTTGGGTTATCCTAATGTTTCTTGTAACATTCCCATTACGAATTTAGTAAAGTTGAGAGGATGTCAAGAAAACCATTCGTAAGAACATTCTGCAAACATTTTACGTAACATTCTGGGAACATTTCTGGTTATGTTCTGATAACGGTCTGGGAACAGTTTTTTGCTACCTGGGTTGTAACTCATACACATGTACTCCCTTTTGTTCCAACTGACCTGCTTCATTCCCCTTCTTTCCAGAGCATCACATCTTCAGACTCATCTCAAGCTGCTCTCTACCCTCACTATCGATCACAATGTTATCTGCAAACATCATAGTCCATGGAGATTCCTGTCTGACCTGGTCAGTCAACCTGTCTATCACCATTGCAAAGAAGAAAGAACTCAGAGCCGATCCTTGACCATAAACACATTTGTCTTTCCTGCAGCACATCTCACTGTTGTCACACTGTCGTTGTGCATATCCTGCACCACCCTCACATACTTCTCCAGATGAGATCATACAATACTGCAATTTTTCTCTTGGCACCCTGTCATAAGCTTTCTCTAAATACACAATGCAACTCCTTCTGCCCTTCTCTATACTTCTCCATCAGCAATCCCCATGTAAATATGGAATTGTAGTGCTCTTTCTTAGTCTAGTATCTCACTGACGCACGACTGGTGGAGAGTAGCGGAGACACAAAATTATACGAAAACAGGTGAAAAGGCAATAACTTTCTCATGGGGAATCTCAGTGAACTGGCAGCCAAAATTACGGCCACAAATCTCGAGCAGTCTGCACACATACAGCCACTACATGGCACACAGCGCACATGCAAAAGTCTAGCGGCAATGGCATGGGCTTTGCAGATTCAAGGATTTGCACGTGAATACCATGTGGCGCTCTCACGGATGTTCAGTGCCACCGGCACAGCTGAAATGGCCACACTTTTGTGCACACAGTGCTGAGGATGGATGCGGAATATAAAATTTTTTTATGTGAAAGAGGCTGTGAAAATTCTCCTGACTTTAGACAGAAAAAGCACTTACAATAATAATAATACAATAAAGTAAAATACATAATAAAACTAGAGCACCGCACTTATAGAGCGGAAACCTCCGCCAACAATAGTTTCCAATTCCACAAAGTTTTACCTTGAAAGAACATTTCAAGCTCAAAGTCCCATTAGAAGTTACTTTTCATAAGCTAAAGTAGATGCGATCAAATGTCAGGAGTATATTTAGTTCATGCACTTGAATCACAGTTTTTTTGTGGTGGTGTCAAGTAACTTTAAAAAAAAAAACCTTTTCAGTTTCTGAATTCTTTCTCTGATCATTTTTCACAGAACATTGTTTATCTCTGCTGTGCAGAATTTGTCATTGCTTCTTGGTTTTCTGACTGATAACTACAGAAGATAGACAAACAGGCATAAAATTGGAACCTCCAGCCACAGCTACTTTTGGTGGTGTAGGTAAATCCATAACAGAAAAATGAGAGTGACTGAGGCACTTTTGATTGAGATATAATGCAAAATGTACACCAGAAGCACTTTTAAATATTAAATTCAAATGTCCACAATCCACAGTTCCAATCACATCTGGATCAAACTTTGCCAGGTGACAGTGAGCACCATTCTGCACCTCACTTTCACATGTCAGAGTGATTGGGGGCATGTTTGATTCAGATGTAATGTAAAAAAAAAGTACATTAAATGGGGTTTCAATGTTAAATTTAAATGGCCACAAAATCTGTAATCTGGATCGGATCCAGATCAAACTTTGTCAGTTGATAAAGGAAAACATCCACCATAATGTTCTCAAATATGATAGAAATTTGATCTTTTTTTGACAGTGATGAATTTTTGAAAATTGGGTGCCATTGGATGCCGTTCGCAGGCTGTTGCAAGGGTAGTATCTCACTGGATTTAAACAATAAACACAAAGGTTCAAACAGTAAACACAGATGCACATTTTGAACAATATATACAAAATGGTTTATGCGTTTTTTGTCTATATGGTAAAAGCAAGAGAGTTATCCAATAACATTCACATGCAAACTAGTGGAGCAATCCTGATAGTTACACACTCTTTGAGCACGTGAGATTGTCATCAGAGGCTCTCTGTCTGCTCCATCTGCTTTCAGTGATCGCTGTGCATAATGGCACAGGGCGCATTTGGAGCCCAATAGTATGTACTCATTGGAGCACCCAGGGGGCTATTCAAACGGGCCAACTAGTAACATATCACTCCTGCAAATGATCTTTGGCTTTTCATGTAAGGTGAATCTGCCCTACGATTGGATTTTGGAAAACCATGTGATGGTGAACCAATTCCGATTGGACACTCACATTGCGCACGTCATCACACATCTTCTATGAGGAGTACAAAGATGGCCGATGGCTGGCTCGAAAGCCTGATGAGTTACCTTTTCAGCAAAAAAGTATGTTTCTATCTCATATCATTAAAAAGTTATTTATAATTTAGTAAATTACGTATACGACGGCATCGGCCCCAGAACAATCTGGCTAAAAACTCTACTGCCATCTCTCTACTGCCATCTCTCCTAAACTTTTCCATGCCTCTGCTGGTATGTCATCTGGACCAACTACTTTTCCACTGTTCATCCTCTTCATCGCTGTCCTCTCTTCATCCTTACTAATCCTTTGCACTTCCTCATTTACTCTCTCCACATCATCCAGACTTCGCTTCCTCTTATTTCCTTTATTCACTAGCTCCTCAAAATACTCCACTCAACACACCCTCCTCACTTGTCAGTACATTACCATTTCTATCCTTTTCCTGATTGTATCACCTTAACGTGCTGCACATCTCTTCCAGCTTGGTTCCTCTGTCTGGCCAGTGGATACAAGTCCTTTTCTTCTTCCTTATTGCTCACCTTCATGTACAGATCACTATGCCTTAGCTATTTTGCCATGTCTCTCTTCACCATAAGCCCAATCTCTTCATATTCATGTCTACTTTCTTCATCTTTCTGACTCATAGCTCTTTTTCACAACCTTTTCCTCATTATATTTTCCTGTGCTTCATTCCACTAACCAGCCAGTCTTGAAACATTCCAAGAGTTATCAATTTCCTTGTGTGAGTCCCACTGCCTCGTGTGACTGGGATTTTGAAAATGTTTCAAAAATTTGTGCTGTAAATTTTCTCTCAAAATAGTCACAGATTCCTTGCGGACATCTCAAACCATCTCAAACTGTTCTCAGTTTATTTTCTGTGAGTCAGAAAAGTGCGTGCAATGTGAGACAACTTTGTGAGTGGTTGGCAAGCTATGAAAATAAAATGGGACTGACTGGAGACAAAAATGAAAATCTAACATTCTGGTCATGAGGCAGACAGGAAATTCCCTGGGACCCCTGGAAGCACAACAAAATTGGAAATACAGGTCAGTGTGATTCCATGC
The DNA here is from genome assembly GCF_902500255.1 of Thalassophryne amazonica. NCBI lineage: Eukaryota > Metazoa > Chordata > Actinopteri > Batrachoidiformes > Batrachoididae > Thalassophryne > Thalassophryne amazonica. Next base: position 33,688,083 of record NC_047108.1, on the reverse strand, counting down.
AAAAATAGTCACTAATTTGCATATTTTCTTTCAGATTTGTGTCACCTCTACTCACCAACAGTTACAGCCCAGTGAGATACTAGGTTTATATGTCCCCTCTGCTCTTCCTTTTTAAAGTATACATTCACCAGAGACATTTTCATAATTTCTGCACAATCTACCAGCATGTTTCTGTGTAGGCTGTCAGTTGTCCAGGTGGTTTCCATAGTAGAGAAGCTTGAATCTTCGACTGGACTGGGTTGCTTGACGTGTGGACATTTCACTTCAAATTGCAGAAGCTTCCTCAGTTAAAATTCTTGCTCTGGTAGTCTGACTTCTGTCTTGACTCTTGTAGAGAAGAATAAACAGAAGCCACAAAAGCTGGAGTTTTAAACCTAACCTGACCCCTCCTACCGAGAGGCAGACTGCTATAGGCTAGTGACTAAACAATAGCTCTAATTAGCAACTATTGTGCTCTAATTAGCACCCTCCTAATGACAGGGCAGCTGTCCCTCCTAATTATGGGACGGACGCCTCTCCTGAGGGCTCCCTTGACGACTCTCCTGATGAAGTGAATGACTCATTACCATGAACAAAAGACTGAAACTGCTTTGACCTGAGTACCCCATTGTAAACAGGGGACAAAGCGTGTCTCAGACCCCCTCCTCGGTTAAGGCTGGGCTTCAACTGTTTCACATAGAATGCCTCCTTGACCCCTCTCTCAAACCATTTCTTCTCTCTGGCTAAGATTTTAACTTCCTTGTCCTCAAACGTGTGGTTTGTGTCTTTAAGGTGGAGATGAACTGCAGACTGAGGTCCACTGGCGCCCTCTCTGCGGTGCTGGTGAGGATGCCAGAAACAACCATTTAGCCTTCTTGGACTGTGATGTTATGACTGGAGAGAACAGGCAGCTTCAGACAGGGGTTTACAGAAAACCCACTCACACTGACCAATATCTGCTCTTTGGCTCAAACCACCCCCTTGAACACAAGCTCGGGGTGATCAGGACTCTTCAACACAGAGCCCTACAGGTGCCCATAACTGCAGAGGGAAGGGCTAAAGAACAACAACTTGTCCGGAAAGCCCTCACAGTATGTGAGCACCCACGATGGTCCCTGGACAAAGTGCAGAAGTCCCAGAGAACAAAGAGACCAGATAGACAGGAGACGGAGACAAGAAGAAGAGGAGTGTCTGTCCCTTATTTAGCAGGAGTAGGGGGAAAAACTACAGAGGATCGTCAGACAGCACAAAATCCCAGTTTACTTTAAACCAGTTAACACCTTGAGACAGAAATTAGTTCACCCTTAAGGACAGGATCCCTAGTTACAAACAGAGCAATGTGGTGTATTCTATCAGATGTCAGGAAAACTGTAACGAACATAGGTGAGACTAAGCAACCTTTACACAAAAGGCTATACCAGCACCGCAGAGAGGGCGCCAGTGGACCTCAGTCTGCAGTTCATCTCCACCTTAAAGACACAAACCACACGTTTGAGGACAAGGAAGTTAAAATCTTAGCCAGAGAGAAGAAATGGTTTGAGAGAGGGGTCAAGGAGGCATTCTATGTGAAACAATTGAAACCCAGCCTTAACCGGGGAGGGGGTCTGAGACACGCTTTGTCCCCTGTTTACAATGGGGTACTCAGGTCAAAGCAGTTTCAGTCTTTTGTTCATGGTAATGAGTCATTCACGTCATCAGGAGAGTCATCAAGGGAGCCCTCAGGAGAGGCCTCCGTCCCATCATTAGGAGGGACAGCTGCCCTGTCATTAGGAGGGTGCTAACTAGAGCACAATAGTTGCTAATTAGAGCTATTGTTTAGTCACTAGCCTATAGCAGTCTGCCTCTAGGTAGGAGGGGTCTGGTTAGGTTTAAAACTCCAGCTTTTGTGCCTTCTGTTTATTCTTCTCTACAAGAGTCAAGACAGAAGTCAGACTACCAGAGCAAGAATTTTAGCTGAGGAAGCTTCTGCAATTTGAAGTGAAACGTCCTCGCGTCAAGCAACCCAGTCCAGTCAAAGATTCAACTTCTCTACTAATCCACCAGCATCTATTTTTCTGCATTCCACTTCTTGATATTATGTCTGTGTAACACCTCCTCATAAACTGTTTCCTTCACTAGCATGACCACTGAGGTCTACTCCAACTGCCACACTTTCTTTGAGTGCAAGCTCTTCCTCTTTATCTAATTCACTCTAGAAATCCTCTTTCTCCTTCTTCTTATACTCCACTTGTGGGACATATGCACTGATGACATTCTGATGACATCATCTTTGAAGGAAAAGAAAACCCACTGATAATTGATCAACATATTGATTTATTCTGCCTAACAGAAACCTGGTTACAGCAGGATGAATATGTTAGTTTAAATGAGTCAACACCCCCGAGTCACACTGTCAGAATGCTCGTAGCATGGGCCGGGGCGGAGGATTAGCAGCAATCTTCCATTCCAGCTTATTAATTAATCAAAAACCCAGACAGAGCTTTAATTCATTTGAAAGCTTGTCTCTTAGTCTTGTCCATCCAAATTGGAAGTCCCAAAAACCAGTTTTATTTGTTATTATCTATCGTCCACCTGGTCGTTACTGTGAGTTTCTCTGTGAATTTTCAGACCTTTTGTCTGACTTAGTGCTTAGCTCAGATAAGATAATTATAGTGGGCGATTTTAACATCCACACAGATGCTGAGAATGACAGCCTCAACACTGCATTTAATCTATTATTAGACTCTATTGGCTTTGCTCAAAAAGTAAATGAGTCCACCCACCACTTTAATCATATCTTAGATCTTGTTCTGACTTATGGTATGGAAATAGAAGACTTAACAGTATTCCCTGAAAACTCCCTTCTGTCTGATCATTTCTTAATAACATTTACATTTACTCTGATGGACTACCCAGCAGTAGGGAATAAGTTTCATTACACTAGAAGTCTTTCAGAAAGCGCTGTAACTAGGTTTAAGGATATGATTCCTTCTTTATGTTCTCTAATGCCATATAACAACACAGTGCAGAGTAGCTACCTAAACTCTGTAAGGGAGACAGAGTATCTTGTCAATAGTTTTACATCCTCATTGAAGACAACTTTGGATGCTGTAGCTCCTCTGAAAAAGAGAGCTTTAAATCAGAAGTGTCTGACTCCGTGGTATAACTCACAAACTCGTAGCTTAAAGCAGATAACCCGTAAGTTGGAGAGGAAATGGCGTCTCACTAATTTAGAAGATCTTCACTTAGCCTGGAAAAAGAGTCTGTTGCTCTATAAAAAAGCCCTCCGTAAAGCTAGGACATCTTTCTACTCATCACTAATTGAAGAAAATAAGAACAACCCCAGGTTTCTTTTCAGCACTGTAGCCAGGCTGACAAAGAGTCAGAGCTCTATTGAGCTGAGTATTCCATTAACTTTAACTAGTAATGACTTCATGACTTTCTTTGCTAACAAAATTTTAACTATTAGAGAAAAAATTACTCATAACCATCCCAAAGACGTATCGTTATCTTTGGCTGCTTTCAGTGATGCCGGTATTTGGTTAGACTCTTTCTCTCCGATTGTTCTGTCTGAGTTATTTTCATTAGTTACTTCATCCAAACCATCAACATGTTTATTAGACCCCATTCCTACCAGGCTGCTCAAGGAAGCCCTACCATTATTTAATGCTTCGATCTTAAATATGATCAATCTATCTTTGTTAGTTGGCTATGTACCACAGGCTTTTAAGGTGGCAGTAATTAAACCATTACTTAAAAAGCCATCACTTGACCCAGCTATCTTAGCTAATTATAGGCCAATCTCCAACCTTCCTTTTCTCTCAAAAATTCTTGAAAGGGTAGTTGTAAAACAGCTAACTGATCATCTGCAGAGGAATGGTCTATTTGAAGAGTTTCAGTCAGGTTTTAGAATTCATCATAGTACAGAAACAGCATTAGTGAAGGTTACAAATGATCTTCTTATGGCCTTGGACAGTGGACTCATCTCTGTGCTTGTTCTGTTAGACCTCAGTGCTGCTTTTGATACTGTTGACCATAAAATTTTATTACAGAGATTAGAGCATGCCATAGGTATTAAAGGCACTGCGCTGCGGTGGTTTGAATCATATTTGTCTAATAGATTACAATTTGTTCATGTAAATGGGGAATCTTCTTCACAGACTAAAGTTAATTATGGAGTTCCACAAGGTTCTGTGCTAGGACCAATTTTATTCACTTTATATATGCTTCCCTTAGGCAGTATTATTAGACGGTATTGCTTAAATTTTCATTGTTACGCAGATGATACCCAGCTTTATCTATCCATGAAGCCAGAGGACACACACCAATTAGCTAAACTGCAGGATTGTCTTACAGACATAAAGACATGGATGACCTCTAATTTCCTGCTTTTAAACTCAGATAAAACTGAAGTTATTGTACTTGGCCCAACAAATCTTAGAAACATGGTGTCTAACCAGATCCTTACTCTGGATGGCATTACCCTGACCTCTAGTAATACTGTGAGAAATCTTGGAGTCATTTTTGATCAGGATATGTCATTCAAAGCGCATATTAAACAAATATGTAGGACTGCTTTTTTGCATTTACGCAATATCTCTAAAATCAGAAAGGTCTTGTCTCAGAGTGATGCTGAAAAACTAATTCATGCATTTATTTCCTCTAGGCTGGACTATTGTAATTCATTATTATCAGGTTGTCCTAAAAGTTCCCTAAAAAGCCTTCAGTTAATTCAAAATGCTGCAGCTAGAGTACTGACGGGGACTAGAAGGAGAGAGCATATCTCACCTATATTGGCCTCTCTTCATTGGCTTCCTGTTAATTCTAGAATAGAATTTAAAATTCTTCTTCTTACTTATAAGGTTTTGAATAATCAGGTCCCATCTTATCTTAGGGACCTCGTAGTACCATATCACCCCAATAGAGCGCTTCGCTCTCAGACTGCAGGCTTACTTGTAGTTCCTAGGGTTTGTAAGAGTAGAATGGGAGGCAGAGCCTTCAGCTTTCAGGCTCCTCTCCTGTGGAACCAGCTCCCAATTCAGATCAGGGAGACAGACACCCTCTCTACTTTTAAGATTAGGCTTAAAACTTTCCTTTTTGCTAAAGCTTATAGTTAGGGCTGGATCAGGTGACCCTGAACCATCCCTTAGTTATGCTGCTATAGACGTAGACTGCTGGGGGGTTCCCATGATGCACTGTTTCTTTCTCTTTTTGCTCTGTATGCACCACTCTGCATTTAATCATTAGTGATCGATCTCTGCTCCCCTCCACAGCATGTCTTTTTCCTGGTTCTCTCCCTCAGCCCCAACCAGTCCCAGCAGAAGACTGCCCCTCCCTGAGCCTGGTTCTGCTGGAGGTTTCTTCCTGTTAAAAGGGAGTTTTTCCTTCCCACTGTAGCCAAGTGCTTGCTCACAGGGGGTCGTTTTGACCGTTGGGGTTTTACATAATTATTGTATGGCCTTGCCTTACAATATAAAGCGCCTTGGGGCAACTGTTTGTTGTGATTTGGCGCTATATAAAAAAAATTGATTGATTGATTGATTGATTGATAATTTACGATTGGGGCAGCACGGTGGCTTAGTGGTTAGCACTGTTGCCTCACAGCGAGAAGGTCGTGGGTTCAGTTCCCGTGGTCTTTCTGTGTGGAGTTTGCATGTTCTCCCCGTGTTTGCGTGGGTTTCCTCCGGGTGCTCCAGTTTCCTCCCACGTCCAAAGACATGCAGGTTAGGTGGATTGGGATCTTTAAATTGTCCTTAGGTGTGCGTGTGGGTGTGTCTGTGTTTGTTTGTCTATTTGTGGCCCTGTGACAGACTGGCGTCCTGTCCTGGGTGTACCCCGCCTCACGCTCTATGACTGCTGGGATAGGCTCCTGCCCCCCCACGACCCTTAATTGGACAAAGCGGTAGAAGATGAATGAATGAATGAATTTACGATTGGGTTGGTAAATTATGATATTGAGAGCCCATATGAAAAGTTGTAGGCATGTGTGATCATGTCAAGGCGTGGCACAAATCGGGTAGACACAAGTGCAAACTCTCACAACTGATGTGGCTAGAATCAGGTTTAATTGTAGAGACAGGCAGGGATTCGGCACACAGATGGTACAGTAGCGACGGCAAAGGTACAGACAGATGTGAGGCTGAAGCTTGGTCCAAAAAAACAGTCAAGTACAAAGGTCAAGTACAAGTTCGAGGGCAAAATAAGGTCAGATACCGGCAGGCTGATCAACACGAGACGTGAAAGCTGGAAAGTGAAGTACATTCAATAATTGAGCAAGGGACTGTGAGACTGTGAGGGCTTAAATAACTGGTGTTGTAATTAGTGGAATAAGACATGTGTCAGTGAAGGTTCTGGAAGGGGGCATGACCAGGGAAGACAAAGGTAAGTGCAAGAGAGTGAAGGCAGGAAAACACAGTGGAGTGATGAAAGTAACAAAGGCACGTGAGCAAGTGCAAGAGTGGGAGTGAGTGAAAATACAAAGCAGACAGAAACAAAGTGTGAGACAAAAACACAATGGCTGGTGCAGTGATATGGAGTGGGAACATACTTGGACAGGCATGAAGGAAACATTGAACTATGAACAAAGCTAAAACCAAATAAAATATTAACCAGACTGACCCATATCAAAGTATAAGAATACAAGCAACAACTGATGAGCAAAAAATAAACAAACTAAAACCAGTGACCAAACAACAAAATAAATCATAAACAGAAAATGCTATACATACAACTGGGACACAACTGGATGAAAACACTGAAGATAAATATTAACCAAAACCAGTGATTAAGGCATAATAAAGCAACACAAAATAAATGATAAACAGAGTGTAATGAATACTGTAACTAAAGGAACATAACCAGACAGGAAACATTTGCAGGTAAATAACAACCAAAAACTGTGACCAAAGCATAAAACACACAATGTGATGAACAGAACTAAACTACAGCTACTTAAGGAACCAAGAGTGAACAAATACGAGGACGATTGACAGAAACAAAACCAATGATGACATGAACATGAAAACCTAACAAGAACAAGAAACAAGACCAGCTGAAGCATGACTATGATACATGGCATGATTAAGAAATACAAAAGGCTCAGAGCACAAACGTGGAAAAAAGACTTCAAAATAATAATAGCCGGACCCAACAAGGCTGGATCATGACACGATCATTTATGTTAAAGTTAAGAGCGTTTTTGTATGGCTACCATGCCGGCTGCTATAACAGCGATGTGTGACATCACATGGGCACAGAGGTTCACAACTCCGCCAGTGTTGCTCTTCAGTATAGAAGGGGCAAAGCACATAAGCGGCAATCAACATCCCGGATTGGTATCGGGTTCCGATATTGATGTAATTCGAGGATTGGAATTTCCTGATTCAACCTGTGGGATTTGCAGATAATGTAGAGAAACCACATCTGTGAAACCTCTCGCGTGCCTCTGCTCTCTGCTGTTTACTGCTGAACGGGAGGAGATGAGGGGGAGTGGGAAGTTTCTGCGCTGAACGCAAGCTGTTTCTTCCGTGCATGGCACCAGAGACGAGTTTCAATTCACCGGTAACAGCAAATTTCCGCCCAGCTCTCGGGTTCAAATGGTCTGTGTCACAGAGCATGAATTTTCAAAAAAAAAAAAAAAAAAAAACTGAATTGTTACTGAAAATCAGCCACTTCAACGTCCCGAGGCTGTGATGTGAAAAACTTTCACACCAGCTCAATGCACACAGTTGAGGAGGACAGCCAAACAGAGATTCACTTTCTCTCTGCTGAATGGGGGAAAACCACCAAAATCCTTCAGTGTTTACCCAGAGTTACTCCCGTGAGCACCACTGATGATACATTTAGATATTTAGTTTATTTTACAGTTGAAAGGCTTCGTGTTTGCTCAGCAGGAAAATGGCAAGTGAGGGAGAGACAGAGAGAGGGAGAGAGTGAGCAAGAGAGAGACAGAGAGAGGGAGAGAAGGGAGAGAGAGAGCGAGAGAGAGGACTTTTACATTAGCTCGTGTTTGACGTGTAGCTTTCTGTGCTCATGCTATGGCACAGCAGTGCTGCAAGCGGTCCGGGTTTTTTTTCTGATTGGTTAAAATTGTGTCAATAGCGGCATTTATGAAATTGTAGAATTCTGCTTAAATGCCGACTTTCGGTGGATATTTCAGTTGTAAGAGCTCCTTTTTTTCATTGATACACATCAATCGTTAGTTTATAGCACTGTCTGTCTTCCAAGCTTTTCCTTTAATTTCCAGCTTCACACTCACCCTGTTATACACATCACGTTTCATTTCTAACATCCTCTTAGCATGCACTTCCTTCAGAATCACCTTTTGCCATTTCAACAGACAATGCTTAAGCCACTAAAATGTTACTACTATAACAGTTTATTATTTATAGTGTGGTTGTTCTTAATTAACCTACATGAGAACACTAAAAATGATCAACATTTTCTTCTGCCATTTTTGTTGGAATAGTTTTGATTTCTCCAGCATTGACAAGACATCGCTGCTAGCTGTACATATTTTGTGAACCATGGTCGGCTCACACAAATCTTAAACCAGTTTTTGATTGGCTGCCATACACACAGAAAAATGGGTCTTTGGCGCAACTACTGGCAAATGTTCCAGTATTTTAAGTATTCAACGCAGAAACCAGAGGAGAAAATAAACACTGGGGCCATAGTTAATAAAAAGTGATAAGCCATGCCACAGACTGCAATCTTTTGGCTCCCAGGGTGCATTCAGCCGTCGGATCTCCTGTTTTGTATCTGTGGTCTAAACAGCCGTAGAGCTGCAGCTTCTTGAATGTCACTATTTCAGGACTGATGTTTCTGTGGGCAACATGTTTGTGCCATGGCAGATTTGCGAAGACTTTCTATTGGAGGAGTTTTCAAACAGTTTTGTCAGTCGGCTGTATTCAGTCTGCAGTGACAATGTCATGACTTCAGTACTGTAAATTCTATACATTGCAAACTTGTTTGTTTACAATCACTCGTTAATACGTATTTAAGCATTGATCAAGCTGTTATGAATTGCAGAATTTCTACAATAATTTTCGATACATGTGAATGACAGGCTGCACTTTTAATTTATAACCACAAGAGGTCAGGCTGTGTCCTTGTCCTGTGTCATTCCTGTTTGCCAGGATTCCATCAGCAAAGGTACCTCAGTTTTCGAGGGGGCTCTTAAATGTGCTGCAGTGATTCCTTGACAATCCTGAAAAAGATTTTCTAGCTGTTAATGAACATTTACACTGTGTTGTCTGCATATTGGCTTATACCATAAAGAATACATGCACTTCTTAATATTGCAATATATTGTTGCTGATGATTTCTTTTTCCTCTAATTTTAATTTTAATTTTATTTGTCTTGCACACAGTAGTACAGAGCACACTACTGTTTCCTTGAAACAAAGTAAAGAATAAAACCACCCCACCCACAGGGCAAGCAAGCAAACAAACAAACAAACAAACAAACAAACAAACACAACTGTGCAGGTCACATTCATGATGTTTTGCTAAATTTATCAGAAACATCCTCCCCTGACCATCAAACAACATTTCCATCCCTTCCTGGGCCAATTAGTGCAGGAAGAAACCTTCAAGTGTGTGGGGCTGTTTGGTTGCCATGGGAACAGGATTTTCCTGATGATGGAGGATGGGCGTTACTACTGCCAGTGACGTCACTGAAGCCCCAGTTAAATGATCCCAGTGCACGTGCCAGGGGGCATCACAGACCAGTGGTCTCAATAATGAGAGAGAAAATATCTGTTCATCAAGGCTCTATAGCTCAGACCCAAATCAGTCATAAATGTCACAATTTCAAAAGTCTTTCAGACCATAATGTTATTGTCATTTCAAAAAATAATCTCATCCTTATTGAAAATCATGATTCTTTCTGAGAAAAAAAAAGCTAAAACAACAGGGGAGAGAGAGAGGAAGAGAAGAGAGGGGGAGGAGAATATAAAGACCAGAGGAGGGGAATTAGAATCGTCAGCAACAACAGGCATGCTGTCTCTCTCTCTCTCTCTCTCTCTCTCTCTCTCTCTCTCTCTCTGCCAGGCTCTTCCATCTCATCCTCCATCCTTCGTTACTTTCCTCACTACACTCCTTCCCTCCTCTCTGCTGATTTCACCTGTTGCCCTCCGTGCCTCCCCGTTCATCGTCTCCTCTCGCTCCTCCTCTCCTTCGGACCACCATGGTGAACAGGTAACCGCGCGGCTGAGCTGAGACCATGGGTGCCTGCCTCTGCAAAGGTCACAAAGGTCAGTGCCTCAGTCCTCCTGTCTGTCTGTGTGTCTGTCTGTCCAACAAAACACTTTAACAAAAGTTATGTCCTGTGAAGGTCAAAGTGGAAGAAGATGATTTTTGCGACGGCAGGGTAGACGGTAAAACCAGCTGAATTGTGTTTATTTTAGGCAGTAGTCTGGCTGTGATGTGAATACAGACACGTAACTGGAGTCACATTGAAAAGGTTTATATCTGAACAGGCATTTTATTTCGCTGCCCAACTTTGGAACGACTGTCAGAATCAGCAGAGGACATCAACACATTCGTTTGAAGTTAACTGCCAAAATCGCTGTGACTACGGCGTGACTTGTACTGTGACGTGATGTGACTTGGATTTTTTTTTTTTTTTGGTTTGTTGCACCTCGACTCAGTGACTCCTGCAGGGAAGAGTGAAAGCTGTACGATCTAACATGTGTTTGATGGAAACACAACGTGATGAGAATACGCTCCAAGAAAGTGTTTGAGGTCTGAGTTGAGACATATGTGAATGTGGACAGAAGTGTCCCTCAATCAGGTTTGTCCTTCTGCCGAGAGGATCCAGTGAGACTGAACACTGCGTGCAGGCCTGCTGTTCCTTAGTCACTGTGACTTAAGTAAAGAAGAGGGCATCACTCGCTGTCTGTTACCATAGTGTTTCCATAGCGACAGCCACTTGTGTTTAGGACATCTCCTGGGGGAACCCCGGTGACGGTATTGGCGCGTGCTTCCTCTGGACTTTGTGCTGATTTCAATTATCCATCCCAGCTGACCTGCACTTCACTTCCTCTTGTCATCTAATTGAGGTTTTGAGTTTTAAAATAAGATAAGTCCTGCATGTAAACATGTACAGCCCCCTTCCCCCCCCACTACCACCACCATATCCACTCCCAAGTCCCATTTTTTACACTTGGTCAGTGCCCCTTTCTCTCACGATGTGGTGACATTGGTGCATCATTTAGTGATGGCGGGAAGACGCGTTGTTTGGCATCTGCTACAGGAAACACTGATCTATGCTGTGGTTACAGCGAAGGTTATGGTTCGGGGTAAGGTTACCCGATGTGTCGGTCAAACAATCAGTCAAAATGAGCCTATTGCATCAAAATGTGACACCTTAGGTGTGAGACTGGATTGCCCACACACAATAAATGTGCCAATTTGTGTGTTTCATTACCCACAGAGCTCCATCACCACATGACAGTACCACATGACTGTACAGAAGAATCTCAGCCGTCCTCCGTCAAGGTTTGTAGAAACCTTCTCACCTGTTCCCTGTAGCTTCTCACAATCCATTTTCACCACAGCTGCTTTTAAAAATACATCACACACTGTTTGGTGAGAATAGCTTTGAAAACCATCAGTGAACTAAATTATAAATTTAGTTCCACTAACTTTCAGTCTGCTAACTTTTTTTGTTGACATAGTGAGTAAAGCTTAACAATCAAAAACATCTGTAAAATCTAAAACCTTACATGTTAGTTCCTTCCTGTCATATGTTTTACAATATGCAGTCCTCCCCTAACAAAATGAGGCATGTACTTTCAACATACAACGCTGGTTTTATTTATAAGCAACTAATTTTATCGACATTAATGGCAACTCTGTCATTTTTACAAAGTGAAAATATAGCACATATCTTTTAAAGTAATGCGCTAATTCTGAAGGCTTGAGTGTTAACAGACATGCGTGTAGAAAGGCACTATGGGAAATTCAAATGATCTCCTCTCATCACCCCCGTCAAAATGCACAGAACACTGCCATCTACGGGATGGGACTATGAATAGACCAACATATTTGTGAATGTCAAACAGTGGTGGGCACAGATAACCAAAAAAATTAACTTCAATAACAGATAATCAGATAACTGAAAAGTTATCTTTGATAAAGATAAACAATAAACCACCCAAAAATGTATCAGAAGTTACAGATAATTGATGAATTCCAATATTGTCTCTGGTATATTTATAACTACTAATAAAACAAATTTAAGTTTTAATGCCACAATAGCTTCTAGCAATATTAAAAGTAACAACAGACCCAAACAATGAGACCACACTTTTGTCTTTGAACATTCTGCCCCTGCTGGAAGCACTTGTTCACTACAGAGCTCCCAGTAGAGAGACTCTGAGAGCAGCCATAAAGCCAACTCTCTATTAGTTACAACGCTCCGGTCAGGCGGAGGTCTTGAAAAATAAAGTCATGCTGACTTATGGTTTTGATTTATAAATAACATTAATACCGATAGAATAACTCCATTAATATCAATTCTGTCATTTGTACAAAGTTAAAATATAGCATATATCTTTTAATGTTGAATAATGCACTAATTCTGAGGTTTTGTAACAAACACAGACAGATCACAAAGGATTCTGGGTAAAAGTGCCTCTGCTAAACACTGATTGGTTCAGTCATTCATTATGTAAACCAACACGTTAATGTGACATCTGTCGTGTGTTGGTGTTTACAGATAAATGTGCTTTTGTAAAATATTCCATTTTTTTTTATTTGTAAAAACAGACATTTTTACGGAGCCCTGAAAGTGTCATCGCAAAATGTTTTGCATGTGGACAGAATGTGCGCACGTTTTATGATGTTGTAAAATGTGCTTTACACTGTACGATGATTTTTCAAGGAGGAATTTTTTGGACTGAGTTTCAGGTTAATCGCGCATCCTGCATCGTGTAGTGTACTTGGAGTAACAAGCTGCGTTTAACATCTCAGGACCACCTCCTGATCGCCGATCGTATGGTCCAATTAAAATCAAACCTGTTTGATATTATTGTGGTCAGCCGTCGTGAGGGTATCCTGCTGCTGAAGAGCTACAAGCATCTAACCGCTCGCACTGTGCATGTGCAAACACCACAGAGCTGTCTTGTAATGTTATTTTATTTATTTATTTTTTCTGCTGTTGTTTTGTTTTGTTTTTAAACTTCATTTGTAAAAAAAAAAAAAAAAAGCCATTTGCAAAGCCAAAAAGTTGATTTGGTGCCCAGATGCTTAGTACTTAGGGCGAATACTGCCATGAACACTACTGGCCAGTAGATGGCAGTAGAGGCCTTGAAAACAAAATTCCAGATAATACCTGTCTGCTACATTTAAAATGCGTGGAATTTAACAAACACAAATACAATAACAATGTCTATAAACCCAGAGAATATATTCATGAGAGTTTTAGGCATTAGAGTTTAATGCTGTTGTCCGTGGAGCCTGAACAGAGTGTCTGAAATGCAATTGTCCTGTCGTGATTGTACTGAGATTACATCATCCTACCCATAATGCACTGCTGGAAACAGCATGTGCTCACAAAACCTTAAAAATTAGCACATTACTTTAAAACTAAAACATCTATCTGATATTTTCACTTTATAAAACTTCAGAACATTATAAAACTATGGTGTTAAAGGAAATTATTTTTTTTTTTGCCTTTTCGTCTTTGTCTATAGAGGATAGAGATGCTTTTCATAGAAGCGGCTCTTTTCTATTAGCAGAGGGTATAACTGTCCATCTGTTACAAAACTTTTAACAGGTAGGTGCTGAACTGATTTCAAATTTAAAAAATGCTTGTTGCTGTTCAGCTTTGTTTATTTTGTTTATCAGTCTAAAAGTTACCAGACAAAAATTAATCAAAAGATAATTGGTCCGATAATGGTTTTTAAAGTTATCTAAAAAGATAATCCGATAATGAAAACATTATCTTTGATAATGATCTGTTATCGGATTATCGGAAATGTGCCCACCACTGATGTCAAATGTCTCAGTATAAGTGGATCACTGATCACAAATGTTGCAAAATCCAACACACAAGTTACAGCAACTTTACAGGGGGTGTTAGACATAATTACATAATTTAGGGCACCTTCACACATAGTACGGATGTGGTGGAATTGTGCATAAAGTGCGCATGAAGCAGGAATCGTATGCAATATTTTAAAAATTGTAGCTGCCTCCAACATGCATGTGTTTCACACGTGTGTCACGCTCCCCCCTCCCCCTGAAACACATGTGGCATACATGTGGTTTGTGCCCGCCGCTCCCCCACCATATGTGTGCATGCTGGGGGGTATGGGTTCACAGACATGATTACATGGGGGCTGGACAAGCAGGTCAGAGTGCACACAGCACAGTGAGTTGCCTGTGTGGACCCTCTCCACACACTCGCTGTTGATGTAGATGGGTGGGGGGTGGGGTGTCAGATCTGTTCCTAAGTCCATGATGATCTCCTTTGCTTTTTTGGCGTTCAGTACCAGGTTGGTGTCTGAACACCAGGTCATTAGCCTCTGAGTGTTTCTTCCTGTTGTTGGGCTCTTGAAGGGCTGGTGGAAATTTGGGAGTACAGCTTTTAAATTGGTCTTATTAACATCCCCAGCTATCATGTGAATGCCATCAAGGTGGGCCCACTGCTGCTCATTTATGCCGTTCAGCAGGAGAGAGAGCGCTGTGCTAGCATTAGCATCCGATGGGATCATGCAAACGATCAGAGAAAATAAGGGCGGTGTCGCAGACCGAACAGTCCCCCCTAAAATTCGGTCCACCCTGCCTTCACTGCCCATACATTATTTCACATCTCAGCAGCGTCATTTCTGAGCGTCAGCAGCGATTCTGTGATTATCACCTCGTTTCTGCTTCAAACTGCACTCCAGTCATCATCTATCTTAGCGACAGATATCTGAAGATTTTGTACAACAATCATTTCCACATAAATTCAGCATTATTTCATAATAAAAGATGGAGGAAGCGATCAGAGCGCCGCAGCAGCACGCCTGAGTCTGACGTGCTGCTCCGCCTCCGTCATTTCAGAGCGTCATTAGCAATTCATTGATTATCACCTTGTTTCTGCTTAAAACAGACTTTAGAATGATTTAAGAGGCTTTTCTTTGTCACCTGATGGTTAATAATCACATTATTCCCTTTGGTCGCTTTGGGTGAAGAGAGTCAGACTCAGAGAGTGAGTCTCAGACGTGCTGCTGTGGTCCCAAATGATGCATGCGCAGTGAAGGCAGGACCAGTTTTTAGGGAGGACCGTTTGGTTGGTGACACCAGCATCTAACAGACGTGTACTCGATGATCATGCTACTGTTACACCAATCCTCATGCACATAAATCCAGAGCCCCCCCACCTCTGCTCTTGCCGGAGTCCTCAGTCTGATCCCAGCGGTGCAGAGAGCAGCCAGGTAGAACATCTGTGTGAGTTGACATTAATACGATTTCTAAATTCAGGATTTTCTTCAAATGTCTACAGTGACTGTGGGTCTCTCTTTTGCTCATTGCCAAAAAGTGACCTCTGTCTTGTCTTTGTTTGAAATGAACGAAAATGGTGTTTCAGTCGTGTATGAAATCATAAACTAAACATTGAATAGGACACATTTATTACTTACTAATCAATATTGTTCAGTAAGAAAGATGCCTTGCAAAAGTAAAAAATAAATGAAGTAACTGAAAGGTTTTTTGTGATGCTGCAGTTTGTCACAAAACAAACGCTCATGTTGCACTCAGTTTTCACACTTTGCTCATTTCACATGAAGATGACTGCTGTACTGTGTGTGCACGGGCTTTAACGTATTGACTTGTAACCACAGTGCCTTGTGCACATATTGATTTGATTTAAAAAGCCTTCTACTTTTAGTGTGAACAATAAAACATACTTTAAAAAGTTGATTTGCAGTCTGTCTTGCCATATTGTGAGTGTGGACGCCACAAGGGCATTGATCAAACCTTGTTCAGCTGGGGCATGACTGCAGCACAGTTTATTAAAAAAAAATGCAGGCTGTTGTTGTCATTATCACCATTATTCTTGGAAAGAAAAACATGTGTGGGTTGAGTCATCTCACACATGATGTGATTAGGAGAGCAGGATATTGTGCACATGGCTGCCTGGAACCTCATAACTCAGCTCGCAGTGATTTGCATGATTTAGAAGTTCAGCTGAAGGATTACTTGCTGAGGTTAGAAAAAGTAAAGTTGGTTCATGAAAGCTAAAAATCAGAGATAAAAACGTGGTTGTCACCCTCACAATGCTGGAGAGGCTTACTTTGAACACTGAGAGGTGTTTGTCTGCAGATAAACAACGTCTGTAATTCAATTTTTTCAATTTATTTTCCTTTATATAGCGCCAAATCACAACAGAGTTGCCTCAAGGCGCTTCACACAGGTAAGGTCGAACCTTACCAACCCCCAGAGCAACAGTGGTAAGGAAAAACTCCCTCTGAGGAAGAAACCTCAAGCAGACCAGACTCAAAGGGGTGACCCTCTGCTTGGGCCATACTACAAACATAAATTACAGAAACAATTCACAGAACAATTCACAGATGAATATGCAAGAATTGCTGATGGTGCACAGGACAGGAGGGTCGCCAACACAAATACAACTCCCATCTGTGGATGGAGCTGCACCTTAAACAGAGAGAAAAAACAGAATCAGGCATCAGAAAGACAAAAAATACTGTATAATTTGTCAGCATTAATCAACAAGAAAAACAGAAGAAATACTAAGGTGATCACCGGCCTATAGCCCTAAACGTCAATAAAATTTATTTAAAGTTGAGGCCACGGCCCACTCCAATTACTAATAAAATGAATTAAAAGAGTAAAAAGTGTAAAACAAAACTGTACCAGTATGCTAGCCATATGAAAGGGAAAAGAAGTGTGTCTTAAGTCTGGACTTGAAAATCTCCACAGAATCTGATTGTTTTATTGACGCAGGGAGATCATTTCACAAAACAGGGGCACGATAAGAGAAAGCTCTGTGACCCGCGGACTTCTTATTCATCCTAGGGACACAAAGTAGTCCTGCACCCTTACAACGCAAAGCCCGGGCCGGTACGTAAGGTTTAATTAGGTCACCTAGGTAGGGAGGTAATTTTACAGGTTAGTAGTAGAACCTTAAAATCTGATCTCACTGGGACAGGAAGCCAGTGAAGGGATGCCAAAATGGGTGTAATGTGGTCGAACTTTCTGCTTCGCGTCAAAAGTCTGGCTGCAGCATTTTGAACCAATTGGAGAGCCCTAATGCTAGACTGCGGTAAACCAGAAAATAGAACATTGCAGTAGTCTAATCTAGAAGAGATGAACGCATGGATCAGGGTCTCAAGATCAGCCATAGACAGGATGGGACGAATCTTCGCTATATTTCACAGGTGGAAGAAAGCAGTCCTTGTAATATTTCTAATATGGAGGCCAAAGGACAACGAAGGATCAGGTTCCTCACTTTGTCAGTGTGATGTAAGACACACGAGCCTAGGCTGAGTGTTAACTGGTCAAATAGATGCCGATGTCTCACTGGACCAAGAACCATCATTTCAGTCTTATCAGAGTTTAAAAGTAGGAAGTTTCTAGACGTTCAACTTCTCACTGCTGCAAGGCAATCTTCCAAGGATTTTATATGAAAGAGATTACCAGCAGTTATTGGCATATATAACTGAGTATCATCTGCATAGCAGTGAAAGGTAATCCCAAAACACCGCAATATGTGCCCAAGGGGTGCTATATAAAGGGAGGAAAGCAGGGGGCCTAAGATAGACCCCTGTGGAACCCCAGATTTCATGTCACTAAGGTTAGAGGTAGTGTTACTGTACAAAACACAGTGAGAACGACTGGTCAAGTATGACGTCAGCCATGCAAGGCAAAATGATTTTCCAGCCTATCAAGTAGAATATGATGATCCACTGTATCAAATGCAGCACTGAGATCTAAGAAACAGAACCGCAGTGGTGTCCAAATCCATTGTAAGCAGAAGATCATTCACCACTTTAGTGAGAGCCGTCTCTGTGGAATGATATTTTCTAAAAGCAGACTGCAGTGGCTTAAAGAGATTATTCTCAGTAAGATAGTCTACGAGCTGCCGTGACACCACTTTTTCCAGAATTTTAGAGCAAAATGATAGATTTGATATCGGCCGATAGTTTTTTCAACACACTTTAGGAACAGATCCAGAAGTTAGAGAAAGATTAATAATTTCCAGCACAATCAGCCCAAGAGTGGGCCACAGGTCCTTAAACAGTTTTGTTGGTATAGGATCAAATAAACAGGTTGTGCTTTTTGTTGATGTTACGAGTTTCATCAGCATGCCTAGAGAGATACTATCAAATTCTGTAAATCTAGGTAATACCTCAGTAGTGGTGCCCACCTCAATAGCAGGGTGTAGTGGCTGGGTTAAGGCATGCTGGAATATGTTCAACCTAATGTCATCTATTTTCTTCTCAAAGTAATCCAGGTAATCTTGTGCTGTAAAAGGAGATCGAACTACAGGTGGTTGTCCATGAATAAGTGTCGCCACCATGTCGAACAAGAACTTTGAGTTATGCTTGTTTTTGTTGATCAAATCAGAGTAATAGGTCCGCTTTGTAGCCAGTAGTGCATGCTTATAGTCTAAGATAGCATCACGCCACGCAAGGTGGAATACTTCTAATTTTGAACGACGCCATTTCTGTTCTAGACCTCTTGCTTTATGCTTGAGGTCACACAGGTAATCATTGAACCAAGGTGACTGTGATTTGGGGCAGCGCGGTTTCAACACAGGTGGTGCAGTACTGACTGCAGGTGGCGGTCTGTACTGACTGACATAAATATTTCTATCCCTCAGGTTTTGAGTAAGTGCTTAAATTTTAAAGAGTCCTTACCATGAGTCTACTGTGACAACTCCTCTCAATTTTTCACACTGAAAAGTGATGTTTATAAGGGATGTGTTGTGGCTCTGACACTTTCCAGTATTTGTATGGACTGATGTCTTCTCCACACGGAACCGAAAATTTCCCTGTACAATTTCTTTTCTTGTCGTTTTTGAAAAGTGCTCTATAAACATGGCATCATTTCAAGAAATATTTGCGTACACATGAAACCACTAAAAAACACTGTTGTACTGTATATATGATGCCAGGCCTGTATGTGCCTCTGCAACACTCTCACAACTAGAGCAGATTAACTGATTCCATCTGCTCAAAGTGATGTTCACTTTGAGCAGATGGAATCAGTTAATCAGTGAAATCACCTGGTGGAGTCAGTGGTTGCAAAGAAAACCTGCACCCTCTTGGCCATTTCTGGAACAAGTTGCCCACCCCTGATGTAGGTGCTTCAGTTTTGAGGACCCCAGCAGCTGGAGACATGGACACATGCACACTGCACCTGCCTTTGTCAGTTCTGTGTTGAGGTCCTGTGGACGATGTACCAGACTGTCACGCTGAAGAAAGAGTTGAGCCAGAAGGTGAGATTTTCAATAAAGCAGTTGATTTATGTTCCTGTCCTCACCTTTGTTCATGAGCTTTGGGTAATGACCAAAAGAATGACTCATGGATACATGCAGCGGCAATGATTTTCCCCTGTAGGGTGTCTGAGCTTACACTCAGGGACAGGGTGAGAAGCTGGAATATCTGGGAGCAACTCGGAGTGGAGCCATCGCTCCTTCACATAGAAAAGATCCATCTGAAGTACTTCAGGTATCTGTTGAGGATGCCTCTTGGTCATCTCCCGAGGGAGATCTTCCAGACACGTCCATCTTGTATGACACACTGGAGCAATTATTTTTCCCAGCTAGGATGGGAACGCCTCAGGATCCCCCAGGAAGAGCTGGAGGACTTGACCGAGGATGAGGAATTGAGGTCTGAGTTGCGTAGTTTGTTGCCACTGCGGCCTGGACCTCAATAAGTGTCACAAAATGAATGTATGAATGAAATAAACATGGTGATGAAATACTTTATTGAAATAATTCAGTAATTATATAAGTAAATTTGACAAAGTCCCCTCAAGGCAGCAAAAGGGCTTATTATCAACTCTATATGTCTGATTTGTACCAATTGTCTTTTGATTGTTTCTCTATGCACCAACTCAAAAATCATATTATTTATGCCTCAAACACTAAAATGTAAGTGGACAGCTCAATGCTCACCCATTTACTTTTCAACACAATGTTTATGACAAAACATATTTAGCGTATTATTATTGTAACTGGGCTGGATTACAGTTATCTTGTGGAGCTGTGCAAATATATTGTGTACTAACTTCTATCTGTATATTTAAGGTGTTAATATGATGTTCTATTTGACATTCAAATTTGCCATATTTTTAATATAAATAAATTAATAAATTTGATGTGAGGTTGATATGCTAGTAAAGCATAAACAAAAGAAGTAAAAATAAAATTTAGGTAATAGTTGGCTACTAACACACTCAATATGTTTATTTATTCAATGAATTTATCTAAATTAATTAACAGTAAGTTTAGAATATCCTTTACCTATTTATGTGGCCACGATGTGTTTTTAATGGTTTTGACTCCATGGTAACTGCTGTTTTTTTTATTTGCTTGTTTGTGTTGTGGTGGTGGTGTTTTTCAGATAAAATCACAATTTGTTGTTCTGTGTTTGCTCAAGGGCATTTTCAGTTCACATTAAGACATCAATTTACTAAAACTCATCAATCCAACACACCACATTTTTAAAAATTAGTTTACTTCAATTTATTGCCATGATGATGTTTGTTGTCTTCCTTGATGACCTGACACATCAACACAAAACCTCAGAAGTTGTATTTTTTATGTATTTTCTTTTTAATTTGGTCTGTGCTGTTGCTGCTCTTTGCAATTTTTATACTGTTTATTTATGTTGTTTGTTTCAGTGTTTGCACGGTCTGTGTTAGTGTGATGTCGTGTTCCGTCTCCATCTGCTGCTGTGAAACTTCACCAAAAAAAAAACAGAAAACAAATATAGAAGACACTTCTCAAGGTCTCTTTTTAACTGCAGTATATTCTCTTTAATTTGCTATTTAATGTGTATGCTTCCGGCTGCGTGTTACCATGACTACAGGCATCATTTAATTCGACCATTTGGGGAGGTTAGAAGTGGGACTGTGATCTGAGTGGATCATGATGTCTGTCAAAATAATGTGAAGTGCAAAGACAACAAAGAAGACAAGAGTGACCAAAGATGAGAAACTGTGATTTTCTTCTGCATCTTGTTCTGCAGGATGAGCAAAATCCTTCCAATGGGAACGTGGCAGATAAAACAAACCATTATGACATCGGTGAACTGGCCACGTCATCACTGATGGGTGAGACAACACACATACGCTTGGACGCGCATGCATTCACGCATGCACGCACATTTACTTTACACTGTGATTATGAATCACATGTACCGTATACAAGCAGCAGTTTAATGTCAAATGATTCAATGTTGCATGATATCTCAGTAATTACATTAAGTCTAAGTAGACAGAGATTTTTCTTATGAACAATCAAAAACAAAAATATTAGAAAGACCATATTGAAAACAGTAGAAAATCAGTGCAACAAAAGTGAACATGCACACCATCTGATAGAACCAAGGCTTCAGAACCAATTCCAAGAATGGAAGGAAAAAAAAAAACAAAGCCCCAGAACCCATAGTGAAGAACTCAGTCACACATCTTCATTCGCTTACTCTATTTAAAGGGTCATGAGGGGCTGTAGCGTATCTCAGCAGTCACAAAGCGTGAGGTGGCATACACCCTGGACAGGACGCCAGTCTTTGGATGTGGGAGGAAGCCGGAGCACCCAGAGTGAACCCAAGCAAACATGCAAACTCCACACAGGTGGGAATCAATCCCATGGCCTTCTTGCTGTGTTACAACAGTGCTAACCAATAAGCCACCGTAGTTGTTAGGGTTGACCCAGGAGCTAACAGGTAGAGCCCAAAGTGCATACACAACCTGGAAACAGAAAGGCTTTACAGTTTATTTTGGGTGAGATGCAGGGAGGTTTGGCTGGAGTGGTCTGACACTGTAGACAGGAACAACTGGGCAGGGCAGGCAGAGAAGTCGAATATGAATGGATCGGGCGTGGCAGAGCTGAAGCACAGAGAGAAAAGCTAAACAGATGTTTCAGGAAGACAACACTAGAAATACAAAACGTGAAACTATCCCCTCAGATATTAGGTCTAGACGTCAGTACCACAACGGAGACTGAGATCTGGCAGCATCTGAATGTCTGAGCTCTGGTTAAATCCTGCAGAGGCTTGATTGCAGATTGGTTGCAGGTGAGCAGATACAGCAGCTGCCAAGTATCAGATGGCAGGTCGGAAGAGGGAACACAGACACCCTGCCCAACAACACAGAGACAGACTTATGACACACACCATGAAGGGAAAACAAGACACAAGGAAAGAGAAATGCAAAATCTAAACCAGGGGTATTCAACTCATTCCAGGAAGGGCCAAGAGGGTGCAGGTTTTCTTTACAACCACACACTCCACCAGGTGATTTCACTGATTAACTGATTCCATCTGTTCAAAGTGATGTTAATCAGTGTGTATATATATATATATATATATATATATATATATATATATATATATATATATGTGTGTGTGTGTGTATATGAAGAGTTCAGATGCAAAACCCAGTATCTCCAAATAAATTTTTAATTGAGGCCAACATGTACTTGGCAAAGGGACCATCAGTGTGCAAAATATGAAAGAATTTCATCAAACTCTTTTCATTTTATTGATGAAAGACTGTGCATTTCCAAATACGAGGGCTGTCAATAAAGTAGCGGTCCTTTTTATTTTTTTCAAAAACTATATGGATTTCATTCATATGTTTTTACGTCAGACATGCTTGAACCCTCGTGCGCATGCGTGAGTTTTTCCACACCTGTCGGTGACGTCATTCGCCTGTGAGCACTCCTTGTGGGAGGAGTCATCCAGCCCCTCGTCGGAATTCCTTTGTCTGAGAAGTTGCTGAGAGACTGGCGCTTTGTTTGATCAAAATTTTTTCTAAACCTGTGAGACACATCGAAGTGGACACGGTTCGAAAAATTAAGCTGGTTTTCAGTGAAAATTTTAACGGCTGATGAGAGATTGAGGTGATTCTGTCGCTTTAAGGACTTCCCACGGTGCGAGACGTCGCTCAGCGCTCTCAGCCGCCGTCGTCAGCCTGTTTCAAGCTGAAAACCTCCACATTTCAGGCTCTATTGATCCAGGACGTCGTGAGAGAACAGAGAAGTTTCAGAAGAAGTCGGTTTCAGCATTTTATCCGGATATTACACTGTTAAAGGAGATTTTTTTAATGAAAGACGTGCGGACGGGTCCGCGCGTCGGGACACAGCCGACGCGGTGCGGCGGCACAGGAAAAACACCTCCGTGTTGATAACCATTTGTAAAATCCAGGCGGCTTTTGATGGCTTTCAGTGGAGTGAGTATATGAGAAATTGTTTAACAGGCAGGACATGTTCCAACTTGTCCTTAAGGCTTTCAACAGAGGTGTTTTTCCTGTGGCGGAGCGTCGCGGCGGCTGCGTCCCGACACGCGGACCCGTCCACACGTCTTTCATTAAAAAAATCTCCTTTAACAGTGGAATATCCGGATAAAATGCTGAAACCGACTTCTTCTGAAACTTCTGTTCTCTCACGACGTCCTGGATCAATAGAACCTGAAATGTGGAGGTTTGCAGTTTGAACAGGCTGATGACGGCGGCTGAGAGCGCTGAGCGACGTCTCGCACCGTGGGAAGTCCTTAAAGCGACAGAATCACCTCAAAATCTCTCATCAGCCGTTAAAATTTTCACTGAAAACCAGCTTAATTTTTCGAACCGTGTCCACTTCGATGTGTCTCACAGGTTTAGAAAAAAATTTTGATCAAACAACGCGCCAGTCTCTCAGCAACTTCTCAGACAAAGGAATTCCGACGAGGGGCTGGATGACTCCTCCCACAAGGAGTGCTCACAGGCGAATGACGTCACCGACAGGCGTGGAAAAACTCACGCATGCGCATGAGGGTTCAAGCATGTCTGACGTAAAAACATATGAATGAAATCCATATAGTTTTTGAAAAAAATAAAAAGGACCGTTACTTATTGACAGCCCTCGTATGGTTTCCTTTAAATCTCCATTTTCAGCTGCATTTTTCTCCATTTAAAAAAAAATACTGAGCTTTGCATCAGAACTCTTATATATATATATATATATATATATATATATATATATATATATATATATATATATATATATATATATTAGGGGTGGGCAAACATAAAAAATTTTAATCGCATTAACTCAATGACTTTCTGTGATTAATCATGATTAATCGCATGGTATATGTGAAACCCAAAAATGAACTCAAAAGCCGCTTAAAAGCAGTTTTATTTGAAAATGTAAATGAACATTGCATAAATTTGAAAATGTAAATTTCAACTGAAACACACTAATGAAATCAAATATAAACCCACTGGCAGGTCATTTGTTATCCTGTTTCATATCAAAATAACAATATTCATGTCCATGACTAAATGTACTAAAACAAATACGTCACAATTGTACACATACCACAATTTGATATGTGTACAATTGTGATGTATTTTAGTATATTTAGATTTTGTTGTGATTTGGCACTTTATAAGCCGATTAAATTGAATTGAAATTGAACATTTTATTGAGTCTTAAAGTAAATAAATATGAATTTGATCACTGGATCCTTAAACTTTTTACATAATGAACTCTATATGGTGAATCCTTGATCTGTTTTCCTTGTTTCCAACTAGAGGAGGTAAATATTGTGCTGTGTTTCTGATAAATGTTGGTCTTTGGCATCAAATTCATCAGTGTTTGATGGACAAGGGGACGTGTAAAGACAAATATGGTCTGGGTACTGTAATTTTAAGCTGTAACTCAAAGCTGAACATGTTGATCTGCTCAGAATAAACACACACACATTCATCTTCAATTGCTTAGTCCAATTAAGGGTAACATAAACTCACACACAAAAATCTTGTGCAATTTACGTACACTCTAAAAACAGAACTGTTGTCACGAGAAAAAGTGATGTAACAATTTGCATAGATTTTTTTTAAAGTTCTTTCAACTTAGTTATTTCAACTTTCAACTGATTTAATGCCACAAGGTGTCTCTAGTTAAGTTGAAATAACTTTAGTTAAGTTGAAATAACTTAAAAAAAAAAACCTATGGAAATTGTTACATCACTTTTTCTCGTTGAGACAGCGGTTCATTTTTTAGAACGTACGCTCCCCGTTTTCTGTACGGTTTTTCTGTCTGTGTTATGTTATCGTGTGCTTCTGACAGCTTTCTCTTTTTTTCAGTTGTCACTACCTAGTTGCATGTCCTTTCAAAAATAAAAAATAAAAATAAAATAAAAATTCTTAGTTTACAGGAAACAACTTAAAACCACTGAACAATGCATTTGCAACTTAAAAGCTTTGAAAAATATGACTAAAGTATGTTGGCTTCCTTTCTCTTTATTACCGAGAGATTTAAATGACTTTTTTAGTCATTGTTTGGAAGTGTTAGTGTGTCTGCCCCCTGACTTCTCTGAAAAATAGTAGCTGTAAAAGTGATGATTTAAATGTGTTTCATTAATGGCTACTCATACTTGTACTCACTTTTGTAGCTTTGAGTTTTTAACTTTGGGACTTTTTTCTCAAAATTGTCTGTTTTTGATTGTTCATAACAGGTACCACTGTTAGGGCCCCTTCATACATAACGCGAAAGATGCAGAAACCAGAAGAAAATCCACAAACCAAATACGAAATGGGGAACCACGAACCATCGTGCGCATACATGAACACAGTACAAGCAGCTGCACCACATCGCACTGCTGATGTGGAGAACAATAAAATATAAACCAGCTGTATAATTAGTGAATATCACTTGGTTGATATAAATAATAAATAAAAGGGGATGCAATACAGAACCCTGTGGTTACATAACCTTGGTTAAATAAAAAATAAATGCCACTCACAAGATTCGAACCTGCAATTTACAAAAGCTCTGATTACCAGAAACTTTACCACTGCGCTACAATCAAATTGTTGTAACAGGAGCATGAAATGGCTAAAATCAACAAGGAGATAAACGTATTTTTTTTAAAAGAGAAAAAAGCGCCATGATAACTGACCAAATGGTGTTTGTTACGGCGCATTTCTGCTGACACGTGACTGAAAGTGGTGTATTTGTCGCACTGTTGGCTTGTCCTGCGGGGTGCTGCTCACAGGACACGTGTGTCAGGCTGGGCCCGTGTGCAAGTCCGGCCCGACACGCATGTCCTGTCAGACAGACGTGACATTCAGAGCGCCTGCTGCATGTCCACATGATCTGACGGTCCGTTTCAGCTGGGACAGCCTGTCAGTGTCCACGCTGTGTGCGCTCTCCAACCCATCACAAAAGCGATATATGGTTTTATGTATTTCCATGTGAGGACAGCAAGCAGACACACACGCATCACGGTGGACAGTAAGATCCTGTCTGTGAAAACACGGTACGTGTTCTGCAGCTGTGATGTCCAGGGCCAGAGATCTCAACAGCTGCTGCTGTTGGCAGCCAGCCGCACCCCTCTGTCCGTTCAGTGCACACACCAAGGTGTCACTCTGTGATCAGATGAGAGGTGCTTTGCCTGTGGGGTGGGGTGGGGGGGGCGGCGAGGTGGGGGGCACGAACCACACGCATGCCACATGTTGTGGGATGAGTCGACACTCTGGCATGCCACATGTATACTTGGCAACTCCACAGTCGTGGGGGCAATTAGAGAAATTTCACATCCAGCTTGAAAGTGATAGTCTGCTCGCTATTTTTGTGCTAATAGTGCGAATGGCCACACATTTCCTAAGTGGTCCGTGAGCAGTATTAGATGTTCATGTGTATCACCTGGAATTTGGCCGACACCTGCTGCGAGAGGAATCGAATGGGCTCTCACAGGACATGCTCTGTCTTTCTGCCACTTGTGTGCGTGAATGGTTGTAGCGACAGGTGTACGAGGCGTAGAGGCGGCTTTGATTTTTCATGACTGGCATGCAGTTCCTCCTTCGTGCGCTCGTCGGCTTCAATTGTTTTATGTGTGAAGGGGCCCTTATGTTAGACTTAATGAAAGTGTTGAGAAGTGACACAGTTTTCATTTGATATTGAAGTAATATTGCTCTGTATTCATTTCTCTTGTATGCTGCATGAAACAGAAACAATCATAGATTTAGTTATGCAATTTTGCTGCTTGTTTTCACTGTCACATACATAAGTGTGCATGAAAATAACAACCAGACACAGATGAACAATCCCAAGCTCCTTCAATTTTCCTCTCCACCTTTTGAGTGCAACTTCCTCATCTTCTTTCCTGTTTGCTTTCTTCTGCCTTGCAGCAGATTAAGTATCAGTGTTAATTTGTTTGGCCCTGGTAAATCAACAAGGAAATAAATGTATTTTTTTTTAAAAAAAGAAAAAAGCGCCATGATAACTGACCAAATGGCGTTTGTTACGGCGCATTTCTGCTGATATGTGACTGAAAGTGGTGTATTTGTCGCACTGTTGGCTTGTCCTGTGGTGCGCCACTCACAGGACACGTGTGTCAGGCTGGGCCCGCGTGCAAGTCCACCCGACATGCATGTCCTGTCAGACAGACGTGACATTCAGATCGCCTGTTGCGTATCCACATGATCTGACGGTCCGTTTCAGCTGGGACAGCCTGTCAATGTCCACGCTGTGTGCGCTCTCCCACCCATCACAAAAGTGATATATGGTTTTATGTATTTCCATGTGAGGACAGCAAGCAGTCACACACGCATCACGGTGGACAGTAAGATCCTGTCTGTGAAAACACGGTACGTGTTCTGCAGCTGTGACATCCAGGGCCAGAGATCTCAACAGCTGCTGCTGTTGGCAGCCAGCCACACCCCTCTGTCCGTTCATTACACACACCAAGTTGTCACTCTGTGATCAGATGAGAGGTGCCTCACCTGCGAGGTGGGGGGGGGGGGGGGGGGGGGGCGAACCACACGCATGCCACATGTTGTGGGGTGAGCCGACGCTCTGCCATGCCACATGTATACTTGGCAACTCCACAGTCGTGGGGGCACTTAGAGAAATTTCACATCCAGCTTGAAAGTGATAGTCTGCTCACTATTTTTGTGCTAATACTGCGAATGGCCACACATTTCCTAAATGGTCCGCAAGCAGTATTAGATGTTCGTGTGTATCACCTGGATTTTGGCCGACACCTGCCGTGAGAGGAATCAAATGGGCTCTCACTGGCACGCTCTGTCTTTCTGTCACTTGTGTGCGTGAATGGTTGTAGTGACAGGTGTACGAGGTGTTAGAGGCGGCTTCGATTTTTCACAACTGGCATGCAATTCCTCCTTCGTGCGCTGGTTGGCTTCAATTGTGTTATGTGTGAAGGGGTCCTTATGTTAGACTTAATGAAAGTGTTGAGAAGTGACACAGTTTTCATTTGATATTGAAGTAATATTGCTCTGTATTCATTTCTCTTGTATGCTGCATGAAACAGGAACAATCATACATTTAGTTATGCAGTTTTGCTGCTTGTTTTCACTGTCACATACACAAGTGTGCACGAAAATAACAACCAGACACAGATGAACAATCCCAGGCTCCTTTAATTTTCCTCTCCACCTTTTGAGTGCGACTTTCTTATCTTCTTTCCTGTTTGCTTTCTTCTGCCTTGCAGCAGATTAATTATGAGTGTTAATTTGTTGGGCCCTGCTGAACTTTGCTGTGAAAGCTTCTTCGTTACTTTGACAGCATATTTAATATTTACCAAGGCCGTGTAAACCTCATGAATACGTGAGACAAACACAGGCAGCTGCGGCACTTATAGCTGCTTTGGAGCTGATAGAAGCGATCGGGTGGAAAAACTGAAAACTCTTTCACTCAAATAATTACTTGTCAGTCATCATTTAAATTGCAGAGTCAATTTGTGTGGAAAAGAAGCTCCGCAAAATGCAGCTGCCATTCTCAGTGGTAAATCCAGACTATGCAAACTCAAATGAAGGTAATTACTGTACAGTTTCAAAAATGGCCAACTGCTCGTCACTGTAAAGTTCCAGCTTTGTGTGAAATGTCTCAGTTATTTACACAACAGTCAAATTCTGCAATGGAATACCAAAGTGAAAACTTAAAGGTCTGACACAGAAGTGGTTAAATTCTGCTCCGTGTGTGTGGCTGGAACTACACAGAACTTTTGTAAACTTTTTTGTAAACCAGTGCAAAAGATAGCGTGTGCTACATTTAGGAGCCTTTATTGGCAGAGATGGAATATTGAAATCATGATTGATGTATTAATCAATGCAACAACAGATTGATGAGTTTTCATAAGCTTAGAATCAGTTCATATCTACATGGAGTCTACAATGTTGCATCTCCATGTTGATACAGTAGCTCACAAAATACATACTGCGTTTGCCTTTTGCGTTTCGGAGCAGGGTCGGAAAACTGAAGATAAAAGAAACACAATTATTGCTCACTCCCCATTGCACTGTAAACTCAAACAAGTTAGCAGAACTCAAAAATACTGAGGTAATCAGTTGCCACAATATTTTTGAGTTCATAAATTTAAAGTCAGTTGTTCCCAAAAGTTAAAGGTTTTGATTATGCCACTTGTACCTCATGATTACAATTAAATTCAGGTGTTGATTAAGTGAAGGTAAGTCCCTTTAGCTGCTCCCTTGCGTTTCACTCAGGGTCACCACAACAGTTCTGAGGTGGATCTGCATGTTGAGCTGACACAAGTTTTACACCAGATGTCCTTTCTGCCACAACTCCACATTACATGCAGAAATGTGTAAGGGGTGGGGTTTGAACCAGGAACCTTCTGCACCACATCAAAGCACACTAACCACTTGGCCACCACCCCTGCTAAAGTGTTCACAAAGTCAACTCAAATATTTACCTCCGCCAAGGAGGTTATGTTTTCAGTCGCATTTGTTTGTTTGTCTGTCTGTTTGTCAGCAGGATAGCTCAAAAAGTTTTGAACGGATTTTGATGAAATTTTGTGGAGTAGTTGGAAATGACAAGAGGAACAAGTGATTAAATTTTAGTGGTGATCCGGATCACAATCCGGATCCAGGAATTTTTTTTAAAGGATTCTTCACCATTGCGGGATAGGGGGAATTTTGACATTCTAGTTTCTAACTCCATAAAAACAAGGCAGAAAGGCTTGAAAAAAATTAGGGTGTAACATAGTCAAATGTTCTATCAAACAACAAAGTTTGGTGATGATCGGATCCGGATTCCAGATGTAGTGATCCAGAATATGCAAAAATATAGGGAAAATAGAAAATGTGTCAGTGTGAGGTGACAAATGAAGCTAGAGATGCACAACTAACACCAAATTGTAGCTGAATCTGTACTGATTCAGGAAGGTGTCATCAGATTTGATGTAGCTTCAAATGTTATGGAGCTAGAGCCAGAAGAAAACCGCCATTACCGAAAAATCGTTTTTATACAATAACTTTTGAACTAATAAACACATAAAAGTGATTCCAAGTTCTAGTGGTATGTTTTCATGGTCAAGGATGTCAAATATAAAGGAAAGAAAAGAAAGTGTATGTATCATAGTTTTGGTTGTAACACTGAATTGTTGAATAGATCACTGTGCCAAGGAGGGAATCTCTTTAGGGTCAGTGACCCTATGGCCTTGTTTAGAGAAGTGTTTCATAAATGTTAAAAAATTCATATATTTGCAGTTTAGTTGAATAATGAATTGAATTTTGTCTCTTATTTGTTTTTGTCTGTAAGCACATGCAATATCAATATCAGTGCTCAGATGACAGTAGCTTCTGGGAAAGGTGCAAGTTGCAATAAACTGTGATGCCAAGCGCTAAGGATACATGCTATCCAGTCACAGCAGATGAAACTTTTTTACTACTGAGCAAACATCATTGTTAGACTTTTTTAAGTTCAATGATTCCACGGCGTGTAGATGTTATGGCGTCAGTGACCCCATGGCCTTGGCGGAGGTTTGCACTCTCTGAGTGCTTCTAGTTTCATATATAATTACTTAATTCTTTTAAGTTATGCTTAAGTTCCGGGGTTCTGGTTGAGCTGCTGCAGCGCTGCACCGCTGCTTTAACAAATTTGGAATATACATAAAAACAACGGAAAAGACTACTACAGAGCACTGGGTGCAGATATGGAAATATTTACAGAATATACGGAAAAAAAATATACAAATAACATTCATAAAGATATATATATATATATATATATATATATATATATATATATATATATATATATATATATATATATATATATATATATGTGGGGATTATAATATTGATTTATTGAAGGCAAATACACACAGACCCACAGGAAAATTTTTAGATACCATGTTCAGCCTATCTCTATACCCTGTAATTACACATCCAACACATATCACTGCACACTGTGCTACCCTAATCTACAATATATTTACAAATGCCTTATGTAACAATATAACAAGTGGTATTTTAGTTAAAGACATCAGTGACCACTTGCCAATCTTCGTACTTTCACATAAAAAAGAACTGAACATAGAAACAAACAAACAAAAGGAATTTTTAAGAAAGGTAAGAATAAGATCAGAACAATCTATTATCGCTTTACAGCAAAGTTTGTCTGAATTAAAATGGGAAAATGTAATGGAAGAAAATGATGCTAATAAAGCATATTTACACTGTATTAACACATTCAAGCACTTGTATGATAAATGTTGCCCTGAAACTGAACATAATATGATCTGAAAACAAAAGAGAGTCCATGGTTGACAAAGGGTTTATTAAATGCGTGTAAGAAAAAAATGTATTGTACAGGAAATTTTTAAGGAAAAGAACGACAGAAGCAGAGACTAAGATGTATAAAAATAAATTAACTAAAATATTAAGGAGTTGTCAGAAAGATTATTATAGAGGTTTGATTGATAAAAATAAAAATAATATGAAAGGATTATGGAATACTTTAAACCATGCAATGAATAGAAAATTTAAATCTGTAATTTTTCCAGATCATATGATTATAAGCCAAGAAAAAAATAACCAATAAAGACACTATTGTAAATGCTTTTAACGACTTCTTTGTCGACATTGGACCTCAGCTGGCTGCAAAGATTGACACAATGGACAACAGCGATGTCGCAAAAAACGTCATAAATAATGTAAAATCTCTATTTCTCACGCCACCAAATGAAAATGAAATAATTAGAATTGTAAGCGGTAGTCAAAATAAAATATCTACAGATTGGACAGATTGGAATGACCTTGACATGATAGTAATTAAAAAAGTAGTAAATCAGATTGCTACCCCATTATCTTATATTTTTAACTTATCTTTAAGAACTGGTGTATTCCCAGACCTCATGAAAATTGCCAAGGTCACTCCAATTCATAAAGGCGGTGACAGTCAGCAATTCACAAATTATCATCCTGTATCAATACTTCCACAACTATCAAAAATCTTAGAAAAAATCTTTGTTGCTCAACTAGACAGTTTCATAAACAAGAATAACTTAATCAACGATGGGCAATATGGCTTCCGTAAAAACATGTCAACCTCACTTGCTCTTATTGATCTTATTCAGGAAGTAACTAATCAGATTGACAAGATGCATTCCATAGGCATTTTCATAGATCTCCAGAAAGCATTCGATACTATCAATCACAAAATTCTATTAAAAAACTATATAAATATGGGATTAGAGGGGTCGTGCTAAAGTGGGTAGAATTATATCTTAAAATAGACCTGCATTGAAATAAATGTGGTCAGATCTCAGAAAGAAATAGCTGATATGTGTTTATAAGACCCTTATGAATGCAGTAAAGTAAATTTGCAAGCCCAAATTTGTAATTCAGCGGAGAAATCTTTATTTAAAAAT
The DNA here is from genome assembly GCF_902500255.1 of Thalassophryne amazonica. Lineage (NCBI taxonomy): Eukaryota > Metazoa > Chordata > Actinopteri > Batrachoidiformes > Batrachoididae > Thalassophryne > Thalassophryne amazonica. The sequence goes on along the minus strand of NC_047108.1, from coordinate 33,655,261 downwards.
GACAAATTTGCAGCTAAATTTTGGCCCTCAGCGAAAACTGTTTGTACATTCGGGTCATTGCAGTGACGTCCGGCAGAAGACAGAGCGCTCGCGCCTTCAGTCTGATCCCGCATTGAAATTGATTTTATCTGTTAGTAATGTTACTGTTATACACATCCTGGTTTCATCATCCAAAAGTAAGCAGCAATGAATGTGAGATACAGCTCTGCATGCTCAGATCAGCGGCGACATCGACAGCGGGCGATGTTGTTCCCTGACGCCTCGCTCTCTGCCTCCGATGCGCTTACCGAGTCTGGCTCGGTAAACGCTGCAGCGGGCCACTCACATCGCCCCCGTGTCTGCTGTGCAGCCGGCACCACATCCCTGTCTACTGAATGGAGGTGCAGCCAACTTGGCACAAGTCCAGAGACTACGCTCGCTGTTTTAATCCGAAGTGGCCGGTGACACCTGTTGCTCGCAAGAAGAGACTTCTTGCGGCAAAATCAGCAGCGCCGCACATCTCGGTAATCAGAGCCGCAGAGCTCCGTGGCCGCTGAGAGAGGTTTATATCTTTTTAATGACTTGAATTCTTTGCAGGTCCCGCCTCCGTACCCTGCGACGGTAACACCGGAGGCGAAAGACAGTAGATTTTCAAGGCGACATCACTCAATCAAACGGGCGAATGAAAAAGTCCCCCAAAATAATTTTCAAGCACAAATAAAAGAAATGTGTACTCACCAAACGTGCCGCAAGACAATATGAATTTTTTAAAAAAGTAGATCCTTCCGTATAAGACAAAAAAAAGGCGCAGATGCAAACTGACTTAAATCCACAAATTACAGTTTGGCACGCGCAATGCATGCTGGGATAGGGTCTTCTCTCTGACATCTCGGCAGCGTCTCGGATGTGATGACAGTTTTGCGGAGGGCTAAATTTTAGCTGTAAATTTGTCATTTTTAAACGAAGATTTCTCTGTTGAATGACAGATCTGGGCTTGCAGATTTGCTTTAATACATTCAGAAGGATCTTATGTGTAAATATGTCATTTTTTGGTCCAAAGATCTGACTGCATTTATTTCAATGCAGGTCTACTTTAACAATAGACAGCAGTATGTACAGGTGGGTGAGCATACATCTGGATGTAGAATTATATCGTGTGAGTCCCACAGGGCTCTGTTTTAGGGCCTAAACTGTGTCTGTTATATATAAATGACCTTTTCATAGAAACAAATTATCATTAAAAGTATCAAAAACAAAAATGATGTTATTTGGGAAAAGTAGAAAGGAAACTCAACCTGAAATCCACATTGATGATGTAAAAATTGATGATGTAAAAGAATTTAAATTTGTTGGTGTGATTCTGAGTCATGATATTAGCTGGAGACCGCAGATTACTAGTATTTGCCAGAAGGTTGCAAAAAACGTAGCAATAATGGGAAAATGCAGATATCTACTTGATCAAAAAGCTCTTGTCATTCTGTATTGCTCTCTCATCCTGCCCTACATAAACTACTGTGCTTAGATCTGGGGAAATGCCTATGCTAGCCACTTGACGCCACTTTATAGACTGCAAAAAAAAAGCTATTAGGATTGTGCATAATGTTGGCTTTAGGGATCATACTACAGTAACACACTGTTCCTAACATCCCAAATCCTAAAACTTGATGACATAATAATGTTGAAAACTCTATTTATTATATACAAAGCAGTTTACTGCATACTTCCCAGTAACATCCAAAATATGTTTTTGAAAAGAGAAGGCGGATATCAGTTACGAGGGAATCTCAACCTCAAAGTTCAGTGTGCGCATATAACACTCAAAAGCCAATGTATTACCAGAACGGGGGGTGAACCTATGGAATGCAATACAGGATAATTTGAAAAATGCTACAAGTATATTACAATTTAAAAGACTATATAAAATGTATGTATTTAAAGAGTATGCTAAAGATCAATGATCTATTTGTGTGAAACTTACTAAAGGGTCTATGGACAGACACCTGCACACTGTGGAGTGCATGTGGCTGGGATGGACCTTATTGGTTTACTGACTGAAGTTTGTTACAGTAGTGTTGCTAATCACTCAAAAATGTAAGTATAAAATCAATAATGAAAATTATTGCAAGAGCTTTGTGCAAAAGAAGCAGCTTATAAATGATGATACTGTAGAGGGGTAGGCTCATATAAGCAATAGCTTCAGCCTACTCCTTTTGAGTTGTATGTTTTCTTTTTTCCCTATACATGTATATAAATGTATTGTTTAATCTGCTCAATAAACTTCTAAACTTCTAAAAAAAAAAAAGTTATACTTTGACGTTTTGCTGACTTAATCAAAAATCAAATAAAAAATTATGAGTTTAATTTACTCAAAAAGCAAGCCAATGTTATATAAACTTGAAATGTTTAAGTAAGTCAACCGTTTTCTTAAAACTTTGAGTTGATACTACTTAATCTTTTTAATGAATTTGAACATTTGGGTTTAGAGTGTGCACTTTTAAATGGTGGTGGCTAATGTAGGCTTGCACGTCTCTAAACACTTATTCTTAAGAAACAAAGGTTTATACATGTCTGTCACAACAGAAGGCAAGAGAGCATGAATGCCTGTCATCAAAGCCATAAAAACCTGAAACTGTAAATGATGATGGCAAAACAAAACAAAAAAAGGATCAGCATTGATGTGGCTTTTCTCAGATGGAGATCATTGATGAGGGACCAAGATAAGTGACATTTCAGCCCACCAGCGTATATTCAATGCAGGATTCCTATAAGTTATACAAACTGGTAGCTCTCCCTCACCTGATTTGTGGTGCCACAATTTACGCGACAAAACTTGTTAGTTTTTCATATGAATTAATGAGCAGCTCCCAGCTCGTAGAATTTTGTGAAAGAAAAAAAAAAAAAATCAAAGGTGCACAAGAATCAATTTTACTTGCCATTCTCAATTTTCAGGTCAATATTTGCAATTGTCTTTAAAATATAACACAATTATTTTCTTTCAGTTTTTTTGAAAATTCAATTTCATCTGACTTTGATCCCCAAAATTGCTTCACAGCTAAAACAAAATCCAAATTTGATGATTTCACCAAATGCAATCAATTAATTTCAGTAAATGTTATTTACATCATGTATTATCTTGACAACGAAACCTGCAGAATAGAAAAACTGTATTGGGCAGGCTGCAGTCTTAGCTGTCGAAATGATGCCCACGGCAAATTAAAATCAATATCTCACACTGCACAAACACATACAGCATATAATATTCCATTTACGTACATGATAGAGAATTACATTTGACACTCTCCCGTGGCAAACAGTGATGTGATGTGACGAAACATTTTATAGCCATTTCATTTGTTGCATCATTACTTCCTAAATTCACTGATGGAGTCCAACTCTTGGAAATGTAACCCCCCCAAGGTCCTGGCTTTAGCAGGTCCCTTAGAGGTCAAAAGACATGGTTTTTTATGCTTTACATAACAACACTGTACAAATAATAACACACTATAAATGGACAATTTAATGACTTTGCAACATAAAATTTTCCCACACAAAAATCCACCGTCACGACTTCCTGTTAAAGTAGCGAGTTGCATGTGAAAGGTGAAAGGTGTACACATGACAGGTATAACTTCGCTCCCTGCTGGAAAGTACAGACACTGCAGCTCTGATACTGACAACACAAAGTGTCATTCAGCGTGGAAATATGCCTCGTAGATGTGTTCTGGCTGAGTACTCAAATGACAGAACTGAAAGGCAGAATGTTACATTCCAAGATCTCCAAACAATCCAAAATGATGCCAAATGTGGGAAAATGTGTGCAGTTACAAAATGGATCTGTATTTGCAGCGTGCATTTTTCTGATGATTATTTCATGGAAGGGCCTATGCTTTTGTCTGAAATACAAATAAACATGAACCAAAAGCATGTGTTAAAGGCAGAGGCACAGCCTGCTTTTTTTTCCACAGCCAGAGGGCAATATGTGTCCTGAGGATTATAACTATAAAATATCAGCAAAAAATGTCCCAGAAGTTTTTAGTGGCTTCATAAGCTTGTGAGTGCCCGGTGGTGTCTGTGTTACACTTTGGTTTGCATATGTTCTTTGTTAGTGTTTTCAGTGTTTTCATTGTTGCTGTTGTGCCTGACTAACATGGACGCCCTTTTCTGTTTGCTGCAAGTCAAATCTTGCAGCAGGTTCAGTACAAATAAAGTCACCTGAACCTGAACCTGAACCAGAAGAGAAAAGTTTCCAATCCACTTTTTTTAAAAAATATTGTAGTATGTGTGTTCTGTTAAGAGAGAGTGAGAGAGAGGAACCCCCCGAATGATTCAGGTGAGATCCACACACACGCTGAACACACACACACACACCTCTGCCTTACAGACGTGTGCATTCAACAAAGAGAGAATAATGTGGTGAATTCAAGTATGCAATTCTGACATATATACACTAAACAAAAATATAAATGCAGCACTTTTGTTTTTACTCCCATTTTTCATGAGGTGAACTCAAAGATCTAATGCCGCATTCACACCGGACGACACGCGAGTGACGGCGGTGACAGGTTGCCATGTAATCCCTATGGAAGGATGCATTGTGGCGCCACAAAAGTTCAAGCCACGCAATGCGACGCGAATGAAGCGATTGGCGTGTTTGTGGTATGATATAGCGTCGCGTTGCCCTCCTCCCCAAGTTGAAAAATCTGAACTTTTTCGTCTGGTCACGTCGCGATGACCAATCAGGGACTGGATATGTAGTGACATGAAGATGTCTGGAGTTTAAACTTGATGTGGACATGTCCTGTCTCTGGCAGCCAGCCTGTGAGCAGGACTTATGTCCCTTTTGTCCTTTATTTCACAATTATGACAGAGTTTGAGGGGAGAGAGAGCAGCAGCACCGCAGCAGCAGGCAGTTTTTTTCACATGCACGTGAACGAATCATCCATGAAGATTATTTTATTTATTAACTACACAGATTTATAATAAAACAAATGGACTGGTTTATAACACAGTTATGACAGAGTGCACTGCAGCAGCAGCACTGCAGCAGCAGCACTGCAGCAGCAGCACTGCAGCAGCAGCACTGCAGCAGCAGCGGCAGCCAGTTTTTTTTTAATTGTTCACATGTGCACGCGCAAACGGGACAGCAGGTCCTCAAACTGGGTCCTGGAGAGGTGGAAGTACCGCTGAAAGCGGCCATCATCCAGATGCAGCTCCTGCAGCAAATAATGAAAATCCCCAAATTGGGAACATCTCATGAGTATGTTGTGAACCCAGGGACGGCGCCGCTGGCGACGATTGTTGGGTTAAATATAAAGATAAAAATAAATTTTATTGATCTCACATAGGAGAAATTCACATGTTACGTCAGCTCTTAAAAAACACACAAGGTGGGTGCAAGTAGAGGAAAATGTTCATCAAACAGTGTGTGCAAGGATAAGCAATAATAATAATACTTGTAACAGTACAAGACATAAGAAATGAGGTAGAAATAGAATATGTATATACACACACACACATGCATATATATATATATATATATATATATATATATATATATATATATATATATATATACACGAGGTCTGTTAGAAAAGTATCGGACCTTTTTATTTTTTTCAAAAACTTGATGGATTTGAATCACGTGTGCTTGCATGAGCCAACCTTGAACCTTCGTGCACATGCGTGAGTTTTTTCACGCCTGTCGATTGCGTCATTTGCTTGTAAGCAGCCTTTGTGTGAGGATGGGTGGAGTCTCTCGTCGTTTTTTCGGAACGACTGGAGCAGTGCGACTGCATCAAATTTTGCCAAAAACTGGGCAACAGCCAGGTGGAAACCATTCAGACGGCTTTCAGTGATGATCCTATGGGCATCACACAGATTAAGGAGCGGTACAACCGGTTTAAAGACGGCCGCACCATGGTGGAGAGCGAGCCACGCTCCGGTCGGCCATCAACATGCTGAAATGACCGGATCATTCCAAAGTGAACTCTGTGGTGATGTGGGACCGTCGTGTGACTATCCGAGAAATTGTGGAAGAGATGGACATCAGCACTTTTTCGGCACATTCCACTGTGACAGAAGATTTTGCCATGAAAAGAGTTGCAGCGAAATTCATGCCGATGGCTTGGGCACGAAGCTGATGGCAGAACAAAAGCGCCTCCGTGTTGAAGCCTCACAGGACATGTTGTGGCATGCTCACCGCCGCCACTCCTTTTGATCTGGTCATTTCAGCATGTTGATGGCCGCCCAGAGCGCGGCTCGCTCTCCACTGTTGTGCGGCCGTCTTTAAACCGGTTGTACCACTCCTTAATCTGTGTGATGCCCATAGCATCGTCACCAAAAGCCGTCTGAATAATCCGAATGGTTTCCACCTGGCTGTCGCCCAGTTTCTGGCAAAATTTGATGCAGTCGTGCTGCTCCAGTCATTCCGCCATTTCCTTGCAAAGAAAAAACGATGAGAGACTCCACCCATCCTCACACAAAGGCTGCTAATAAGCAAATGACGCAATTGACAGGCGTGAAAAAACTCACGCATGCGCACGAAGGTTCAAGGTTGGCTCATGCAAGCACACGTGATTCAAATCCTTCAGGTTTTTGAAAAAAATAAAAAGGTCAGATACTTTTCTAACAGACCTGGTATATATATACATACACACATATACACATATACATATACACCCACATACATACTTATATATATATATATATATATATATATATCCCACTCTGTGCTGCCCAGGGCTCAACACACAACAGCATAGAGGAGAGCAGAGGCTACAACAGAGTCATAGAAGGTCTTAAGCAGAGATCTGCTCACTCCAAAGGATCTCAGTCTCCTCAGGAGGTGGAGGTGACTCTGGCCTTTTTTGTACAGGGCGTCTGTGTTGTGAGTCCAGTCCAGTTTGCTGTTGAGGTGAACACCCAGGTAATTGAAACTGTCCACAGTCTTTATGTCCTCCCCCTGGATGTTCACCGGTGGGTGAGGTGGTGGTTTCCTCCTGAAGTCAATCACCATCTCCTTTGTCTTACTGCTGTTGAGACACAAGTTGTTGCACTCACACCAGTCCAGGAAGTGGTTGCTCTCAACCGATAGAGCACAGCAACTCGCTCCGTGTGATCAAGGTCCGCCATGTTGACTTGACGGCGAGCGGAATGGAAGCTCCTCCTATTTGATAACTCATTGGGGTGAATTTTCGCAGCGAAAGCAGAGCGACACACTGGGTGATGCTGGCGCATCCATCGCCAGGTGAGGGAAGCAAATTTGTGGCGTTGTGTGTTGTCCGGTGTGAACACAGCATAAAACATTTTCTGTATACACAAAAGACCTATTTCTCTCAGATATTGTTCGGAAATCTTTCTAAATCTGTGTTCGTGAGCACTTCTCCTTTGCCGAGATTATCCATCCCACCTCACAGTTGTGGCATATCAAGATGCTGATTAGACAGCATGATTATTGCACAGGTGTGCCTTAGGCTGGCCACAATAAAAGGCCACTCTGAAATGTGCAGTTTTTTCACACAGCACAATGCCACAGATGTCGCAAGTTTTGAGGGAGCGTGTATTTGGCATGCTGACTGCAGGAATGCCCACCAGAGATGTTGCCCATGTATTGAATGTTCATTTCTCTACCATCAGCCGTCTCCAAAGGCAGTTCAGAGAATTTGGCAGAACATCCAACCTGCCTCACAACCGCAGACCACGTGTTACCACACCAGCCCAGGACTTCCACATCCAGCATGTTCACCTTCAAGATCGTCAGAGACCAGCCACATGGACAGCTGCTGTAATAATCAGTTTGCATAACCAAAGAATTTCTGCACAAACTGTCAGAAACCATCTCAGGGAAGCTTACCTGCATGCCCATGGTCCTCATCGGGGTCTTGACCTACAGTGAGGAAAATAAGTATTTGAACACCCTGCGCTTTTGCAAGTTCTCCCACTTAGAAATCATGGAGGGGTCTGAAATTTTCATCTTAGGTGCATGTCCACTGTGAGAGACATAATCTAAAAAAAAAAAAAAAAAAAATCCGGAAATCACAATGTATGTTTTTTTAAGAATTTATTTGTATGTGACTGCTGCAAATAAGTATTTGAACACCTACCAACCAGCAAGAATTCTGGCTCTCACAGACCTGTTAATTTTTCTTTAAGAAGCCCTCTTATTCTGCACTCTTTACCTGTATTAATTGCACCTGTTTGAACTTGTTACCTGTATAAAAGACACCTGTTCACACACTCAATCAATCACACTTCAACCTGTCCACCATAGCCAAGACCAAAGAGCTGTCTAAGGACACCAGGGACAAAACTGTAGACCTGCACAAGGCTGGGATGGACTACAGGACAACAGGCAAGCAGCTTGGTAGAAGACAACTGTTATGATTATTTATTAGAAAGTGGAAGAAACACAAGATGCCTGTCAATCTCCCTCGGTCTGGGATTCCATGCAAGATCTCACTTTGTGGGGTAAGGATGATTCTGAGAAAGCTCAGAACTACACAGGAGGACCTGGTCAATGACCTGAAGAGAGCTGGGACCACAGTCACAAAGATTACATTAGTAACACATGATGCTGTCATGGTTTAAAATTGTGTGCTGTCTTGAGGGTCGTTCTAAATTAACATCTATGTTCACCCCAGTAACAAATAATCCTGCATTTCATCCGGGCTCTTCTGATCCTGGTTTTCGTCAGTGGCTACATAAGGATGTCAGGATGCTCAAGGACCTGTTTTCCGATGACAGACTAATGTCGTTTGAACAACTTTCACAATGCCACAAACTGATGAAGCAAGATTTTTTTTTTCCTTTTCTGCAAATAAGACATTATATAACTCATAGTACTACTCTCATCGACCACCCTGAAATATCTCCAATAGAGGATATGCTTTTTAAACATCGCAGGAAAGTGTCTCTAAGCTCTCTGTACAGTGTTCTGAACAATTTAACTACTACTGATATGCAGGGAGTGAGGGGTGTGTGGGAAAAGGAGTTGTCTTTAACCATTGATGAAGAGACATGGGATAGTATTTGGTCTTGTGCAAAAAAGATTTTAATTTGTACACGAACTAAAGCAATACAGTTAAAAATTATTCATAGACTTCATATATCCCCGCACCGCAGACACCTCTTTGACCGCACCCTTTCTCCTCTCTGTCTTAAGTGCAAAACTGAAGTAGGAACCTTAACTCATTGTTTATGGACTTGTCATGAACTTCAAAGATACTGGGTCAAAATTGTAAGGGAGATTGAGAAAATATTACTATTGGATTATTATTACTATTAGAAGTAAACCCTGTATCTTTACTCCTGGGCCTCCCAAGTAAATGTGTAAAAAACAGCTGCTGGTAAAAGACTTTACAATACGCTAACTTTTGCTGCAAGAAAAACTATTCTTTTGAACTGGGTCAGTGACCGGATCCCATCTATTAGTGGCTGGCGAAAAATTGTTTTTGAGCTAATTCCTTTAGAATATCTCACAAGCATCATTCATGACACTGGGCATCAGTTTAACAAAGTATGGCGCCCATTTTTAGATTATATTGGGACAGATCTGTCCTCCACTCTGTTAAAAGGTCTCAATGACACTTCAATTGTATAGAGATGCACCAATGTAGTGACTACCGATTCAAATTTTAGATATGGAGTTTGAGAAATTTATTATTACTATTTTTTTTTTATGGATTCTTAAATTATTAAATAAGTGTGATATTTTACCATTCATTAATTTATCTTTTATCTTTAAATTATTGTAGGGTTGGGTGGATTCTGACCTCGGTGCATCCCTTTTTAATCCCACCACTTCTTCTTCTTACTTTTATTTTCCTCGTTGGATTATCTTTCCAATTGACCAAGCTGTCGTCTGTTTTGCTGTGTCCTTTTGTTCACTTTTGTTTGTAAAGTTAAAGTTAAATTGCAAATAAAAATAATGAAAAAAAAGGTCCCTCTGCTCAAGCCAGCGATGTCCAGGCCCATTTGAAGTTCACCAGTGGCCATCTGGATGATCCAGAGGAGGCATGGGAGGAGGTCGTGGTGAGATGAGACCAAAATAGAGCTTTTTGGAATAAACTCCACTTAACATGTTTAGAGGATGAGAACAACCCCAAGAAAACCATCCCAACCGTGAAGCATGGGGGTGGAAACATCATACTCTGGGGGTGCTCTTCTGCAAAGGGGACTGGATGACTGCACCATATTGAAGGGAGGATGGATGGGGTCATATACTGTGAGATTTTGGCAAACAACCTCCTTCCCTCAGTAAGAGCATTGAAGATGGGTCGTGGCTGGGTCTTCCAGTATGACAATGACCCCAAACACACAGCCAGGGCAACTAAGGAGGGGCTCTGTAAGAAGCATTTCAAGGTCCTGGAGTGGCCTGGCCAGTCTCCAGACCTGAACTCAATAGAAAATCTTTGGAGGGAGCTGAAACTCCAAACCTGAAAGATTTGGAGAAGATCTGTGTGGAGGAGTGGACCAAAATCCCTGCTGCAGTGTGTGAAAACTTGGTCAAGGAAACATTTGACCTCTGTAATTGCAAACAAAGGCTACTGTACCAAATATTAACATTGATTTTCACAGGTGTTCAAATATGGTAATATTGTATATGTGGAAAAAGTTTTAGATCTTTGAGTTCATCTCATACAAAATGGGAGCAAAACCAAAAGTGTTGCGTTTATATTTTTGTTGAGTGTACTTATTTGCAGCAGTAACATACAAAGAAATTATTAAAAAATCATACATTGTGATTTCCGGAATTTTTTTTTTAGATTATGTCTCTCACAATGGACATGCACCCAAGATGAAAATTTCAGACCCCTCCATGATTTGTAAGTGGGAGAACGTGCAAAATCGCAAGGTGTTCAAATACTTATTTTCCTCACTGTAATTGCAGTTCATCGTTGTAACCGACTCGAGAGGGCAAATGCTCACATTCGATGGTGTCTGGCATGTTGGAGAGTTGTTCTTGTCACGGACGAATCCTAGTTTTCCCTGTTCATGGCAGATATTAGACAGCATGTGTGGTGTCATGTGGGTGAGCGGTTTGCTGATGTTAACATTGTGGATCAAATGGCCTATGGTGGCGGTGGGGTTATGGTATGGGCAGGCGTATATTATGGACAATGAACACAGGTGCATTTTATAGATGGCATTTTGAATGCACAGAGATATTATGATGAGAGCCTGAGGCCCATTGTTGTGCCATTCATCCATGCAGTGGTGGGCACAGCTAGCCGAAAAGTTAGCTTCGATAATAGCTAATCAGCTAACTGAAAAGTTATCTTTTATAAAGCTAAACCAATAAACCACTCAGAAATTTATGGGAAGCTACAGCTAACCTAACTTTCAAAATTGAGTTTTAACACCACGATCACAAACCCAAACAATGAATCACCACTTCTGTCTTTGTGCCCCCTGCTGGAAGCTCCTGTTTGCTATGTATTTTATTCTACTGCAGCAAAAGAACTTTGACCACCAGGTTGTCACAAACAAAAAATAATACACTAATAATACACTAATTCTGAAGTTTTGTAGCAAACACACACAGATGCCAAAGGGATTATGGGTAAAATAGCCTCTGCAAACACTGATTGGTTGACTCATTCATTCTATTTTAAAAACAAACACATTAATGTGATGTGTGTGTTGGTTTACATATAAATGTGCTTTTGTAAAATATGCCATTTTTTCATATGTAAAAAAAGCCATTTGTAAAAGCCAAAAGTCAAGTTGTGATTAGACAACTGTCTGATATAATCTGATAATACTGACATAAACACTACTGGCCAGTAGATGGTAGAAGACACCGTGAAAACTTGCCAAAACAACTATTCCAACTAATCTGTGTCTGCTACATTTAATTTGCGTGGAATTTAATAAACACAAACCGAATTTCAGACATCTTATATATATTACTCTGGAAAAAAGACAACAGTGTTGTAAAGGACAATAACCAGGACATTATATAGCAAACAGGAAGCAATTGCAGGTCACAGTGATTCCAACTGAAAATAATGGAGAAGCAACCTGAGCTTCTTCTGGCATTTTTACATAAAATAAACACAATAACAAAGTCTATAAACCCAGAGAATATATTCACAAGAGTTTTAGGCACAATATCCAAAGGGTTTAATGCTGTTGTCCGTGTGGAGCCTGATCAGATTATCTCAAATGTACGAGGTCTGTCAATAAAGTATAGGTCCTTTTTATGTTCCAACTTGTCCTTAAGGCTTCCAACAGAGGTGTTTTTCCTGTGGCGGTGCGTTGCGGCGGCTGCGAGCCGACGCTGCAATCCGTCCGCACGTCTTTCATTAAAAAAATCTCCTTTAACAGTGGAATATCCGGATAAAATGCTGAAACCGACTTCTTCTGTTGTATGGCTGGGGGGGCCTGGCTGCCGGTTTGTTTGTCATTTGGTTTCCTCCCAGGTGGCATGCATTTGGGACTGAGTGGCTGTGTTGCTGAGGCTGTTAGGACTTCACCCTGATCACCTGCGACTCGTCAGGACTCACAGCTGAGGTGCATCTGGAGGGATTGGAGTATGTTGGCATTTAAGACTGAAGTGCACAGTGTGCATTTGCCAGAGAATCGACCTTGTGACCAGACGGGTGAGATCGTCGTCTTGGGAGCCATCTCATCAGCAGCGGACGCTGAGAATGTCCAGGTTTGATGCACGGTCTGTGAAAGAGGAGAGGGTGAGGTCTCACGCTCGTCAGCACACTTCCTGAGGTACGTTGGATTTTGTGACTAACAGTTATACAGTCAGTAAATGTGGTGTCCCTCACACCTTATTGTATTGAGCTGTATGTTAGTCATGTATCAGCTTCCACTGCGGTGGTGATTTGTGAACGAGATGTTCCATGCCTGCAGGTTGGAAGCTGATCAGTAATCAAGCCAGGAAGTGTTTGCTGTTTGTACACCTTTAAGTGTTCTGTGTGTAGAGTGTGGACTCACATAATGGTTCCTTCTTTCACAGACTCGGTTGTTGCGGCCACCTGGGGGGTGTCGGCGGGGTCCTTGGGTCCGAAACAGCTTCTGGCTCCGGACCATTAGCGCTGCTGGGAGCGCACCACGCCAGACCGCACCTTTTATTATTATGATCACTGTTATGTATTAAATTCAGTTAGCCTTTGTACCGTGCTCTGCTTATTTCATACTGGGTCCTTCAAACGCTGGTCGGTTCTCCGAGCTGCGTCCGACACATAACATCTTCCGAAACTTCTCTGTTCTCTCACGACATCCTGGATCACTAGAGCCTGAAATGTGGAGGTTTTCAGCTTGAAACAGGATGACGATGGCGCCTGGGACCGCTGCGTGACGTCCCGCTCTGTGGGAAGTCCTTAAAGCGACAGTATCACCTCAAAATCTCTCATCAGCCGTTAAAATTTTCACCGAAAACCAGCTTAATTTTTCGAACCGTGTCCACTTCGATGTGCCTCACAGGTTTAGAAAAAATTTTGACCAAACAAAGTGCCAGTCTCTCAGCAACTTCTCAGACAAAGGAATTCCGACGAGGAGCTGGACGACTCCTCCCACAAGGAGTGCTCACAGGCGAATGACGTCACCGACAGGCGTGGAAAAACTCACGCATGCGCACAAGGGTTCAAGCATGTCTGACGTAAAAACATATGAATGAAATCCATATAGTTTTTGAAAAAAATAAAAAGGACCTATACTTTATTGACAGCCCTCGTATTTCTCCTGTCATGAACATTTACAGTACCCAAATGCACTGCACACACACCATGTCCACACTAAAACCTTTAAAATTAGTGCAATACTTTAAAACTAAAACCTATAGCTGATATTTTCACTTTATAAAACTTCAGATGTGATGTTAATTTAAATAACTTGTCCAAAATTAGTTTGGTTAAAATTTTAACCATAAGTTAAAACTGTATGCCTCTGGGTGACTTGGGTGAGTATTGCCAGCTGGTTAATAGGATGTCAAGAAAAAAAGTGGTCTCATTTTGTCTTTTGTGACTAATTCTCCTCTGTTTGCGGAAGCTACAGCGGTTTGTCCTGAAACCAGCTCTCCTGTTTGTAGAGGATAGAACTGTATGTCTACTACAAAACATTTAACACGTAGGCTTTAAAATATTTGATGTCAGACTTTAAAAATGTTTATTAACTGTTAAAGCTTTATTCAGTGAGCTTGCAATAATACGTTAGTGGTCTAAAAATTGTCAGACCAAAATTTATTGGAAGATAATTGATCTGATGATGGTTTTCAAAGTTATCTGAAAAGCTAACCCGATAATGAAAATGTTAGGTTCGATAATTAGCAGTTAGCGGATTACCGGAACTGTGCCCACCACTGTATCCATGACCATCACCTCATGTTGCAACATGATAATGCACAGCCCCATGTTGCAATTCCTGGAAGCTGAAAATATCCCCAATTGAGCATGTTTGGGATGCTCTGGATCGCCGTATATGACAGTGTATTCCAGTTCCTGCCAATATCCAGCAACTTCACACAGCCATTTAAGAGGAGTGGACCAAAACTTCACAGGCCACAATCAACTACCTGATCAACTCTATGCGAAGGAGATGTGTTGCAGTGCCTGAGGCAAGTGGTGGTCACACTAGATACTGACTGGTTTTCTGACACCCCCCCAGTCCCCCCCAACAAAGCAAAACTGCACATTTCAAAGAGACCTTTTATTGTGGCCAGCCTAAGGCACACCTGTGCAATAATCATGCTGTCTAATCAGCATCTTGATTTGCCACAGCTGTGAGGTAGGATGGATTATCGTGGCAAAGGACAAGTGCTCACTAATATACGAGGTCTGTTAGAAAAGTATCCCACCTTTTTATTTTTTGCAAAAACTATATGGATTTGAATCACGTGTGATTGCATCAGCCAAGCTTGAACCTTTGTGCGCATGCGTGAGTTTTTTCACGCCTGTCAGTTGCGTCATTCACCTGTGAGCAGGCTTTGTGTGAGCAGTGGTCCACCCCTCTCGTCGGATTTTTATTGCGAATAAATGTATGAACGATTTGGAACTTTGCTGCATCAAATTTTTCCAGAAACTGTGAGAGACCTCCAGGTGGACACCATTCGGAAAATTCAGATGGCTTTCAGGGACGCTTTTATGGGGATTACACAGAATAAGGAGTGCTCCAGCCGGTTTAAAGACCACCCACAGCGTCTGAGAGCACGGCGCACTCTGAGGGCCGATCGACAGGCTGACACCCCGCTGAAACAACCAGATCATTTCCAACGTGAAGGCTTTGTTGATCCAGGACTTCGTCTGATTTCCACAAAAATGGCAGAAGACGTGGACATCAAGACTTTTTTGGCACATTCCACTGTTACAGGAGTTTTTTTCATGGAAAGAGAAGTGGAGAGATGCGCCGCCGTGTTGGTCTCACAGGACAGCTTTCAGATGGCTTTCAGACAGCTTTCGGTGGCTTTTCAGTCGTGTGACTATCTGAGAAATTGTGCATGAGCTGGACATGCCCCAACATGTCCTGTGAGGCTTCATCACGGCGTTGCTTTGCGCCATGTGGCTCCACCGCGACGCGCGGAATTCCTCTTCACGTCTGTCTCAATGTGCCGAAAAAGTGCAGATGTCCACGTCTTCCGCGATTCCTGTGGAAGTAAGATGACGTCCCGGATCAACACAGCGTCCAGTGTGGAAATGAACGGCACATTTCACTGTTACAGGAGTTTTTGTCACGGAAAGAGGAGCGGAGGAATTCCGCGCGTCGCGGTGGAGCCGCATGACGCAAAGCAACGCCGTGATGAAGCCTCACAGGACATGTTCTGGCATGTCCAGCTCATGCACAATTTCTCGGATAGTCACATGACTGAAAAGCCACCGAAAGCCATCTGAAAGCCGTCCTGTGAGACCAACACCGAGGTGGTTTTGTCCCGCGCCATGAGCGGCTCAGTGGCACATCCCTCCGCTTCTCTTTCCATGAAAAAAAACTCCTGTAACAGTGGAATGTGCCGAAAAAGTGCTGATGTCCACATCTTCTGCCATTTTTATGGAAGTCAGACGACGTCCCGGATCAACAAAGCCTTCACGTTGGAAATGATCTGGTTGTTTCAGCGGGGTTTCAGCCTGTCGATCGGTGCTCGGAGCGCGGCGCGCTCTCAGACGCTGTGGGCGGTCTTTAAACCGGCTGGAGAACTCCTTAATCTGTGTAATCCCCATAAAGTCATCCCTGAAAGCCATCTGAATTTTCTGAATGGTGTCCACCTGGAGGTCTCTCACAGTTTCTGGAAAAATTTGATGCAGCAAAGCTCCAAATCTTTCAGACATTTATTCGCAATAAAAATCCGACGAGAGGGGTGGACCACTGCTCACACAAAGCCTACTCACAGGCAAATGACGCAACCGTCAGGCATGAAAAAACTCACGCATGCGCACGAAGGTTCAAGCTTGGCTGATGTAATCACACGTGATTCAAATCCGTATGGTTTTTGCAAAAAATAAAAAGGTCAGATACTTTTCTAACAGACCTCGTATTTAACAGATTTAGACAGATTTGTGAACAATATTTGACAGAAATAGGTCTTTTGTGTATATAGAAATTGTTTGAAATCTTTGAATTCAGTCTGTGAAAAATGGACGCAAAAACAAAAGTTGCATTTATATTTTTGTTCAGTATACATATTGATAAATATTAGACCGGCCCTGCCGGCCCCCGCTGGCCTCAATTTGTCTGTAGCTTTTTGCGTCTCCACGAATGGAATTAAGTAAGTAAATTGAGGAGAATGGCTCGTCCATCTGGGGGCGGAGCTGGAGTGCAGGGTGAAGAGTCAGCAGAGAGTGTGTGTGATCAACTTGAACTCTGATGTTGACATGAGCTGCTCAGCGAAGGCATCTATTCAATGCAACATCTAAAACTGAAGTGCGTTTCTGTCAGCTTTTGAGTGCTCCCCGTCAACCCGGGAAAAATTGGAAATTATAATGCAACAGACTGGTGCCGAAAACCAGGAAGACGTGGGCATTGAGCGAGATTCGGCGAAAATCCACCCAGTTTTACCGAATCTGACAGGTGGTTCCTCTGACTCTGAACTCTCGTGGCCACAACTAGAAAGGTGAGCAGAAAGCCTTTTTCTTAAATTTTGGCCAGGCTAAGGCTCATAAAATTGGAGTCCAGAATTTGCTGGAGGCACTCTTAACGTTCTGGTGTGTAAATTAACAGACAGTTGATGAGGTTTTCCTGATAGAATTTTCACTGAACAGGGAGTGGCTACTGTTAATGTTGGTGATGGTGCATGATTGCATCATCGTCAGATTGTGTTAAATTGTTATTGTTTGTTTTGCTGGTGACGATGCATTGCATTAGTGGCAGATTATGTTAAATTGTGAGAAGTTTGAAATAAAGTTTGAGGAAATAATGACGTGTTTGAGGATAAAATAGTTGGTGTGCTGTTTGGGCTATTAACGGAGCATGTTGATGTTATTAGACCCCAGGGATTAAGAGAATAAAACGGTCGTCATACCTGGCTGGATCACGGAGCACATGACAGGAAAGGTTTGGAATAACAGCAAACAACTAAAACGAGGGGAAAATTGTATTACTTATCATGGCTTTTAAAAAGGTTGTGTTGGGACAACTGATTACTCCTGGGAACATTTTTCTTCACAGATGGTGTTTACAGGTACCTAGCAGCAGTTTCCCATTGATTTGAAGGTCGTCTGTGCACATCACACCAGTACTCAAAACCTTAGGGCCCCTTCATACATAGTACAATTAAGTACAATTCTGAGCAACTCATAGCAGAACAGCTTGTATGAGCAAACCACAAAATCATTGAGCCGACGGGCAGGCGGGGACGATCCCGGTGCGGCGGTGTCATGCACGTGACAGTGTCGTGCGAGCGTTGAGTTTGTAGTGTCAACAGCAGATACTACTATTATTGTGAACACCCCCTTTTCTACTTTTTTTACTAACAGCCCAATTTCATAGCCTTAAGAGTGTGCATACCATGAATGCTTGGTCTTGTTGGATTTGTGAGAATCTACTGAATCTACTGGTACCTTGTTTCCCATGTAACAATAAGAAATATACTCAAAACCTGGATTAATCTTTTTAGTCACATAGCACTACTATTATTCTGAACACTACTGTACATAAAAGGGGACACAATACAGAACCCTGCGGGTAAATAACCCTGGTTAAATAAAAAAAAAAAAAAATGCCACTCACAGGATTAGAACCTGTAAACTCTGATTACCAGATGGAAACTTTACCACTGCACTACCATTCCTGGCCTGTAATTGGAGCGTAAAAATGCCTGAAATCAACAAGGAAATGAAGGAGGTGCACTGTGTGCAGCTGCTGCAGCCCCGTGCAATGGCGAAAGATGTTTCATATATTTCCACATGAGGACAGCAGACAGAGACATGCGCCTCATGGAGGAATGTTGTAAATTCATGTCTTTCCAAACACAGAACATGTTCTTAAGCTGGGACATCCAGGAGCAGAGATCTTCTTTACAGCTGCAGTTGTGGGCATGCCCCCCTTGTCCGTTCAGCGCCCAGACCAACGTGTCACTCTGTGTCATGTGGTCATTATGTAATATGTAATTGCATATGTAGGTATTGTCAGAATTATTTATATTACTGTCCTGGCGGTGGTTTCTGTTTTTAATGTGTGCACTGAGCTGCCATCCAGCTGTCAGTGTGCTGTGATCAGCTGACAGGCCACCTCCATGTGCTGTGTGCGATCAGATCTCACTGTCCGGCCCCCATGTGATCAGATCTGTACGTACGTATAAGGATTTTATGCAAGTGTGCTCCCCACCGGCATGCCAGATGTGTTGGGGGGAGTGGGAGTGGGGGGGGGGGTGCGACACACGCACACGTGTGAGATACATGCACCACATGTGTGAGGCTTTTTGCAACTCCACAGTCATGAGGCACTTAGACAAATTTCACATCCATCATCCGCTATTTTTGTGATGATAGTGCGAATGGCCACATATTTTCTAAGTGCCAAACGAGCGGTGTTAGATGTTCGCGTGTGTCAGCTGGAATTTGGCCGACACCTGCTGCAAGAGGGTTTGATGGGCTCTCACAGGGCACACTCTGTCTTTCAGCCGCTGGTGTGCGCAAATGTACGAGGCGTTGGAAGCAGCTATGATTTAACATGTATTGCATACGATTCCTGCTTCATGTGCACTTCATGCGCAGTTTGACCAAATTCGCGCTATGTGTGAAGGGGCCCTTAAGGGTGAACTCATAACAACGTGGACAAACAGTACCAGAGGATGAGCAAGAAAGTATTTTTTTCTCACTCTATATTTTTCTCACTCAGCACATATAAAGTGAATATAATTGACTCTTACACACCATCCAAAAAGAAATGACCAAGAACAAGTTTCCTTACATTAGAACACTTGTTTCAAATGGGAATGAACCACTAAACATGCCCATGTTTTCACAGTGTTATCACATTCTGTTTCACATTTCATCTTGCATGTTTTGCAATAAGTGGAGTAAAATCCCACACAATTTCTTCACATGTTACATTGCTTACCTAAAGGGAGCCTGGTTTAAGTGGTTCTTTCAAGTTCAGACGGTCCAGTTAAGTCCTGCTAGGGGGCACAGGCACTACTGACACCACTGTATGCCTTTTAGGCCCACGCAGGCTCATGTACTCTCTGTGTTTTTGCTGTTTTTCATAGTTAGTTTTGGTTTTTGGATGTTTGTGTTGATTTTGTTTTGTTTTCGCACTTCACTTTTGTCTTTGGTGACATGATGTAAGGTCACGTCAACAGAGGGAGTTGGTGGGGCAATATGTCTCATGACTAATTTGCTACTTTGCTAACTTCATATAATGCTTATCATGATTTTTAAACTAATAACTTCATATCTCCTTATACAGATAATGATAGTAATAATAATAACTTTATGTTGTATGCCATGATGCGTATTGTCCTTCTGCTTATCTGCTATATGAACAGAACACAGTTTTACTTTTATACATGTAGCGGCTGCACTCTGCGTTGTGTTGTTATGACTCCGCCTGAACTCACGATCCTCGGCATGGAAGTCGGACTCTCTAACCAGAAGGCTAAAACCCAGGGCTCTGGCCTTGTGACCAGAGAATCCTTTTGAGCTGTTGGGAGTGAGGTTTACAAACTACATCTGCACAACAACACCTGCTGGCCTCCGTTACATACATATACCATTTAATACATACGTTTGCATCCACAGCAGATAAAGGTCAAAAGGCAACATCTTTCTCCCATAATCACATAACATTACTGATCCACATTGAGGGGAGCTGGAGTGCAGGGTGAACCTGCAGGCAGAGTGTGTGTGTGTGTGTGTGTGTGTGTGTGTGTGTGTGTGTGTGTGTGTGTGTGTGTGTGAGATCAGCTTGCAAGCTGATGTGGACAAGAGCTGTTCAGTGAAGGCATCTATTCAATACATCTAAAATTGAAGTCCGTTTCCGTCAGTTTTTGAGCGTTCCCCGTCAACCCTGGAAAAATTGGAAATTATAACACAGCAGTCTCTAAGTAAGTAAGTCCCTTCGGCTGCTCCATTGTTTGCACTCAGGGTCGCCACAGCAAATCCAAAGTGGATCTGCATGTTGAATTGGCACAATTTTTGCGCCGGATTCCCTTCCTCACGCAACTCCACATTACATGGAGAAATGTGGCAGGGGTGGGATTTGAACCCGGAACCTTCTGAACTGAAACCAAGTGTATTAACCACTTGGCCACCACCCCTAGTAAAGGAAAATTCTCATAGTTTCACTTTGATGTTTTGTCTGCTATTGAGATAGCAGAACCTCTCAGCTGACCCTGGTATATCTCAATATTCCCAACCTGATAAGGATAAACACTCAGAAAGCAAACAAAACAACTCCAGTTCCTTTTTACATCACAGTCACATATGACTGATTTCACGCTGTGCATATAACTGCTACAGGTTTCACAATTCCATCTGTTTATCTCTTCTGTTGTCACACAAAACAGAGTGATGCACAATGTTTTTGTTCAGTGCCTTATTCCTTGTTTCTACAGTTAGTAGAAACTTTGTTATACTCAGTGCAAACAACATATTTTGGGGGGATATATGGGAATCACCATGTCCACCCATCGGTCATGAGTTTTGAAAGTACTTCTAAACCCGTGGGTGGATTTCAATCAAACTCCACACAGTGGTAGAACATTGTATGATTAGGTCCATGAAGGACAGTGATTCCATTCCAACATCTTCAGAGATAGATCATTTAATTTTTTTGTATTTATTATATTACTCAGTTTAGTCTACCAACAGACCTGTCGGGTTCATGGGGCAATTCAGAAGCACACAGAGGACCTGAAAAAGAACATTAAAGAACACAAAGAAGCAAACAAGTGTACAGATTAAGATGGTGACCATGTGAAAAGCTCAATATAATGTCAGTACAAAATAAACAACAGAGCAGCATCAGTGCAAATAAGCAGGAACTGGTTATAATATGGGGGTACACCGGAGTCACAATCAACTAGAAGCAAACCTCCGCCAAGGCCATAGGGTCCCTGACGTCACATGGAATACCCTTTGGCAAAGAGACTTATTCCACGTCGTTTCACGCATCTACCTTAATGTTTCAGATTCAGTGGTTAAACCCTTAGATCTTCAGCAAATGTATTTATAAAGAGAAACTGCATGAACTACACAAGTTTTTTTTTATTTTCTAATAAGTTTATTCAATGATAAATTATTATTAAAATTATTGTTGGGTCATAACTTAATTTTTGTTCAGCCTTTGTTACCCATCTTCATGAATTTAGATGCAAAAAGTTGAAATTGGCCCTATCCTGCAATGATAAAGAATCCTTAAAAAAATTACTGGATCCGGATTGTGTTCTGGATCATTACCAAAATTGAATGACTTCTAAGTTAGGCCAAGATACACTTCCATTTGGCATGCCTGGCAAATCACTTTGCTTTTGTCAAGCTCATCTTTATCATTGTTGTTTATGAACCTGATATGGTGGCAGATAGTAGCTTTAAGTGTTTCGGGCATTTTCCTGCTCATGTCAAAATAGAATGGCATTACCGTATCAGGTTTGTTGTCCATTCGGTATGTGAGACCAAAATGGTGCCAGATGTTTAGGGCCCTGTCCCACTGGCGTTTAGGAGGATTTGCGTATGGATTGCAGACAAAATTGGTTTATATTCGCTTAACATCCGCAATATGCGTGAAACATGCTTGTATGAGTCGGCTGACACCCGCACACATCCGCAATTATCCGCAGAGGCACATTTCTCCGTTACCAGGATTTTGGAGCTGCACAAAATTTTGGCTGCGGATGACATCCGCCTTACATACTCCATACATACTGAATACATACACAATACATAATCTATGTGCTGTATATTCGCCGTCATCTGCTGATATCCGCAACTGACAGGGATTTGCGGCTTGGCAGCAGACTGGGACAGTGTGTAAAATGGATATTTTGTGTGTCCATCATGTCCACATCACAAACTAAAATAAGTTGTAGCGACTGCATACAGACTGGCCACGAATAAAGTGTTTTTATTACGTCTGCTTTGCATCTTGCTTTTGCATCTGATTTGCGGTGGATGCAAATCAGATGCGCTGTGTTCACAGCTGGACGCCGTTCTTTGTTCTACCGGCTGCCACGCACTCTGCGCTGGATGCTGCCTACATAAAATAATTATTTTGTGGCAGATTAATAATTTTATTCTGCAAATGCCCTGTTGAAAATGGCTCTAATCACCTTCTGAATCACAGAGGGAGCTGCAGCTGAGTTGTTTGCGTGCGTGCACGCCTCCAGCTGCAGAAAGCATTTTGAGTCGTCTAAAAGAGGTAATTATTTGACTTGTTTACATTGTCAAGGCTTGATAAAACAGTTGCGTGTTTTCTCCTTCTTCTCTGCAGCTGTTACAGTATTTATTCCTATGTTTATAACAGATTTACTTTCTTGTTATAATTGTTCAGACGACCTGTGTTCTGATGTGATCCGCTGACGTCACCACTCGCTGAAAAAATATCTGACAAAACATGGAAACCTGAATATCATTCATGATATACAGTGGCTTGCAAAGGTATTCAGCCCCTTGGTATTTCACACATTTTAATTTGTTTATGGCATTTCAAATACAAAAGGTAAACCAGGCTTCTCAGTATAAAAATTTCTAAAATTACCTTTCTTAAACTCAAACTGAAAGTAAATCTCTACAACCTGATATAAATTAATTAAAAATATAAAAGCCAAGATGATGGGTTGCATAAGTAATCAGCCCCTTTGGTATAATACCTGGAAATAATCAGTTTTATTGCCAGTTTTCTTCAGATGAGTCAGGGGATGGATACATGAACATTTCCAAGTCACTGAATACGTCTTGGGCTTTATTTACATCAGTTATGAAGAAATAAAAACAGCATGGTACTCTATGGTAAATCTGCGTGGAGTAGACAGTTCTCAAAAACTGAGTGACTGTGCAAGAAGGAGAAGAGTGAGCAAAGCCACCAAGACAACCCAGAAGAAGTTATAGGCTCAATGGTCTCCTGTTCATTGTACTACAGCACTCAGTTTGGAAAAATGTCGTTGTGAAAAACTTTGGAGAATTTTTCTTTGTTTAAATTTTCAATAACATCAATGTTATACAGTGTAGTGACACAGAATTTTCTGCACACATCAGTGGGGTCCTGTCGGGTATACTACAGCACTCACTTTGGAAAAATGTGCAAAAATTTAATTTTACTGATTTTTTTAATCATTAAAATAAGTCATAAAATGAGCAATGAAATTCACTAATTCATTAAATTAAATCTTTGCACATTTTTCCAAACTGAGTGGTGTGGTATAACAGAGGAAGGCTCATATGGATAAAATAAGGTTGTAGCTCGTTGTCTGCTTCTCATGATTTAACCCAGGTCGCCACGCTGTTCTGATATGAATCCACATGTAGATATGGAAGACGGTTTACACTGGATGACTTTCCTGATGTATGTCAAGTATGATTCTGAACACAACAATCTGCATGTTGTAAATACAGTTGTGCTCAAAAGTGTACATACCCTGGCAGAATTTTGCTTTTTTTGGCCATTTTTAAGAGAATATGAATGACAACACAAAAACCTTTTTGCCACTCATGGTTAGTGGTTGGGTGAAGCCATTCATTGTCAAACAAATGTGTTACCTCTTTGTAAATAAAGTCCAACACATATTCAGTGGCAGCTTTACTATCAGAGAGCCTCGTCCAAAACTACCACAAAAGACTCCAAGCTGTCGTTCATGATAAAGGGGGCAATACACAGCATTAAAAACAGGGGTATGTAAATTTTGGATCAGGGTCATTTGGGTAGTTCTCTTGTCATTTTGATTTAAAAAGAGGAAACACAGTTGTCTGACAATAAATGGATTCACCCAACCACTAACCATGAGTGAAAAAAAAGTTTTTGTGTTGTCATTCATATTCTCTTAAAAATGGCCAAAAAAAGCAAAATTCTGCCAGGGTACGTAAACTTTTGAGCAAAAATATATGTTAAATAAATCCCACAGGATGGTGAATAATGGAATGAGGCCTCCAAATCTGTTTTGTTCATAGGAACTCGAGCTTCAACCATATTGTAATTGTTTTGAGCCTGACCCAGAAAAAATAGGGCGTGGGTCTCTATCTTTTGTATTCTGAGAAATCAACATTTCTCAACATTGCACCCAGTGAGTCAAAACATCACACATTTGAGAAATGTTGGTTTCTCACACTGGATCACATCAGAATACCTTGTTCCTTCCTTCTACATCAGGGATTCTTCTCACCAAATTATCATCACAGGTACATATTGTTGTATGGCTGGGGGGGGCCTGGCTGCCTTTTTGTTTCTGTCTTTTGTTTTCCTTCCAGGTGGCTTGCATTTGGGACTGAGTGGCTGTGTAGCTGAGTTTATCAGGACCTCACCCTGATCACCTGCGGCTCGTCAGGACTCACAGCTGTGGTGCATCTACATGGATTGGAACATGGTGGCATTTAAGACTGGAGTACACAGTGTGTATTGCCAGAGACTCGACCTTGTGACCAGACGGGTGAGATCGTCGTCTCGGGAGCCATCTCATCATCAGTGGATGCAGAGAACGTCCAGGTTTGATGCATGGTCTGTGAAAGAGGAGAGGGTGAGGTCTCGCGCTCGTCAGCACACTTCCTGAGGTACGTTAGATTTTGTGACTAACATTTATACAGTCAGTAAATGTGGTGTCCCTCACACCTTATTATACTGAGCTGTATGTTGGTCGTTTAAATCAGCTTCCGCTGCAGTGAGTTTGTGAACTGGATGTTCCATGCCTGCAGGGTGGGAAGCTGATTAGTAATTAAGCCAGGAAGTGTTTGCTGTTTGTACACCTTTGAGCGTTCTCTCTGTGTGTTGAGTGTGGACTCACATAATGATTCCTTCTTTCACAGACTCGGTTTGTCGCGGCCACCTGGGGGGTGTCGGCGGGGTCCTTGGGTCCGAACCAGTTCTGGCTCCGGACCGTTAGCGCTGCTGGGAGCGCACCGCAATCCACCACGCCAGACCGCGCACTTTTATATTTTTCACAGCACTGTTATGTTCATTACACTCTGTTATCCTTTGTACCGTGCTCTGCTTATTTTATACTGGGTCCTTCAAACGCTGGTCAGTTCTCCGGGCTGCGTCCGACACATAACACATATTAGGCCATGGAAGACTCCACTATATTTTGAAGGTAATCTGGATCCAAATCTGGATTTTGGATCAAGATTTTACTTTATATACACTTTGAAGGATTATGTCAAAACGACATCACAGATTCTGACCAAATTATCACCATGGATACATATTAGGCCATGGAAGACTCTATTAAATTTTGGAGGTGATCTGGATCCGGATCCGGAATCTGGATTGTTTCACTTTAGATAGTCTTTGAAGGATTACATCAAAATGACTTCACGGATTCTCACTCAATTTTCACCACAGACACATAATAGGCCATGGAAGACTCCATTAAATTTTGGAGGTGATCAGGATCCAAATCTGGATTCTGGATCAAGATTTCACTTTATATACCCTTTGAAGGATTATATCAAAACTACTTCACACATTCTCACCACATCAGTGTTGTATAAAGTACCGGAAAATCACACTTAAGTAAAAGTACAGATACCCATCAAAAAATGACTTTGGTAGAAGTTCAAGTCACCGATTGAAATGCTACTCAAGTAAAAGTCTTAAAGTATCTAGTATTTATCGTACTTAAGTATGACAACTAAATGTACTCAAGTATTGAAAGTAAAAGTACAAGTAAATTTTAATAAACAAAAACGGACTGATTTTTTTTATATCACAAAGTTTATCTAGGCTTGTAAATGACTGGTAGTATTAGTCAAAATACTGAAAATTGTGCACATCACACAAAACACTTCAGAAACAAGGTTTCAAAACCTAAACGAGAGTAGGCTACTCACTAGGTGTTCACAGGAAACAGTTATTTACACTCAACAAAAATATAAACGCAACACTTTTGGTTTTGCTCCCATTTTGTATGAGATGAACTCAAAGATCTAAAACTTTTTCCACATACACAATATCACCATTTCCCTCAAATATTGTTCACAAACCAGTCTAAATCTGTGATAGTGAGCACTTCTCCTTGGCTGAGATAATCCATCTCACCTCACAGGTGTGCCATATCAAGATACTGATTAGACACCATGATTAGTGCACAGGTGTGCCTTAGACTGCCCACAATAAAAGGCCACTACCATAAGCCATCTCCAAAGGCATTTCAGAGAATTTGGCAGTACATCCAACCAGCCTCACAACCGCAGACCATGTGTAACCACACCAGCCCAGGACCTCCACATCCAGCATGTTCACCTCCAAGATCGTCTGAGACCAGCCACTCGGACAGCTGCTGAAACAATCGGTTTGCATAACCAAAGAATTTCTGCACAAACTGTCAGAAACCGTCTTAGGGAAGCTCATCTGCATGTTCGTCGTCCTCATCGGGGTCTCGACCTGACTCCAGTTCGTCATCGCAACTTCGCACAGCCATTGAAGAGGAGTGGACCAACATTCCACAGGCCACAATTGACAACCTGATCAACTCTATGCGAAGGAGATGTGTTGTACTGCATAAGACAAATGGTGGTCACACCAGATACTGACTGGTATCCCCCTCCAATGAAACAAAACTGCACCTTTCAGAGTGGCCTTTTATTGTGGACAGCCTAAGGCACACCTGTGCACTAATCATGGTGTCTAATCAGCATCTTGATATGGCACACCTGTGAGGTGGGATGGATTATCTCAGCAAAGGAGAAGTGCTCACTATCACAGATTTAGACTGGTTTGTGAACAATATTTGAGGGAAATGGTGATATTGTGTATGTGAAAAAAGTTTTAGATCTTTGAGTTCATCTCATACAAAATGGGAGCAAAACCAAAAGTGTTGCGTTTATATTTTTGTTGAGTGTATTTCTATATGTATTTATTTATTTTCATTGTTACATGGTTTTATATTTTCTGTTGTGTTTTGTTTCATTAGGTTCTTTTTGTCTCTTTCTCTAAAATTGTATTGTAACATTATTAGTCTGTTATTATTGACTATTGTCTATTATGTAGACTATAATTGTTGTTGCTATTATTAATATATGAATAAAAATAAATTAAAAAAAATTACAATTTGACTCTTTTACGACAACAAACGTTGAGCCATTAATTATACAGAAAACAAATCAACACAGACGTGTTGATGCGAACAGCTTAATGCTAACTTTAACATTGAAACGCCATAGACATGCTAACGCGTTAGCATCGGTCCTGTTTTTGTTATAAAATACATCTATCAACTGTTTCAGAAGACCATAACAGGTCGGTTTAACATAAAAATATTAAATATTACTCACAGACATATGCTCTTCAGGGTTTTAGTGGGGAAAAATTAGGATAAGGTGAAATTAAACAATGACTCTACGAATCATAGATCAAAGCACTGCTTCGATCTGTGAATCACTGCTTCGATCTGCAAATCACTGCTTCGATTGGTTCAAGGTTCAAAGCAAAGCCGCGCTGCAGAAAAGTTGATTACAGACCCACTGCAGGTCTGTAATCAATGTAGAGAAATTATAATTTTCCTGACAAACACCCCCCAAGTGTTGTGAAAGTGTAGTGACACGGACCCACAACAGGGGGCGCAAATGAACGGACAATAGGAGAAGGCAAATTTGAACACTTTACTGTTGTGAATGCCACAACTACACACAGCAGATTATACAATGTATACAAAGTCAATCAAACAAGGTGTCGTGTGGGCAGGCTCGACGATAGGAGACGTCCGTCTGGAGAAGAACCGCAACCACACGATTTCCTCCGCCACCGAACCAGGAGAATACTGGAGCCGCCAGGTTCCGAGTCCCCCAGGTGGCCACCGTCTCCACGTGTCGGATCTGGTACTGCTGGCGAAGAGCAAAAACAGTCAGGTGTGGGTGTGTGTACACCCCGTAACAAGTATGGTGGTTATTCCACCTCCACCTCTCATCCACACTCGTGCAGCTATTGTCAATCACTTATCTGGCGGGATGCAGAGCGAAGCAGTCGCGGCATACGCCGGTTCTTCAGGAAGACAGCTGCAACAACGTATTTACTGAAAACAACGTTAGTAACACTCAGGCTGAGAAAGTTACCTCCTTGGTAGAACGATATCTCGGCGACGTGGTGGAGGTGTCGTCCTGCTTTTATTAGGGGTGAGGCGCAGATGATTGGTGACAGCTGTCATAGCCGATGAGTGACAGCTGTCACCCCGGCCGCTCTTGTGGGGCGGCAGCGCCCTCTCGTGCCTGAAGCCCGCACTTCAGACAGGGCGCCCTCTGGTGGTGGGCCAGCAGTACCTCCTCTTCTGGCGGCCCACACAACAGGACCCCCCCCTCAACGGGCGCCTCCTGGCGCCCGACCAGGCTTGTCCGGGTGGCGACGGTAAAAATCGGCCAGGAGGGCCGGGTCCAGGATGAAGCTCCTCTTCACCCAGGAGCGTTCTTAGGGTCCATACCCCTCCCAGTCCACCAAATACTGGAAACCCCGGCCCATTCGACGGACGTCCAGGAGCCGGCGCACTGTCCAAGCCGGCTCCCCGTCGATGATACGGGCAGGAGGCGGCGCCAGGCCGGGTGTACAGAGGGGTGAGGTGTGATGCGGTTTTAGTCTCGACACATGAAATACCGGATGGATCCGCAGTGAGGCCGGGAGTTGGAGCCTCACTGCGGCGGGACTGAGGACCTTGAGGATTTTATAGGGCCCAATGTACTTGTCCATGAGTTTGGGAGAATCGACCTGAAGGGGGATGTCCCTCGTAGATAGCCACACCTCCTGCCCGGGCTGATATGCGGGGGCCGGGGACCGTCAACGGTCTGCATGGGTCTTCGCCCTCGTCCGGGCCCTCAACAAGGCCGAACGGGCGGTGCACCACACCCAACGGCATCTCCGCAGGTGGGCCTGGACTGAGGGCACACCGACCTCTCCCTCCACCACAGGAAACAAAGGGGGCTGGTACCCCAGACACACCTCGAATGGGGAGAGGCCGGTGGCAGAGGACACTTGGCTGTTATGCGCATACTTGATCCAGGCCAGGTGTTCACTCCAAGCCATCGGGTGTGCAGATGTAGCACAGCGCAGGGCCTGCTCCAGCTCTTGGTTAGCCCGTTCTGCCTGTCCGTTGGTCTGTGGGTGATACCCAGATGAGAGGCTCACGGTGGCCCCCAGCTCCCGGCAGAAACTCTTCCAAACCTGCAAGGAAAACTGGGGACCACGATCTGAGACGATGTCTGTTGGTATCCCATGCAGACATACGACATGGTGGACCAGGAGGTCCGCTGTCTCCTGGGCCGACGGGAGATACGGGAGGGCCACGAAGTGGGCTGCCTTGAAGAACTGGTCCACTATCGTGAGGATGGTGGTGTGCCCCCGGGACGGCGGGAGGCCCGTGACGAAATCCAGACTGATGTGGGACCAGGGGCGATGAGGCACAGGAAGCGGCTGAAGGAGTCCCTGTGCCTTTTTGTGGTCCGCCTTGCCCCTGGCACAGGTGGTGCAGGCCTGGATGTATGCCCGTACATCGGCCTCCAGGGATGCCCACCAGAAGCGCTGCCGGACCACTGCCACGGTCCTTCGCACCCCTGGGTGGCAGGAGAGCTTGGAACCGTGACAGAAGTCCAGGACGGCAGCCCTGGCCTTTGGTGGGACGTACAGTTTGTTCTTTGGCCCTGTTCCGGGGTCCGGGCTCCATGCCAGGTCCTCCCGGATGGTCTTCTCCACGTCCCAGGTAAGGGTGGCCACGATAGCGGACTCCGGTATGATGGGTTCCGGTGGATCCGACAGCTCGGTTTTGACTTCATTTTAATGCACCCGGGACAAGGCATCCGACCTCTGGTTCTTGGTCCCGGGGCGGTAGGTGATCCGGAAGTCAAAATGGCCGAAGAACAGTGACCAGCGGGCTTGCCTGGGGTTCAGCCGCCTGGCGGTCCTGATATACTCCAGGTTCCGATGGTCAGTGAAAACCGTGAATGGCACTGACGCTCCCTCCAACAGATGTCTCCACTCCTCAAGAGCCTCTTTCACCGCTAGGAGTTCTCGATTGCCCACGTCATAGTTCCGTTCTGCTGGTGTCAACCTGCGGGAAAAATAGGCACACGGGTGAAGAACCTTATCGTTCTTTCCGCTCTGGGATAGCACGGCTCCTATCCCTGAGTCAGAGGTGACTGGGATCGGAGAAGTCAAATTTGAACACTTTACTGTTGTGAATGCCACAACTACACACAGCAGATTATAGAATGTATACAAAGTCAATCAAACAAGGTGTCGTGTGGGCAGGCTCGACAATAGGAGATGTCCATCAGGAGAAGAACCGGAACCACACGATTTCCTCCGCCACCGAACCAGGAGAATACTGGAGCCGCCAGGTTCCGAGTCCCCCAGGTGGCCACCGTCTCCGCGTGTCGGATCTGGTACTGCTGGCAAAGAGCAAAAACAGTCAGGTGTGGGTGTGTGTACACCCCGTAACAAGTATGGTGGTTATTCCACCTCCACCTCTCATCCACACTCGTGCAGCTACTGTCAATCACTTATCTGGCAGGATGCAGAGTGAAGCAGTCACGGCATACGCCAGTTCTTCAGGAAGACAGCTGCAACAACGTATTTACTGAAAAAACGTTAGTAACACTCCTTGGTAGAACGATATCTCGGCGACGTGGTGGAGGTGTCGTCCTGCTTTTATTAGGGGTGAGGCGCAGATGATTGGTGACAGCTGTCATAGCCGATGAGTGACAGCTGTCACCCCGGCCGCTCTTGTGGGGCGGCAGCGCCCTCTCGTGCCTGAAGCCTGCACTTCAGACAGGGCGCCCTCTGGTGGTGGGCCAGCAGTACCTCCTCTTCTAGCGGCCCACACAACACCAAGTGCACAACTGCAAAAAAGCTTACCGTATCACCGGATCATTTCTAAACGGATAGCTCTGTGGATCCGAGACCGTCGTGTGCACTTTCTCTGGTTATCACAAGAGCTGGACATCAGCCATTTTCCAGCAGATTTCACTTTTAACAAGAGATTTTGTCATGGAAAGCCGAGCGGAGGCTTTGTGCGTCATGACCGATTTGCTGATGGGGGGAGACAAAACCACCTCCGTTTTGGTCTCACAGGACGGCTTTGAGATGGCGTTCAGACAGCTGTCGGTGGTTTTTCCATCGAGTGATTATCCGAGAAATTGTGGATGTGCCAGAACATGTCCCGTGAGGCTTCATCACGGCGTTGCTTTGCACCATGCGGCCACGCCGCGATGTGCGGAATTCCTCCACATGTCTGTTTCAATGTGCCGAAAAAGTGCTGATGTCCATGTGTTTTTTTGTTGTATTTTGTATCACTGTTATGTATTAAATTCAGTTAGCCTTTGTACCATGCTCTGCTTATTTCATACTGGGTCCTTCAAACGCTGGTCGGTTCTCCGAGCTGCGTCCGACACATAACAGTAGTCTCTGGCCAAACATCACGGACCCAGCGGTAGCAGAGACGGTAATGCGCCGGGAAGACGTTCAGAAGTTATCCGGATCAGTTGCGGGTGCTCTCCGCCCGGATGGTGCGTGTTTGAGACCCATTACTGAATACTGATTTGTGCTCTCTTGCAGCCGTGTTCCTGTGTTTGTGCCTTATCCGTGGGTCGTGGTGGAGTGTGACTGGCGACGGCTTCGCGTCGCACTTCGACCGGATAAGAGGTTTGAACGGGAGCTGCAGGAGTGAGTCTGTAATGGGTGAACGTGCACGGCGGAGTTCTGTGGCACGGGTCGCGGTGCCTCCTGTGTTACAGTCGTAGCCCCGTTTCCCCGGGTAATGATAGCTACTGCGTCTGTTGTGTCAGCTCCGGTGTTATTTAGTTGAATCACATTTTTGGTTGTGTGTTGCTCACAGCTGCGCACAGAAAAGCAGCTCGTTTGTTTTCTCTGTCACCAAAGGGGTTTTTTTCATTTTTTAGCACTCTGGCTCCCTCTGTTGGTGACTGAGTCACATTACCGTCAAGCTCTTAAGTTGGAACAGGTGTGTTCCATTTGTTTGAGCTTGACGGTATAAATCACTTATTTGTTTTGTGTTAGTTCATTTTGTGTGGGTGTTTTTTGAGTTGGTTTTTGTGTGGGATTTTATTTTTTGTTTTTCACTATTTAGTGTCTGGGGTCGTGTCCCTGCAGTTCTGTTTAAGAAAAAAAAAAAAAAAAGGACCCACGCAACTGTATGTTAGTCTGTTAGTCTTTCTTTTTTATTTCTTTCAGTTTCACCTCCCAGGGTTTGATGGGACGGTCCCCTGGGGGGTCATGGGGGGGTAATTGGGTTGTTTTTTTTTTTCTCTTTTTTTTGTTTTGTTTTTTGTTGTGCCCTCTCTTCTCCTCTGACTCCAGCCGGGTGAGCCGTAGAGTCGGCGTTGCTGGAGTGGTGCAGGTTGGTTATGCTGGGTGTTTCCCGGGTAACCTCTGCACCTGGGGGGGTGTTTTCTTTTTGTTCCCTCTCTTCTCCTCTGACTCCAGCCAGGTGAGCCGTAGTGTCGGCGTTGCTGGAGTGGTGCAGTTTGGTTATGCTGGGCGTTTCCCAGGTAACCTCTGCACCTGGGGGGGGGGGGGGGGGGGGGGGGTGTTTTTCTCCTTTTGTTTTTCCCCCCAGTTTCCGCCCTCAGGGTTTGACTGTGGTGTCCTCTGGGGGGGAAAGGGCTGTGGGTCCATCTAGCCATAGTCGGCCGAGGCTGGGTCCGTTGGTCATGAGGGGAGGCGTCTCCTGGGGTTGACGAGTGGTCCTCTGGGAGGCGCTGGGAGTCCCCGTGGGTGACGTTGGATCCCAGAGGGACCTCGGCTGTGGTTATTACTCCTGGAGCTGGCGGGAAGTCCTCTGGGGGGTGTTGGTCCCTACATGTCGTTTGGGGGGGGGGGGTGTTTTAGCACTTTTATGTGTAAGCTTAAGTTTGGGGTTTTTCTTTTCTCCTCTTCCCGGGGTTTGATGGGACGGTCCCCTGGGGAGGGGGGATGTTTTGGTTGTTTGTGTTTGTCTTTTTTGTTTTATGACTAAAGACCGAACATGGTTGGATAAAGGCTGACTGCACAGGTTTAAGAACTCCTGGCCACACCTGTGCTAAGGGACTGACTGAAACAAAGGCAAGGATGCAGCCAGAGGAGAGGACATCAACCATTCTGTTGGAAGACGAATGCAGATGCGGTTTCCAGCCATGGTCCCTGGAGGGGGGTGTTTCTCCTGGGCCAGGTTTGTGTGGTCGCCGGGAGGCTTCCCGTGAGGGTGGGGTACTGTTACTGTTATATGGCTGGGGGGGCCTGGCTGCCTTTTTGTTTCTGTCCTTTGTTTCTCCTTCCAGGTGGCTTGCATTTGGGACTGAGTGGCTGTGTTGCTGAGGTTATCAGGACCTCACCCTGATCACCTGCGGCTCGTCAGGACTCACAGCTGAGGTGCATCTATATGGATTGGAACATGGTGGCATTTAAGACTGGAGTATACAGTGTGTATTTGCCAGAGACTCGACCTTGTGACCAGACGGGTGAGATCGTCGTCTCGGGAGCCATCTCATCATCAGTGGATGCAGAGAACGTCCAGGGTTTGATGCACGGTCTGTGAAAGAGGAGGGGGCGAGGTCTCACGCTCGTCAGCACACTTCCTGAGGTACGTTAGATTTTGTGACTAACATTTATACATTCAGTAAATGTGGTGTCCCTCACACCTTTATTATATTGAGCTGTATGTTAGTCATGTATCGGCTTCCACTGCAGTGGAGTTTTGTGAACTGGATGTTCCATGCCTGCAGGTTGGGAAGCTGATTAGTAATCAAGCCAGGAAGTGTTTGCTGTTTGTACACCTTTAAGTGTTCTCTCTGTGTGTAGAGTGTGGACTCGCATAATGGTTCCTTCTTTCACAGACTCGGTTTGTTGCGGCCACCTGGGGGGTGTCGGCGGGGTCCTTGGGTCCGAACAGCTTCTGGCTCCGGACCGTTAGCGCTGCTGGGAGCGCACCACGCCAGACCGCACTTTCTTTTGTTGTATTTTGTATCACTGTTATGTATTAAATTCAGTTAGCCTTTGTACCGTGCTCTGCTTATTTCATACTGGGTCCTTCAAACGCTGGTCGGTTCTCCGAGCTGCGTCCGACACATAACAATAGATCTATAGATAAAAATCAGAGAATGAGAGCGTCTACAAACTGACAAAGATGAACAACGTACGGCAGTATATAATGAGCAGTGATGTACACGATAACTGCAACCAGTAATAAAACATAAAGCACAATGGTATATAGTATCCAGTGTCAATAAAAACTGATGAGGAGCATTCAAAAAGCAAGTCTACATAGTCCAACAAGGGCAGACAGACTATGGGGATCAGTTTTTTTCTCGCTTGTGAAGAAAAACATGATTTATTTCTAAAAAAGAAACCCAGTTTCAATTTCAGTTTAAAAACAGGTTTGTCAATATGCAATTTAAAGGACAAGTTCTCATCAATTAAGATGTGACCATTTCAATTCTGTTTCATAAATGGTTGACAACCTAGGAAGGGGAGATGGAAGCTGCTTGCCATTTGAAAACAGCATAATCTTTGATTCATCTGCATTCAGCACCAACTTGAGCTGTTTCAAATAGAGCTGAACAGTGTCAAAGGCCAAATGCAACAACTCCAGTGATTTTAAGGCTGAGGAAGCGGAACAGTGAATTACAGTGTCATCAGCATAAAAATACAACCCATCATCCAAAACATCAGAAAGATTATTTACATAAATTGTAAATTTTCGCAATATAAATTTTAATTTGTATAGCGCCAAATCACAACAAAGTTGCCTCAACACGCTTCACATAAGTAAGGTCTAACCTTACCAACCCCCAGAGCAAGCACACAGGTGACAGTGGTCAAGAAAAAACTCCCTCTATGATTTGAGGAAGAAACCTCAAGCAGGCCAGACATAAACATATGGAATAAGGCTATAACATAAAAATACAGTGAGGAAAATAAGTATTTGAACACCCTGTGGTTTTGAAAGTTCTCCCACTTAGAAATCATGGAGGGGTCTGAAATTTTCATCTTAGGTGCATGTCCACTGTGAGAGACATAATCTAAAAGAAAAAAAAAAAAAGAAAATCCGGAAATCACAATGTATGATTTTTTAAATAATTTATTTGTATGTTACTGCTGCAAATAAGTATTTGAACACCTGTGAAAATCAATGTTAATATTTGGTACAGTAGCCTTTGTTTGCAATTACAGAGGTCAAACGTTTCCTGTAGTTTTTCACCAGGTTTGCACACACTGCAGCAGGGATTTTGGTCCACTCCTCCATACAGATCTTCTCCAGATCTTTCAGGTTTGGAGTTTCTGCTCCCTCCAAAGATTTTCTATTGAGTTCAGGTCTGGAGACTGGCCAGGCCACTCCAGGACCTTGAAATGCTTCTTACAGAGCCCCTCCTTAGTTGCCCTGGCTGTGTGTTTGGGGTCATTGTCATGCTGGAAGACCCAGCCATGACCCATCTTCAATGCTCTTATTGAGGGAAGGAGGTTGTTTGCCAAAATCTCACAATACATGACCCCATCCATCCTCCCTTCAATACGGTGCAGTCGTCCTGTCCCCTCTGCAGAAGAGCACCCCCAGAGTATGATGTTTCCACCCCCATGCTTCACGGTTGGGATGGTTTTCTTGGGGTTGTTCTCATCCTCTAAATATGGTAAGTGGAGTTGATTCCAAAAAGCTCTATTCTGGTCTCAGCTGACCACACAACCTTCTCCCATGCCTCCTCTGGATCATCCAGATGGTCACTGGTGAATTTCAAACGGGCCTGGACATGTGCTAGCTTGAGCAGGGGGACCTTGCTGCCCTGCAGGATTTTAAACCATGACAGCATCATGTGTTACTAATGTAATCTTTGTGACTGTGGTCCCAGCTCTCTTCAGGTCATTGACCAGGTCCTCCTGTGTAGTTCTGAGCTTTCTCAGAATCATCCTTACCCCACAAAGTGAGATCTTGCATGGAATCCCAGACCGAGGGAGATTGACAGTCATCTTGTTTTTCTTCCACTTTCTAATAAATAATCATAACAGTTGTCTTCTACCAAGCTGCTTGCCTGTTGTCCTGTAGTCCATCCCAGCCTTGTGCAGGTCTACAGTTTTGTCCCTGGTGTCCTTAGACAGCTCTTTGGTCTTGGCTATGGTGGACAGGTTGGAGTGTGATTGACTGAGTGTGTGAACAGGTGTCTTCAATACAGGTAACAAGTTCAAACAGGTGCAATTAATACAGGTAAAGAGTGCAGAATAAGAGGGCTTCTTAAAGAAAAATTAACAGGTCTGTGTGAGCCAGAATTCTTGCTGGTTGGTAGGTGTTCAAATATTTATTTGCAGCAGTAATATACAAATAAATTATTTAAAAAAAAATCATACGTTGTGATTTCTGGATATTTTTTTTAGATTGCGCTGTGAATACTTTCTGAATGCGCCCTATATGGAGGCTCATAGCATATAAATGCAAATTAAACAAATAAATAAAAGTTAATTCGTTTTTAGCCAATGAAACTCAAATATTTTGTGTATGTTCAAATGGAATTATACACCAAATTCACAACAAGCAGACATCAGACACATGCACATTTACAAGCCAATCAATGTCAAGTATGAAGACAGGAGATGCAGCCTACTCAGATACTTACAGGATGTACGTCATGAAGTATGTTGTGAAAAGTTATTTCTTCCAACCATAACACTGGAATGTAAATGCAAATGAGACCAAATGCCTACAAACATGAACTTTGCTTCAGACCTTGTTCCAGATATTCATGTGTGACAATGCCCTCAGATTTTTTTAAATATTACTTTCATTTCCGCCTTTTCTCTTGTGCACCTCCTAGTGGCAACCCAGTTTTGGAAAGCCGGACTTATATCTCATGTATTGGTATTGCTCTGCATTCTTGAGACAAAGGACTCTTATATGTTCCGAAGGTGAAGAAAAAATTAGAGCTGCAATGACTATTAAATTAATTTCGTCCGTCAAGGACATAATAAAATCACCTGCATTTATTTGTTTGTCTATCTGTCTGTTAGCAGGATTACATCAAAACTACTGCACGGATGTTGACAAAATTTCACCACAGATATTAGGCCATGGAAGACTACATTAAATTTTGGAGGTGATCCAGATCTGAATCCGGATTCTTGATCAAGATTTCCCCTTATATATGCTTTGAAGGATTACCCCAGAACTACTTCACGGATTTTGACAAAACTTTCAACACAGTTGCATATTAGGCCATGGGAGACTCTATTAAGTTTTGCAGGTGGTCCAGATCCGGATCCAGATTCTGGATCAAGATTTCACTTTTCATATGCTTTGAAGGCTTACGTCAAAACTACTTCACGGATTCTCATCAAATTGGATCACAGATAGATATTAGGCCATGGAATACTCCATTAAATTTTGGAGGTGATCCGGGTCCGAGTTGGCGGACGTCAGAAATCTCTGATTGCTCTTGCTGACAAATATTTTGATAACCAATTACCAATCATTTTGAGTCATATCCCTATGTGGTTAATGTGTCGAAATTGTAGAGAGATTCATTTATCTCAACAGTGTTGAATTTTAGTCCTCGACCTTTGACCTTTTCGTAAGATGCCTGAGAAGAGTTTATGAAGTCATAAAGTCCCTGACTTGAAGTGTTTCATGATGGTGATTCTTTAGCAGGAGAACAAATGTCCAAGGCACCTGATGCTTCAATGTCTCACAACCATGGTTGGGAACTATTAACTAATCATTCACCAAAAGCATCAACTGGGTATCTTTGATGATGTTACCACTGTTAAAAAAATCACAAGCTAACGCTTAATTTCTTTGATTCACAGTTTTGTTTTAGTTGAAGACAATCTTTCAATTCATAGTGTTGCTCTCTCTGCCATCACTGCATTCTCTCTCTCTCTCTCTACCTGTCGGTCCCATTTGTGAGTTGTTGTCACAAACTGTACTAAATCAACTAGTGGGGCTGGTGACCATGCACAAAAGATGGGTAACGCCAAGAGAAATTAGTGACATTAGTGCAGGGATTTGTAAACGAGTTGTTATTGCACGTGATTTGTGGACATATTATTGTATGTGGTTATTTCACAGTGTTATTGTACAGTCTGACAGCAGCAGGGAGGAACGACCTGCGGTATCGTTCCTTCTTGCACTGAGGGTGCCTCAGTCTGTCACTGAAGGAGCTGCACAGCTCCATTACAGTCCGGTGCAGAGGGTGAGAGGAGTTGTTCATGATGGATTTGAACTTGGCTAACACCCTCCTCTCAGCCACCTCCTCCAGAGAGTCCAGAGGACAGCCCAGGACAGAGCAGGACTTCCTGACCAGCTTGTTCAGTCTCTTTCTCTCTCGCTCTGTGCTGCCCAGGGCCCAACAGACGACAGCATAGAGGAGAGCAGAGGCTACAACAGAGTCATAGAAGGTCTTAAGCAGAGGCCTGCTCACTCCAAACGATCTCAGTCTCCTAAGGAGGTGGAGGCGACTCTGGCCTTTTTTGTACAGGGTGTCAGTGTTGTGAGTCCAGTCCAGTTTGTTGTTGAGGTGAACACCCAGGTATTTGAAACTGTCCACAGTGTCTATGTCCTCCCCCTGGATGTTCATTGGTGGGTGAGGTGGTGGTTTCCTCCTGAAGTCGATCACCATCTCCTTCGTCTTACTGGTGTTGAGACACAAGTGGTTGCGCTCACACCAGTCCACAAAGTCCGTGATGACCGCCCGGTACTCCAGCTCGCTCCCCTCAGACACACGACCCACAATGGCGGAGTCATCAGAGAACTTCTGGAGATGGCAGCTCTCTGTTTTATAGGTGAAGTCCGAGGTGTAGAGGCTGAAGAGGAAAGGCGAGAGGACTGGTGCTGCACCTTAACACCTCAGACTGACAGCCGCGCAGCTGCACGTACTGTGGGCGGTCAGTGAGGTAGTCACTGGTCCATGCGGCGAGATGTCCATCCACACCTGCGTCCTCAGCTTCCCCTGCAGCAGCGCCAGTCTGATGGTGTTGAACGCGCTGGAGAAATTAAAGAACATGACTCTCACACCGCTCCCACCAGTCTCCAGGTGGGTGAGCACCCGCTGCAGCAGGTAGATGACAGCATCATCTACCCCAATGTTGTGCCTGTAGGCGAACTGCAGTGGGTCCAGGATGTCGCTCACCATGGTGTGGAGGTGAGACAGGATGAGCCGTTCCATGGTCTTCATGAGGTGGGAGGTCAGGGAAACTGGTCTGTAGTGGGCTGGTTCCTTGGTGTGCGGTGTTTTGGTAAACAGGACCACACAGGAGGTCTTCCACAGGGTGGGGACCACCCCCAGGCTGAGGCTGTGGTTGAAGGTGTGGCTGAGGACCTCACAGAGCTCATCTGCACAGGTCCTCAGCAGCCTCGGGGAGATCCCATCAGGTTCTGCCACTTTCCTCTGCTTCAGCCGCAGGAGCTGGCCTCTCACCTCAGTCGGAGTCACAGTGAAGGGGGAGCTGAGGTGTGAGCTGAGGTGGGCTGGTGCTGAATACAGTCCAGGGGGAGGAGGGACAAAGTCCGGGGTGCAGTGGAGGTGACCAGGGGGAAGAAGGTGGGGAGTCAGAGGGACTGGAGGGCTGGCTGCTGGAGACGTGTGCAGAGCCGGGACCAGGCAGGGGGGCAGGTGTGGAGGATCCAAAATGGTTAAAGTAACTGTTTAGATTCTCTGGAAACCGAGAATTTCCATCTGCAGTCCTGCTGGCATCCTGCCCAAATCCAGAGGTGGTTTTGAGGCATCTCCACACGTCCCTGACGTTGTTCCGGGCCAGCTGCTCCTCCATCTTCCTTCCATACTCCTTCTTGGCTGCCCAGATCTTCCACTGGAGCTCCTGTTGGACTCTACGCTGCTCCTCTTTGTCTCCCGAGTTGAAAGCCCTCTTCTTCTGGTTCATCAGGACCTTCAGCTCGGGGGTCACCAAGGGGTGGTTGTTGGGAAAGCACCATACCCTCCGGGTGGGCACAGTGCTCTCCATACAGAAGTTCATGTAGTCAGTGACACACTGGGTCAGGCCGTTGATGTCTTCACCATAAGAGTTTTGAAACATGCTCCAGTCTGTGGGTCTGAAACAGTCCCTCAGCCTCTCAGTGGCCTCTTCAGTCCAGAGTTTCACTGACCTTTTCTGCACTGGCTCTCTTCTCACCCTGGGTGTGTATTGGGTTAGCAGGTAGACGAGATTGTGATCCAAGCGTCCGGGCGTTCCATCACAAAGAGATCTTGACTTAACTTGGAAGTGTCCATTTGGCTTGGAAAAGTTGTCCACCCAACATGTTGTTATGAGTGCACCACAGCAACGTTACCACACTGCAGCACTTTTGCTGGACACCGCCACAGGTAGACTGACAGTAACCAAACACCGCGAGGAATCGCAGCAAATTGTCAACATGTCAAAATTATTACTTTATTTTTCAGGAATATGTCACTGTTTTGTTTTTGTTCTACTTTGGAAGGTCCTGTGATGGTGCAACTTTGCACATTCATTAGTAATAATAATAATAATAATAAAAATAATAATAATAACTATTTATATAGGTCTT
Organism: Thalassophryne amazonica; assembly: GCF_902500255.1. NCBI lineage: Eukaryota > Metazoa > Chordata > Actinopteri > Batrachoidiformes > Batrachoididae > Thalassophryne > Thalassophryne amazonica. Next base: position 33,614,223 of record NC_047108.1, on the reverse strand, counting down.
TTCCTTTCAAAGCATTAAACAAACTGAACTCTAATAATAAAATAATAAACATCAGTAGCAGTGTGGCCAGCAATGGGTGTCCATCTGATGGTTTCTTTTGTTTAAACTGTATCACCGAACATCCATGTCCAATGTTGTCCATTACGCATTTATTTGTCCATGTGGCTTTTTTAAGTTGAGCAGTCTACAGACTACAAGCTAAAGGTTTCCTGCGTAAAGCCACTGTTAATTTCTTCATGTTGCTGTGGGACAGAAATCTGTGTCCATCTGATGATTCCTTTGTCCAAACTGCATCAAATAACATTCAGTATGTTGTCCAAAATGTGTTTATTTGTTCATCTTGCTTATCTTTAGAAGAGAAAGGTCTTAACGTTAAGTAACAGCACAGACTGTGGTGTGCACATATGCTACACTGAGTTCCTGTCTGTTTTTAAACTTACTCATTTTATGTGTTCCACATACAAAAAAAGGTGCAACTTACAGTCTGTTGTTACTTATATATGTCTTTTTTTCCTCTCCAAGAAGCATTTTCTGACTTGTGTGACTTACACTCCAGTGTGACTTATATTCCTGAAAATACGATATGTTACAATGCAAGTACAACATGCAACAAAGTCTAAAGCCGCTGACGAGACTTTATGAAGACCTAAATATGGTTTGCACATCATCTCCTCCTCTCCATTATGAAAAATCTATGCTGCTGAATCCTGGAGCCAAAGAGGAAGAATACTGTCACTTGATCGTGAGTGAGTCTTGGTGGCTTCTGGGTGGCATCTGGTTGTATTCCTGCAGCTTATTGCTGGTCCCTGCCCACTTTTGTTCCTCGTGTGTCACCAGGAATATTCATAGTTTAGCAAGATGCTACCACAAAGCTGCCAAAATGCACAAATAAATCATAATGAAGTGACATGAAACGTCATGAACATGTCAGCCAGAAGTCAAGAGGATTTGCCAAGTCTTATACAGTAGTGTTCAGAATAATAGTAGTGCTATGTGACTAAAAAGATTACTCCAGGTTTTGAGTATATTTCTTATTGTTACATGGGAAACAAGGTACCAGTAGATTCAGTAGATTCTCACAAATCCAACAAGACCAAGCATTCATGATATGCACACTCTTAAGGCTATGAAATTGGGCTATTAGTAAAAAAAAAGTAGAGAAGGGGATGTTCACAATAATAGTAATGTGGCATTCAGACAGTGAGTTCGTCAATTTTGTGGAACAAACAGGTGTAAATCAGGTGTCCCCTATTTAAGGATGAAGCCAGCACCTGTTGAACATGCTTTTCTCTTTGAAAGCCCAAGGAAAATGGGACGTTCAAGACATTGTTCAGAAAAACAGCGTAGTTTGATTAAAAAGTTGATTGGAGAGGGGGAAACTTATACGCAGGTGCAAAAAATTATAGGCTGTTCATCTACAATGATCTCTAATGCTTTAAAATGGACAAAAAACCAGAGACGCATGGAAGAAAACGGAAAACAACCATCAAAATGGATAGAAGAATAACCAGAATGGCAAAGGCTCACCCATTGATCAGCTCCAGGATGATCAAAGACAGTCTGGAGTTACCTGTAAGTGCTGTGACAGAAGATGCCTGTGTGAAGCTAATTTATTTGCAAGAATCCCCCGCAAAGTCCCTCTGTCAAATAAAAGACGTGCAGAAGAGGTTACAATTTGCCAAAGAACACATAAACTGGCCTAAAGAGAAATGGAGGAATATTTTGTAGACTGATGAGAGTAAAATTGTTTTTTTTTTGGGTCCAAGGGCCGCAGACAGTTTGTGAGACGACCCCCAAAATCTGAATTCAAGCCACAGTTCACAGTGAAGACAGTGAAGCATGGTGGTGCAAGCATCATGATATGGGCATGTTTCTCCTACTATGGTGTTGGGCCTATATATCGCATACCAGGTATCATGGATCAGTTTGGATATGTCAGAATACTTGAATAGGTCATGTTGCCTTATGCTGAAGAGGACATGCTCTTGAAATGGGTGTTTCAACAAGACAATGACCCCAAGTACACTAGTAAATGAGCAAAATCTTGGTTCCAAACCAACAAAATTAATGCCTCGCAGATGTGAAGAAATCATGAAAAACTGTGGTTATACAACTAAATACTAGTTTAGTGATTCACAGGATTGCTAAAAAAACAGTTTGAACATAATAGTTTTGAGTTTGTAGCGTCAACAGCAGATGCTACTATTATTGTGAACACCCCCTTTTCTACTTTTTTTTACTAATAGCCCAATTTCATAGCCTTAAGAGTGTGCATATCATGAATGCTTGGTCTTGTTGGATTTGTGAGAATCTACTGAATCTACTGGTACCTTATTTCCCATGTAACAATAAGAAATATACTCAAAACCTGGATTAATCTTTTAGTCACATAGCACTACTATTATTCTGAACACTACTGTATTTTTGTGCTCATCATGTTACACATTGTTAAGGTGGATGACCCCCCCTTCAGTCTAACTTGTATTTCAACTGAAAAATCCAGATGTGCATTTCTGTATGCCGTACTGTTAAATGTAGGCTCTAAACATTTCTGTCCTTCATATCAGTCCATCTTTTCATAGCCTGCCTCTTCATCTATTGCTCACATTCTCTCTTCCTCTTTCACATCTTTTCAGTCTGCGTGTTGTTAATCTCATTCACTTTATCAAACTCTATCTGTGTCCTTGCATCATTTAGGTCTGGTGGCCACGATAAAAGAGCACATCACCAAACCCACAGCGATGGCTCAGGGTCGAGTCGCCCACCTGATTGAGTGGAAGGGTTGGGGAGGAGGCGGCGAGGCCAGAGGAGTTGGGGGTGGCTGGAGTGGTGCCTGGAGCAAAGGAGGCAGAGGCTGGGAGGGCATGGGGGCCGAGCTGCAGGAAGATGAACAGTTCTACTCCCAATGACAGACGAGATCAAGGAAGCTCGCTTCGCTGCAGGTGAGTGAGAAAAATAACTAAATTAAAGAAAAACAAGAAGTGGTAGGTGCAGACAACGTGGCGCTCAGGTACCTTTGGGATTTGTTTTTGTTCGATTGGCTCAGACAGAAAGTATGTCATGGGGGGGTGGTCAATCGCCCTTAAGACATCACAATACAATGACTCAAATGGTCCACTTATTGGATTTCCCATTATTTGTGCTGCGGGAGGAACACTACGAGGCCGTCTTCTGAGAACAGGAAACGTGTTTGTGTTGTCTTTGTTTTGCAGGAGTAGCAAAGCAGTTTGCTTTGGCTGAGGCAGCCATGAACATGTGGTCCATTAACGACAACTTGGAGCTGCCCTCCACCAGCTTACAAGGTTGGTCACGTAGATGATTAAACGTCCCATTGTTTACTGCGCATCCTGAAAGGAACACTGGTGTTATTTTATTAAAACCAAATGTTGCTGTGCGAACAGAGCATCTGAACAACCAACAGATTAAAAACATTCGTCTGCTTGCTTAGGAATAACAAACATAATGATCATCTAACAGTGATCAAACAGCCCATTTCTGCTCTAACAGCCTCCGTCTGCGTTTGGCTGATAAAGATCTGAATATCCTAATTACACCTAGAAGTCTTTTCTTTAATGTTGATGAGAATTTTCTAGGCATAGAAAAGAGTGAATCAGTACTCACATCACACATTCAACATTCATGAGATAATCAACTGTTAAAAACAGTTCAGACAAATGATAAATGTGTGATGTCAGTCATATTTTTTTAGACTTCTGTTGCACTGCATGCACTGCAATGCACTGCATTTCTGTAGTGCTTTTCCATCCAAATCAGAAGCTCAAAGTGCTTTACAGTGATGCCTCATTTTCATTCATACACCAATATCAGGGTGCTGCCATGCAAGGTGCAATATGCGGGCCTCACAGGAGTTTGAACCAAGTATCCTTTTGCCTCAAGCGAACTAGAACATCACCTCTCCAAAGGCTAGTTATTATACAAATAATGTTTATGAGTTCAATGGTGCAAATATTTCATGAGATGAAAGATGGAACGTACATTCAACTTGGCTTCACCTCGTTGAATGGTACATTAAATGGAACAAATTAAATATTCGTTCCATTAAAAGAATGGAAAAACATTCATTATTTGTTTTATTTAACAGTGAAAACAGGTCCTTGTCATTTGATATTTTATTAATTTATAAACAACAGAAAAGGGACTTATATTGTGGCGCTTATCAGTCCAACACGAACTTTAAATTGGAGTCCAAAATTGTTCTCAGTAGTCTGTGATGCCATCCACTGGCTTTGTGTACAAACTCACACACTCCAGCGAAAAATTGCATCAGAAATTTGTCCAGCTTTTCATCCTAACAGCTCTTCATGCCTCCAGATGGCTCACAGCTTGGTGGATTGTTTTTGTTTTGTTATAAGAGTTAGCAGCGTTAATTAGCTCCTTCAAATTGTTGTCCGCCAGCAACACAAACTCTGCCATGTTTAGCTAAATGCTGCCCCCGGTAGTGTGAGCATGCGCGGTGGTCGGGGCGTGCAATAACACATTTCATATAGCACCAAAATTGCAAGCGAAAAAAACAATTATTGCACAGTCAATGAAACACAAAGGCAAATGGTACAAATAATGGATGTCATGTGACATACAAGCCACCAATCAAATGACAAGGATCCACTCAGCCGTTATATAATTCTTTCTGAATCACAGAAAGGCAGAACATGAGACACAATAAACATTTTTTTCATTTCATTTTTATGTAAATTTAAAGTGGAATTGCCATTTCATAAATTGTGAGCTGAAATATTTGATATCGCTTTTCTGAGTGTCTGAGACCCAACATTGTGTGCAGTGTTCTGGAATGTTTGAATCTCTTGAGCCTTTTACATGTTTGAAATTCACATCAACAAAACAAAAATTCAAGCTTTTTATATATATAAAAAATTCTAAAATGATGCCCTTTAAACTCACAGTGAAAAGTAATACAGCTTTTCATAGGATACAGGAAGGATAGCTTCAAGGACTTCACCAGTCATACGGCTTCATGATGAAGTGGATGGAAGGGATTAACTTTTTTTTTTCAGTCTTGGACACTCAGCAACAAATTGCCAGAAGGCACATCATAGATGCAAGCCTAGATTTGATCAGTGGTGGGCACAGTTCCGCTAATTATCAAAACTAATGTTTTCATTATCAGATTAGCTTTTCAGATAACTTTGAAAACCATCATTGGACCAATTATCTTCCAATAAATTATTTTTTAGATTGCTAACATGTTTTTGCAGGTGAAATGAATAAAGTTTAAACAGTTAAAAACTTTTATTAAGTCTGATATCAAAGATTTTAGCACTTAGCTATTAAATGTTTTATAGTAGATAAACAGCTCTATTCTCTGTAAACAGAGGAGAGCTGGCTTCAGGAGAAACAGCTCTTATCCTCTGCCATCAGTGGAGAACTGGTCACAAGGTAATTGCTTTTAACACCATACTAACTCACCGGCAAAATCACAGAGGCATACAGTTTTAACTTGTGGTTAAATTTTAACCAAACTAATTTTGGACATGTTATTTAAATTAATGTCACTTCTGAAGTTTTATAAAGTGAAAATATCAGCTATATGTTTTAGTTTTAAAGTACTGCACTACTTTTGAAGGTTTTAGTGTGGACATGCTGTGTCCAGGTGCATTATGGGTAATCTCAGTACAGTCACGGCAGGAGAAATGCATTTGAGACGCTCTGATCAGGTTCCACATGAACAACAGTATTAAACTCTTTGTATATTGTGTCCAAAACTCTCGTGAATATATTATCTGGGTTTATAGGCGTTGTTATTGTGTTTGTTTTATGAAACAACACCAGAAGAAGCTCTGGTTGCTTCTCCATTATTTTCAGTTGGAATCACTGAGAGTTGCAATCGCTTCCTGTTTGCTCTTTAACGTTGTGCTTATTGTCCTACAACACTGTTTGAAGTCTTTGTTCCATAGTAATATACACTCAACAAAAACATAAACGCAACACTTTTGGTTTTGTTCCCATTTTGTATGAGATGAACTCAAAGATCTAAAACTTTTTCCACATACACAATATCACCATTTCCCTCAAATATTGTTCACAAACCAGTCTAAATCTGTGATAGTGAGCACTTCTCCTTTGCTGAGATAATCCATCCCACCTCACAGGTGTGCCATATCAAGATGCTGATTAGACACCATGATTAGTGCACAGGTGTGCCTTAGACTGCCCACAATAAAAGGCCACTCTGAAAGGTGCAGTTTTATCACACAGCACAATGCCACAGATGTCGCAAGATTTGAGGGAGCGTGCAATTGGCATGCTGACAGCAGGAATGTCAACCAGAGCTGTTGCTCGTGTATTGAATGTTCATTACTCTACCATAAGCCATCTCCAAAGGCGTTTCAGAGAATTTGGCAGTACATCCAACCAGCCTCACAACCGCAGACCACGTGTAACCACACCAGCCCAGGACCTCCACATCCAGCATGTTCACCTCCAAGATCGTCTGAGACCAGCCACTCGGACACCTGCTGAAACAATCGGTTTGCATAACCAAAGAATTTCTGCACAAACTGTCAGAAACCGTCTCAGGGAAGCTCATCTGCATGCTCGTCGTCCTCATCGGAGTCGCGACCTGACTCCAGTTCGTCGTCGTAACCGACTTGAGTATGCAAATGCTCACATTCGCTGGCGTTTGGCATGTTGGAGAGGTGTTCTCTTCACGGATGAATCCCGGTTCACACTGTTCAGGGCAGATGGCAGACAGCATGTGTGTCGTCATGTGGGTGAGCGGTTTTCTGATGTCAATGTTGTGGATCGAGTGGCCCATGGTGGCGGTGGGGTTATGGTATGGGCAGGCATCTGTTATGGATGAAGAACACAGGTGCATTTTATTGATGGCATTTTGAATGCACAGAGATACCGTGACGAGATCCTGAGGCCCATTGTTGTGCCATACATCCAAGAACATCACCTCATGTTGCAACAGGATAATGCACGGCCCCATGTTGCAAGGATCTGTACACAATTCTTGGAAGCTGAAAATGTCCCAGTTCTTGCATGGCCGGCATACTCACCGGACATGTCACCCATTGAGCATATTTGGGATGCTGTGGACCGGCGTATACAACAGTGTGTACCAGTTCCTGCCAATATCCAGCAACTTCGCACAGCCATTGAAGAGGAGTGGACCAACATTCCACAGGCCACAATTGACAACCTGATCAACTCTATGCGAAGGAGATGTGTTGCACTGCATGAGGCAAATGGTGGTCACACCAGATACTGACTGGTACTCCCCCCCCCCCCCCCCCAATAAAACAAAACTGCACCTTTCAGAGTGGCCTTTTATTGTGGGCAGTCTAAGGCACACCTGTGCACTAATCATGGTGTCTAATCAGCATCTTGGTATGGCACACCTGTGAGGTGGGATGGATTATCTCAGCAAAGGAGAAGTGCTCACTATCACAGATTTAGACTGGTTTGTGAACAATATTTGAGGGAAATGGTGATATTGTGTATGTGGAAAAAGTTTTAGATCTTTGAGTTAATCTCATACAAAATGGGAGCAAACCCAAAAGTGTTGCGTTTATATTTTTGTTGAGTGTATATAAGATGTCTGAAATACGATTTGCGTTTATTAAATTCACAGATTAAACGTAGCAGACACGGATTATCTGGAATTGTTTTGGCAAGCTTTCACAGTCTCTACTGCCATCTACTGGCCAGTAGTGTTCATGGCAGTATTAGCCCTAAGTAATGAGCATCTTGCAGCCTCTTGCTGCAGCTAAAGAAATAAAAATGTACATTTTAGTTGTATAATGTTCATTTACAACTGTCGTCGTGGATTCTGTTGTTTAAACCGCAGCAACTCTCTAGCGCAAACACCCCCCCCCCCCAAAAAAAAACAAACAAACAAAGAAACAAAGCCCCCCCAAAAAAACTGGTATGCAAAGGATTATGGGTAAGGGTCTGAGCGTCTGGGTGCCAGTAGATGGCAGTATTCTATGCATTTTGACCCCGGTTATATCAGACGGTTGTCTAATCACAACTGGACTTTTTGGCTTTTGCAAATGGCTTTTTTTTTTTACATACGAGGTCTGTTAGAAAACTGTCCGACCTTTTTATTTTTTTTAAAAACTATATGGATTTGAATTATGTGCGCTTGCATCAGCCAAGCTTGAACCTTCGTGCGCATGCGTGAGTTTTTTCACGCCTGTCAGTTGCGTCATTCGCCTGTGGGCAGGCTTTGAGTGAGCACTGGTCCACCCCCCGCGTCGGATTTTCATTGTCAGGAAAATGGCTGAGCGATTCGAGCAGCGCTGAATCAAATTTTTCAAGAAACTGTGAGAGACAGCCAGGTGGAAACCATTCGGAAGATTCAGACGGCTTTCGGTGAAGATACTCTGGGGCAGATTAAGGATCATTACAACCGGATTAAAGACGGCCCACAGTGACGGAGGGCGCGCTGCGCTCCGAGCGGCCATTGACAGGCTGAAACGACCAGATCATTTCCAAAGTGAAGGCTGTGTTGATCCGGGACGTCGTCTGACTACCAGAGAAATTGCAGAAGAGTTAGACATCAGCACTTTTGCGGCACATTCCACTGTTACAGTAGATTTTGTAATGAAAGACTATGCACTCATTGCGCACAACAAAAAGCACATCCGTGTTGGAAACCATTCGGAAGATTCAGACAGCTTTCTGTGGCTTTTTAGTCGAGTGAGTATACGAGAAATTGTGTAACAGCTGGGCATGTCACAACTTGTCCTGTGAGACTTCCAACACGGACGTGCTTTTTGTTATGCGCCATGAGCGGCTCTGTCCCGACGCGCGAATTCCTCCGCACGTCTTTCATTACAAAATCTCCTGTAACAGTGGAATGTGCCGCAAAAGTGCTGATGTACACCTCTTCCACAATTTCTCTGGTAGTCAGACGACATCCCGGATCAAGCTTCGGCCATGTGTCTCGGACACTCGAGTGAAGAGAGGGGCAGAGCTGTCGACCGATCACCATCTGGTGGTGAGTTGGATCCGCTAGGAGGGGAGGAAGCTGGTCAGACCTGGCAGGCCCAAACGTATTGTGAGGGTCTGCTGGGAACGACTGGTGGAACCCTCTGTCAGCGAGGTCTTCAACTCCCACCTCCGGGAGAGCTTCTCACAGATCCCGGGGGAGGTTGGAGACATCGAGTCCGAGTGGACCATGTTCTCCACCTCCATTGTCGATGTTGCCGTAGCTGTGGTCGCAAGGTCTCTGGTGCCTGTTGCGGCGGCAATCCCCGAACCCGATGGTGGACACCGGAAGTAAGGGATGCCGTCAAGCTGAAGAAGGAGTCCTACTTATCTTTGTTGGTAGGTGGGACCCCGGAGGTAGCTGACAGGTACCAGCAGGCCAGGTGTGCCGCAGCCCGTGCGGTCACAGAGGCAAAAACGCGGGTCTGGGAGGAGTTTGGGGAGGCCATGGAGGAGGACTATCTGTCGGCCTTGAAGAGATTCTGGCAAACCATCCGGTGCCTCAGGAGGCGGAAGCAGCTCTCCACCAGCACTGTTTACGGTGCGGGTGGGGAGCTGCTGACCCTGACTGGGGATGTTGTCAGGCAGTGGAAGGAATACTTCGAGGATCTCCTCAATCCCATCATCATGTCTTCCGAAGAGGAAGCAGAGACTGGGGACCCAGAGGCAGACTCATCCATTACCCAGGCCGAAGTCACTGAGGTGGTTAGAAAGCTCCTCTGTGGCAAGGCTCCTGGGGTGGATGAAATCCGTCCTGAGTACCTTAAGTCTCTGGATGTTGTGGGACTGTCTTGGCTGACACGCCTCTGCAACATTGCGTGGTGATCGGGGACAGTGCGTCTGGATTGGTAGACCGGAGTGGTGGTCCCTCTGTTTAAGAAGGGGGACCGGAGGGTGTGTTCCAACTATAGGGGGATCACACTCCTCAGCCTCCCTGGTAAGGTCTATTCCAGAGTACTGGAGAGGAGAATTCGACCGATGGTCGAACTTCACATTCAGGTGGAGCAGTGTGGTTTTCATCCTGGTCGCGGCACACCGGACCAGCTCTACACACTCCATCGGGTGCTCGAGGGTTCATGGGAGTTCGCCCAACCAGTCCACATGTGTTTTGTGGATCTGGAGAAGGTGTTCGACCGTGTCCCTCGGGGCACCCTGTGGGGGGTGCTCCGGGAGTACGGGGTTCGGGGTCTTCTGCTAAGGGCTGTCTGGTCCCTGTACGACCACAGCAGGAGCTTGGTTTGCATTGCCGGTAGTAAGTCAAACCTGTTTCCAGTGCACGTTGGCCTCAGCCAGGGCTGCCCTTTGTCACCAGTTCTGTTCATTATTTTTATGGACAGAATTTCTAGATGCAGCCAGGGTGTAGAGGGGGTCTGGTCTGGGAACCACAGAATCTCGTCTCTGCTGTTTGCGGACGATGTGGTTCTGTTGGCTTCGTCAAATCAGGACCTTCAGCGTGCACTGGGGCATTTTGCAGCCGAGTGTGAAGCGTCCGGGATGAAAATCAGCACTTCCAAATCCAAGGCCATGGTTCTCGACCGGAAAAAGGTGTTTTGCCCTCTTCAGGTCGGTGGCGTGTCCTTGCCTCAAGTAGAGGAGTTTAAGTATCTCGGGGTCTTGTTCAGTTGAGGTGGCTCCGGCATCTTTTCTGGATGCCCCCTGGACACCTCGCTGGAGAGGTGTTCCGGGCACGTCCCATTGGGAGGAGGCCCCGGGGAAGACCCAGGACACGCTGGAGGGACTACATCTCTCGCTGGCTTGGGAACGCCTTGGGGTTCCCCCGGAGGAGCTGGGGGAGGTGTGTGTGGATCGGGAGGTCTGGGCGGCTTTGCTTGAGCTGCTGCCCCCACGACCCGACTCCGGATAAAGCGGATGAAAATGGATGGATGGATGGATGGATATCTTGTCATTGTGGTGTATTCAATTGAATATAGGTTGAAGAGGATCTGCAAATCATTGTATTCTGTTTTTATTTACATTTTACACAACATCCCAACTTCATTGGAATTGGGGTTGTAAAAGTGATGGCTTATATGTGCTGTACTAATGTGACAGCATCCTCACACCGGGGTGAATGTGAGGCATAAGTGTGTAAAGCACTTTGAGCATCTGATGCAGATGGAAAAATGCTATATACGAGGTCTGTTAGAAAAGTATCCGACCTTTTTATTTTTTGCAATAACCTTATGGATTTGAATCACGTGTGACTGCATCAGGTGTGAGTTTTTTCACACCTGTCGGTTGCGTCATTCGCCTGTGAGCAGGCTTTGAGTGAGCACTGGTCCTCCCCCCTCATCGGATTTTTATTGTGAGGAAAATGTCTGAACGGCTGGAGCAGCACTGCATCAAATTTTTCCAGAAACTGTGAGAGACAGCCAGGTGGACACCATTTGGAAAATTCAGATGGCTTTCAGGGATGATTTTATGGGTATCACACAGATTAAGGAGTCTTACAGCCGGTTTAAAGACGGTGCACAATGGCGGAGGGCGCGCCGCGCTCCGAGTGGCGATCGACAGGCTGAAACGACCAGATCATTTCCAAACTGAATGCTGTGTTGGATGTTGTCTGACTACCAGAGAAATGGCAGAAAAGGTGGACATAGCACTTTTCCGGCAAATTCCACTGCTAAAGGAGATTTTGTCATGAAAACAGGAGCGGAGGAATTCGCCACGGAGCCGCTAATGGCGCGGAACGAAAGCACGTCCGTGTTGGTCTCACAGGACATATTGTGGCATGCCCAGCTCTTCCACATTCGGAAGATTCAGACGGATTTGGGTGGCTTTTCAGTCGAGTGAGTATCCGAGAAATTGTCGAAGAGCTGGGCATGACCCATGAGACTTCCAACACAGAGGTGCTTTTTGTTGTGCGCCATTACGCAGCTCCATCCTGACGCGCGAATTCCGCCGCACGTCTTTCATTACAAAATCTCCTGTAACAGTGTAATGTGCTGAAAAAGTGCTATGTCCACCTCTCTTGCCATTTCTCTGGTAGTCAGACGACGTCCCGGATCAACACAGCCTTCACTTTGGAAATGATCTGGTCGTTTCAGCCTGTCGATGGCCGCTCGAAGTGCAGCGCACCATCAGCCGCTGTGGGCCATCGTTAATCCAGTTGTAATCAATCAATCAATCAACTTTTTTCTTGTATAGCGCCAAATCACAACAAACAGTTGCCCCAAGGCGCTCCACATTGCAAGGCAAGGCCATACAATAATTATGAAACACAGTCTACGTCTAAAGCAACATAACCAAGGGATGGTCCAGGGTCACCCGATCCAGTCCTAACTATAAGCCTTAGCGAAAAGGAAAGTTTTAAGCCTAATCTTAAAAGTAGAGAGGGTATCTGTCTCCCTGATCTGAATTGGGAGCTGGTTCCACAGGAGAGGAGCCTGAAAGCTGAAGGCTCTGCCTCCCATTCTACTCTTACAAACCCTAGGAACTACAAGTAAGCCCGCAGTCTGAGAGCGAAGCGCTCTAATGGGGTAATATGGTACTATGAGGTCCCTAAGATAAGATGGGACCTGATTATTCAAAACCTTATAAGTAAGAAGAAGAATTTTAAATTCTATTCTAGCATTAACAGGAAGCCAATGAAGGGAGGCCAACACGGGTGAGATATGCTCTCTCCTGCTAGTCCCCGTCAGTACTCTAGCTGCAGCATTCTGAACCAACTGAAGGCTTTTTTAGGGAACTTTTAGGACAACCTGATAATAATGAATTACAATAGTCCAGCCTAGAGGAAACAAATGCATGAATTAGTTTTTCAGCATCACTCTGAGACAAGACCTTTCTGATTTTAGAGATATTGCGTAAATGCAAAAAGGCAGTCCTACATATTTGTTTAAGATGCGCTTTGAATGACATATCCTGATCAAAAATAACTCCAAGATTTCTCACAGTATTACTAGAGATCAGGGAAATGCCATCCAGAGTAACGATCTGGTTAGACACCATGCTTCTAAGATTTGTAATGCTCCTTAATCTGTATGATGCCCATAAGATCTTCACCGAAAGCCATCTGAATTTTCCGAATGGTTTCCACCTGGCTGTCTCTCACAGTTTCTGAAAAATTTTGATGGAGCAAAGTAGCAGTCGCTCAGCCATTTTCCTGACAATGAAAATCCGCCGAGGGGGCTGGACCACTCCTCCCACAAACCGTGCTCACAGGCGAATGACGCAACCGACAGGCATCAAAAAACTCACGCATGCGCACGAAGGTTCAAGCTTGGCTGATGCAATCACACGTGATTCAAATCCATATTGTTTTTGCAAAAAATAAAAAGGTCGGATAGTTTTCTAACAGACCTCGTAAATACAGTTCATTTACTAAACAGTGCACTTACTCATTCACACCATCAATTTTGGCTTTTCAATTTTTATTTCTTTTAATTCATGATGTACAGATTACTTTTCACTGAGTTTAAAGGGCATCATTTTTAAAATTTTAACAAAAAAAAAAAAAACACTGAATTTTTGTTTTACTTTTTGAAGTCATAAAAACATCAAACATGTTAAAGCTCAAGGGGTTCACAAACTTTCAAGCAACACTGTATAGGAAGAATAGATTCAAGGACCTCATTCACAGAGTGTCAAGGTGTCTTGTGGATAAATTGGATGTCCTGCTATTGTGGAGTGGACACCAAGTCACTGACTTCATATTTCGGCTTCTGTTGTACATTAAAATATGATTAAATATGCTCATCTGACATCTTTATGGACAAAGGAATGCAATGGATTTAAAGTAGACCTGCATTGAAATAAATGTGGTCAGATTTCAGAAAGAAATAGCTGATATGTATTTATAAGACCCTTGTGAATGCAGTAAAGTAAATCTGTAAGCCCAAATTTGTAATTCAGCGGAGAAATCTTTGTTTAAAAATGACAAATTTGCAGCTAAAATTTAGCCCTCTGTGAAAACAGTTTGTACAGCCGTATCATTTCCATGACGTCAGGGACAAGACGACGCGCTCCCGCCTTCAGTCCGATCCCACATTGAAATTGATTTTATCTGTTAGTAATGTTACTTATGCAAGTCCTGGTTTCAACATCCAAAAGTAAGCTGCAATGAATGTGAGATACAGATCTGTGTGCTCAGATCAGCAACGACATCGACAGCGGGCGCCGTTCTTCCTCTCCCGCTCTCTGCCTCTGCTGCGCTTATTAAGTCTGCGGGCTCGTTAACGAGCTCGTTAACCGCCGACGCGGGCCACTCACACCGCGGCACAACACAGGCATCACCTCTCTGTCTACTGAATGGAGCTGCAGCACACTTGGCACAAGTCCTGAGATTACGCTCGCTGTTTTAATGTGAAGCGGCCAGTACACCTGTTGCTGCAAGGACAGACTTCTTGCGCCTTGGGGCAACTGTTTGTTGTGATTTGGCGCTATATAAAAAAATTGATTGATTGATTGATTGATTGCGGCAAAATCCACAGCACCGCACGTCTCGGCAATCGGAGCCCCAGAGCTCCATGGACGCTGAGAGAGGTTTATATATTTTTAATGACTGGGATTCTTTGTGGGTCTCGCCTCCATATCCCGCGATGGTACCGGAGGTGAAAGACAGTAGATTTTCATTGCGACACCACTCAATCAAACGGGCATATAAAAAAGTCTCCCTAAATAATTTTCAAGCACAAATAAAAGAAATGTGTACTCACCAAACGTGCCGCAAGACAATATGAAGTTTTAAAAAAGTAGATCCTTCCGTATAAGACAAGAAAAAGGTGCAGATGCAAACTGACGTAAATCCACAAATTACAACTGGCGCAATGCATGCTGGGAGAGGGTCTTGTCCGTGACGTCTCGGCAGCGTCCATGATGAGAGGGACAATTTGCGGAGGGCTAAATGTTAGCTGTAAATTTGTCATTTTCAAATGAAGATTTCTCCGTTGAATGACAGATCTGGGCTTGCAGATTTACTTTACTACATTCAGAACGATCTCATGTGTAAATGTAAGTCATTTTTTGTTCAAAAAATCTGACTGCATTTTTTTTCGATGCAGGTCTCCTTTAACAAATTAGGCTTTGGGACAATCACAAAACAAAAACTGGTATACTGTATGTAGCCAAAAGTGTTGATTTGACAGAGAATGCAGTTTCCAGTAAACAGATTATTTTTCCTTCAACAAAGACAAGTTCTTGGCATCAGGGCCACTGTGCATTGAAACTACAGAACCAACACCATGTGACTGTATGGTGGCCCTGCATTCATTTCTACAAATGTAAACATTGATATTTAGCTTTTTCATGGTACAACCATTCCTACAAGGTTTATACGTATATGTTTACTAATCTACGAAAAAGGTTTGGTGAAAATTCTAAACTCAAGTCCATAAGTGTTTGGACACTGACTTGATATTTTTAAAATAATTTTGCCTCGGTACACCACATTAAAAATGAAATGAAACAATTAATATGTGCTTGAAGTGTCAACTTTCAATTTTAATTCAAAGGGATCAACAAAAAATATTGCATTAAACATTTAGGAATTGTACTCATTATGGTACACAGTCTGGACAGTACTGGACAAATTAATATAATGATTTTTGTTAACACAGATCATCTCTTTTGCAGATAGCTTTCTTTATACCCACGTCCCACTAGCGGCGGAATGCCGTCCGAATGTAAATTCGATGTACATTCCAGCAAAGTCGAGGTGCATTCGAAAACCTAAGACAGTGTTCTGAGTGCATTCCAAATGGTTGGGCACAATCATGTGGCAAGCCCAAATGTAGAGCACATGCCCTCTACTTTCGAAGTACGTTTGAGGTGGATAAACATAGAATGGCAGTTGAGGTGGACTCTAACTGTGTTCTGTCTGTGTTCTAAATATTCACAGCATGCAAACCATTGGGGCATGGTCAGGCATGTCACATCCTGCCAGCATGTCCTGAATGTGCAACAAGATTGGGGTGCAACGACCTACCCAAAGTGAGCCAGACTGACCCAAACTGATCCTGATCATGATTACTGTATATTATGGACATCAATCATGCCATGGTGGTGTTTGTGGGATCCTGGAAGTGCGGACATGAGCACCCATTCCAAAACGACACATGAAAAGCAGACGGCACTCACCTGTCAAGCCGGACAGCAGAACACACAACTCCTGCATGAGGTGTTGTAACATCTGATTGGTCCGCAGCTCCTGCGTGGGACTGTATCATCTGATCAATTCACTGTCTGTGCATGAGCTCATATCATCTGATCGGTCTGCTGCTCGTGCGTGAGCTCATATCATCTGATCGGTCCGCTGCTCGTGCGTGGGCTTGTATCATCTGATCGGTCCGCTGCTCATGCGTGGGCCTGTATCATCTGATCGGTCTGCTGCTCGTGCGTGGGACTGTATCATCTGATCGGTCCGCTGCTCGTGCGTGGGCCTGTATTGTCTGATCAGTCCGCATATATGCACGACAGTACTGCCATAATTAGAGGTACCTGGTTTACATGATTTAAGTTCATAGGTTGGATGTCGTTCACAATCCAGATGACAGGAACAGCAGCTCTTGAAAAACACAGCAGAAGACAGCGCTCAGTGCCCACTCCCCTCCCCTTGCTTGCCTTCCAAAGTGACTTTGGGTGGCAACAGAATTGCATATTCCTTCTGCATTCTGCTGGTGTTGTGGGGATTCATGCTGTGTTCCAGCTGTATTCCACCTGCAGTCAGGAGCTGCTGCACACTGAATGTGCACAACTCATTCGAGGTGGCTTTAGCCCATATTGTGGGTATTTGAACGGCATTCGTACACAGCTCTCACAATATCTGTCCCTTCCAACTGCGCCTCGAGGTTTGGCTTTTTTCCCATTCCGGCTGATTTGGCTTGATTCCTGCTCATTTGTGTTAAGTGTGACAGGACCCGTAGACACTTAAAATGTCTTTGACTTCATTTCATGAAGAAACAGATGCTGTGTCGTACTGTGTCATGAATCAGTTTGGAGAAGGCAGTTCTCAAAAATTGAGTCACTATAGAAGGAGATGAGTGAGGGAAGCCACCAAGAACACTGAAGGAGTTATAGACTTCTGTGGCTGTGATGGTAACTCTGTGCAAAGTGCAAATTACAAAGTACACTGTGGTGAGGCAGCAGTTGTCATATTTCATCTATATGCTGTGTAGACAAAGCTGACTGATACTCTCCTCCACTTGGCAGCACAAAACAACTTCTTGTCTCACTTCCTGCTGGACGGAGGAAGTGTCGGCGTTCCCCAGCACTTGTACAGCATTCACACCCAGACTTACGATGACACCAGCCTGACGTCTCCACCGTCGCTTGACTGCATTCCTTCCCTCTGCACACAGCAGGACAGAGATGATCAGGAAGGGAATGAGACTGCAGCCGTCCGACACGTAGACAGCAGCTCGCTATCCGAGGATGACGTTTTTTATAATTAACCTTCAGAGAAACTCAGCAAATGGTGGCCGTTTCTAAGATGAGGCTTGCTGACAAGAGCTGTATCTCATCCACCAGCACTGACTTACAAAGATTACGACAGTCTGAAATCATTCACAATTCACTTCTTCAGTTCCTGCGGAGAAGTTTAAGGATGTGGTGCCAGTCCAAACTTTGGCTTCACTGTTTTTACTCACTTTAAACTTTTTCTGATTACATGTGGATCTGAACTGTGACCAGCCAAATGACTCTGTATATTTGGATAAAACATCATTTTACTAGAACTACTACAGAAAACAGTTAACTTTTTATTTACATTTTAATCAGCTGATGGATGAACAAAGATAAACACAGATAAGTGAAAATAACGGGAGGCCAGAACACCCAAAATTGCAGATTTCTGTGATTTTTTTTTTCAACTCCTCAATCTTGCTTTTTGGTGTGCCAAATATTTTATTGCATTTTTTGTGCATATTTAAACATGCTGATTTCAAATGTGGTTGATGCTATGCTATAACCCTTGAGCAATTTGAGATATAGCACTGGTACCACAGTCTCTTGTGCAAAGAGACTGGTAGCGTGTTTTTGAAAACATGGCTGTGATTGGTCCATCTGATATGTCGGCCGCTATTGGCTATCACGCCACACTCTGTGATTGGCTGTGGCGTAACCACAGAAAATGTAAGTTGGTTCCACTCCTCCAGAGACCGTGGTACCAGTGCTATGTTGTAAACAAAGGCTGCAGCCAATCAGAGAGCGGCGTGTCTCAGCCAATCAGCAAAATGTCAGAATCCTGACTAAAAGCCACGTGACCAAATAACCCGATGCCGACTCCTTTGCCTTGGCTGAAGGAGTGGAACCAACTTATTTGAGATATTAAGCCTTAAAACAGCGGCCATTTTGGATTTATGTAAAATGTGTAACTCTATATTAAATGCTGTTTATATTTAAATTATAACCCAGCTCCTTTGCAGTTAAAAACATGAATTACTCATAGCCTTTAATATGGTTAATATAATGGATGTACTTCTGATAGACATTTGTATATGTTGTGTTATAAGCTGTACATGTTAGCATCATCTCTGTTGTACATAAAACATTCTTTAAAATTATCCTGCATGCTTCAAAACTTAAACAGCCTCTTTGATGATGAAAAAACAAACAGACAAACAGACAAACAAAAGCCAGCCAAATCCCATAAAGTGGTTCCAGTGTTATAGATTTTTACATAAATCCAAGATGGCTGCTCCTTTAAGGGCTTAATATCTCAAATTGTTCCAGGGATTGTCTATATTTTGTCTAAATATAACAGACTGGTGTCCTGTTCTGGGTGTACCCCACCTCATACTCTATGACTGCTGGGATATGCTTCAGCTCCCCCCCATGACCCTTAATTGGAGTAAGCGGATATAGAAAATGAATGAAAGTCTGAAAGTCTAACTGGATTTCCTCTTGACTAGGAGCAAACTGTCTGAGCTGAGAAAATGGTGAATGTGTTTGTTTTATATATTTCTCATCAGGAAACCTGGAGGGTAAAGAAAAACAACAGCAGAAGAAATGTAGTGTGAAGAAAATATCCACCCAATTCTCAGAGTTCCAATTGTGATTAGCCATTTTTCACAGTTTCACAAAGTGTTAGCTTTTTGTTTGCAGACTTTGTGCTGTGATTCATTGAGCTTCTTTTTCCTTTCGGTCATTGAGGTGGTAAAAATGGAGCAAAATGCTGTACATGTACACTTTGATCAAGACCATCAGCATGCACTGTCTCAGCCCTTGCTGCCCACTGCTGTCCCAACGACAAGGATTCAGTGCCATATGTTGTGTGGGCCGCCAGAAGAGGAGGTACTGCTGGCCGACCACCAGAGGGCGCCCTGCCTGAAGTGCGGGCTTCAGGCACGAGAGGGCACTGCCGCCACGGACACAGCCGGGGGTGACAGCTGTCACTCATTATCTCTTGACAGCTGTCACCCATCTACACTTCATCATCCCACTCCATAAAGACCGCACGTCATCTCCACCTCGTTGCCGAGATATCGTCTACCTTAGGAGGTAACCTTCTCAGCCTGCATATCCAGATCAGTGGTTACTCAGACACTGCACGAGTGTATGTTAGAGGTGGAGATGGAATTCCCACCGTTGTTGTTACTGGATGTTCACACACCCACATCTGATTGTCTCTGCTCCTCGCCAGCAGTACCAGATCCGACACGCGGAGACAGTGGCCACCTGGGGTGTTCGGGATTTGGCGGCTCCAGTATTCTCCAGGTTCGGTGGCGGAGGAAATCGTGTGGTTCCGGTTCTTCTCAGGACAGACGTCCTCTATCCTCGAGCCTGCCCACACGTCACCTTTGCTAATTGACTATTGTACATATTCTGTAATCGGCTGTGTTTGGTTGTGCTTTTCACAACAGTAAAGTGTTCATATTTGACTCGTTCATTGTCCATTCATTTACGCCCCCTGTTGTGGGTCCGTGTCCCTACACTTTCACAACACCATATTCAAGCTCAAGCCTGATTTATGCTTCTACACTTCCGTAACTCTGTGGCTACCTAACAATGTTTATGTGGGCGTGACCCTTTCAAAGTTCTCCATCGTGTTGGTATGTGCAATTTACCACCAGAATAGTAGGGGAATAGTAGTTGGTTTGGTCAACCTCCAAACCAACGTAATGTGCAATTTCCCTCCATCAAATGCAGATCATTTGAGCAACTTTGTAGTTTTTTTTGACTCTGTGTTATAAAGTTAGTCATATTTTTGTGGACTTTTCTGCCAAACATTCCTCTATTTGGTCCATGATCGAAATGTAATCGGCGTGTGCAGTCCAAACCTTCAAAATATGACGGGAGAGGAAGGAGCGGAAAAGTGGCTAATCAAAGCCCGCTCTTTATCGTTTTGACGTGTAGTTTCAGTTTTTGGGAGGTGCACATCAGGCTACGGAGAGGTGCTAGGAGATGGTATGCAGCGACGCAGAGGGCTCTGCGTTGCTACGGAGCTGTGGAGAAGGAGAAGAATAAATCAGGCTTCAGGAGGAATGGATCACGTAAATGTGGCACGTAAATGGCCAAAAGAGACACCACACCACAGTATCAAAAAGAACAATTTAGACAGATATATTAAGCTGTAACCAGTTGTTTGTGCCTGTCTGCTCTGAGAGCAGACAGAATGCTGCCTTCACATGTTGGCAGATGGGGAAAATACAAGATAGATGGGAAAAAGACACTGGGTATTACTGAAAGAAACTAACCTGTATAACTGCTAACAATTGAGATTTTAAGCAACCACCAAAGCCAGAGCTGCTTCTATTAATATAGAGCTGTGCTAAATGCTGAAACATTGTGTCTTTCAGTTAAGCAAATTATTGCTACATAATCTCTGCCAACAAAGTTGGGCAGAGGTTAGTTTTACCCCTGTTTGTTTGTGAACAGCCTGCAACCCACAATTTTTCATATATCATTCTGAACTTTTTTCAGAGGATTGATATCCTATAGGTAAGAACTGATTCAGTTTCCAAGGTCATAGGTCATAGCCAAGAAAAATATTGGAAAAATCCCTATCCTTTAGGGACATTAAACAAACTTTCAAAAATTCATAACTGTCAAATAAGATCAAATTTCTTTCATATTTGAGTGGCATGTAGGATGACTGACAAAGTTTGATCCAGATTACAGATTTTGTCACCATTTAAACTTAACATTGAAACTCCTTTTAATTAATATTTTACATTATATCTTAAACAAACATGCCCCAATCACGCTCATATTTGAAACTGACGTGCAGACTGCCACCCACTATTGCCTGACAAAGTTTGATCCAGATCTGACCTGGACTGTGGATATTTGATTTTCATACTGAAAAGCCTATTTTGTTGTGGTTAGAGGTCCGGATAGGGACCAGACTCTTTCAGGCGATGGACTTAAATGCTGGGAGCAAGGACGGGAACAGGTTGTGAACAAAAATAGATTTATTTACAAGAATAAATAACTGAAAGTGCTGAGCTGGAGGGTGCCTGCAGAGCCGAGATAGGGCCCACATGTTGTGGTGGAAGTTCGGGAGCTGCAGTGCACACCGAGCCAGGCTTGGGAGTTTGAGAATGAGCTGGAATCCTGGATATATGGGACTGGAACTGGAGCAAGGTGGAACGCACAGAGCCGAGAATGAGGAACACTCTAGGATGACGAGGAGAACAGGTGAGTGAATGCACTCGTAACACTGGAAGCCTTTAACAACCAACAGTTCACTGTAGGCTTAAAGCAGGAACATTCACAGTTCAGGAAATAAAGTTCACTGTTTAGGAATTGATCACAGTTCAAGAATTATCCTCAAAGGTCAGGTGCTACGCGTCTTATGACGCAGTTCCAATTAAGCAGGACTTGGCTTCAGAAACAACTTGGAAAGTTTTTAATAGTTCAGCATCAGAGTTCATACAGTTCTTGGAACAGTTCTTGGTCATGCACAGTCACAAACAGGAGTGAGAGCGGGATCTCACTCCTGAGAGCAGCGAGTTCCAAAGTGACATAGTGCTGGTAATTGGCATGGAAGCCAGGAGCAGTACAGCATGGAAGCCATGCAGGAAGGCGTCTGGAAACACCAAAAGGTCAACAAGCTCTATTGCGGAAAATAGAGGATACCAGGTTACCTTGAGATGAGCTGCGGGAAGCTCCAACGTAAGAAGAAGATTCAGCATCAGATTCTGGCCCAGTCAAGCCACGGAAGACTCTGGCCTGGTCACGGAAGAATCTGGCAAAGACTGAGTTCAGAGCCGGGGTTTAAGTAGCCCGCTCATGATCAGGAGCTCATGAGTGTCAGGTGTACGGAGATGATGAATCTCAGGTGTTCCTTGGCTCTGCAGCACGCCACCTGGAGGGAAAACAGACAAACAACACACAAAATGGCAGACAGACAGGACAAGGGCAAAGGCAGACCATGACACATTTGGTGTACATTTTGCATTATATTTCAATCTAAAGTGCCTGAATCACCCTCATTTTTCTGTTATGATTTACCTTCACCACTAAAATTGGATGGAAGTTCCAAGTTTATTCCTGTTTGTCTATCTTCCAGTTATCAGTCAGAAACCAAGTGTCAAAAACCAATTACAAATTGTGCATAGCAGAGATAACCAAAGAATTCAGGAACCAAAAAAGGTGGAAAAAACCCGACAATACCACAAAAAACTTTGATTCAAATGCATGTGCTTAAGACACGCCTGACATTTGATCACATGCCAAATATAGTTCAAAATGATAAGAAAACAGACAAAAAGACAGCAGTTTTGACCTTAAATGTTAATGAGGATAATGTCAGGTTTTGTGTGGTTGAAGGTTTACAGCATCACAAACATACAACCCTAATTCCAATGAAGTTGGGACGTTGTGTAAAATGTAAATAAAAACAGAATACAATGATTTTCAAATCCTCTTCAACCTATATTCAATTGAATAGACCAAAAGACAAGATATTTAATGTTCAAACTGATAAACCTTTTTGTTTTGTACAAATACTTGGTCATTTTGGTATGGACGCCTGCAACACATTTCAAAAAAGTTGGGACGGGGCAACAAAAGACTGAGAAAGTTGATGAATGCTCAAAGAACACCTAATTAGAAACAGGTTAGTGCCATGATTGGGTATAAAGGGAGCATCCCCAAAAGGCTCAGTCATTCACAAGCAAAGATGGGGTGAGGATCACCACTTTGGGAACAACTGCATGAAAAAAATAGTCCAACAGTTTAAGAACAATGTTTCTCAATGTTCAATTGCAAGGAATTTAGGGATTCCATCATCTACAGTCCATAATATAATCAGAAGATTCAGAGAATCTGGAGAACTTTCAACATGTAAATGGCAAGGTCGAAAACCAACATTGAATGCTCATGACCTTTGATCCCTCAGGTGGCGCTGCATTAAAAACATCATTGTGTAAAGACTCTTACCACGTGGGCTCAGGAACACTTCAGAAAACCATTGTCAGTTAACACAGTTCATCGCTAGATCTACAAGTGGAAATCATGGACGTCATGTCCTCCGGATAAAAGAGGAAAAAGACCATCCAGATTGTTACCAGTGCAAAGATCAAAATTCCCCCCCCTTTTGGTCACACGTCACTGTGGAATTGTCTTGTGTATCAGTTTTTGTTACTGTTGAGTTTGTGTGCCAAATAAATTCATTCATTCATTCAAATCCGGCATCTGTGATGGTATGGGGGTGTGTTAGTGCCCATGGCATGTGCAACTTACACATCTGTGATGGCACCATCAGTGCTGAAAGGTACATCCAGGTTTTGGAGCAACACATGCTGCATCCAAGCAACGTCTTTTTCAGGGACGTCCCTGCTTATTTCAGCAAGACAATGCCAAGCCACATTCTGCACGTGTTACAACAGCATGGCTTCATAGTAAAAGAGTGCGGGTACTAGACTGGTCTGCTTGCAGTCCAGACCTGTTGCCCATTGAAAATGTGTGGTGCATTGTGAAGCGCAAAATACGACAACGGAGACCCCGGACTGTTGAACAACTGAAGTCATACATCAAGCAAGAATGGGAAAGAATTCCACCTACAAAACTTCAGCAATTAGTGTCCTCAGTTCCTAAATGCTTATTGAGTGTTGTTAGAAGGAAAGGTGATGTAACACAGTGGTAAACATATCACTGTCACAGCTTTTTTGAAACCTGTTGCAGGCATCCATTTCAAAATGAGCAAATATTTGCACAAAAACAATAAAGTTTATCAGTTTGAACATTAAATATCTTGTCTTTGTGGTGTATTCAAATGAATATAGGTTGAAGAGGATTTGCAAATCATTGTATTCTGTTTATATTTACATTTTACACAACGTCCCAACTTCATTGGAACTGGGGTTGTATACCAATAAAGTACAACTGCAAAAGAAATCAATATAGTTTTGAAAGCAGTAGCTACACTGGGGAGACAGCTCAATACTTCTCTTACTAATTTGGCAAAGAGCAAAACAATTCTGTATTTTGTGGATTTTGTTTGAATGTGAGAGGTACCATCATCACTGGTGACATGTCTCAGGCCAGGACATTTTTTTTCTTACAAAATGAAAATGTTTTGTAAAAAGGAGAATGTCTGATACAGAAATGCACCTCACTTTGTATAACTGCTTGACATGCTTGAACAATATGTGTCATGGTTAACCAAAGCCTGAACCTAAAATGTAGGATACTGTGCAAGCTTACAGGTGAAAGTGAATTCATTTTCACCAATAAGAATAGCTCAGCACATGGTACACAGAGCGGAGAATAATTTGGCTTGATGTGAAGTTTGAAAACGGTAAAACAAGATCAGGTTCACTGAAACAGATGGACAAGTAAGGCAGGACATCAGTAGGAATCTGATGAAACAGGTGGTGGGACCAACATGGCGGATCAATCCCTAGAGCTCCACTGTGACCCAATAGCCATATTCAACTGGGCCATCTTGGTGCTGTACTTTTAGGCCATGCCCACCCTGCATAGTGGAAAAACGTAGCGCACTTAGCGTGACCAGTCGAATAGAATCTGGTGCCTGGTGTAGCACCAGCTTGTATCATCGCATGATCTTGTCGTGACGTGTCGTGTTTATGTCCTACGGCAATTGTCCTGAAAGTGATGCCCTATACCACTGTTTTATCCCTCACTGTCCTCCCTGTACTATCTATCTATCTATCTATCTATCTATCTATCTATCTATCTATCTATCTATCTATCTATCTATCTATCTATCTATCTATCTATCTATCTATCTATCTATCTATCTATCTATCTATCTATCTATCTATCTATCTATCTATCTATCTATCTATCCATCCATCCATCCATCCATCCATCCATGGTTCTCCCCAAAAATTTTTAGTATAGTGGCGCTGTTGGCCATTATCACCCAAGGCGGTGCACGTTGCAAGTCATTTTGCCTGGTTTTAGATACATTGAAAGCAAAAATAATACACAAATAAATAAATAAATACACTTATGTTGTAATATCAAAGTTCTTTTTTGTATTTTTGTAAGTTAAGGAAATAAATGACATTGAAAAGTTTAGAAACACATTAGTGTTGATGGACATAGCATTTGCTCTCTTCTTTAAAACTGACACACTTCCTTTAATCCAGTAAGACAGGCAGAGTTTTTCTGTCATGTTGACAGTTTAGCTTTTTTTTTTTCCAACATTTTTGAGTGGTATTGCATATTTATGAAAAAAAAAAAAAAACAACAACAAAAAAACCCAATATAACCCCTAATTGTCTTGTTTGAACAAGACCTAAATCTGGACTGATTTGATTGTCAAATAAGAATCAATTTTATTGCCAAGTTCTCACATACTCAACAAAAATATAAACGCAACACTTTTGGTTTGCTCCTATTTTGTATGAGATGAACTCAAAGATCTAAAACTTTTTCCACATACACAATATCACCATTTCCCTCAAATATTGTTCATAAACCAGTCTAAATCTGTGATAGTGAGCACTTCTCCGTTGCTGAGATAATCCATCCCACCTCACAGGTGTGCCATATCAAGATGCTGATTAGACACCATAATTAGTGCACAGGTGTGCCTTAGACTGCCCACAATAAAAGGCCACTCTGAAAGGTGCAGTTTTATCACACAGCACAATGCCACAGATGTGGCAAGATTTGAGGGAGCATGCAGTTGGCATGCTGACAGCAGGAATGTCAACCAGAGCTGTTGCTCGTGTATTGAATGTTCATGTCTCTACCATAAGCCGTCTCAGAGAATTTGGCAGTACATCCAACCAGCCTCACAACCGCAGACCACGTGTAACCACACCAGCCCAGGACCTCCACATCCAGCATGTTTACCTCCAAGATCGTCTGAGACCAGCCACTCGGACAGCTGCTGAAACAATCGGTTTGCATAACCAAAGAATTTCTGCACAAACTGTCAGAAACCGTCTCAGGGAAGCTCATCTGCATGCTCGTCGTCCTCATCGGGGTCTCGACCTGACTCCAGTTCGTCGTCGTAACCGACTTGAGTGGGCAAATGCTCACATTCGCTGGCGTTTGGCACGTTGGAGAGGTGTTCTCTTCACGGATGTTGCGAAGGAGATGTGTTGCACTGCATGAGGCAAATGGTGGTCACACCAGATACTGACTGGTATCCCCCCCCCAATAAAACAAAACTGCACCTTTCAGAGTGGCCTTTTATTGTGGGCAGTCTAAGGCACACCTGTGCACTAATCATGGTGTCTAATCAGCATCCTGATATGGCACACCTGTGAGGTGGGATGGATTATCTCAGCAACGGAGAAGTGCTCACTATCACAGATTTAGACTGGTTTGTGAACAATATTTGAGGGAAATGGTGATATTGTGTATGTGGAAAAAGTTTTAGATATTTGAGTTCATCTCATACAAAATGGGAGCAAAACCAAAAGTGTTGCGTTTATATTTTTGTTGAGTATACAAGTAATTTGATCTGGTGTCATTGGTGCATAAACAACAATAATAAAAAGAAAATGAAAAACAAAATAATTCTGGAAGGAGTAAATCTGCTCTTTTAATGATGAAATCATGGATGAAAAACTTTCTGAATCAGTTTTTCACACTTTACGGTTTCACTGAGGCTGTGTGGTGAAGATGATTGTTGATAAAATTGCTTCGCTGCTTTTTTACAGCGTGTAGTGTCTGATGTTCACACTTTTTCCTCCTCTCTCTCTCTCTCTCTCTCTCCTCTCTCTCTCGGAACAAGCGACTCTTCCCTCTCACACTGTATTTGTTTTAGCCCCCACTGTCCTCCCTGTACTTTCTATCTACCTACCTACCTACGCATTCTAACTCTACCTCTAGGCATTTTTCTCACTTGTTTTTTGCAAGTCCTCCACCTTGTCCCCTGTCTCATCTTTTGTTCTTTTCCCTCACAAGATAGGCCTATAAATATAGGTGATGTGTTTGGTGATGTGATTGAAAAAAAGCCCAGCACCTGAGCTGGGTGAGATGGGTATTAGCTGTGATCAATGTAATCTTCAATCCATTAGTTTTGAACATGAGGTTTTCTGTTTTGACAAACTGTGTGAAAGCAATTGAAAATTCAGCAGTTAACACCTACTGTTTTGGTCATGATTGAGCTTGTGTGTAAAAGGAGTTGAAACTAATTTTAAACATCTAAAATGTTTGTATTTTGTGTCAAAAGAAGAACTGTGTTAATTGTGTAGTCCACGCAGGCTGATGTTGTGGTAACTGTGTGAAGAGTTTTGAAAAAGTGTTAAAGGTATTGGACAATGGGTCATAGCGGTTGTAAAAAACTGTATTGGTTGTCTATCATTGTAACAGTAATTACAGTAAGTAGTGGTTCCCGATTTTATTTTGGTTTTCAGGATCCTCTTTTCATTCAGAATCCATCTTTATCTGAGTACAGCATTTTGCCTAAAAACTTCAACAGAAAACTGTCTTCAGTATTTCTCCCTTGCCTTTGTGTCAAAGGCTCCCTGCAGTACCTCTGCATAGGCCTGTACTGGAACCACTGGAGTTGTGGCCAGTAGTAGGCTATATTGAACTTGTGGAGGAGAACATAGAACAATCCTATGTCATTTTCTATTACTGTTGTGTATGACTCCTCTATATGACTGATTTGATTCTTTTTTTTTTTTACTCTATTGTAGAGAATAATGGCATTAGAAGGGAATGAAACACATCGTGTTTGTCAATGAGGCTGGTTTCAACCTGGCCAAGGGCCGCAGACGTGGCCGTAACATCATTGTCCAGCAGGTAGCGGTGGATGTCCCAGGCCAGCGAGGGTGCAATGTAACAATGTGTGTTTCCACATCTGAGAATGATGTGGCCACACACACACCCAGTTTAGGCCCATGCAACACTCAGAAGATCCTCATTTGCTTGGACCGTCTTTATACTGATGTAGTCCCAGAAAATGAGAGAGGTCCCGAAGGGTCTCACCAACCACATTATGTGATCATGTGGGATAATGTGAATTTCTACTATGGCTCGCTCATCAGGGCCTGGTTCCCTACCCATCCAAGGATGCTCATGGAGCTACTACTACCATACTCTCCTTTCCTCAGTCCGATTGAGGAGTTTTTTCCTCTTGGAGGTGGAGAGTGTATGAACATCGGGATCAATACCAGAGGTCCCTGCTCCATGCAATGGATGTTGCGTGCGAGGACATCGCAGGGGATGGTTGAGACATTCACGCCGTTTCTTCCCTTGCTGCATCGCAAGGGAAAATAAGAGTGTGACAATAAAAATCTATGGTCAAACAGAAAGCAGCATGTGGATGGCCGAGAGGAGGAGGATGGTGGCCAGGAGAGTGAGGGTGACGGCAGCGACCAGTGAAAGTGTTACTGTAGTTATGAAACTTTATTTATAGCACTGTAGGCTAGATGTAATTTTTCTTTTTTTTTGTTTGTATTTATATTTTGTACATGTACAGAATACTGCATACATGTTCTTTATGTACTCTAATGTATGGAAGTTACTTTATGTGTGTGAATAAAATTGGTTATAATTTCCTTGGCAGTATGAGTGCAGTGTTTGATGCCAAACTTTGGAGGCTGCTCTTACTGTGAAATCCTTTTTCTTCATTTTTATACATAATTGTATTCTGTTAGTTAGACCTCTGCCATAGTGACAAAACATCAAGGCATTTTGACTTGCAGTGCTTACACAATGCCAAAGGGACGATGCATTTTTTTTTGGGGGGGGGGGGGGGGGGGGAGTACTGATTATTTATATGAGGAAGGAATTTAGTTTTGACACATGGTTAAACTGTTTTGGGAGAGATATGAGCTTTTGCAGGTGATCCATGGTGTTGTGCTGAACCCTCCAGGTTATTTTGGCAAAACGCACTGAGTGCAAATGAGCCAAAGCAACTGAGAAGTATCTTTGCAATTTTGATGGCACTGACTCATTATATGGGAAAGGAATCTAGTTTTCAAGCATGTGTGAACAGTTTTGGCAGAGATATGAGCTTTTGCTAGTGAACGTTGCGCAGAACTGTAAGACTGTTTGGCCAAATGATCTTATAGTTTTAAGAATGTCATTTATGTTTCAAGAAGCCAAAACCAATGGAGAAAAACTGTAATACTGTGTATTGCCCCCTTTAACATCAACGACAGCTTGGAGTCTTTTGTAGTAGTTGTGGACGAGGCTCTCTGATGGTGAAGCTGCAACTGAATATGTCTTGGACTTTATTTACATTAATTACAAAGAAATACAAACAGTATGGCACTTTATGGTAAATCTACATGGAGTAGACAGTTCTCCAAAATGAGTGACTGTGCAAGAAGAAGAGTGAGGAAAGCCACCAAGACACCCAGACAACCCAGAAGAAGTTATAGGCTTATGTGGCTGTGATTGGAGAAGTTGTGCATAGTGCAAATTTTGCATTTTGCATCACTACTCTTAGCTTCATAGTGGAGTAGAGTGGAGAAGGATTTTCTTTCACCAAAACAGCTCAGATCCAGGCTTGCATCTCAGATGTACCTTCTGGCAATTTGTAGCTAAACTTTCAGGTTTTCTTTGAAGAAAATCCTCCTTTATACCACTTCATCATGTATAACTGGTGATACAAAATGCAAAACTTGCACTGTGCACAATTTCTCCAATCACAGCCACATAAGCCTATAACTTATTCTGGGTGTCTTGGTGGCTTTCCTCACTCTTCTCCTTCTTGCACAGTCAGTTTTTGAGAACTGTCTACTCCATGCAGAGTGCCATAGTGTTTCTATTTCTTCATAATTGATGTAATAAAGTCCAAGACATATTCAGTGGCAGCTTCACCATCAGAGAGCCTCGTCCACAACTACTACAAAAGACTCTACGCGCTTATTGATGTTAAAGGGGGCAATACACTGTATTAAGAACAGGGTATGTAAACTTTTGATCATGGTTATTTGGGTAGTTTCTGTTTGACAATAAATGGCTTCACCCAACCACTAACCATAAGTGAAAAAGAAGTTTTGTGTTATTATTATTCATATTCTCTGAAAAATAGGCAAAAAAAAAACAAATTTGCCAGGGTATGTAAACTTTTCAGAACAACTGTATAAAATTCCACTGTTTACATGCACAAAAGAGGGAACAAATCTCACCTGTTTAGCTCCTGCCAGTGTGAGAAAGCTAAGAGTGTTTACCAAAGAGTTCAGGACCACACCTGCCAATGGCCAAATGGTAATAAAAGAGACAAAATTTTCTGCTGAAGAAATGAGATTGTAAAGGTAAGTTTCAGTCATTTATTCTCTATGCGTTTCTCTGCCAGAATTACGCAGAATGGCGTCACAATGACGAATCGACAAATATCCGAAAAGTGTCGGGTTTCAGTTCCAAAACGTTCTGACAGCCATCTGCAAGAGTCGACACAGTTGGTCAAAATCGGCTGGCGGCCCGAATATGATGCACATGTTCGAACCTCCCGGGCGCCGTTGAGATGGGACACCTATCCGACGGAATTTACATATTCTGATGCCAGCAAAACAGGATCCGAAATGATTTGAGTGCATACAGGGGAACCTCGAGATGGATCTGGCACAGCAAAACCTGCCGGTAGAACCTGCATGTATAATAATGTTATGCAGTGTTGGTTTGGAACCAAGATTTTGTTTGTTTACTAGTGTGCTTGGGGTCATTGTCTTGTTGAAACACCCATTTCGAGGGCATGTCCTCTTCAGCATAAGGCAACATGACCTCTTCAAGTATTTTGACATATCCAAACTGAGCCATGATACCTGGTATGTGATATATAGGCCCAACACCATAGTAGGAGAAACATGCCCATATCATGATGCTTGCACCACCATGCTTCACTGTCTTCACTGTGAACTGTGGCTTGAATTCAGAGTTTGGGGGTCGTCTCACAAACTGTCTGCGGCCCTTGGACCCAAAAAGAACAGTTTTACTCTCATCAGTCCACAAAATATTCTTCCATTTCTCTTTAGGCCAGTTGATGTGTTCTTTGGCAAATTGTAACCTCTTCTGCACGTCTTTTATTTAACAGAGGAACTTTGCGGGGGATATGTGCAAATAAATTAGCTTCACACAGGCGTCTTCTAACTGTCACAGCACTTACAGGTAACTCCAGACTGTCTTTGATCATCCTGGAGCTGATCAATGGGTGAGCCTTTGCCATTCTGGTTATTCTTCTATCCATTTTGATGGTTGTTTTCCATTTTCTTCCACGCATCTCTGGGTTTTTTGTCCATTTTAAAGCATTGGAGATCATTGTAGGTGAACAGCCTATAATTTTTTGCACCTGTGTATAAGTTTTCTCCTCTCCAATCAACTTTTTAATCAAACTACGCTGTTCTTCTGAACAATGTCTTGAACGTCCCATTTCCCTCAGGTTTTCAAAGAGAAAAGCATGTTCAACAGGTGCTGGCTTCATCCTTAAATAGGGGACACCTGATTCACACCTGTTTGTTTCAAAAAATTGACGAACTCACTGACTGAATGTCACACTACTATTATTGTGAACACCTCCTTTTCTACTTTTTTTTTACTAATAGCCCAATTTCATAGCCTTAAGAGTGTGCATATCATGAATGCTTGGTCTTGTTGGATTTGGGAGAATCTACTAAATCTACTGGTACCTTGTTTCCCATGTAACAATAAGAAATATATACTCAAAACCTGGATTAATCTTTTTAGTCACATAGCACTGCTATTATTCTGAACACTACTGTATGTGGCATGCAGCAGGGGATGTCAGCACAGCGCAAACAAACTGAAAGCACCGTGTCCACTGCGGGTCAATGTGTGGCACAGCACATGACGCTGCAGACCTGGACAGGCTGTTATATCCATAATGGACCTTACAGTACAGATAGTATTCCTCCCCATGGGCAACATAAATAATGTGAAATACAACCCCAATTCCAATGAAGTTGGGACGTTGTCTGAAATGTAAATAAAAACAGAATACAATGATTTGCAAATCCTCTTCAACCTATATTCAAATGAATACACCACAAAGACAAGATATTTAATGTTCAAACTGATAAACTTTATTGTTTTTGCAAATATTTGCTCATTTTGAAATGGATGCCTGCAACACATTTCAAAAAAGCTGGGACAGTGGTATGTTTACCACTGTGTTACATCACCTTTCCTTCTAACAACACTCAATAAGCGTTTGGGAACTGAGGACACTAATTGTGAGTTTCATGATTGGGTATAAAAGGCGCATCCCCAAAAGGCTCAGCCGTTCATAAGCAAAGATGGGGCGAGGATCACCACTTTGTGAACAACTGCGTGAAATAATAGTCCAACAGTTTAAGAACAATTTTTCTCAACGTTCAATTGCAAGGAATTTATGGATTCCATCATCTACAGTCCACAATATAATCAGAAGATTCAGAGAATCTGGAGAACGTTCTACACGTAAGCGGCAAGGCCGAAAACCAACATTGAATGCCCGTGACCTTCGATCCCTCAGGCGGCACTGCATTAAAAACTGACATCATTGTGTAAGGATCTTATCACGTGGGTTCAGGAACACCTCAGAAAACCATTGCTAGTTAACACAGTTCGTCGCTACATCTACAAGTGCAAGTTAAAACTCTACCATGCAAAGCCAAAGCCATACATCAACAACATCCAGAAACACAGCTGCCTTCTCTAGGCCCAAGCTCATTTGAAATGAACAGATGCAAAGTGGAAAAGTGTGCTGTGGTCTGATGAGTCCACATTTCAAATTGTTTTTGGAAATCATGGACGTTGTGTCCTCTGAACAAAAGAGGAAAAAGACCATCCAGATTGTTACCAGTGAAAAGTTCAAAAGCCAGCATCTGTGATGGTATGGGGGTGTGTTCATGCCCATGGCATGGGCAACCTACATATCTGTGATGGCACCATCAATGCTGAAAGGTACATCCCGGTTTTGGAGCAACACATGCTGCCATCCAAGCAACATCTTTTTCAGGGACATCCCAGCTTATTTCAGCAAGACAATGCAAAGCCACATTCTGCACGTGTTACAACAGCATGGCTTCATAGTAAAATTGTGTGGGTTAGGGTTATGACTACAAAATATTTTTCAAAACTTTCATTTTCCTGATGTTGCATTTGATGAACCTTTACCCATAGATCGCTTTTTTGAAGTTTATTTCATTGGATCTTGAAAAAACCTCCTGCACCTAGCGCCACATCACTTTTAAAAATTTACACAATACGATTTTAAAAAGTAACGTAAGAAGAAAAGAATTAACAAGTATCAAGAAATAACAAAAAAATATACAAATAAATATTGCTAAAATATATTAATAAACAATAATTAAAAGAAATAAAAAATACAGGTAAAATAGATAAATTGAACACGCCACTCAACAAAGTCTGCTGCCAAACTGGTGTCTAAACACTCTTTGTCAACCAGAAAGGCGTCACAGGTACTTCAAAGACACCATCACAGTCTGGAGTCTGGCGTCGAACAATCAGAGATGCAGAACAAGTTAAGAACCGCCTCATGGAACTGATCTCTGAAGAGAAATTTTGTTTGCAGTTTGATGGTAAGAAAATTAATAATAAAGAGTACCAAGTTGTGTGCTTGAAAAATGACAGAAGAACATTACAACTTGGCATTTTGGCTTTTGACAGTGGAACCACTGCAGACATCTATATACCACTACAGGACCTGCTTAATGAGTACAATGCATGGAACAGTATTCAGATGATCATCTCTGACAACAGCAGTCAATACTGGTTGCAAAAACGGCATTGTAGCCAGGCTTCAGAGAACATTTCGACACAAGGGATTCAATGAATCTCAATACATCGGCTGCCAACACTACATTCTTGATCTTGTTCTGCGACAAGTATTGAACTTCTTTTTTCCTATACGGTCACAGTCATCTAACATTAACTACGGGTTTATTGATGAGATTTTGGAACAGTGTGATGATTTGCAAAATGCACACATGGGCACAGAAGTGATACCAGAGTATGAGAACCTTGGCTGGAGACATGCTTTTAAATTTCTTTTTGAGCTTTGTGAAGCATACAAGTTTTACAAAACAGGAAAAAATGGGCCTCACATCAAATGGCACAAGCTGCCATCACTTCACAGTGCCAGGTGGAACTCACGAGGAATTTTTTTACACTTATTGCATTATTCCTTCTTCCAAATTGGCGAGAACAGCTGAGGGTAACTTGCGATTTCATTGCAACTACATGGTCGCGGGCCTGGTTTTCTAACCAACACTATTCAGAGACGGACTATGAAGACCTGCTGTCATCAATATCCAAACTTCAGTGTCCCAAAGCTGTGAAATACTTCTCTACTCACTGGAAAAAGGAACCATCAGTGCTTGGTGTGCCTCGCTCCAGCATAGTAGCTGAGAGAGCTGTAAAGTTGATGGAGGAGGTTCATTCTGTACTTGCAGAACAGACAAATATCTTAACTCATTGAGTGCCAGCCATTTTCAAAGTTCAGAACATCTCAGTGCCAGGATTTCTTCAGCATTTGAGAGAAAATTGAGTTCTATGTCCATGTCAACAACAAACATACCACAAGAAAAGAAAAGAGAAGAAAAGAAATTGACTCGATGACGTGTCTTTGGCGCGGGGTGTTACTATCGGAAAAGACGGGTTTTAGAGTCAATGGCATCGTGTGAGTTAACAGCAAATTTATTAACACTAATACACAAATCTGAAGCACTATTAAAAACACTACAAATGCTATATGTACTCATTTTCATGGATTCCTCATGTGTATTATATGTAAAACTGACATGTTATAATAAAAAATGTTTGAGCTGCTAGGTGTTTTAATGTGAAATATGAAACTGTCTTAGGTGCAGGAGGTTTTTTCAAGGTCGGTCAAAACCAAAGACATTTTTGTGAGTTTTAGGTAAAAGTTCATCATTTATAACCCCAGGCTAATAAATTTGAGATTTGTCATTAGCCTAGTGCGGGTACTAGACTGGCCTGTCTGCAGTCCAGACCTGTTGCCCATTGAAAATGTGTGGTGCATCATGAATCGCAAAATATGACAACGGAGACCCCGGACTGTTGAACAACTTTAGTTGTACATCAAGCAAGAATGGGAAAGAATTCCACCTACAAAGCTTAAACAATTAGTGTCCTCAGTTCCCAAATGCTTATTGAGTGTTGTTAGAAGGAAAGGTGATGTAACACAGTGGAAACATACCACTGTCCCAGCTTTTTGAATTTTGCAAATCATTGCATTCTGTTTTTATTTACATTTTATACAACGTCCCAACTTCATTGGAATTGGGGTTGTATTTGTTGTGTGGGCCGCTGAAGAGGCGGTACTGCTGGCCCACCACCACCAGATGGCGCCCTGCTTGAAGTGCGGGCTTCAAGCATGAGAGGGCGTCATAGCAACCGGGAGTAGTGACAGCTGTCACTCATTCATCAGCACAGTGTCACTCATCCGCATCACCACCACCATAAAGGCCGGACTGCAACTCCACCTCCCCGCCGAGAAATCAGCCATCAGAAGAGGTAATTTCTCTGCAGTGAGAGTATAGTCAGAACGTTTTTGCAGCCGTTTTCCTGTGGCGTTTCCTTATCTGTGGGATTGGCGTAAAGTGTGATCAGCGACGGCTTCGCTTCACACTCCAACCAGATAAGTGGTTAGACAGGAGCTGCCACGAGGTGTGTGATTGGAGGTGGAGGTGCTCCCTCCCAAAAGAATACAGACTGTGGGATTACTGCGAACTCACACTCATCAATACTGTTTTTCTGTTTCTCTGCCAGCAGTACCAGGTCTGACAGCTGGAGACGGTGACCACCTGGGGACACAGGACTTGGCGGCTCCGGTGTTCTTCAGATCCGTTGGCGGTGAAGGCCATGTGGGATCCGGCTCGGCTCAGGACGGATGTCTCCTATCCTCAAGCCTGCCCACACGTCACTCAAATCTGTAATTCGGTGGTACCTAAACTGTGATTGTCTGTATTTTGTTGTGCACTACAACATTAAATTGTTACTGTTTGGCTTATCCATTGCCCGTTCATTTATTGTTGTGGGTCCATGTTCCTACACCTTCACAACAGTATTGTGCCCATCAGATCTGTGACACCACGGCGGGGCGGGTAGGTGCGCACTCTGTCACACATCATGTCATATGATGTGGAACTATTTCACCATGACAACATATGAAACATGAATCTCACCTAGAGGAGCATTTCGCAGTGCAGTGCGTCTGGAGCCAGGACCACAGCCTGTGGTGGAATGCTGGAACCAGCAATGCCATAAATAAATCCCATGTGATAATCCAACCACTGCGTTGTGGGGGAAAAAGAAATTAAAGTTTGCTAGAAAGGCTGCATGTGACGAATAGTGGGAAACTTCACTGCAGACATTTAAGGAAAGGTTCACTGCGTAAATTGTTTTTATTTACAAACTAAACTTGGTCAGTAAGCAGCAGCTCTGCCTTCATTTTCTCCTCATTATATCTTCTCCTCTCCTCTGTTCGTATATTCTCATCTCTTCACCAGTCATCTCTACTTATCTTCATTCCTCAGCTCTATTCTTATTTCTCTTCTCTCTTCTTTTATTTTCAAAACCATTAAATTTATAATAAAGTCAGTGTAAAAAAACTTGATCTCTCAAAATATTCAGTTTTTAAAAATTCAATAATATGCATATGTCGCAGACATGAATGAGCAAAGCTCTTCAGCATCTCACCATGTCATTTAGGTCCTTCAGACTTTTTTCAGCAAATGTTTCAGGGGAGCATTAGCATGGCTAAAACCAGAGCCCCCCCGCCCCGCCTTTTAAACATTTTTCTTTTTTGCCTTTCAGTTTCTGGTGGTTCCATCCCCCAGTCTCCCCTAATTACAGCCCTTTTAACCCCCCGCCACTTTAAGCATTTTTTTTAAATGTAGTTGTAAATTAATATTCAAAGTTTTCAGCTAGTACAATATGGGCGGTACAATATGGCCAAATTATTGTATCTCAATATTGTCATATCAGTATGATATACATTATGACTATGATTTCACACAAAGTGCAGCAACAGTGAAAATGAAACATTCTTAAACAAAACAGTAACAATACCACAATAGTTTTCTACTCATCATAAGGTTAGGATACCGTAACCTTGGAACACTTGGAATTTCACACATTTTAATTTGTTTATGCCATTTCAAATACAAGAAATACAAAATTATAAAGAATAAAAATTTCTAAAATTGTCTTCCTCAAACTCAAACTGAAACCAAATCTCTAAAACTTGATAAAACCTGTAAATAATAATCAGTTTAATTGCCAGTTTTCTTCAGACAAGTCAAGGGATGAAAAAATGAACATTTCCAAGTCACTGAATATGTCTTGGACTTTATTTACATCAACTATGAAGAAATACAAAAGTTTCTTTCACCAAAACATTAAATTTAGGCTTTCATCTCAAATGTACTTTCTGTAAAATTGTTGCTGAACTATCAGGTCTCCTTTTTAAGAAAATCCTCCTTTATGCCACTTCATCAGGAAGCTGGATTATATATTTATAATTAATTTATATCAAGTTGTAGAGATTTGCTTTCAGTTTGAATTTAAGGAAGATAACTTTAGATTTATTTATTTAAAGTTGTGTCAGTGGTGTGTCATTCAGACAGCAAAATTAAGAGGTTATTTAAAAATATGTCTTTCAGACAGTAAAATTAAGAGGTTACACAGGTTTTATACAGAACAGAGGAGGAGTAAATTCCCTGTATTTCTTTCAGCCTAAGCATCTTCACGTTATATCTTATGAATCAATAGCTGCCTGCTTTTAACAACCTAGACCTCATTTCTGGCATAAAATATGATCATTTACTCACCAGTATAACTGTGGTGTCATTTGGGGTCCGTGAGTCAAACATTTTTCTTCTTCTACTAAGGTAGATTAGAAGTTTTAGTGGTACACAGCACTCACTACTGTACAGGAGGGGCCTAGGAGCCAATATGTGTCACTGATTTCAAAATGCAGCTCTTTTCAACCAGACGTGCAGTGCCATGACATATCAATCATCTGTGTCCAATCAGATTTCAGGAGAGTCCAGCGCAATCACTGATCTCTATATAATACTGGATAGCTCATTGGCCAATATTTTTGAAGCAAACTGGCTGCCATATTACCACTCCGATGTCCTGCTCCTGAACGCTCTTGATCTTTAATGATCTATTGATCCTTTATTCCTTTTAATTTTGCTAAAAAATTCCTTCATGTGCAGCTATAACCTGCATAAATTGCCAAATCAAAGGCTGGGGGGGGGGGACACGAACATTTCACCTGTGAGTATGATTGTAGTACTGAACAATAATTTGAAGAGTTCTATCCCTTATTGGTTATGTGACACTGACCTTGGAAGATTGAATCTAATGATGTTGACCAATGGGAGCAATGGCGCTATGGTGAGTGTGTTAACATTTTCTGTCAATTGTGTTATTGAAATTCCAGCAATCGACACTTCCTGACCACACCTGCTCATGAACCAGATTTATTGAACAATATCTACACTGAGCTTTCAATGCAGTGGCGTTTGTGCAAATTGCGTTACCAACTAGCTAAAACTTTCACCCACTGTGCGCTGTGACGTAGTGTAGTGTAGAAATGTATCACAGAAATGTTAATTTATACTAGGGATAGACCGATTATCGGCTGATTACCAGCTGGGCAATAATTGTCCGATAAATCGGCAGATTATCGGCCCAGCCGATGGGATAGACCGATTATCGGCTGGGCTGATAGACCAATAAATGGCTGGGCTGATAATTAGTCTATCCCTAATTTATACAGAGCAGTTTCCTGAAGAAAATCCTTCCAATTTTTTTTAACCTCAAGATTAATTTCTGATTACTGTACATTTTGAATTTAGAAAGTGGCACAGTGTTTCAAAGAAAAAAAAAAAGAGTAAAATGTCTTTGTAACTCATAGGCCTCAGCATCCCTGTGCTTTGAAAGACACCTGTTTTTCAACTCGGAGCTGCTGAAGATGCCGAAGTTCAGACCTCCCCCTGCATCTCGTCGGGACAGTGTTTTAAAGTTGTGATTGACCCACATACAAAATAATAGTAACGCACAGTGACTCAGAGAAATAACTTTATTTGATTACTGATTTGAAAAGATTAATACGCGTTAGATTACTCGTTACTGAAAAAAGCGGTCAGATTAGAGTAACACGCTACTAAGTAATGCCTAACCCCCTTTCATACTTGGTTCATTACCCAACATAATGAAAACCAACCTCTGGTATTTGGATGTAGTTTCCTTTTAGATTGTTTATGAATGTTTTTGACTCTATTGGGCCTTGTATTGTTAAAATTTTCCAATATGTCTTTGTCGACTGGTGTGTTTCCTTGTTCTTTTAAACATGCTGTTGTGGAACCACGGCTAAAGAAAGAAGGATTGGGACTCTATGGAACTGAAGAACTTTAGGCCAATATCAAAGACCCCCTTTTTGGCTAAAAGTCTTGGAAAAGGTGGTCTGTGTGTCCAACTTAAATCATTTTGCAGACTAAACAACATCTATGACACATTTCAGTCCGGGGGTACCGTGAGTTTCATTCCACTGAAATGCCTGTTGAAGGTGGCTAGTGACATTATGATGGCCGCTGATAGTGGTAAATGTTCTGGCTGGTTTTATTGGATCTGTCATCTGCATTCGATACCGTTGACCATGGCATTTTGATTAATAGATTGCGGGATACGGTGGCATGTCAGGTCCTGTATTAGAGTGGTTTAGCTCTTACTGGGTTGGTAGAACTTTTAGTGTTTCTGTGAACAATGTGCTGTCTGGATCTGCTGATCTTTGTGGCGGGCTCAGTCCTGGGTCCGATTTTGTTCCTGCTGTATATCCTTCCTCTTGGTAAGCTGATCCAGCAGTTCTGCGATGTGTCCTACCATTTGTATGCCGATGACTTGCAGCTGTACTGTTCTTTTAAGACAACTGAAGCACAGAAAATTTGTTCTCTCATTAGTTGTCTCACTAAAATTACAGAATGGCTAACTGAAAACAGCCTGCAGTTGAATTCTAATAAGACTGAGACATTGATTGTAGCTCCAGATAGTGCTATGTCTGTCATTAAGAATCACCTGGTAATCTGAGCAGCTCTGTTAAAGGCAGCCTGCGTAACCTGGGTGTCATTTTGGATGGAGGGATGTCTTTGGAACATCACACCAGGCAGCTCGTTAAGAACTGTTTTTTTCCAAATTTGAAACATTTCCAAATTACGCAAAATGGTGGCTTTTAATGAGCTAGAGATGATTGTGCATGCATTGTTTCTTCACGACTTGATTATTGTAAGTCTCTTTACATGCCTCAGTAAGAAAGAGCTGGCCCGCCTGCAGGTAGTGCAAATTCTGCTGCCGACTTCTTACCGCGCCCACAGGAGAATGCATATTACTCCTGTCCTCAAGTCTTTACATTGGC
Source organism: Thalassophryne amazonica (assembly GCF_902500255.1). Taxonomy (NCBI): domain Eukaryota; kingdom Metazoa; phylum Chordata; class Actinopteri; order Batrachoidiformes; family Batrachoididae; genus Thalassophryne; species Thalassophryne amazonica. The sequence goes on along the minus strand of NC_047108.1, from coordinate 33,573,518 downwards.
TCCCTGTTTTTTACAGGATAAATTACAAAATCCTCGTGCTGACCTTTAGAGCTCTACATGGGCAGGCATCGGAATACATTAAGGACCTGATCCAGCCTTATGTTTCCAGCAGGAGTTTAAGGTCTTCCAATCAGAACCCTGCTGATGGTCCCAGAACTTGTTTTAAAACTCGAGGGGACAGATCTTTTAAAGCTGTGGCACCTCGCCTCTGGAATGAGCTTCCCTGTTCTCTTCGCTCACTGGATTCTGTGGATGTTTTTAGACAGCAACTAAAGACACATTTTTTTAAAACTGGCATTTTAGTGTCAATTTATTTTATTGTTTTATATTTGTATGTGTTGTTTTTATTGTCTATTTATATCGTGTGAAGCACTTTGTGACCTTGGTCTGTGAAAAGTGCTATATAAATAAAGCTTACTTACTTACTTACTTTACTTTCCACAGCAACTACACCCTGACAGAATAAATGGGTATTTGGACCAGGCCTGGGACCTGGTGGAGGACAATCCGTGAGTGTTTGACTGGTTCCTAGAACTAAGCAACATGGACACCCTGTTTGAAGCGGGTCGGCTCCCGGAATGGGTTTGGAGACCGGAGGACTACCTGCCGGCAAAGCCCTCTATGCCAGACATCGATTACACCTATTCTGATCCTGACGACGGATTCCTATCAGATACTGAGGAGGACTGCGTTTTGGATCTGGTGAAGGACTCAGATGCCCTGGACTGATGTAACTTACATACTTACATAACATTGCTGAGGTGTTTTTTAGATCCGAGACCACTATCTTGATTGCATTGACAATCCAAACAGGTTAAAAAGGACGCCACATTAGCCACTGCTGAAAACATCATTCATGTAGAACTTGACATTGCCGCTGCCTACTCTGACCTGAGTAACTTCCAGACCCTCTTCATTCAAAGAAAAATCCCACCATACATAGACAACCCCATGGACTTCTTGTATTTGCCAGATCCACATGACTCCATCCCATTTTCCTTGACTCCAGACACTCCCTCATTTCAGCTTCCCACTCTGAATACAACCACGACCCCCGTGACGGACATGACCACCCCTCAACCACACACCACAGCAGTCCAAGACATACCATAAATCATACAGTCTCCAACCATGACTCCCACGACAGACCCAACCTCTGTTCACTCATCACACCCATCCACAACACCATAACCAGCCTACAGTTGGTCCTCCCTCAGTGGTCTGGCATATACACCTGTGCCCAGCTGTCTGTATTGGACTCAGCATTCCACACTCCTCAGCAGCAGCCGGCAATTTCCGCACCCCAGGTTCAGCCAGCGTTCCACGTTCCTCCACCACATTCGACATTCCATGCTCCTCCACCGAAGCTGGCATCCCACACGCCTCACCAGCTGCCGGCTGTCCAGGCATTACAACAGTAGCAGGAATCCCAAATTATTCTTTGATCTCCGCCCTCAACCAATACCACCTCTGGCACACGTGGTGCTACTAGGAAGAGGAACAAACGCCAGGTCCAAGCCTGGCAGGATGGATTGCAAAACAGCTTCTGAAGAGGCTGCAGTCCTCCAGCCAGTGCCACCATCATGGTCTGCTTTGAAGGCAGCAACTAGATTAACACCTGATCTGCCTCTAAGACAGGAGGCGGTCGCGGAGCGACATGCCTCCTCTGTTTTGCCTTTCAGGTCCAAAGGAGGGTCTGGCTCTTTTCTGGATGATGTTGTGGTTCCAGTGGAGCCATCCACCGAAGCCCTGGAGGACACTGCAGTTCCAGAAGGGCAATCTGCCACTACTGCTGGTGGTCTGTGATCTAGAGGAGACACCAGGTTCCATTCCTAATGGCATTGTGGCTCCGCCTCTGCTCCCAATGATGTCAGGGTCCTGGAGCAGCCAGCAGGCTTCAGAATTGCTGGCGTCTATGCTCCGAAGGAGCCATCTGCCGATGGTCTTGGTGGTATGGTGGTCCCAGAATGGCCATCTGCCCCAACATCCAATGATGTCTGTGATCTGGAGGAGCCAGCAGGCTCACTAGACCACTAGTGATGGTCTAGTGATGACCTCCAAGGGGAGGTGATGGTGTAATGGTTAAGAGTCGGGCTAGAGACCAGAGGATCCTCGGTTCAAATATTAGCCTGACCGGAAAATCACTAAGGGCCCTTGGGCAAGGTCCTTAATCCCCTAGTTGCTCCCGGTGTGTAGTGGGCGCCTTGTTGGGCAGCAGCCTGACATTGGGGTGAATATGAGGCATTGATATGTAAAGCGCTTTGAGTGTCTGATTCAGAAGGAAAAGCGCTATATAAATGCAGTCCATTTTTTCCCGATGACATTGCAGTTCCTGTGTCGAGCCATCCACCCCTGCTCCCAATGACATCAGGGTCCCGGAGGAGCTGGCAGACCTCGTGTTCAGTGGCATCTGTGCTCCAAGGGTCTCGTCTGCCTCTGGTCTTGGGGGTGTCGCAGTTCCAGAGGGTCATCCGCCTCTACCTCCCATGCTGTCAGTGATCCAGAGGAGCCAGCACGCTGAGTTACTGATGACATCACCATTTCAGAGGGGTTTTCTGGCCTGGCTCCTGATGATGTCCCTATCCCTGAGGAGCTGGCAGGCTCTGTGGTCATTGGAGCCTGTGCTCCGATGGAGCTGTCTGCCTCTGAATTGGATGATGTTGGTGGCCCTTTGGGGCCATCAGGTCCTCTGCCTGATGATGCCAGTGTTCCTGAGGGGCCATCTGGCCCTCCGCATGATAATGTCAGCATTCTGTGGAGCATCAAGCCCTCCACCTGATGGCATCAGTGTTCCTGAGAGGCCATCGAGCCCTTCACCTGAGGATGTTGGTGCTCTGGATAGGCTGTCTGGAGGCTCGTCTGATGATGTCAAAACTCCTGTTGGCCACCCGCCCCATGCTCCGGACTCAGCTTTGGAAACCTGTTATCTGTATTGCCGCCATCCTGGTGTGGCTGCGAACTCCTGTATGCTGTCCGGCCACCCTCTTGACTCTGTTGTGGACTCCTGTGGGGTGTCCAGCCATCGCCTGACTCTGCTGTGAACTCCTGTAGGCTGCCTGGTCCCCCTCCTGACTCTGTCATTGACTCCTGTGGACCATCCAGCCTCTCTCCTGACTCTGCTGTGAACTCTTGTAGGCATCCAGTTGCCAGTTGGCCACACGGCTGACCTCCAGACTTTGCCTTTGGCTCCAGCTGGGATCGCAAGGCCAGCCTCTAGGCTTTGGCTTTGCTCCTGCCAGCTGTTTGGCCTGTTATTAATTATTTCATGTTGGACAGTAGTCTCTTTCGTGTTCCCCGCTATGTTTGTCAGCGGTTTTGGTTTTTCTTGACTCATTTTGCCCTCGTTGCATCACTGTATTTTGTTGGATTGGATTTACGGGTTTTGGTAAAAAATAAATCACCTTGTTTTTCACATATCTCCTCTTTGGTTGCTGCCTGTATATTGGGTTCATCTAACGTTGCAAAATGTAACGTGTGTGTGCTTGTGAGATAATTCGATTCATATGCACACATTTTAATTTGAAAGACTTGCAAAGGGTGTAATGAATTATAATTGCAGTATATTGAAAGTGAAGAAGTGAAGAACAAAACATAAACCACTGTATTTTCTTCTGTTTTGTTTATTAACAACAATACTCTTCTAAAGTTTTCAGTATTTGAACACTTATCCCACACTATGGATTGATATGAAGTTTATATGCTATGCTATCAAAATGTCTGCTGGTGCTAGGGCATGGTAATTACAGATGTGTACAAATAGTGTGACAGCTATGTCATAAAACAATAACTGGTGGATGTGGCCTTCCTAATAAACATATAATTAAGAGAATGCATTATTGGTCAAAATAGAATATGACATTTAGCTTCATGCTCCACCAGCTGAGAATGGAATGATTGTTGCACTGCATATTATGAAAATTAAACTCAAATTTTTCTGTACTGCTACACTGAGAAGAGGTAGCTGCAAGAAGTATACCAATGCCACCAGTGCCCCAATCACCTTATCCAACTGGAACTACACCAGAAAGAGCATCAGAAATAAAACTTTTGCAAATCAACATGCAGATCCATATGGGAAAAAATGGGAGGAAACAAAATAAATTAGTCTAACAAGATGGCTGTAATGAAACAGAAAAGTACATTTTTACAAAGACTTGTTTTCCTGTTTTGGTACAGATTGTCTAGCTAGGTTATTTGTGTGACTACTAGCAAATAATACATTGACAATTACAAGAAGACTGCATAATTTTACTATACAGTATTATTTTACACCACACTGGAAACTATATCAGTTTTTTTTTTTTTTTGACAATTAAATCATCATTGGGATTGACAGGTGGGATGCTCAGGAATGGTAGGACACAAATGCACGGCTCCAGCAGACAGCTCTGATTTTTAGTAAACTTTACTGATGTGTATAGCAGTGGTCAGTACACGAGTAGGCATTCCAACAAAAGCAGCAGTACAGAAATCATCAGGCTAAATGGCGTGGTCAAGGCCATAGGCAGGAGGTCAGGTAGACACTATGAGGCAGGCAGGAACAAGAATGCAGGTACAGAGCTGGAATGAAGGCACAAGCCAGGACAAACTGGCGAGGAACAAAACCACCCATTGAGCTTATAAAACCCCAGGTGGTAATCAGTAAATCAGGAACAGGTGCACATGGAAGCACCAGAAGCAGGGCGTGGCCAGAGAGAGAGAGAGAGAAACACCCATCACCAAGAACCAAGAGAGAGACAACAGAAACAGAGACAGACAGACCCAGCAGAAAACTCCCAACAAGAGAATAACCAAAACCCCGATAATACAAAAGTAACAAAACTCAAACTCTGACAGGGACAGAATTCTACCAGTGATGAAGTGTTATTTCTAACTAATACACATTGTGCTTTCCATCACCATTTTAGAGTTTGTTTATATTTCCACTAGGTCGGTAAGAATACTTGTTTCTTAATCTGCAGTAGCTATAGAAAAGAAAAAAATACAATTCACCGAAAATATGCAAAAAGGACCACAGGGGGATACAATGTTGACAGATGCAGCCAGGGACAGGCATCAACCTTCTGGGACAGGCATCAACATTCTGCTTGTGTGTGCGTGCGTGTGTGTGTGGGGGGGGCACAGAGGCAAGAAGACTAGGGAGACACCTTTACCTTCCTTTACAATGAGTTCAAATTAGTTTTCTTCTGTACTTTTGTACTTGGACATCACCGATGTAATGCATAAATGGTATCATACAATACAGAGGAGCTCCCAAAGCCGGAAGAGACTCATTGTGATATGATTTTATCAGGACAAACACAGCAGCAGGGTGATGCTGTGTTCCCTGGCCTGCAAGCTGTTTCCATCCCCCTGGGATGTTATTCTGGCTGAAGCCACAATATTGGTGCGTCATTAAGTTCACATCAGAGAATGAGACAGTGTTACACCTCGTCCATGTGAGATGCTGCAAATTATAAACAAAGAAGATCTATGCATAGATTTAGAAGCCTAAAAAGCAGTGCCCTACTACAGGGTCTCCACATTGTAAATATGTGCTCAAACCATGAAGATGTGACAGCATCAGACAGAGATGGATTTCTGTTTGAGTAAGAAATATCAAGGGGTGTGTTTGTATCTTGCATTGCTCATCAGATCTCTTTAGCCAAGTCCTCTAGGATTTTCTTCATCTGCAGAAAGAAAGGGAAATGACAAAGAATGAGGGAAAACAAGAGAAATCATATTAAAGAGGTTATATTGTGCTAAATCAAAAAAATGCTATCAAAAAAATGTAGGTCTAAAAAGGCTCCTTTCATAGATCTGACATATGTCACCAAAGTTTATATGTGAAGGGTTGAGATGCAAAGCTCAGTATCTCCAAAACCACAACTTTTTAAAGCTGAAGCCAACATGCACTTAACTTCTTAAGCCCCAGTCACACTGTGACAGATCAATGAAATGCATGAGGAACTGTTTCTACACATTCATTTTCATTGTTGTCCGATAAAACTCCTTTTCCCATGTGCAAAATGTGCTTCTTCTCAGCTGATGTCCTCCAAGTTCATCAGAAAGTTTTGTGCATGCTCAAAACTTTGAGCAGAGATCAGGTGGAGCGGTTTCCCACTGCCTGCATGTTTGTTTGCTGTTTATCCTCTGCCTGTCTTTTATTTTTCCTGCAGCTGTTGGATGGTTCATTCTGGAGTTCTGACTGGTCAAACGTCCAGCATAAGTGTAGAAAGGACAGACACGATAAGCGCAGCTCCATGTCTTGAACAAATAGTCAGTGCACTCTCTCTCTCTGTCTCTTGCTGTCTCACTTTCTATTTATCCTGCTCTCTCTGTGTCTCTCTCACTTTCCTTCTTTCTATCTCTCAGCCAGCAAACGCTGCGGTGTTTGAGTAAGGAAACATGACGTCATGCTCTCAGACCATCAAACTCTGCTCAAATGCAGCCTATTTGTCTGTAAACTGGGAAAATCCTTCTGCTCAGCGCAGAACTCTGTGGAAATGCAATGTCTGTCCATTGGTGCCCCAACTCCACAAATTTGCCAACAGACAAATTATTTAAATACATAACCAATCCTTTTGCCCTATGTGTCTGTCTTTAGGTGCAGACTATGAAATAATTTGAGCATACATTTTTACGGCCCCAATTCCAATGAAGTTAGGACGCTGTGTGAAATGTAAATAAAAACAGAATACAATGATTTGCAAATTCTCTTCAACCTATATTCAATTAAATACACCACAAAGACAACATATTTAATGTTCAAACTGATAAACTTTTTTGTTTTTGTACAAATATTTGCTGGTTTTAAAATGGATGCCTGCAACACATTTCAAAAAGCTGGGACAGTGGTAACAAAACACTGGGAAAGTTGATGAATGCTCCTGTTTGGAACATTCCACAGGTGAACAGGTTAATTGGAAACAGGTGAGCATCATGATTGGGAATAATGGGAATTGGCAAATTTGTTAAAAGTAAAAAAAACTGAGAAATCACATACATAAGTATTCACAGCCTTTGCCATGAAGCTCAAAATTGAGTGTAGGTGCATCCTGCTTCCACTGATCATCCTTGAGATGTTTCTACAGCTTAATTGGAGTCCACCTGGGGTAAATTCAGTTAATTGGACATGATTTGGAAAGGCGCACACATGTCTACATATAAGGTCACACAGTTGACAGTGCTTGTCAGACCACAAACCAAACATGAAGTTAAAGGAATTGTCTGTAGACCTCTGAAACAGGATTGTCTCGAGGCACAAATCTGGGGAAGGGTACAGAAACATTTCTGCTGCTTTGAATGTCCCAGTAAGTACAGTAGCCTCCATCATCCATAAGTGGAAGAAGTTCAGATTCACGAGGAATCTTCCTAGAGGTGGCTGCTCATCTAAACTGAGTGATCGGGGAAGAAGGGGAAGTAACCAAGAACCCAATGATCACTGTGTCAGAGCTCCAGCATTCCTGTGTAGAGAGGAGAGAGGAAAACCTTCCAGAAGGATAACCATCTTTGCAGCAATCCACCAATCGGTGCTGTATAGTACAGTGGCCAGATGAAAGCCATTCTTCAGTCAGAAGCACACACACAGCAGCCTGGCTGGACTTTGTCAAAAGGCACCTAAAGGACTTTCAGACCATGCAAAACAAAATTCTCTGGTCTGATGAGACAAAAATTGAACTCTTTGGCATGAATGCCAGGCACCATCCTGACAGTGAAGCGTGGTAGTGGTAGCATCATGCTGTGGAGATGTTTTTCAGTGGCGGGAACTGGGAGACTAGTCAGGATTGAGGGAAAGATGAATGCAGTAATGTACAGAGACACCCTGAATGAAAACCTGCTCCAGAGTGCTCTTGACCTCAAACTATGCCAAAGGTTCATATTTCAGCAGGACAATGACCCTAAGCACACAGCCAAGATAGCCAAGATATCAAAGGATTGGCTTCAGGACAACTCTGTTAATGTCCTTGAGTGGCCCAGCCGGGGTCCAGGCCTGAATCTGATTGAACATCTCTGGAGAGATCTGAAAATGGCTGTGCAGTGACGCTCCCCATCTAACCTGATGTCGCTTGAGAGATGCTGCAAAGAGGAATGGACTAAACTGCTAACTTCAGGGAGTATGTTAGTGGGGCGGCACAGCAAAACAATGGTGCATTCTGTGATCAAAGCATCAGATTTGGCACACATATTCTAAATTAACAAATGATTATTTTCAGATATGGAGACATTGTGGAGCTGACCTCTAATGAGCTACAGTGGTCAATAAAGAAACAGGGGTCAAAATTTAAAAATGCTCCAATCATGTTGAAAACTATACCACATTATTTGTCTGATCATAGGGATTCCAAAAAGGTATAGTCTGGACTCTCTATGACTGAATGTTCTGGAGTTATAGGGTAAAAACAGCAAAAATGGTGACAAAGGTCAGTTTCAGTTTGTACAGGGGTCAAAAGTTTAAGTTACTTCAAGTTTGGTAAAAAGTGATGTAAATTATTGGTTGAGCTATTAGGATTAATACATGGAATAGTTTTGACTCTGCTGAATACTTGGTCTCCAAAGTAAAGGTCAACATCCATTGGATTTGATAACATATATGTTACCCCATAACATCATAACTAAGCATGACAGATGGTGCAAACAATTCCTTTTTAAAATACTGTAAGTTCTATTTCAGCTGTCCATTAACTCCTCATTAGTAGTTATGAGTGAGTAAAACTGGCAGTTTCTCTTTGCCAGCATAAAAAGGATGTTTGACAGCACTCACTGGACCAATACTCAGAGCAATGGGAAAGTCCAAAGAACTCAGGAAGATCTCAGAAGGAGAAGTGTAGATTTAAACAAGTTGGGAAGGGCTCTTGGAGCCATTTCTAAACAACTGCAGATTCAAAGATCATCAGTTCAAACAACTGAATATAAGTACAAATTAATCACATGTGTCACCACTTTACTAAGGTCTGGAAGAAGACTTAAACTGTTACCATCGGATGAGAGGAAATTGGTTTGGATGTTCGGGAAGAACCGAAGAACTACCAAGGCTGAGGTCTGGAAACTGCTGGAACACCAGCATCACTGTCCACAGCGAAGCAAGTTTTCATTGGTGTGGACTCAGAGGGTGCAGACCAAGAAAGAAGCCCCTGTACCAACACTGACATCTTCAAGCTAGAGTGAAGTTTTCAGCAGCCCACATGGACAAGGTTTTATGGACACATGAGACAAAGATTGATTGTAGGAGTTAAGTTACACCTTTTAATCCTAAGAACACTCTAACACCTGCTAAGCATGGTGGTGGTAGCATCATGCTCTGGGGCTGTTTTGCTGCCAGTGGCACTGGTGCATTGCACAAAGTGTATGGAATAATGAAGAAGGTGGACTACCTCCAAATTCGTCATTGCCACCTAAAATCAAAAGCTAGAAGGTTGAAACTTGACCTCAATTGGGTGTTCCAACAGGACAGTGATCCCAGACACACATCAAAACTGGTTATGTATTGGATAAAGCAGGAATCTAGTGTGACCTTCCCAAAGCCTCGACCTCAACCCTACTGAAAATTTGTCGGCTATGTTGGATAGGGCAGTCACAATTATTACAATATTTGCCAATCGCAATTATTTTTCATATTCGCGATTATTTTTCATATTCACGATTACCGTGAATTGTTTATTTTATCCACAAAGCATAAAACGACTCAGAATCTGACGTCATTGTGCTGCAGCCTCGCTCACTCTGTTTCGCTCTCGTCTTAAGGCGGGACAATAACATGGAGAGTGAGGAGCGATCCGTCCTGCCATTTGGATAAGACGGCTGATTAAAACAGTGGCTGTCTTCTTCAAAGCCGTCAAAAATGCGGAGTTTACCGAAGCTGTCGGTGTGTGTGTGTGTGTGTGTGTGAGCGCGCGGAGTCAACAGGCTGCGAGGGAGGGGTGGGGGAGGAAGATTCCTGAATGGAGGCACGACACGTTACAGTCTCCTGAGAACCATCAGTGCACAGCGAGCGTGGAGCAGAGAGAGGATTTTAACCCGAGTGAACAAAAAACCAAACCGTGGAGCTGCCTTTACTTCTCTCTGAACTTTCTCTCCCGGTGTGATTCTGCCGTTACCGTCCTGTTCACACCATGTGTGCGTCATATACTGAATTTGAGATCATGAGATGAAATAAATGGTCAAATATCTTTAAAAACATTTAAAAATGAGTTAAAAATGAGAGCAAAAATTACACATACGAGTTTAAAAAAAACCCTGACGTGGAGAAGCTGTGGTGATGTTCAGACGCACAGATCACAAAAAGCAGGTGAGAACTCTGAACTTTAACAGCTGTTATTTTCCAAAGGTATTTATTTGTTCAATCTTGAGCTTAATGTAGTGTTTAAGCACAAAACGTGACTGATGAGGAGAAGCAATTTCAGAAATGCAACAGAAACAATCACAAATCAGAAAAAGTTGGGACTGTATGTAAAATGAAGATAAAAATAAAAATGATGCACTATTCCCAGTTTCTCCACTCACAGAAGCCAAACATTCTTCCAGTCGTGAAATTATACTACGATAGTAGAATATAAAGGGAAAAAGAAAAAAAAAATAGACAATATATTCGTCAATCGCAATTATTTGTCTGACAATTAATCGTCTCCGAAACTCCTAATCATGACAGCCCCAATGTTGGAAAGCCAGGCTCATGCCAGGAACAAACCAATTTAAATACATTCTACCAATTCTGCCAAGAAGAGTGGCCAAATATCAAGCCAGAATTATGCCAGAAGCTTTTTGGTGGCAACCTAAAGTGTCTGGCAGAGGTGCAGTTTGCTGAGGGATAATTAACCAAATATTAGTGGGGGTGTATATGTATATATTTGAGCCTTTGTGTATAATTTTGAGCCTGTGCAGATTAGAGAAGATCCAAAATCAATTCAAACTTGTGCAACCAGTTCTTGTTTTTTATTTATTTGTTTAATGATGTATGATTTACAATCATTCCACCCTGACAAAAGAACAGTTCAAACACATTATTAACAGCCCAAAATTACCATGACATTCATGCCCATGATAAGTGTATTTAAACCTCCGATCATACCTATAGGCAATGAGGCCTGTTGGTGCTGGTGCTTATTTCTGAATTCTTTTGCACCATGTGAGATTCTACAACTTCTCCTGAATGGGACACCAGTCCAACTCAGGTTACTTCACCAGTTAAATCAGGTACCTATTTACAGCTGGGTGGAAAGACAATATAGATAAAGTGTTTTGATTTGAACTCAGGTCTACATATTGGCAGACTAGCTCCTTATCCACGGAGCTACCTGAAGTACGTTTGTTAAAAAACAAACAAATGAAAAAAACAAAACACCATTTTAATTAGTTTTCAAGTGTTTTATTAAGACGTTATCAAACAGGTAAAATTTGAATTTTGATAACCTCAAGCAGACAAACCCTTGGACCTCAAGCAGACAAACCCTTGGACACCCTCTCATCTTTGGCATCCCCCTAAGTGGGGCTTGGGCCGCAGGTTCAATGTAGCTTGTAATCGGCAGTAACCTGGTGCATAATCGTGCATGACACTATGACAAGCTGCGATTGTGACAAAGCTGGCCCCATTACCTTAGGTTTTGAATCAGGAAGGTAAAAGTCGGCAATGGGAAACCAGCCTTAAGGTGCCTTGACACTTGCACGCATTTAACCCTTGCACTTCTGCGCAATTTATCGTGACAATGCCACCCGCTGTTGTGTGTTCCCAGCTGGATGCCACCCTTTGTGCCCCAGGACCCTGCATATATAAAATAATTGTTTCGTAGCAGATTAATCATTTTCTCTCAGAGTTTGGCTGTTGAAAACACCTCTAATCATTTCCGGAATAACAGAGGACTGTTCCAGCTACAGCTTTTCTCTTTCTCTGTCTCCTGCGCTCATAAGGTGGAGAACGTATTTGGAACAGTCGTAAAAGGTAATTATTTATAACGTTTATATTGTGGTAAAACAGTTGCATGTTCATTCCTTCTGATGAGTATCTGTAAAATTATGTTTATGATAGATTTAACATCTCGTTATTATCGTTCAGATGAGCTGCGCTGTGATGCAGTGCGCTGACGCGACTCACACTCAAACTCAGTGATTTTTAAGTGTTTGCACAATGCAAAGCTTTTCATAAGGAAAACCTTGAGTGATGACTTCAGGAAAAATTCAATTGCATAAACTGCAGAGCTTCTAAATGTTAAGTGTCAGCATGCTACATGTACCTCAGTCCATGTGATGACCCCGGCCAGCCGGCCTCTGTCTGTGACAAACAACGACTGACCTGCGACCACACTCAGGAGACTGTGGACCTGCAAGGATGCACAAGAAAGTGGACATGAACTCTTTAAATGTGCATCCATCCCATCACTGGGATGATTTGATGCTTCGGAAAGATATGTTTATTTCCTTTATTCAGACAACAAATTGCATTAACATTTGGGCAGACATTTTAAGTTATTACAAGACCTAAACATTAATTGTATAAGCAAAAGTGTTTTCATACACAAATATATGTTTTGTTTGTTGTTTAGTTTGAGGATATGCACTCACAAAAGCTGATGTCATGAGATCATGTGATTATTGTTTAGTCTGCATGTTGTCCTGTGTCTAGTACACAGGAAATTTTGCTGAGTACAATTTACTCTGCTGGGATAACATTTGGTCCCAGTCTAAATAGAGTTAAATATACTCTACCACAGGGCTACATCAACTGAACATAGTGTAAAATTGACTCTTATTGGAGTAAAACCACTTGCATTGACTACACAGTGTCACAGACTGAACGGTCCGCCCTAAAAATCGGTCCTACCTGCCTTCACTGCGCCTGCATCGTTAGCCGCGGTTCACCGATAAACACCTTGTTTCTGGTTAAAACTGCACTCCAGTCATCATCTGTCTCAGTGACAGAAATCTGAAGCTTTTGTACAACAATCATTTCCACATAAATTCAGCATTATTTCATCAGAAACGGCAGAGGAAGCGATCACAGCGCCACAGCTACACAAGTTGCTAGCTGTTGCGTTCACTGACCATCATTTCAAAACATCACAGATTAATGCCCTTGAGATGGCCTTGTTTCTGATTAAAACTGACTTTTGAATGATTTAAGAGGTTTTACTTTGTCACGTGATGGTTAATAATCCCATTAATCCATTTAATTGCTTTGGGTGAACACAGTCCGACCACAGAGGGTCTGAGCTTCGAAATAACACATGCGCAGTGGACCTAGGGCGGGGGGAGTAGGGTGCCTTATTTGAGAGAGTGGCGACATGACGAGTCAAAAAACGGTCACGTGACTCGTGGTGTCATCTTGGGTTCAAAATAGGATTCGCTGTTAATCTGTCTGCATGTAAATCCAGCTTTTTTATTTATTTATTCACTGAAAATGTCAGGTTGTTGTGCATTTGGAGGCACAAATAGACACAACAAGGCCTTCAAGATGTTCAGATTCCCTTCAGATCTGAACAGAAGAGAAATCTGTGAAAATAAAGTCAGCCGTGTGGGATGGAAGCCGACATCATCGTCAAAGTTTTGAGAGGTAAATTTATTGTTCAGTCCCTTGTACAGTAAAACTCACCTAAACTGTCATCGTACAAACCAGATATTTGCAGTCACCGGACAAAAAAGTCCCAGTGTTTTTGTATTGTTTTCCATTTAATAAACACCGTATATAATGGATTTTGTATGAAGGATTTTCACTCACATCAGATAAAATGTCCCACCCAATCTCAATGTATTTCCACTAAAAATCCAGAGCAGTCTGGACGTGCACAGTAACAGAGGTACAAATTAAAGTTCAGCGCTTTGACACTCGCAGATTTGAGTAAAGTGGGGCCGCAGTCATTTCTGTGATTAAAAGTCCATCCATTTTTTTCACACCGTGATCAGACACGGAGCCACAGCCTGGACATAAACCTATTAAATCAAACACAAAAGACTGTGATTTCACACTTTTCTGCTTTCACTCTTTCATATTTTAATAGTTTTTGCAGTGCACACGCTGATTACAAATAGATCAGAAAAGTCTGCAACATTACACCGAGTGGAAAAACAGGAAACTGTACAGCTTACCTTTGATTTGGAGGTGATGATTGTAGAAAGAAAAGCTTGTTGAGGGTCACATTAGTCCAGAATAAAATATAATCCAGAGATGGAGAACTTTAAACTGTCACACACGTCAATGTATAACATGGAGTTACAGAGCTGGAGCTGTATAAATCAGGGTTTAAATGAACTAAATAAATCAACTTAAATTGTACATTTTTGTAAGTTTGATAGCTTAACTAGTTTTATATTTATTTTGATAGCACCTGTACCTGGATGTGTTGCTGTATGTGGTTAAATGATTTTTAAAAATGTTGAAAACATTAAAGGTTCATTCAGTAGTTCAGCGCAGTTGGAAATAAATGTTCTACACTGGCACCACTCTCTCAATTAAGGCACATGGAGTGGGTGTTCGGCGACACTGGTAGAGCTAATTTCTACAATAGAGTGATTTTACTGTGTTTAGACTGGGATCAAATGTTATCCCAGCAGAGTAAATTTTACTCAGCAAAATGTACTGGCCGGGTGTTGTTTGTTCTCTGTTAATTCTTCCTTGTGGTTATTACTCTCCGTCCTACTGTGATTTCTGTCTTCTGTTGCATGGTCATTTTTAGGATTCAGTCTTCACTGTACCACCCGATGCCCTCTTGTGTCCTTTTTTGGTACTGTCCCTCCTGTGTGTTTTGTCACCATCTCATGAGATTTCACACCTGTCACGAGTCTTCTGTCACAGTATTCATGTCACGTCTTTTGTTCCAGTCTTTGCTGGTTCATCAAACACAATTCCCTGTGTTTGTTGTTGCTGTCTTCATTATTGTTCTCCAGTTACAGATGTCCTGTTGCTCTTGAATTTTATTGCTCTCCTGTTTTGACCTTGGTTGACAACTTGTGTTCCAGAGTTTTTGTCATTTTGGACTGACCCTTCTTTGTGTGTGAGTATTTTGTTACAGGCTGTTTCTGGAGAGCCCACTGCTGCCTCCTTTGAGAGACTGCTTCCTCACCCATGTTCCTGGTCTCAGTTTTATGATGTTTTTCAGTCAAGCTGCCTCCACAGTTAATTACCCTGTCAGGGTCTCCTGTTTGTCTTCCGAGCTCCCACTTTTGGATAAATAAAGAACTTCGAACTGAAAAAGCAACTTCCATTCTCTGCACTGGGGGCATTCCCTAGAACTCACAACTACAGACACAGCAGACCTGTGTGATTATTATTTGACCCATGCAGTTATTTTGTGACCTGTCCAGGAAATATTCAGCAAGACATCTGCATGAAATCTGTCCAGATTTTAGTCACATTTCTTCTCAATGGGATTTCTGGTGGCCTGTGATTTTTGTAACTGTGTGTGCTGTCTCTTCCAATTTAAAATTACTTTCAGCCACAATTCAAGGTCTACCACATTTCCCCGGCTCCATGACACAAATGTATGTATGTATGTATTATACTATAGTTCCTTTACTATTGTGATCAATAACATTGAATGTCAATTCTGAGGCTGTTCTGTAAATATTCATTCATACACTTAAGAATATTCATGTTCTGAGTTCATTAAAAAAAACTTGTTCTGCAAATAGTTCTCTTACTTTTGTGATCAAAAACATTGATCTGAATCTCAATTTTGAGGCTGTTCTGTAAATAGTTTTCAAATAAACAATAAATATAGCAACTTCTGATCATTCCATATCAATTTCAGACTGAAAATAATATACTGATTTAAGCCCCAGCCATTTCGAGTTAAACCACGCCCACTTCTGGTTTAGTCCCCGCCCACTACGAGTACAGATACAGATACAGATAATTTAGATGGCTGAACAGATACAGATACAGATAGTGGTGTACTCGCTTATCCCTAGCTGACATATTATTTCCCTGTTTGCCATCACTGGATATTTGCATGAATCACCAAGTTCACACAGACCATTAAAAAATAAAGTTTTTAGAACAACCTCTCTCTCCCTCTCACTCAGTCACACACACATGCACACAGACATCTTAATCAAAATACCAAGAACGTTAGGTAGTAAAAATAAAGAAATAATTGAAAAAAAAAATCACAGTTTGATCATAAAATTAATAATAATAATAATATAATAATAAAGAAAGTTGTATTGATTATGACAACTCTTGTTCATGCAAACTTAGTTCAGAATTTCCTAAGACATTGAATCTAAATTCTGAGGCTGTTCTGTTACTCATTCATACCCTGAAGAATATTCATGTTCTGAGTTGAGAAAAAACTTGTTCTATAATTAGTTCCTTTAATATTGTGATCAAAAACATTGAATATCAATTCTGAGGCTGTTCTCTAAATATTCATTCATACACTTAAGAATATTCATGTTCTGAGTTCAAAAAAACTTGTTCTGCAAATAGTTATCTTACTTTTCTAATCAAAAACATTGATTTGAATATCAATTTTGGGGCTGTTCTTTAAAGAGTTTTCAAATAAACAATAAATATTGCAATATCAATTTCAGACTGAAAATAATGCACAGATGTAAGCCCCAGCCATTTATGGATAAACCACGCCCACGTCCGGTTTAGGCCACGCCCACTCAGAGTACAGAGACATAATTTAGATGGTTGAACAGATACAGATACTGGTGTACTCGCTCATTTTACAGAACAAGTTTTTTTTTTATAATTCTCAGAATTAACATTCAGTGTAGTAGGAAATTATATGAACTGCTAAGTATGCATGAACAAGAGTTGCCATACTCAACACAACTTTCTTTTTTAAAATTTTATGATCAACTGTGATTTTTTCAATTATTTATTTATTTTTACTACCTAATGCTCTTGGCATTTTTTTCCACACAAAGTTAAACAATATTGATTAAGGTGTGTGTGTGTCTATGTCTGTGCGTGCATGTGTGTCTGTATGCATGACTGTGTGTGTGACTGAGTGACTGCGTGTGAGAGAGAGGTTGTTCTACTGACCAATTTATTTTTATGAACTGCAGTGCGAAAGTGTCAGATACTGCATGCAGCCATATTCAATAAAAATATTAATATTATTAATATATATTATAAGTGGTCTGTGAAACATTATTTTTTAATGATCTGTGTGAACTTGGTGATTCATGCAAGCATCCAGTGATGGTAAACAGGGAAATAATGTGTCAGCCTTGTTCACTGTATTCTTCTCAAAAGCACCGCATTCAGTAGGAGCAAAGTTTTCCAACTGACTTTATATCACCAACTAAACAAAGAGCAATGAAATGGTTAATAAATAAATAAATAAAAACCTAGCTGTAAGCTGTTTTCAGCTGTGTCATTTCAAAAGCACTGCTTATAATACGAAACAAGTTCACTAAGTAACTTAAAAGAGGCGAGCTGAAGAAAACTTAAGGAATACTGAGAGAGAAACATGAGGCAACACCGAGTGAGATCCTGTCTGTGTGTGAGGTGAGAGAAGCTGCTGTGAGACGTGTCTGTGTAGGGAGGGGCGGGCGCTGTGTGTGACTGGCCAATCACAGAGCATGAAGACAGTCAGTTAGCCAATGAGAATTTTCCTTCAGCACGAGCACAGACATTGAAGGGTTTTATTCGGCTCATGCTCGTGCTCGTCAAAAATGCTTTATCCGTACCGATACTCGTCTGAAACGAGTATCTGGCTCAACCCTGCTATGTAGCATGGCAGTGCCATTTGACCCTCCAATGGTATGTTGGAATATTGCTATTCATAGATTAGCAATAAAGCATCACAGAGACTTCAACTCTACCATTCTCAGCTGTAAAATTCGTCTCACCCCCTGATGATATCTGACTTACAATCAAAGATGCTGGAGAATGTTACATGGGTATGTGTGTCTGTTTTGTCCCTGCAAGAGGTTGCACTCTGGCTGTAGCATCTGTTATAGTGAGAACCTCACTGAAATACACCAATAAAACCTAAAACTCTGAAACAATGGTTCTTTCAGCCTGAAAACACTTTTTACATTTTTAGTTAGTCTTACAAAGAAAATCTTTGTGGGGAAAAATATGTAGAGGTGATTTTTTTCCTCCCCAGGAATAGCATAACAATTTTTTTTAAGGCAGCAATGACCTTTTTTTTTTTACATCAGATTTTATGATTAATGCATTTTATTCATCCATAGAGGAATTATTTGACAAGAGCAGTAGATGGGTAAGTCATATTTTACAAATATACTTTTCTGGAATGTTCCAGATCTGCCATGTAATTCACCATGGGCAGTGCTGCAATACTGCACAGTATATATTTATTTAAAATTTAATATACATTTTCAAATTTTACACTATCTTTTTGACATGAAGACTTTGGTATACCATGTTCTAACACCAAAACAGTTTATTCACATAAATAAAAATGTATATTCACTAAAAATTCTAAGAATTTATAAAAACACATTTCATATTTTCAGCTTTAGAGCCAAATTATATCTTTTACTATTACCTCAGACACTACACTGAAAATACTAAATACTTGTCCTTATTGTCGAAATGTCTTGTCCTGTCATCACCGAGGGAAGGTAAGAAACGAAATTTCGATTCCTTGTATGTCTAGTACATGTGAAGAACTGACAATAAAGCTGACTTTGACTTTTACCTGATTTATATTTGAACCCTGACATCAGTGTGAATGTGAGACATTATTGTAAAGTGCTTGAGCATCTGATGCAGATGGAAAAGTGCTATATAAATACAGTCCATTTACCATTTTAGAAAGTGTTCTAGACAAATATATGGCTTGTTTTCAGAAAGCTGTTCTGAACATTTTCATATGCAACATATGGGCATTATATGATATGCAAGTTAAAACATTACAAATTATTGATGAAGTAAGATCATGAAACTTTTTTTTTTTGAATAATATGAAACAAAATTATAGTGGCGCAAAAGAAACTCCTTTTTACGACAAAAGGCAAAATGCATGAAAAGTGTTGTACTTTTACATTTGTGTTAATATCCATGGAGTTTTCCTGATTTTAGGAAGAATTCCAGAGACAGAGGACAGTTGCATTTTGATAGTAAGAGTCACCATTAACATATAAGAGTGAGATTTCCCCAAACTCTACGTACCTCCTGAAGTGTGTTGTGAGGCGATAACAGGACTAAGGTTGGGTGAATACAGCAAATCTCCTCCAAATGCTTCTCCAGATGCTGAAAAATAGAAATTTTCATGTATGTGCATGTTGCATAAGATGCTGTGTATGAGCAAAGTCTGTCAGGATTTGGATTTTTGCTTGGTGTTTAGCTGTTATTGCTTTGTTTAGTTATTTTGTTTGATTGGTTTTTTTTTATATGTTAGTTCTCTTGCTGGTTTCTTATCTGCTTGGGTTTTTTTTCTGTCCCTAGCTCTCTTGTCTATCTCTTGGTGCTTGGTGATGGGTGTTTCCCTCTGTCTGGCCACACCCTTGTTCTGTGCTTTCCACACACACACCTGTTTCTAATTTGCAGCTCATCACCTGGGTGTATTTAAGGTTCATTGTTTGCACTAGTCCCTTGCCAGATTGATGGGCTCTGTGCCTTTGGTTCCAGCACTGTTCCTTGTGTTTCTTCATCTTGCTAGCCTCCTTGTGCATATGACCACCTTCCTGTTAACTTGACCACGCCAAAGCCTGATGTTAGTTGTACTTTTGCGCTTGTTGAACTGCCTTTTTGTGTACCGGACCCATCTCACTGTTTCAGGAAATCATTTTTACATACAGAGCTACTTGTCTGAGTCCTACATTTGTGTCCAGCCATTTCTGACCACCAAGCCTGATAAAGTCAGTGTTTAGGAAGTGGCACCATTAATCATGCCTGATGTGCACCTAGCAGTTGGATGCTCATCACAGATAAAAAGGTTTGGCATAAGCCAGCAATCATCTCGATGCATCTGCCCCCATCCTGCAACTTATCTGTTAAACATTTAGTCAAAGGACCAGTAGGACCAGACAACATTCGGGGGCGGGTCTCCAGATCATGTGCTAATGAGCTGGTTGATGTTCTCCACCTCCATATCTGACCTCTCCCTTTGGCAGAGCGCTATTCCCACCTGCTTCAAGATTATAACCATTGTTCCCCTCCCCAAGACAAGCCCACCCACTTGTCCGAATGATTACAGGGCAGTAGCACTCACTCCAATCATTACAAGATGTTTTGAGAGAGTGGTGCTGGCTCACTTTCACAGCAGCATACCAGACACAGTGGACCCCCTGAAATATGCACACAGGCCCAACAGGTTCAGCTCAGACGCCATTACTGCTGCACTCAACTATTCCCTCTCTCATGTGGAAAACAAAGACTGCTACATCAGGATACTATTTGCTGACTACAGCTTAGCCTTCAATACAGCCCCCCAACACATCTGGCGTGCTGGGGGGACACACGTGCATAAAATGCTTATATGTATGTACAGATCTGATCACAAGGAGGCCAGACAGCAAGGTCTGATTGTACACAGCACAGGGAGGGGCCTGTCAGCTGATCACAGCACACTGACAGCTGGATGACAGCTCAGTGCACACATTACAAACACAGAAACAACTGCCAGGACAGTTATATAAATAATTACAACAATACCTACATAAGCAATTACATAACAAATAATGAAAATGAATGACCACATAACACAGAGTGACACGTAGGTTTGGGAGCTGAACGGACAGGGGGGCATGTCCGCCCAAGATCTCAGCTCCTGGATGTCCCAGCTTGAGAACACATTCTGTGCTTGGAAGGACATGAACTTTTAACATTCCTCCTTGAGGCGACTGCTGTCCTCATGTGGAAATATATAAAACATCTTTCGCCTTTGCGACGGGCTGCAGTGGCCACACACAATGCACCTCCTTCATGTCCTTGTTGATTTCAGGCATTTTTCCGCTCTGATTACAGACCAGCGATGGTAGCACAGTGGTAAAGTTTCCATCTGGTAATCAGAGCTTACAAGTTTGAATCCTGTGAGTGGCATTTTTTTTTTATTTAACTGCGGGGTTCTGTATTTCATCCCTTTTTATGTATTATTTATATCAACCCAATGACATTCACTAATTATATAGCTGTTTTTTATTTTATTTTCCTCCACATCAGCGGCGCAATGTGTTGCACCTCGTCCCAGCTGCTCGCACTGTGTTCCTGCTCGCATGACACCATCACATGCACAAGACCGTCGCACCGAGATCATGCACACCTGCCCGTCGCTTGATGTTTTGTGGTTTGCTCATACGAGCTGTTCCGCCGTGAGTCGCCAGATTTGTACTTAATCGTACTATGTGTGAAGTGGCCCTCAAGGTTGACTGGCCCACTCCTGACCAATCGGCCAGGTCCCACTGGAATGCCCCTGTTGCCAGGAACCCCAGCGTGGTTGGCACCTGTGTGGGCACAGACAACCCCTGGCACCTCACCGTTGCACTCTGGGCCAGCTGCAGTTCTGTGCCCCAACTCCAGTAACACTGGCCTTGGGAATCCAAATTGTCTTATGAGCCAATTATTGCCATTTGCAAGTAAATCCTCACGTTCCCTGAATACCCTCACTCATGTCGGATTGCACAGTTTGCAAGGTCCTCCAACAACGCTAATGCAGTCATTATTAATATAATTTTCCTCATTTTTTTGCACATGCTTTATATCCACCGATATAACTGCAAACACGTTGGTGTGTTAATTGTTCATAAGTGTGTCTATGATGTGCACATCACTCTGGTGACTTCTTATTTTCACATTATTAACAGTTTCCCAGCATCACCTCTGCGTGTTGCCAGAGGAACAATAGTGTACAACGTACGCATGCCAGCCATGAACTTGGAGTGGCCACCGCACCTTGACCACTCCACGGTCATCTGAATGTTAGCATGAAGATGGACGTATGCCACATTTTTATGTATACACAACTTAGTACATTAGGCCCCAGTACTCCACTGCCCTCTCTGCAGACCATCTACCAATGCAGAATCCACAGGAGAGCTACCTCCATGCTCAAAGACCCGACCAACCCACAACACAGACTGTTCACACTTCTACTCTAAGGCCGGAGGTACAGAAGTTGTGAAATACAGAACATCAAGACTAAAACTCTTTCTTCCCCTCTGCCATCAGACTCCTGAACAGTTGACAGGAGTCACAACCATGGACTACCTCTCTCTGTACGTTTTGTACACCCTTCCATTTTGCACAATGGTGTTACACATTCCAGTGCGCACTGCACATCCCATTGTAGGCATCAGACACTTTGTATATATCAGATATTTGGCTTGCCTCTACTGGTGGTTGGCTCTCACTGCGGTATTGTATCACTTCCTGTTCCGGAGCACAGCGGTGCTTTGCTGTATCTGTTAGCTGTTTAATCTGCGCCAGTTAGATTGATCCTAGTTACCTAGATAACGATTTGTTTCACAGTGTAATCTTCACGTGCCTTAATTAAAGCACTCCCTCTGCTGAATCACCTCTAAATTATTTACACATTATTCACTTTGTGTGTTTTTAGGAATCCGCTAGCTTAGTGCAGCTACTAGCTCTTAGCCGGTTTAGCATGGCAGCTTCTCCTGTCTCTCCCGCACTTTTCTGCTCTGGGTGTGAAATGTTTAGTTATTCTTCGGCCTCCTTTAGCAGTAATGGTACTTGTAATAAGTGTAGCTTATTCGTAGCTTTGGAGGCCAGGCTGGGCGAATTGGAGACTCGGCTCCGCATCGTGGAAAATTCTACAGCTAGCCAGGCCCCTGTAGTCGGTGCGGACCAAGGTAGCTTAGCCGCCGTTAGTTTCCCTCTGGCAGATCCCGAGCAGCCGGGAAAGCAGGCCGACTGGGTGACTGTGAGGAGGAAGCGTAGCCCTAAACAGAAGCCCTGTGTACACCGCCAACCCGTTCACATTTCTAACCGTTTTTCCCCACTCGCCGACACACCCGCCGAGGATCAAACTCTGGTTACTGGCGACTCTGTTTTGAGAAATGTGAAGTTAGCGACACCAGCAACCATAGTCAATTGTCTTCCGGGGGCCAGAGCAGGCGACATTGAAGGAAATTTGAAACTGCTGGCTAAGGCTAAGCGTAAATTTGGTAAGATTGTAATTCACGTCGGCAGTAATGACACCCGGTTACGCCAATCGGAGGTCACTAAAAATTAACATTGAATCGGTGTGTAACTTTGCAAAACAATGTCGGACTCTGTAGTTTTCTCTGGGCCCCTCCCCAATCGGACCGGGAGTGACATGTTTAGCCGCATGTTCTCCTTTAATTGCTGGCTGTCTGAGTGGTGTCCAAAAAATGAGGTGGGCTTCATAGATAATTGGCAAAGCTTCTGGGGAAAACCTGGTCTTGTTAGGAGAGATGGCATCCATCCCACTTTGGATGGAGCAGCTCTCATTTCTAGAAATCTGGCCAATTTTCTTAAATCCTCCAAACCGTGACTATCCAGGGTTAGGGTTAGGGTTGGGACCAGGAAGCAGAGTTGTAGTCTTACACACCTCTCTGCAGCTTCTCTCCCCCTGCCATCCCCTCATTACCCCATCCCCGTAGAGACAGTGCCTGCTCCCCAGACCACCAATAACCAGCAAAAATCTATTTAAGCATAAAATTCAAAAAGAAAAATAATATAGCACCTTCAACTGCACCACAGACTAAAACAGTTAAATGTGGTCTATTAAACATTAGGTCTCTCTCTTCTAAGTCCCTGTTAGTAAATGATATAATAATTGATCAACATATTCATGAATCATATTTGTCTAATAGATTACAATTTGTTCATGTAAATGGGGAATCTTCTTCACAGACTAAAGTTAATTATGGAGTTTCCACAAGGTTCTGTGCTAGGACCAATTTTATTCACTTTATACATGCTTCCCTTAGGCAGTATTATTAGACGGTATTGCTTAAATTTTCATTGTTACGCAGATGATACCCAGCTTTATCTATCCATGAAGCCAGAGGACATACACCAATTAGCTAAACTGCAGGATTGTCTTACAGACATAAAGACATGGATGACCTCTAATTTCCTGCTTTAAACTCAGATAAAACTGAAGTTATTGTACTTGGCCCCACAAATCTTAGAAACATGGTGTCTAACCAGATCCTTACTCTGGATGGCATTACCCTGACCTCTAGTAATACTGTGAGAAATCTTGGAGTCATTTTTGATCAGGATATGTCATTCAAAGCGCATATTAAACAAATATGTAGGACTGCTTTTTTGCATTTACGCAATATCTCTAAAATCAGAAGGTCTTGTCTCAGAGTGATGCTGAAAAACTAATTCATGCATTTATTTCCTCTAGGCTGGACTATTGTAATTCATTATTATCAGGTTGTCCTAAAAGTTCCCTAAAAAGCCTTCAGTTAATTCAAAATGCTGCAGCTAGAGTACTGACGGGACTAGAAGGAGAGAGCATATCTCACCCATATTGGCCTCTCTTCTTGGCTTCCTGTTAATTCTAGAATAGAATTTAAAATTCTTCTTCTTACTTATAAGGTTTTGAATAATCAGGTCCCCTCTTATCTTAGGGACCTCGTAGTACCATATCACCCCAATAGAGCGCTTCGCTCTCAGACTGCAGGCTTACTTGTAGTTCCTAGGGTTTGTAAGAGTAGAATGGGAGGCAGAGCCTTCAGCTTTCAGGCTCCTCTCCTGTGGAACCAGCTCCCAATTCAGATCAGGGAGACAGACACCCTCTCTACTTTTAAGATTAGGCTTAAAACTTTCCTTTTTGCTAAAGCTTATAGTTAGGGCTGGATCAGGTGACCCTGAACCATCCCTTAGTTATGCTGCTATAGACGTAGACTGCTGGGGGGGTTCCCATGATGCACTGTTTCTTTCTCTTTTTGCTCTGTATGCACCACTCTGCATTTAATCATTAGTGATCGATCTCTGCTCCCCTCCACAGCATGTCTTTTTCCTGGTTCTCTCCCTCAGCCCCAACCAGTCCAGCAGAAGACTGCCCCTCCCTGAGCCTGGTTCTGCTGGAGGTTTCTTCCTGTTAAAAGGGAGTTTTTCCTTCCCACTGTAGCCAAGTGCTTGCTCACAGGGGGTCGTTTTGACCGTTGGGGTTTACATAATTATTGTAAGGCAAGGCCATACAATAAAAAGCGCCTTGGGGGCAAACTGTTTGTTGTGATTTTGCGCTATATAAAAAAATTGATTGATATTGATTTATTCTGCCTTACAGAAACCTGGTTACAGCAGGATGAATATGTTAGTTTAAATGAGTCAACACCCCCGAGTCACTAACTGCCAGAACACTCGTAGCACGGGCCGAGGCGGAGGATTAGCAGCAATCTTCCATTCCAGCTTATTAATTAATCAAAAACCCAGACAGAGCTTTAATTCATTTGAAAGCTTGACTCTTAGTCTTGTCCATCCAAATTGGGAAGTCCCAAAAACCAGTTTTTATTTGTTGTTATCTATCGTCCTCCTGGTCGTTACTGTGAGTTTCTCTGTGAATTTTCAGACCTTTTGTCTGACTTAGTGCTTAGCTCAGATAAGATAATTATAGTGGGCGATTTTAACATCCACACAGATGCTGAGAATGACAGCCTCAACACTGCATTTAATCTATTATTAGACTCAATTGGCTTTGCTCAAAATGTAAATGAGTCCACCCAGCACTTTAATCATATCTTAGATCTTGTTCTGACTTATGGTATGGAAATTGAAGACTTACAGTATTCCCTGAAACTCCCTCTGTCTGATCATTTCTTATAACATTTACATTTACTCTGATGGACTACCCAGCAGTGGGGAATAAGTTTCATTACACTAGAAGTCTTTCAGAAAGCGCTGTAACTAGGTTTAAGGATATGATTCCTTCTTTATGTTCTCTAATGCCATATACCGACACAGTGCAGAGTAGCTACCTAAACTCTGTAAGTGAGACAGAGTATCTCGTCAATAGTTTTACATCCTCATTGAAGACAACTTTGGATGCTGTAGCTCCTCTGAAAAAGAGAGCTTTAAATCAGAAGTGCCTGACTCCGTGGTACACAACAATTAGCTTCCGCTAAATTTAGTTTCCGATAACTTCAGTCTGCTAACATTTTTTTTTTTTTTGCTGGCATAGAGATAAAACAGAACGGTCAGAAACATCTGTAAACCCTAAAATCCTACATGTTAATTCCTGTTGTGTGCTTTGCAATAAACAGACTGCTGTGAGAAGCTCTTTCCTCCCCCAGTAAAAGTGGGTGGACCAGCTGCTACTGCGAAGAAGAAAAAAATGTCATTGTCATGGTTTGAGTTTTGGTCTGTTTTGTTCTTTTGTTCTGTTAGTTAGTTTTGCATTTCATTGTTTTGGTTTGTTTATTCTCTTGCTGTGTTTTTCTGCTTGGGACTGTCTGGACTGCTTACTCGAGTACCAACCTCTGCTATCCACCTCATTAAAACCTTCACTAAACCAGAAACTGTTTGAATGAGTATGCATTTGTGTCCTGCCATTCCTGGCCATTCAGCCAGGATAGCCATTTGCTTTCAACATGCCAATGCTGACAGAGTGGCCAGGAGTCATGTAGCGCAAAGCACCCTTCACTCATGGTTTCATTTAAAACCAAAATAAGCAAAAAAGCAAAAAATAATGGCAATGCTGTCCATTTTTACGAAGTGAAAATATCAGCTATATGAGGTCTATTAGAAAAGAAACCGACCTTTTTATTTTTTTTCAAAAACTATATGGATTTGAATCACGTGCGATTACATTCAGAACAAGTTTGAACCCTCGTGCGCATGCGTGAGTTTTTTCACGCCTGTCGGTTGCATCATTCGCCTGTGGGCAGGCTTTGAGTGAGCACTGAGAGCAATGAGAGATTCAGCTCGAAACAAGCTGACGATGACGGCTCGGGGCGCCGTCCGGCGCCGTGGGCTGTCCTTAAAGCGATAGTAACACTCCTTAATCTCTCATCAGCCATTAAAATTTTCACCGAAAACCATCTGAATTTTTCGAATGGTGTCCACTTGGATGTGCCTTACAGTTTCTGAAAAGATTTTGATCAAGCAAAGCGCCAGTCTCTCAGAAGTTCTCAGACAAAGGAATTTCGACGGGAGGGGTGGACCAGTGCTCACTCAAAACCTGGCCCACAGGTGAATCATGCAAACCGACAGGCATGAAAAAACTCACGCATGCGCACGAGGGTTCAAGCTTGTCTGATGTAATCACACATGATTCAAATCCATATAGTTTTTGAAAAAAATAAGGTCGGATACTTTTCTAACAGACCTCGTATGTTTTAGTTTTAAAGTAATGAACGACTTCTGAAGGTTTGATGTTAAACAGACACGTGCTGAAAGGGCATTATGGGAAAATTCAAATTGACCTGCTCTCATCACTCCCCCCCCCGGCCAAAATGCAGAGAACACTGCCATCTACTGGATGGGAGTGTAAATAGACAAACATATTCAGAATGACTCAATATAAGTGGATCACAGATCACAGGCATCATATAAACCAACACACAAGTTATAGTAATTTTACAGGGAGGGTCCAAAATTGCTACGTTTTTTGGTTATTTCAGTTTCATGAGAGTATATCATTTTAAAGTACCACAATTTCACCCCACTGAGATAATCCCTTAATCCCTTGTGCACCAGAGAGTTACTGTAGTCAAATAACACTGAGAAACTACATGACGACAATTGCAAATGAACATTACATGACCAAAATGCAACTTTTATGTCTTTCATAATATTTTTAAGAGGACTGCCATGAGACCCTGAAAACTTGCTAAAATATTCGAAATATTCCGTGTCTACGTTAACTTGCGTGGAACTTCATAAACACAAACCGAATTCCAAACATTTTATATATACTACTCTGGAACAAACAGTGCTGTAAAGGACAATAAGCATGATGTTAAGAGCAAACTTCAGCTTCCACCAGATAAAATGACATGAACATGAAGCATTCATGGCTCACAGTGATTCCCTGCCCACTGTAAATAATGGTGAAACAACTTGAGCTTCTCAGAGGTTACATAAAACAAACACCAATAACATGTCTATAAACCAAGATCATATATTCACGAGAGTTTTAGGCACAATATACAAAGCGCTGGGATGATGTTACAACCCCTTGGCAAAAATTATGGAATCACCGGCCCCTCAGAGGATGTTCATTCAGTTGTTTAATTTTGTAGAAAAAAAAGCAGATCACAGACATGACACAAAACTAAAGTCATTTCAAATGGCAACTTTCTGGCTTTAAGAAACACTATAAGAAATCAAGAAAAAAAGATTGTGGCAGTCAGTAACGGTTACTTTTTAGACCAAGCAGAGGAAAAAAATATGGAATCACCTCAATTCTGAGGAACAATCATGGAATCACCCTGTAATTTTCATCCCCCAAATTAACACCTGCATCAAATCAGATCTGCTCCATTGACATTGACCCTATGCCATGACATTGATCCTTATGTGTCTTTTTGCAAGGAATGTTTTTGCAGTTTTTGCTCTATGGCAAGATGCATTATCATCTTGAAAATGATTTCATCATCCCCAAACATCCTTCAATTGTCCAAAATATCAACATAAACTTGTGCCTTTATTGATGATGTAATGACAGCCATCTCCCCAGTGCCTTTAACTGACATGCAGCCCCATATCATCAATGACTGTGGAAATTTACATGTTCTCTTCAGGCAGTCATCTTTAATAAATCTCATTGGAACGGCACCCAAACAAAGTTCCAGCATCTCACCTTGCCCAATGCAGATTCGAGATTCATCACTGAATATGACTTTCATCCAGTCATCTACAGTCCACGATTGCTTTTCCTTAGCCCATTGTAACCTTGTTTTTTTCTGTTTAGGTGTTAATGATGGCTTTCGTTTCGTTTTTCTGTATGTAAATCCCATTTCCTTTAGGCGGTTCTTACAGTTCGGTCACAGACGTTGACTCCAGTTTCCTCCCATTCGTTCCTCATTTGCTTTTGCTGCTACATTTTTCGATTTTTGAGACATATTGCTTTAAGTTTTCTGTCTTGATGCTTTGATGTCTTCCTGGTCTACCAGTATGTTTGCCTTTAACAACCTTCCCATGTTGTTTGTATTTGGTCCCAGAGCTTTAGACACAGCTGACTGTGAACAACCAACATCTTTTGCAACATTGCATGATGATTTACTCTCTTTTAAGAGTTGATAACCTCTCCTTTGTTTCAATTGACATCTCTCGGTGTTGGAGCCATGATTCATGTCAGTCCACTGGTCGTGCAACAGCTCTCCAAGGTGTGATCACTCCTTTTTAGATGCAGACTAATGAGCAGATCTGATATGATGCAGGTGTTAGTTTTGGGGATGAAAATTTACAGGGTGATTCCATAATTTTTTCCTCAGAATTGAGTGATTCCATATTTTTTTCCTCTGCTTGGTCTAAAAAAGTAACTGTTACTGACTGCCACAATCTTTTTTCTTGATTTCTTATAGTGTTTCTTAAAGCCAGAAAGTTGCCATTTGAAATGACTTTAGTTTTGTGTCATGTCTGTGATCTGCTTTTTTTCTACAAAATTAAACAACTGAATGAACATCCTCCGAGGCCGGTGATTCCATAATTTTTGCCAGAGGTTGTAATGCTGTTGTTCGTGTGCAGTGCAACGGTTAAATTGCAGCCTGATCAGACAGTCTCAATGTGAACTCTGAAATTTTGTGACATTTTGTGGGAGTTGAAACCTCACACACAAATTACAGTTGGTCTATTTACAAATACACATTATAAAGAGTAGACGCCGCATGGTTGCTGAAGCGCACAGAAATGCCTGTCGCCATCTTGGACTGGTCATCGTAGTGATTCTATCACAAGGCACAGTGGAAGGTTTGAATTTATATTGGTGTTTAGTTTATTTTTTATGTTTCAATAATAAGTTGATTTGTTCTTTGTTATTTCTCTGTTTTGTAAAGTGTCATTTAGCACTGTGTAAAGCGCTATATAAATATAATGCATTATTATTAGCAGTATTAATAAGGTGCTGAGAGGTTGCCGACCCGGAGCTCTGTATACAGTCCAAACCTTCACAAGCACCTTTTTTACATGTGTAAATATGGTTTGGGGTGGGGGGATGTCATGTTCTTGTGTTTAATTTGACAATTTTACATTGTCTCTCTTTGTACAGCCTTGGTACTCTTCTTTCTCCTCCTCTGACCTGATATGACGTACATCCCCAATTCCAATTGAAGTTGGGACGTTATATGAAATGTAAATAAAAACCAGAATCCAATGATTTCTTCAACCTATATTCACTTTGTGAACAACGGCGTGAAAAAATAGTCCAACAGTTTTAAGAACAATGTTTCTCAACATTCAATTGCAAGGAATTTAGAGATTCCATCCATCTACAGTCCCACAATATAATCAGAAGATTCATAGAATCTGTAGAACTTTCTACACGTAAGCGGCAAGGCAAAAACCAACTTGAATGCCCCGTGACCTTCAATGCCTTCAGGCCTCAGATATCATTGTGTGTAAAGGATCTTACCATGTGGGCGCAGTAACACTTCAGACCATTGGTCAGTTAACACAGTTCGTCGTTACATCTACAAGTGCAAGTTAAAACTCTACCATGCAAAGCGAAGCCATACATCAACACCATCCAGACACGGCAGCCGCCTTCTTTGAGCCTGAGCCTCATTTGAAATGGACAAAAAGCAAAGTGGAAAAGTGTGCTGTGGTCTATGATGAGTTGATATTGTTTTTGGAATCCATGGACGTCGTGTCCGCTACACAAAAGAGGAAAAAGACCATCCAAATTGTTACCAGCACCAAATTCAAAAGCTGGTGATGGTATGGGGGTGTGTTAGTGCCCATGGCATGGACAACTTACACATTTGTGATGGCACCAGCAATGCTGAAAGGTACATCCAGGTTTTGGAGCAACACATGCTGCCATCCAATATACTGGTACGCTCTCTCTCTCTCCACACACACACACACACATACACGAGACATATATTGTATCTTCAAATTACTAAAATAGTTGACTTTACTGCTACTATCTGCTTCTCTATCATATATTAGTGTGTGTGTATATGTATAATATGCGTGTTTACAGGTGGCCCTGCGACAGACTGGCGTCCTGTCCAGGGTGTACCCCGCCTCACACTCTATGACTGCTGGGATAGGCTCCAGCCCCCCACGACCCTTAATTGGAGTGAGTGGTTGAAGATGAGTGTGGTGTGTGCGTGTGTGTGTGTCTGCAAAATACCTGTCTACAGTCTAGGCTATATCAGAATATTCTATTCCTGTTAATCCCACTATGAATATTAAAATACGATGAACCTTTTGTCCTGTATCATAGCAACATGTATGACGTTTGCAGAACAAAAATGCGTGAAAATCAGTTTAGTATTCAGAGAGTTAGAATGGATTAAATGTACTGCGCCTGTCCAACAGTACTGAGTGGAGCGGGTCGGATGACCAGTCCAAGATGGCATTCATCATGGCTCGTCAGTGCCAATAAGCCGTACCGGTCGATGCAGCATCTACTCTTTATAATGTCTATGTATTTACACTCCCATTCAGTAGATGGCAGTGTCCTCTGCATATTGATTGGGGGAGGGGGTGACATGTTTCTGTTTAATGTCAAACCTTCAGAATTTGTGCATATAGCTGATATTTTTACTTTGCCAAAATCGACAGATGTGACATTTATTTCAATAACATGTCTGGAATTAGTTTGTTTAAAATTTAAAATTTTAACCATAAGTCAAACCTGCCTTGCTTTGCATGACTCCTGTGACAGTCTGCAAGACTGTATCACTGTGAAAATTGATTATTTTTTTATTTCTATCTGGTCACCAAGTTTCTTTTGCTGAGAGAAGGCTGATCGTAGACAGAAGCACTGGCTTGCTGTGTCTGCGATTGTCTTTGAATTTATTCAGAAATATCCAGTAGCTGTCAGCACTGGAATCAATACAAAAACTTATCGGTTTAGCTGTAGCTAAATGTTTGATTTATTAGTTTAGCTTTATAAAAGTTAACTTTTCAGTTAGTAGATTAACTTTTATCAGAGCTCACGTTTTGGTTCGCTGTGCCACAACTGATAACCTGGCACCAATGTGGACAGCAAAGTAAAAATTTTATTGCAGAGAAACTTGTTTTCTGCTGTATATGACAGTAAACTCTTGAAGGCAAAGGGTTTGTAAAATCATGACCTGCCTTTCAAACAGCATTGCATTGTTTATTCGTCTGCATACATGTTTCTGAAATCCCCTCAGCTATCCTGAGTGAGTCCATCCAGGCTTTTACCTCGGTCTTACATCGCCGCAGGAACATCAGCATGTCTGATCGGAGGACAAACCCCAGTAAGATTTGTGACCTCTTGAATGTAAAACAAGGGAGAAAATCAATTTAGCAACGTGTCTACAGCTATTCAGTGTGCTGCCATTCTCTGCTGTAATCACATTCATTCGTGTGACTGCATCTAAAAAATCTTGGCTGGTTGCTTGACTACATTTTCTCACACTTGTCAGTTCCTATCAGGGCATTTTCACACTTGTGATTTGGCTACCAGGCTGCAGTATTTCACAAGTACACAATGCATCCGGAAAGTATTCACAGCGCTTCACTTTTTCCACAATTTACAGCCTTATTCTAAAATGGATGAAATTCTTATTTTTTTTCTCAAAATTCTACACACAATGCCCCATGGTGACAATGTGAAAAAGGTTTTTGGAATTTTTGTAAAACACTAAGAAATCACATGTACATAAGTATTCACAACCTTTGCCACGAAGCTCAAAATTGAGCTCAGGTGCATCCTGTTTCTACTGATCATCCTTGTGATGGTTCTACAGCTTAATTGGAGCCTACCTGGGGTAAATTCATGGCGATGATTCATGATTTGAAAAGGCACACATCTGTCTACATATAAGACAGTGGAGAGAAGAACAGCCTTCCTATTGTCATTGTACATATACACATGTACATACAAAATTTGTTCTCTGCATTTAACCCAACCTAATTACAGTCAGACACAATCCAACCACTAGCAGCAGAGAGCAGCCACAGTCCGGCACCCGAGGACCAACTCCAGAAGTAGAGACGCTGCCATGGTCAGGGCAGAGAAAGGAGCAGAAAGCAATAAGCAATAAGCATCTTTTGACTGTGGGAGGAAATTGGAATGCCCAGAGGAAACCCACACAGACACAAACCACAGAGAAAGGGTAGGAAGCGATCCCATGACCTTCTTGCTGTGAGGCATTGGTGCTAACCACTAAACCACTGTGCTGCCAAACAAACACCACAGTTCTCACAGTTGACAGTGCATGTCAGAGCACAAATAAGCATGAAGTCAAAGTAATTGTCTGTAGACCTCCATGACAGAATTGTCTTAACATACAAATCTGGGTAGTGTACAGAAACATTTCTGCTGCTTTGAAGGTCCCAATGTGCACAGTGGCCTCCATCATCCATAAATAAATGGAAGAAGTTCGGATCCACCAGGATGCTTCCAAGAGCTGGCCGTGTTACACCACATATTGTCGCCATTACGATATATGCTGATGTTCATGGCCACATTGTGGCACATATTGTCGCCAGAGACAATATGTGCCAGGTGTGTTTCATACATACAATCCACTGCACCAGCGACAATATGTGCCATGAACATTGGTACATATTGTCATGATATGCCGCAACAATCTGTGGGGCAGTGTAAATCCCTGTGTGATTGTTCCGCCGGTAGCAGCCCAAATCATCTTCATCTGTGCGTACATGACAATATAATATCCTGCACATTGAACTTCACTGCAAAAAGCACCCATTTAAATGTCCTTAAACTAGGGTAGGTAACTCTGTTCAGAAACACTTTTGTTATATTGAGTGAAATGGTCCGTCTATCCTAACAGTAGTCAATACATTATGTATTCAGAAAAAGTAATGAAAAAATCCAACGTCTGTAGAAAATGTAGATCAATAAAACTCCGGCCGATATAACCCCTGCGGTGCGCTCTCAAAAAAAAACAATCAGATGCCTTCATGTCTAGTTCTTCCTGCTAGTATCACCAGGATCAACGCCCCGTCTGTCCTCCACGCGTGCACACTCATTTCGTTTCACCAAAGAAGTTTGGTACGATGGCAGAGGGAATACAGCTGAAACTACCACTTCCACCAGATTGTGCCATGTTGGTGTAATCATTTTCTTTGAAAATTGGCTGTTAAAAACGGCTGTAATCACTTCCTGAATCACAGAGGACTGCTCCAGCTTCAGCCATTCGCGTGCACCTAACAAGCTGCAGCAGTGCTTAATTTGTAAAGTGGGAGGTCCCGGAGCGCAGAGGATGGGTGGCTCCGGTGCAGAAAAAAAAAGAAGGGCGGGGGGGCTTGCGAACAACGCTGTGCGAACAACGCTGTGCGACACACCGAAAATAAACTGGGCATGTATTGTAGGCCTAATAACACTAGTCACACCAAATCCGGATAGAGAACAAATTCCTGTTTAATGATGTACAGTGGTCCCTCGTTTAGCGTGGGAGTTACGTTCTAAAATAACCCGCAATAAACGAAATCCGCAAAGTAGCCAGCACTATTTTTTACAATTATTATAGATGTTTAAGGCTGTAAAACCCCTCACTACACACTTTTCTCAAACAGGCATTAACATTTTCTCACTTTTTTCTCTTGTGTGAGAAGATTATAAACAAACACACGCAGAAACAATGCGTGGCTCTCCCTTCGCTCACTGCCTCCAGGGTACGGATGCGGGACCCGCAAAGAATCCAAGTCCTCTCTCGGTGGCCACGGAGCTCTGCAGCTACGGTCAACATCCGGATCAAAACAGCGAGCATAGCCTCTGGACCTGTTGCCAGATTTGGCGCAATTCCGCACAGCAGACAGGAGGGCGGTATGAGTGGCAGTGGGAGCAATCGTGGTGATTTTTTAAAATTTTTTTATATTTTGTTAGTCAAGAGAGGTGGCGGATCACCGGATCCAGTAAATAGCTGGCGGAGCCAACGTCAGAGGTTCCGGAGCGCGCGGCCAAGGTTCCGGAGCGCGCTCCAGCTTGCTCCCCCTCAAATTAAGCCCTGAGCTGCAGAAAGCATTTTGAGCCGTTTAAAAAGGTAATTATTTGTCATGTTTACAATTATGGCTTGGTAAAACAGTTGTGTGTTCTTTCCTTCTTGTGTGCAGCTGTTAAAGTATGTTTATAACAAAAAGTTCTTGTTATAATGTTCAGACGAGTTGCGCTCTGATGCGATCCGCTGACATCACCACTCGCCCTGTTCACTTCTTTACTCCACTTGACGAGCTGAAATGTTCAAAAATCTTTCATGCATAAATGTCGTACTACACGATGTGCAGCCCCTTTCACACTGGGCCTGTTTTGAGTTGCTTTATGTGGTGTCATGACAACGCAGAAATGTCTGCATCAGGTGCGTGCAGCAGGGGGGCAGAGAGGAGGTGAGGATGCAGAGGAGGATCTGCAGGCACTTTGGCTGCAGCCAGACTGTGCACTCTGGTTTCTCTTCTAGTTTATATTTGTTCTTGTGCAGGGCTGCGCTCTGATTTCTGTTATAGTTATCTTTCTTCCCTTGAAGAAAGATAAACAGTTCGTTTATTTTTCTTTTATCGTTTATCGTGCGCTGTGAACGAACCGTCCGTGAGTAAACGTGGAGATGTCTGGAGTTATACTTGATGTGGACATGTCCTGTCTCTGGCAATCAGCCTGTGAACAGGACTTATGTCCTTTTTTGTCCTTTATGAGATTTTGAGGGGCGAGTGAGGAACTGCCTGCAGCCAGCCAGTTTTTTTCTTTTAATTGTTCACATGTGCGCAAACGAATCGTCCATGAGTGGACTGGAAATGTCCGGACTTTTTACTGGATGTGGACATGTCCTGTCTCTGGCAATCAGTCTGTGAGCAGGACTTCAATAGACTTTATTTAACACAGTTGTGAGAGAATTTAAGAACGAGTAGCTGCAGTCAGGATAGTCCCACAGTCAGATGCACGTTCAAGTTTGTGGGCACGTGGCTTTGGACAGAGCACTGACAGGGTAGGGGGAGGAACCTAGAGGAGGTGCTACTTTCAAATCTTCCTATCTCTCTTGCGAGCTCTCCAGAACTACCAACTCTAGCTTTAAGTCTCACTTTGGGGAGGACATCACCACGCGACAGTCATTTTCGGTTCAACTGCGCACTTTGACAAACCCATAGTGAGAAGGGAGGGCGCGAGAGGACTCAGCAACTGCAGGCACCGTACGTGAAAACTTCATCTGAAATTGTCATGGTACTTATGCATAGTGTGCATCCATGCGTAGCCTACTTTTCAGACCTTCGCGTACCGGCTGCCTGCATCGAGGGTTATCGGTCGATGTGCGATGATCTCCGGTGATGGGATGCCTGCCGTTTTACTTCTTGCTCTGATGACCAGCAACGATATGTGCTTTGACTGTCAGTATATATTATCACTTGGGACAATATGTGCCGGTGACATTATATGCCGGTGCCTTTGAACAGTGCATATATTGCCATGGTGACAATATGCCATAACAGCTGCCTGTCTAAACTGAGGGAATGGAGGAGAAGGGCCTTAGTCAGGGAGGTGACCAACAACCCGATGGCCACTCTGTAGAGCTCCAGCATTCCTCTGTGGAGACAGGAGAACCTTCCAGCAAGACAAACTGTCTCTGCAGCAATCCACCAATCAGGCCTGTATGGTAGAGTGGCCAGACAGAAGCCACTCCTTTGTAAAAGGCACATGGCAGCCCACCTGGAGTTTGCCAAAAGGTACCTGAAGGACTCTTACACCACGAGAAACAAAAACCTCTGGTGTGATGAGACAAAGATTGAACTCTTTGATGTGTATGCCAGGCGTCATGTTTGGAGGAAACCAGGCACCATCCCTACAGTGAAGCATGGTGGTGGCACCATCATGCTGTGGGGATGTTTTTTAGCAGCAGGAACTGGGAGACTAGTCAGGATTGAGGGAAAGATGAATGCAGAAATGTACAGAGACATCCTGGATGAAAACCTGCTCCAGAGTGCTATTGACCTCAGACTGGGGCAATGGTTCATCTTTGAGCACGACAATGACCCTAACCACACAGCCAAGATATCAAAGGAGCGTGAATGTCCTTGAGTGGTCCAGCCAGAGCCCAGACCTGAATCTGACTGAACATCTCTGGAAACATCTGAAAATGGCTGTGCACAATGCTCCCCATGCAACCTGATGAATCTTGAGAGGTGCTACAAAGACGAATGAACAAAACCTCCCAAAGATAGGTGAAACATATGTGTGCCAAGGTTGCAGCATATTCAAGAATACTTGGGGCTGTAATTGCTGTCAAAGGGTTTGAATACTTATGTACATGTGATTTCTTAGGTATGTATTTTTAATCAATTTGCAAAAATAAAAAAAAAAAAGTAGTTTTTTCATGTTGTCATTATGTGGTGTTGTGAGTAGGATTTTGAGTGAAAAAACTGAATTTACTCCATTTTGGAATCAGGCTGTAACATAACAAAATGTGTAAAAAGTGAAGCACTCTGAATACTTTCTGGATACACTGTTGTTTTGTTCGGTTCTCTTCAGGGCTGATATGAGCTGTCATACACATGAAACCAAATGATTCCTGTCAGCAGATTAAAACAGTAATCTTTGTCTGTCACCGTGAGAGTCGACCACAGGGATTTCCTTTTCACTGCTGCTGTTGACAGCATGCTGAACCTCCACTGGTCTGGCTGCTTTGTGAAGATACACTGGCTGAGTGTTCACAACTTCTCCGACTGGTGTACAATAAAGCCTGGAGGACAGAAGAAGTGGATCAAATCCTTTATTTTAGTGAAAACATGCTGCTCGTGTAACTGTTGTCATAAGATTCAAATGTTAAAATACAGTATCAAGTCCTTGACAATCTTTAGCACATGGATTCAAGCACATAGCACAAATGCATTTGAGGCTTATCCATTTCCACTTTATTATTTACACAGTGCTCAGTCTGAGTGCAAATTAAAGCTCGGGGTACAAAGGGGATCTTTTTAGTATATCATAAATTTTATATCTACATATACATAAACAGACATACCCACATGCAGTTTTGGTCTGACGTTTCATTGGTATGAATGTAATGGTAATTTTGGACAGTTCATGATGTCCTTGAATTGTTGTTTTGTCAGGGTGGAATAATTGTACAGCATACATCATTAATGACTTTAAAAACAGGAACTATATGTACACGTTTGAATTGATTTTGGATCTTGTCTAATCCACACAGTCTCGTATATATGCACATGCATTCACTTAAATCTTTCAATAAGTGGTGCTGAAGGTTCTACAATGTCTTTTAATGTAGCAAGGTCAAGATCTGTTTTTTCCTTGTTAGTGATCATGATTGACTACAACTTTTATTTTCTCTTTGTCAGCATCCGTATAATAAAAGGCAAGTGGCCCCTGTGTGTTTGTGTATCTGCACCATCAATTGTAATTCACAAAGAGCTGACTTTCGTCCTTTGACACGTATTTTTTTCAAGTCGTGAAAACAGCAAGGTGATCAGACCTATATTTTTTGAGAAATCAGTTTTTTTGAAAACAGCAAGCCTGTTTATGTCACACTTCCACAATAAGAGTCTGTATTTCAAAATAAATCCTGTGAGGTTGCTGCAGACCTAACAGAATTCATCAGTCTGTCCATCCTCTAATGTAATAACATAATAATAATAAATTTAATTTATAATGCATTTACATTTACAATTTGTAACTGTGTGTGCTGTCTCTTCCAATTTAAAATTACTTTCAGCCACAATTCAAGGTCTACCACATTTCCCCGGCTCCATGACACAAATGTATGTATGTATGTATTATACTATAGTTCCTTTACTATTGTGATCAATAACATTGAATGTCAATTCTGAGGCTGTTCTGTAAATATTCATTCATACACTTAAGAATATTCATGTTCTGAGTTTATAAAAAACTTGTTCTGTAAAATAGTTCCTTTAGTGTTGTGATCAAAACACTGAATCTCAATTTTGAGGCTGTTCTGTAAATAGTTTTCAAGTAAACAATAAGTATAGCAACTTCTGATCATTCCATATCAATTTCAGACTGAAAATATATACTGATTTAAGCCCCAGCCATTTCGAGTTAAACCACGCCCACTTCTGGTTTAGTCCCCGCCCACTACGAGTACAGATACAGATACAGATAATTTAGATGGCTGAACAGATACAGATACAGATAGTGGTGTACTCGCTTATCCCTAGCTGACATATTATTTCCCTGTTTGCCATCACTGGATATTTGCATGAATCACCAAGTTCACACAGACCATTAAAAATAAAGTTTTTAGAACAACCTCTCTCTCCCTCTCACTCAGTCACACACACATGCACACAGACATCTTAATCAAAATACCAAGAACGTTAGGTAGTAAAAATAAAGAAATAATTGAAAAAAAAAATCACAGTTTGATCATAAAATTAATAATAATAATAATATAATAATAAAGAAAGTTGTATTGATTATGACAACTCTTGTTCATGCAAACTTAGTTCAGAATTTCCTAAGACATTGAATCTAAATTCTGAGGCTGTTCTGTTACTCATTCATACCCTGAAGAATATTCATGTTCTGAGTTGAGAAAAAACTTGTTCTATAATTAGTTCCTTTAATATTGTGATCAAAAACATTGAATATCAATTCTGAGGCTGTTCTCTAAATATTCATTCATACACTTAAGAATATTCATGTTCTGAGTTCAAAAAAACTTGTTCTGCAAATAGTTATCTTACTTTTCTAATCAAAAACATTGATTGAATATCAATTTTGGGGCTGTTCTTTAAAGAGTTTTCAAATAAACAATAAATATTGCAATATCAATTTCAGACTGAAAATAATGCACAGATGTAAGCCCCAGCCATTTATGGATAAACCACGCCCACGTCCGGTTTAGGCCACGCCCACTCAGAGTACAGAGACATAATTTAGATGGTTGAACAGATACAGATACTGGTGTACTCGCTCATTTTACAGAACAAGTTTTTTTTTTATAATTCTCAGAATTAACATTCAGTGTAGTAGGAAATTATATGAACTGCTAAGTATGCATGAACAAGAGTTGCCATACTCAACACAACTTTCTTTTTTAAAATTTTATGATCAAACTGTGATTTTTTTCAATTATTTATTTATTTTTACTACCTAATGCTCTTGGCATTTTTTTCCACACAAAGTTAAACAATATTGATTAAGGTGTGTGTGTGTCTATGTCTGTGCGTGCATGTGTGTCTGTATGCATGACTGTGTGTGTGACTGAGTGACTGCGTGTGAGAGAGAGGTTGTTCTACTGACCAATTTATTTTTATGAACTGCAGTGCGAAAGTGTCAGATACTGCATGCAGCCATATTCAATAAAAATATTAATATTATTAATATATATTATAAGTGGTCTGTGAAACATTATTTTTTAATGATCTGTGTGAACTTGGTGATTCATGCAAGCATCCAGTGATGGTAAACAGGGAAATAATGTGTCAGCCTTGTTCACTGTATTCTTCTCAAAAGCACCGCATTCAGTAGGAGCAAAGTTTTCCAACTGACTTTATATCACCAACTAAACAAAGAGCAATGAAATGGTTAATAAATAAATAATAAAAACCTAGCTGTAAGCTGTTTTCAGCTGTGTCATTTCAAAAGCACTGCTTATAATACGAAACAAGTTCACTAAGTAACTTAAAAGAGGCGAGCTGAAGAAAACTTAAGGAATACTGAGAGAGAAACATGAGGCAACACCGAGTGAGATCCTGTCTGTGTGAGGTGAGAGAAGCTGCTGTGAGACGTGTCTGTGTAGGGAGGGGCGGGGCGCTGTGTGTGACTGGCCAATCACAGAGCATGAAGACAGTCAGTTAGCCAATGAGAATTTTCCTTCAGCACGAGCACAGACATTGAAGGGTTTTATTCGGCTCATGCTCGTGCTCGTCAAAAATGCTTTATCCGTACCGATACTCGTCTGAAACGAGTATCTGGCTCAACCCTGCTATGTAGCATGGCAGTGCCATTTGACCCTCCAATGGTATGTTGGAATATTGCTATTCATAGATTAGCAATAAAGCATCACAGAGACTTCAACTCTACCAATTCTCAGCTGTAAAATTCGTCTCACCCCCTGATGATATCTGACTTACAATCAAAGATGCTGGAGAATGTTACATGGGTATGTGTGTCTGTTTTGTCCCTGCAAGAGGTTGCACTCTGGCTGTAGCATCTGTTATAGTGAGAACCTCACTGAAATACACCAATAAAACCTAAAACTCTGAAACAATGGTTCTTTCAGCCTGAAAACACTTTTTACATTTTTAGTTAGTCTTACAAAGAAAATCTTTGTGGGGAAAAATATGTAGAGGTGATTTTTTTCCTCCCCAGGAAAGCATAACAATTTTTTTTAAGGCAGCAATGACCTTTTTTTTTTTACATCAGATTTTTGATTAATGCATTTTATTCATCCATAGAGGAATTATTTGACAAGAGCAGTAGATGGGTAAGTCATATTTTACAAATATACTTTTCTGGAATGTTCCAGATCTGCCATGTAATTCACCATGGGCAGTGCTGCAATACTGCACAGTATATATTTATTTAAAATTTAATATACATTTTCAAATTTTACACTATCTTTTTGACATGAAGACTTTGGTATACCATGTTCTAACACCAAAACAGTTTATTCACATAAATAAAAATGTATATTCACTAAAAATTCTAAGAATTTATAAAAACACATTTCATATTTTCAGCTTTAGAGCCAAATTATATCTTTTACTATTACCTCAGACACTACACTGAAAATACTAAATACTTGTCCTTATTGTCGAAATGTCTTGTCCTGTCATCACCGAGGGAAGGTAAGAAACGAAATTTCGATTCCTTGTATGTCTAGTACATGTGAAGAACTGACAATAAAGCTGACTTTGACTTTTACCTGATTTATATTTGAACCCTGACATCAGTGTGAATGTGAGACATTATTGTAAAGTGCTTTGAGCATCTGATGCAGATGGAAAAGTGCTATATAAATACAGTCCATTTACCATTTTTAGAAAGTGTTCTAGACAAATATATGGCTTGTTTTCAGAAAGCTGTTCTGAACATTTTCATATGCAACATATGGGCATTATATGATATGCAAGTTAAAACATTACAATTATTGATGAAGTAAGATCATGAAACTTTTTTTTTTGAATAATGAAACAAAATTATAGTGGCGCAAAAGAAACTCCTTTTTACGACAAAAGGCAAAATGCATGAAAAGTGTTGTACTTTTACATTTGTGTTAATATCCATGGAGTTTTCCTGATTTTAGGAAGAATTCCAGAGACAGAGGACAGTTGCATTTTGATAGTAAGAGTCACCATTAACATATAAGAGTGAGATTTCCCCAAACTCTACGTACCTCCTGAAGTGTGTTGTGAGGCGATAACAGGACTAAGGTTGGGTGAATACAGCAAATCTCCTCCAAATGCTTCTCCAGATGCTGAAAAATAGAAATTTTCATGTATGTGCATGTTGCATAAGATGCTGTGTATGAGCAAAGTCTGTCAGGATTTGGATTTTTGCTTGGTGTTTAGCTGTTATTGCTTTGTTTAGTTATTTTGTTTGATTGGTTTTTTTTTTATATGTTAGTTCTCTTGCTGGTTTCTTATCTGCTTGGGTTTTTTTCTGTCCCTAGCTCTCTTGTCTATCTCTTGGTGCTTGGTGATGGGTGTTTCCCTCTGTCTGGCCACACCCTTGTTCTGTTGCTTTCCACACACACACCTGTTTCTAATTTGCAGCTCATCACCTGGGTGTATTTAAGGTTCATTGTTTGCACTAGTCCCTTGCCAGATTGATGGGCTCTGTGCCTTTGGTTCCAGCACTGTTCCTTGTGTTTCTTCATCTTGCTAGCCTCCTTGTGCATATGACCACCTTCCTGTTAACTTGACCACGCCAAAGCCTGATGTAGTTGTACTTTTGCGCTTGTTGAACTGCCTTTTTGTGTACCGGACCCATCTCACTGTTTCAGGAAATCATTTTTACATACAGAGCTACTTGTCTGAGTCCTACATTTGTGTCCAGCCATTTCTGACCACCAAGCCTGATAAAGTCAGTGTTTAGGAAGTGGCACCATTAATCATGCCTGATGTGCACCTAGCAGTTGGATGCTCATCACAGATAAAAAGGTTTGGCATAAGCCAGCAATCATCTCGATGCATCTGCCCCCATCCTGCAACTTATCTGTTAAACATTTAGTCAAAGGACCAGTAGGACCAGACAACATTCGGGGGCGGGTCTCCAGATCATGTGCTAATGAGCTGGTTGATGTTCTCACCTCCATATCTGACCTCTCCCTTTGGCAGAGCGCTATTCCCACCTGCTTCAAGATTATAACCATTGTTCCCCTCCCCAAGACAAGCCCACCCACTTGTCCGAATGATTACAGGGCAGTAGCACTCACTCCAATCATTACAAGATGTTTTGAGAGAGTGGTGCTGGCTCACTTTCACAGCAGCATACCAGACACAGTGGACCCCCTGAAATATGCACACAGGCCCAACAGGTTCAGCTCAGACGCCATTACTGCTGCACTCAACTATTCCCTCTCTCATGTGGAAAACAAAGACTGCTACATCAGGATACTATTTGCTGACTACAGCTTAGCCTTCAATACAGCCCCCCAACACATCTGGCGTGCTGGGGGGACACACGTGCATAAAATGCTTATATGTATGTACAGATCTGATCACAAGGAGGCCAGACAGCAGGTCTGATTGTACACAGCACAGGGAGGGCCTGTCAGCTGATCACAGCACACTGACAGCTGGATGACAGCTCAGTGCACACATTACAAACACAGAAACAACTGCCAGGACAGTTATATAAATAATTACAACAATACCTACATAAGCAATTACATAACAAATAATGAAAATGAATGACCACATAACACAGAGTGACACGTAGGTTTGGGAGCTGAACGGACAGGGGGGCATGTCCGCCAAGATCTCAGCTCCTGGATGTCCCAGCTTGAGAACACATTCTGTGCTTGGAAGGACATGAACTTTTAACATTCCTCCTTGAGGCGACTGCTGTCCTCATGTGGAAATATATAAAACGTCTTTCGCCTTTGCGACGGGCTGCAGTGGCCACACACAATGCACCTCCTTCATGTCCTTGTTGATTTCAGGCATTTTTCCGCTCTGATTACAGACCAGCGATGGTAGCACAGTGGTAAAGTTTCCATCTGGTAATCAGAGCTTACAAGTTTGAATCCTGTGAGTGGCATTTTTTTTTTAATTTAACTGCGGGGTTCTGTATTTCATCCCTTTTTATGTATTATTTATATCAACCC
Organism: Thalassophryne amazonica; assembly: GCF_902500255.1. NCBI lineage: Eukaryota > Metazoa > Chordata > Actinopteri > Batrachoidiformes > Batrachoididae > Thalassophryne > Thalassophryne amazonica. The sequence continues at coordinate 33,529,271 of NC_047108.1, read as the reverse complement.
AATGACATTCACTAATTATATAGCTGTTTTTTATTTTATTTTCCTCCACATCAGCGGCGCAATGTGTTGCACCTCGTCCCAGCTGCTCGCACTGTGTTCCTGCTCGCATGACACCATCACATGCACAAGACCGTCGCACCGAGATCATGCACACCTGCCCGTCGGCTTGATGTTTTTGTGGTTTGCTCATACGAGCTGTTCCGCCGTGAGTCGCCCAGATTTGTACTTAATCGTACTATGTGTGAAGTGGCCCTCAAGGTTGACTGGCCCACTCCTGACCAATCGGCCAGGTCCCACTGGAATGCCCCTGTTGCCAGGAACCCCAGCGTGGTTGGCACCTGTGTGGGCACAGACAACCCCTGGCACCTCACCGTTGCACTCTGGGCCAGCTGCAGTTCTGTGCCCAACTCCAGTAACACTGGCCTTGGTAATCCAAATTGTCTTATGAGCCAATTATTGCCATTTGCAAGTAAATCCTCACGTTCCCTGAATACTCACTCATGTCGGATTGCACAGTTTGCAAGGTCCTCCAACAACGCTAATGCAGTCATTATTAATATAATTTTCCTCATTTTTTTGCACATGCTTTTATATCCACCGATATAACTGCAAACACGTGGGTGTGTTAATTGTTCATAAGTGTGTCTATGATGTGCACATCACTCTGGTGACTTCTTATTTTCACATTATTAACAGTTTCCCAGCATCACCTCTGCGTGTTGCCAGAGGAACAATAGTTGTACAAACGTACGCATGCCAGCCATGAACTTGGAGTGGCCACCGCACCTTGACCACTCCACGGTCATCTGAATGTTAGCATGAAGATGGACGTATGCCACATTTTTATGTATACACAACCTTAGTACATTAGGCCCCAGTACTCCACTGCCCTCTCTGCAGACCATCTACCAATGCAGAATCCACAGGAGAGCTACCTCCATGCTCAAAGACCCGACCAACCCACAACACAGACTGTTCACACTTCTACTCTAAGGCCGGAGGTACAGAAGTGTGAAATACAGAACATCAAGACTAAAAACTCTTTCTTCCCCTCTGCCATCAGACTCCTGAACAGTTGACAGGAGTCACAACCATGGACTACCTCATCTCTGTACGTTTTGTACACACTTCCATTTTGCACAATGGTGTTACACATTCCAGTGCGCACTGCACATCCCATTGTAGGCATCAGACACTTTGTATATATCAGATATTTGGCTTGCCTCTACTGGTGGTTGGCTCTCACTGCGGTATTGTATCACTTCCTGTTCCGGAGCACAGCGGTGCTTTGCTGTATCTGTTAGCTGTTTAATCTGCGCAGTTAGATTGATCTAGTTACCTAGATAACGATTTGTTTCACAGTGTAATCTTCACGTGCCTTAATTAAAGCACTCCCTCTGCTGAATCACCTCTAAATTATTTACACATTATTCACTTTGTGTGTTTTTAGGAATCCGCTAGCTTAGTGCAGCTACTAGCTCTTAGCCGGTTTAGCATGGCAGCTTCTCCTGTCTCTCCCGCACTTTTCTGCTCTGGGTGTGAAATGTTTAGTTATTCTTCGGCCTCCTTTAGCAGTAATGGTACTTGTAATAAGTGTAGCTTATTCGTAGCTTTGGAGGCCAGGCTGGGCGAATTGGAGATCGGCTCCGCATCGTGGAAAATTCTCTACAGCTAGCCAGGCCCCTGTAGTCGGTGCGGACCAAGGTAGCTTAGCCGCCGTTAGTTCCCTCTGGCAGATCCCGAGCAGCCGGGAAAGCAGGCCGACTGGTGACTGTGAGGAGGAAGCGTAGCCCTAAACAGAAAGCCCTGTGTACACCGCCAACCCCGTTCACATTTCTAACCGTTTTTCCCCACTCGCCGACACACCCGCCGAGGATCAAACTCTGGTTACTGGCGACTCGGTTTTGAGAAATGTGAAGTTAGCGACACCAAGCAACCATAGTCAATTGTCTTCCGGGGGCCAGAGCAGGCGACATTGAAGGAAATTTGAAACTGCTGGCTAAGGCTAAGCGTAAATTTGGTAAGATTGTAATTCACGTCGGCAGTAATGACACCCGGTTACGTCAATCGGAGGTCACTAAAATTAACATTGAATCGGTGTGTAACTTGCAAAAACATGTCGGACTCTGTAGTTTTCTCTGGGCCCCTCCCCAATCGGACCGGGAGTGACATGTTTAGCCGCATGTTCTCCTTTAATTGCTGGCTGTCTGAGTGGTGTCCAAAAAATGAGGTGGGCTTCATAGATAATTGGCAAAGCTTCTGGGAAAACCTGGTCTTGTTAGGAGAGATGGCATCCATCCCACTTTGGATGGAGCAGCTCTCATTCTAGAAATCTGGCCAATTTTCTAAATCCTCCAAACCGTGACTATCCAGGGTTAGGGTTAGGGTTGGGCCAGGAAGCAGAGTTGTAGTCTTACACACCTCTCTGCAGCTTCTCTCCCCCTGCCATCCCCTCATTACCCCATCCCTGTAGAGACAGTGCCTGCTCCCAGACCACCAATAACCAGCAAAAATCTATTTAAGCATAAAAATTCAAAAAGAAAAATAATATAGCACCTTCAACTGCACCACAGACTAAAACAGTTAAATGTGGTCTATTAAACATTAGGTCTCTCTCTTCTAAGTCCCTGTTAGTAAATGATATAATAATTGATCAACATATTCATGAATCATATTTGTCTAATAGATTACAATTTGTTCATGTAATGGGGAATCTTCTTCACAGACTAAAGTTAATTATGGAGTCCACAAGGTTCTGTGCTAGGACCAATTTTATTCACTTTATACATGCTTCCCTTAGGCAGTATTATTAGACGGTATTGCTTAAATTTCATTGTTACGCAGATGATACCCAGCTTATCTATCCATGAAGCCAGAGGACATACACCAATTAGCTAAACTGCAGGATTGTCTTACAGACATAAAGACATGGATGACCTCTAATTTCCTGCTTTTAAACTCAGATAAAACTGAAGTTATTGTACTTGGCCCCACAAATCTTAGAAACATGGTGTCTAACCAGATCCTTACTCTGGATGGCATTACCCTGACCTCTAGTAATACTGTGAGAAATCTTGGAGTCATTTTTGATCAGATATGTCATTCAAAGCGCATATTAAACAAATATGTAGGACTGCTTTTTTGCATTTACGCAATATCTCTAAAATCAGAAAGGTCTTGTCTCAGAGTGATGCTGAAAAACTAATTCATGCATTTATTTCCTCTAGGCTGGACTATTGTAATTCATTATTATCAGGTTGTCCTAAAAGTTCCTAAAAAGCCTTCAGTTAATTCAAAATGCTGCAGCTAGAGTACTGACGGGGACTAGAAGGAGAGAGCATATCTCACCCATATTGGCCTCTCTTCATTGGCTTCCTGTTAATTCTAGAATAGAATTTAAAATTCTTCTTCTTACTTATAAGGTTTTGAATAATCAGGTCCCATCTTATCTTAGGGACCTCGTAGTACCATATCACCCCAATAGAGCGCTTCGCTCTCAGACTGCAGGCTTACTTGTAGTTCCTAGGTTTGTAAGAGTAGAATGGGAGGCAGAGCCTTCAGCTTTCAGGCTCCTCTCCTGTGGAACCAGCTCCCAATTCAGATCAGGAGACAGACACCCTCTCTACTTTTAAGATTAGGCTTAAAACTTTCCTTTTTGCTAAAGCTTATAGTTAGGGCTGGATCAGGTGACCCTGAACCATCCCTTAGTTATGCTGCTATAGACGTAGACTGCTGGGGGGTTCCCATGATGCACTGTTTCTTTCTCTTTTTGCTCTGTATGCACCACTCTGCATTTAATCATTAGTGATCGATCTCTGCTCCCCTCCACAGCATGTCTTTTTCCTGGTTCTCTCCCTCAGCCCCAACCAGTCCCAGCAGAAGACTGCCCCTCCCTGAGCCTGGTTCTGCTGGAGGTTTCTTCCTGTTAAAAGGGAGTTTTTCCTTCCCACTGTAGCCAAGTGCTTGCTCACAGGGGGTCGTTTTGACCGTTGGGGTTTTACATAATTATTGTATGGCCTTGCCTTACAATATAAAGCGCCTTGGGGCAACTGTTTGTTGTGATTTTGCGCTATATAAAAAAATTGATTGATATTGATTTATTCTGCCTTACAGAAACCTGGTTACAGCAGGATGAATATGTTAGTTTAAATGAGTCAACACCCCCGAGTCACTAACTGCCAGAACACTCGTAGCACGGGCCGAGGCGGAGGATTAGCAGCAATCTTCCATTCCAGCTTATTAATTAATCAAAAACCCAGACAGAGCTTTAATTCATTTGAAAGCTTGACTCTTAGTCTTGTCCATCCAAATTGGAAGTCCCAAAAACCAGTTTTATTTGTTGTTATCTATCGTCCTCCTGGTCGTTACTGTGAGTTTCTCTGTGAATTTTCAGACCTTTTGTCTGACTTAGTGCTTAGCTCAGATAAGATAATTATAGTGGGCGATTTTAACATCCACACAGATGCTGAGAATGACAGCCTCAACACTGCATTTAATCTATTATTAGACTCAATTGGCTTTGCTCAAAATGTAAATGAGTCCACCCAGCACTTTAATCATATCTTAGATCTTGTTCTGACTTATGGTATGGAAATTGAAGACTTAACAGTATTCCCTGAAAACTCCCTTCTGTCTGATCATTTCTTAATAACATTTACATTTACTCTGATGGACTACCCAGCAGTGGGGAATAAGTTTCATTACACTAGAAGTCTTTCAGAAAGCGCTGTAACTAGGTTTAAGGATATGATTCCTTCTTTATGTTCTCTAATGCCATATACCGACACAGTGCAGAGTAGCTACCTAAACTCTGTAAGTGAGACAGAGTATCTCGTCAATAGTTTTACATCCTCATTGAAGACAACTTTGGATGCTGTAGCTGCTCTGAAAAAGAGAGCTTTAAATCAGAAGTGCCTGACTCCGTGGTACACAACAATTAGCTTCCGCTAAATTTAGTTCCGATAACTTTCAGTCTGCTAACATTTTTTTTTTTTTTGCTGGCATAGAGATAAAACAGAACGGTCAGAAACATCTGTAAACCCTAAAATCCTACATGTTAATTCCTGTTGTGTGCTTTGCAATAAACAGACTGCTGTGAGAAGCTCTTTCCTCCCCCAGTAAAAGTGGGTGGACCAGCTGCTACTGCGAAGAAGAAAAAAATGTCATTGTCATGGTTTGAGTTTTGGTCTGTTTTGTTCTTTTGTTCTGTTAGTTAGTTTTGCATTTCATTGGTTTTGGTTTGTTTATTCTCTTGCTGTGTTTTTCTGCTTGGGACTGTCTGGACTGCTTACTCGAGTACCAACCTCTGCTATCCACCTCATTAAAACCTTCACTAAACCAGAACTGTTTGAATGAGTTATGCATTTGTGTCCTGCCATTCCTGGCCATTCAGCCAGATAGCCATTTGCTTTCAACATGCCAATGCTGACAGAGTGGCCAGGAGTCATGTAGCGCAAAGCACCCTTCACTCATGGTTTCATTTAAAACCAAAAATAAGCAAAAAAGCAAAAATAATGGCAATGCTGTCATTTTTACGAAGTGAAAATATCAGCTATATGAGGTCTATTAGAAAAGAAACCGACCTTTTTATTTTTTTCAAAAACTATATGGATTTGAATCACGTGCGATTACATCAGACAAGTTTGAACCCTCGTGCGCATGCGTGAGTTTTTTCACGCCTGTCGGTTGCATCATTCGCCTGTGGGCAGGCTTTGAGTGAGCACTGAGAGCAATGAGAGATTCAGCTCGAAACAAGCTGACGATGACGGCTCGGGGCGCCGTCCGGCGCCGTGGGCTGTCCTTAAAGCGATAGTAACACTCCTTAATCTCTCATCAGCCATTAAAATTTTCACCGAAAACCATCTGAATTTTTCGAATGGTGTCCACTTGGATGTGCCTTACAGTTTCTGAAAAGATTTTGATCAAGCAAAGCGCCAGTCTCTCAGAAGTTCTCAGACAAAGGAATTTCGACGGGAGGGGTGGACCAGTGCTCACTCAAAACCTGCCCACAGGTGAATCATGCAACCGACAGGCATGAAAAAACTCACGCATGCGCACGAGGGTTCAAGCTTGTCTGATGTAATCACACATGATTCAAATCCATATAGTTTTTGAAAAAAATAAGGTCGGATACTTTTCTAACAGACCTCGTATGTTTTAGTTTTAAAGTAATGAACGACTTCTGAAGGTTTGATGTTAAACAGACACGTGCTGAAAGGCATTATGGGAAAATTCAAATGACCTGCTCTCATCACTCCCCCCCCCGGCCAAAATGCAGAGAACACTGCCATCTACTGGATGGGAGTGTAAATAGACAAACATATTCAGAATGACTCAATATAAGTGGATCACAGATCACAGGCATCATATAAACCAACACACAAGTTATAGTAATTTTACAGGGAGGGTCAAAATTGCTACGTTTTTTTGTTTATTTCAGTTTCATGAGAGTATATCATTTTAAAGTACCACAATTCACCCCACTGAGATATCCCTTAATCCCTTGTGCACCAGAGAGTTACTGTAGTCAAATAACACTGAGAAACTACATGACGACAATTGCAAATGAACATTACATGACCAAAATGCAACTTTTATGTCTTTCATAATATTTTTAAGAGACTGCATGAGACCCTGAAAACTTGCTAAAATATTCGAAATATTCTGTGTCTACGTTTAACTTGCGTGGAACTTCATAAACACAAACCGAATTCCAAACATTTTATATATACTACTCTGGAACAAACAGTGCTGTAAAGGACAATAAGCATGATGTTAAAGAGCAAACTTCAGCTTCCACCAGATAAAATGACATGAACATGAAGCATTCATGGCTCACAGTGATTCCCTGCCCACTGTAAATAATGGTGAAACAACTTGAGCTTCTCAGAGGTTTACATAAAACAAACACAATAACAATGTCTATAAACCAAGATCATATATTCACGAGAGTTTTAGGCACAATATACAAAGCGCTGGGATGATGTTACAACCCCTGGCAAAAATTATGGAATCACCGGCCTCAGAGGATGTTCATTCAGTTGTTTAATTTTGTAGAAAAAAAGCAGATCACAGACATGACACAAAACTAAAGTCATTTCAAATGGCAACTTTCTGGCTTTAAGAAACACTATAAGAAATCAAGAAAAAAAGATTGTGGCAGTCAGTAACGGTTACTTTTTTAGACCAAGCAGAGGAAAAAAAATATGGAATCACTCAATTCTGAGGAAACAATCATGGAATCACCCTGTAAATTTTCATCCCCCAAATTAACACCTGCATCAAATCAGATCTGCTCATTGACATTGACCCTATGCCATGACATTGATCTTATGTGTCTTTTTGCAAGGAATGTTTTTGCAGTTTTTGCTCTATGGCAAGATGCATTATCATCTTGAAAAATGATTTCATCATCCCCAAACATCCTTTCAATTGTCCAAAATATCAACATAAACTTGTGCATTTATTGATGATGTAATGACAGCCATCTCCCCAGTGCCTTTACCTGACATGCAGCCCCATATCATCAATGACTGTGGAAATTTACATGTTCTCTTCAGGCAGTCATCTTTATAAATCTCATTGGAACGGCACCAAACAAAAGTTCCAGCATCATCACCTTGCCCAATGCAGATTCGAGATTCATCACTGAATATGACTTTCATCCAGTCATCTACAGTCCACGATTGCTTTTCCTTAGCCCATTGTAACCTTGTTTTTTTCTGTTTAGGTGTTAATGATGGCTTTCGTTTAGTTTTTCTGTATGTAAATCCCATTTCCTTTAGGCGGTTTCTTACAGTTCGGTCACAGACGTTGACTCCAGTTTCCTCCCATTCGTTCCTCATTTGTTTTGCTGTACATTTTTCGATTTTTGAGACATATTGCTTTAAGTTTTCTGTCTTGACGCTTTGATGTCTTCCTTGGTCTACCAGTATGTTTGCCTTTAACAACCTTCCCATGTTGTTTGTATTTGGTCCAGAGTTTAGACACAGCTGACTGTGAACAACCAACATCTTTTGCAACATTGCATGATGATTTACTCTCTTTTAAGAGTTTGATAATCCTCTCCTTTGTTTCAATTGACATCTCTCGTGTTGGAGCCATGATTCATGTCAGTCCACTTGGTGCAACAGCTCTCCAAGGTGTGATCACTCCTTTTTAGATGCAGACTAATGAGCAGATCTGATATGATGCAGGTGTTAGTTTTGGGGATGAAAATTTACAGGGTGATTCCATAATTTTTTCCTCAGAATTGAGTGATTCCATATTTTTTTCCTCTGCTTGGTCTAAAAAAGTAACTGTTACTGACTGCCACAATCTTTTTTTCTTGATTTCTTATAGTGTTTCTTAAAGCCAGAAAGTTGCCATTTGAAATGACTTTAGTTTTGTGTCATGTCTGTGATCTGCTTTTTTTTCTACAAAATTAAACAACTGAATGAACATCCTCCGAGGCCGGTGATTCCATAATTTTTGCCAGAGGTTGTAATGCTGTTGTTCGTGTGCAGTGCAACGGTTAAATTGCAGCCTGATCAGACAGTCTCAATGTGAACTCTGAAATTTTGTGACATTTTGTGGGAGTTGAAACCTCACACACAAATTACAGTTGGTCTATTTACAAATACACATTATAAAGAGTAGACGCCGCATTGGTTGCTGAAGCGCAAGAAATGCTGTCGCCATCTTGGACTGGTCATCGTAGTGATTCTATCACAAGGCACAGTGAAGGTTTGAATTTATATTGGTGTTTATTTTTTTATGTTTCAATAATAAAGTTGATTTGTTCTTTGTTATTTTCTCTGTTTTGTAAAGTGTCATTTAGCACTGTGTAAAGCGCTATATAAATATAATGCATTATTATTAGCAGTATTATAATAAGGTGCTGAGAGCTGCAGAGAGCTCTGTATACAGTCCAAACCTTCACAAGCAACTTTTTTACATGTGTAAATATGGTTTGGGGTGGGGATGTCATGTTCTTGTGTTAATTTGACAATTTACATTGTCTCTCTTTGTACAGCCTTGGTACTCTTTCTTTCTCTCTCTGACCTGATATGACGTACATCCCCAATTCCAATGAAGTTGGGACGTTATATGAAATGTAAATAAAAACAGAATCCAATGATTTCTTCAACCTATATTCACTTTGTGAACAACTGCGTGAAAAAATAGTCCAACAGTTTAAGAACAATGTTTCTCAACATTCAATTGCAAGGAATTTAGAGATTCCATCATCTACAGTCCACAATATAATCAGAAGATTCATAGAATCTGTAGAACTTTCTACACGTAAGCGGCAAGGCCAAAAACCAACATTGAATGCCCGTGACCTTCAATGCCTCAGGCCTCAGATATCATTGTGTAAAGGATCTTACCATGTGGGCGCAGTAACACTTCAGACCATTGTCAGTTAACACAGTTCGTCGTTACATCTACAAGTGCAAGTTAAAACTCTACCATGCAAAGCGAAAGCCATACATCAACACCATCCAGACACGCAGCCGCCTTCTTTGAGCCTGAGCTCATTTGAAATGGACAAAAGCAAAGTGGAAAAGTGTGCTGTGGTCTGATGAGTTGATATTGTTTTTGGAAATCATGGACGTCGTGTCCGCTACACAAAAGAGGAAAAAGACCATCCAAATTGTTACCAGCACCAAATTCAAAAGCTGGTGATGGTATGGGGGTGTGTTAGTGCCCATGGCATGGACAACTTACACATTTGTGATGGCACCAGCAATGCTGAAAGGTACATCCAGGTTTTGGAGCAACACATGCTGCCATCCAATATACTGGTACGCTCTCTCTCTCTCCACACACACACACACACATACACGAGACATATATTGTATCTTCAAATTACTAAAATAGTTGACTTTACTGCTACTATCTGCTTCTCTATCATATATTAGTGTGTGTGTATATGTATAATATGCGTGTTTACAGGTGGCCCTGCGACAGACTGGCGTCCTGTCCAGGGTGTACCCCGCCTCACACTCTATGACTGCTGGGATAGGCTCCAGCCCCCCACGACCCTTAATTGGAGTGAGTGGTTGAAGATGAGTGTGTGTGTGTGCGTGTGTGTGTGTCTGCAAAATACCTGTCTACAGTCTAGGCTATATCAGAATATTCTATTCCTGTTAATCCCACTATGAATATTAAAATACGATGAACCTTTTGTCCTGTATCATAGCAACATGTATGACGTTTGCAGAACAAAAATGCGTGAAAATCAGTTTAGTATTCAGAGAGTTAGAATGGATTAAATGTACTGCGCCTGTCCAACAGTACTGAGTGGAGCGGGTCGGATGACCAGTCCAAGATGGCATCCTCATGGCTCGTCAGTGCCAATAAGCCGTACCGGTCGATGCAGCATCTACTCTTTATAATGTCTATGTATTTACACTCCCATTCAGTAGATGGCAGTGTCCTCTGCATATTGATTGGGGGAGGGGGTGACATGTTTCTGTTTAATGTCAAACCTTCAGAATTTGTGCATATAGCTGATATTTTTACTTTGCAAAATCGACAGATGTGACATTTATTTCAATAACATGTCTGGAATTAGTTTGTTTAAAATTTAAAATTTTAACCATAAGTCAAACCTGCCTTGCTTTGCATGACTCCTGTGACAGTCTGCAAGACTGTATCACTGTGAAAATTGATTATTTTTTTATTCTATCTGGTCACCAAGTTTCTTTTGCTGAGAGAAGGCTGATCGTAGACAGAAGCACTGGCTTGCTGTTGTCTGCGATTGTCTTTGAATTTATTCAGAAATATCAGTAGCTGTCAGCACTGGAATCAATACAAAAACTTATCGGTTTAGCTGTAGCTAAATTTTTGATTTATTAGTTTAGCTTTATAAAAGTTAACTTTTCAGTTAGTAGATTAACTTTTATCAGAGCTCACGTTTTGGTTCGCTGTGCCCACAACTGATAACCTGGCACCAATGTGGACAGCAAAGTAAAAATTTTATTGCAGAGAAACTTGTTTCTTGCTGTATATGACAGTAAACTCTTGAAGGCAAAGGGTTTGTAAAATCATGACCTGCCTTTCAAACAGCATTGCATTGTTTATTCGTCTGCATACATGTTTCTGAAATCCCCTCAGCTATCTGAGTGAGTCCATCCAGGCTTTTACCTCGGTCTTACATCGCCGCAGGAACATCAGCAGGTCTGATCGGAGGACAAACCCCAGTAAGATTTGTGACTCTTGAATGTAAAACAAGGGAGAAAATCAATTTAGCAACGTGTCTACAGCTATTCAGTGTGCTGCCATTCCTCTGCTGTAATCACATTCATTCGTGTGACTGCATCTAAAAAATCTTGGCTGGTTGCTTGACTATTTTCTCACACTTGTCAGTTCCTTATCAGGGCATTTTCACACTTGTGATTTGCTACAGGCTGCAGTATTTCACAAGGTACACAATGCATCCGGAAAGTATTCACAGCGCTTCACTTTTTCCACAATTTACAGCCTTATTCTAAAATGGATGAAATTCTTATTTTTTTTCTCAAAATTCTACACACAATGCCCCATGGTGACAATGTGAAAAAGGTTTTTGGGATTTTTGTAAAACACTAAGAAATCACATGTACATAAGTATTCACAACCTTTGCCACGAAGCTCAAAATTGAGCTCAGGTGCATCCTGTTTCTACTGATCATCCTTGTGATGGTTCTACAGCTTAATTGGAGCCTACCTGGGGTAAATTCATGGCGATGATTCATGATTTGAAAAGGCACACATCTGTCTACATATAAGACAGTGGAGAGAAGAACAGCCTTCCTATTGTCATTGTACATATACACATGTACATACAAAATTTGTTCTCTGCATTTAACCCAACCTAATTACAGTCAGACACAATCCAACCACTAGCAGCAGAGAGCAGCCACAGTCCGGCACCCGAGGACCAACTCCAGAAGTAGAGACGCTGCCATGGTCAGGGGCAGAGAAAGGAGCAGATAAGCAATAAGCATCTTTTGACTGTGGGAGGAAATTGGAATGCCCAGAGGAAACCCACACAGACACAAACCACAGAGAAAGGGTAGGAAGCGATCCCATGACCTTCTTGCTGTGAGGCATTGGTGCTAACCACTAAACCACTGTGCTGCCAAACAAACACCACAGTTCTCACAGTTGACAGTGCATGTCAGAGCACAAATAAGCATGAAGTCAAAGTAATTGTCTGTAGACCTCCATGACAGAATTGTCTTAACATACAAATCTGGGTAGTGTACAGAAACATTTCTGCTGCTTTGAAGGTCCCAATGTGCACAGTGGCCTCCATCATCCATAAATAAATGGAAGAAGTTCGGATCCACCAGGATGCTTCCAAGAGCTGGCCGTGTTACACCACATATTGTCGCCATTACGATATATGCTGATGTTCATGGCCACATTGTGGCACATATTGTCGCCAGAGACAATATGTGCCAGGTGTGTTTCATACATACAATCCACTGCACCAGCGACAATATGTGCCATGAACATTGGTACATATTGTCATGATATGCCGCAACAATCTGTGGGGCAGTGTAAATCCCTGTGTGATTGTTCCGCCGGTAGCAGCCCAAATCATCTTCATCTGTGCGTACATGACAATATAATATCCTGCACATTGAACTTCACAGCAAAAAAGCACCCATTTAAATGTCCTTAAACTAGGGTAGGTAACTCTGTTCAGAAACACTTTTGTTATATTGAGTGAAATGGTCCGTCTATCCTAACAGTAGTCAATACATTATGTATTCAGAAAAAGTAATGAAAAAAATCCAACGTCTGTAGAAAATGTAGATCAATAAAACTCCGGCCGATATAACCCCTGCGGTGCGCTCTCAAAAAAAAAACAATCAGATGCCTTCATGTCTAGTTCTTCCTGCTAGTATCACCAGGATCAACGCCCCGTCTGTCCTCCACGCGTGCACACTCATTTCGTTTCACCAAAGAAGTTTGGTACGATGGCAGAGGGAATACAGCTGAAACTACCACTTCCACCAGATTGTGCCATGTTGGTGTAATCATTTTCTTTGAAAATTGGCTGTTAAAAACGGCTGTAATCACTTCCTGAATCACAGAGGACTGCTCCAGCTTCAGCCATTCGCGTGCACCTAACAAGCTGCAGCAGTGCTTAATTTGTAAAGTGGGAGGTCCCGGAGCGCAGAGGATGGGTGGCTCCGGTGCAGAAAAAAAAAGAAGGGCGGGGGGGCTTGCGAACAACGCTGTGCGAACAACGCTGTGCGACACACCGAAAATAAACTGGGCATGTATTGTAGGCCTAATAACACTAGTCACACCAAATCCGGATAGAGAACAAATTCCTGTTTAATGATGTACAGTGGTCCCTCGTTTAGCGTGGGAGTTACGTTCTAAAAATAACCCGCAATAAACGAAATCCGCAAAGTAGCCAGCACTATTTTTTACAATTATTATAGATGTTTTAAGGCTGTAAAACCCCTCACTACACACTTTTCTCAAACAGGCATTAACATTTTCTCACTTTTTTCTCTTGTGTGAGAAGATTATAAACAAACACACGCAGAACACAATGCGTGGCTCTCCCTTCGCTCACTGCCTCCAGGGTACGGATGCGGGACCCGCAAAGAATCCAAGTCCTCTCTCGGTGGCCACGGAGCTCTGCAGCTACGGTCAACATCCGGATCAAAACAGCGAGCATAGCCTCTGGACCTGTTGCCAGATTTGGCGCAATTCCGCACAGCAGACAGGAGGGCGGTATGAGTGGCAGTGGGAGCAATCGTGGTGATTTTTTAAAATTTTTTTATATTTTGTTAGTCAAGAGAGGTGGCGGATCACCGGATCCAGTATAAATAGCTGGCGGAGCCAACGTCAGAGGTTCCGGAGCGCGCGGCCAAGGTTCCGGAGCGCGCTCCAGCTTGCTCCCCCTCAAATTAAGCCCTGAGCTGCAGAAAGCATTTTGAGCCGTTTAAAAAGGTAATTATTTGTCATGTTTACATTATTATGGCTTGGTAAAACAGTTGTGTGTTCTTTCCTTCTTGTGTGCAGCTGTTAAAGTATGTTTATAACAAAAAGTTCTTGTTATAATGTTCAGACGAGTTGCGCTCTGATGCGATCCGCTGACATCACCACTCGCCCTGTTCACTTCTTTACTCCACTTGACGAGCTGAAATGTTCAAAAATCTTTCATGCATAAATGTCGTACTACACGATGTGCAGCCCCTTTCACACTGGGCCTGTTTTGAGTTGCTTTATGTGGTGTCATGACAACGCAGAAATGTCTGCATCAGGTGCGTGCAGCAGGGGGGCAGAGAGGAGGTGAGGATGCAGAGGAGGATCTGCAGGCACTTTGGCTGCAGCCAGACTGTGCACTCTGGTTTCTCTTCTAGTTTATATTTGTTCTTGTGCAGGGCTGCGCTCTGATTTCTGTTATAGTTTATCTTTCTTCCCTTGAAGAAAGATAAACAGTTCGTTTATTTTTCTTTTATCGTTTATCGTGCGCGTGAACGAACCGTCCGTGAGTAAACGTGGAGATGTCTGGAGTTATACTTGATGTGGACATGTCCTGTCTCTGGCAATCAGCCTGTGAACAGGACTTATGTCCTTTTTTGTCCTTTATGAGATTTTGAGGGGAGAGTGAGGAACTGCCTGCAGCCAGCCAGTTTTTTTCTTTTAATTGTTCACATGTGTGCGCAAACGAATCGTCCATGAGTGGACTGGAAATGTCCGGACTTTTTACTGGATGTGGACATGTCCTGTCTCTGGCAATCAGTCTGTGAGCAGGACTTCAATAGACTTTATTTAAACACAGTTGTGAGAGAATTTAAGAACGAGTAGCTGCAGTCAGGATAGTCCCACAGTCAGATGCACGTTCAAGTTTGTGGGCACGTGGCTTTGGACAGAGCACTGACAGGGTAGGGGGAGGAACCTAGAGGAGGTGCTACTTTCAAATCTTCCTATCTCTCTTGCGAGCTCTCCAGAACTACCAACTCTAGCTTTAAGTCTCACTTTGGGGAGGACATCACCACGCGACAGTCATTTTCGGTTCAACTGCGCACTTTGACAAACCCATAGTGAGAAGGGAGGGGCGCGAGAGGACTCAGCAACTGCAGGCACCGTACGTGAAAACTTCATCTGAAATTGTCATGGTACTTATGCATAGTGTGCATCCATGCGTAGCCTACTTTTCAGACCTTCGCGTACCGGCTGCCTGCATCGAGGGTTATCGGTCGATGTGCGATGATCTCCGGTGATGGGATGCCTGCCGTTTTACTTCTTGCTCTGATGACCAGCAACGATATGTGCTTTGACTGTCAGTATATATTATCACTTGGGACAATATGTGCCGGTGACATTATATGCCGGTGCCTTTGAACAGTGCATATATTGCCATGGTGACAATATATGCCATAACAGCTGCCTGTCTAAACTGAGGGAATGGAGGAGAAGGGCCTTAGTCAGGGAGGTGACCAACAACCCGATGGCCACTCTGTAGAGCTCCAGCATTCCTCTGTGGAGACAGGAGAACCTTCCAGCAAGACAAACTGTCTCTGCAGCAATCCACCAATCAGGCCTGTATGGTAGAGTGGCCAGACGGAAGCCACTCCTTTGTAAAAGGCACATGGCAGCCCACCTGGAGTTTGCCAAAAGGTACCTGAAGGACTCTTACACCACGAGAAACAAAAACCTCTGGTGTGATGAGACAAAGATTGAACTCTTTGATGTGTATGCCAGGCGTCATGTTTGGAGGAAACCAGGCACCATCCCTACAGTGAAGCATGGTGGTGGCACCATCATGCTGTGGGGATGTTTTTTAGCAGCAGGAACTGGGAGACTAGTCAGGATTGAGGGAAAGATGAATGCAGAAATGTACAGAGACATCCTGGATGAAAACCTGCTCCAGAGTGCTATTGACCTCAGACTGGGGCAATGGTTCATCTTTGAGCACGACAATGACCCTAACCACACAGCCAAGATATCAAAGGAGCGTGAATGTCCTTGAGTGGTCCAGCCAGAGCCCAGACCTGAATCTGACTGAACATCTCTGGAAACATCTGAAAATGGCTGTGCACAATGCTCCCCATGCAACCTGATGAATCTTGAGAGGTGCTACAAAGACGAATGAACAAAACCTCCCAAAGATAGGTGAAACATATGTGTGCCAAGGTTGCAGCATATTCAAGAATACTTGGGGCTGTAATTGCTGTCAAAGGGTTTGAATACTTATGTACATGTGATTTCTTAGGTATGTATTTTTAATCAATTTGCAAAAATAAAAAAAAAAAAGTAGTTTTTTCATGTTGTCATTATGTGGTGTTGTGAGTAGGATTTTGAGTGAAAAAACTGAATTTACTCCATTTTGGAATCAGGCTGTAACATAACAAAATGTGTAAAAAGTGAAGCACTCTGAATACTTTCTGGATACACTGTATTGTTTTGTTCGGTTCTCTTCAGGGCTGATATGAGCTGTCATACACATGAAACCAAATGATTCCTGTCAGCAGATTAAAACAGTAATCTTTGTCTGTCACCGTGAGAGTCGACCACAGGGATTTCCTTTTCACTGCTGCTGTTGACAGCATGCTGAACCTCCACTGGTCTGGCTGCTTTGTGAAGATACACTGGCTGAGTGTTCACAACTTCTCCGACTGGTGTACAATAAAGCCTGGAGGACAGAAGAAGTGGATCAAATCCTTTATTTTAGTGAAAACATGCTGCTCGTGTAACTGTTGTCATAAGATTCAAATGTTAAAATATACAGTATCAAGTCCTTGACAATCTTTAGCACATGGATTCAAGCACATAGCACAAATGCATTTGAGGCTTATCCATTTCCACTTTATTATTTACACAGTGCTCAGTCTGAGTGCAAATTAAAGCTCGGGGTACAAAGGGGATCTTTTTAGTATATCATAAAATTTTATATCTACATATACATAAACAGACATACCCACATGCAGTTTTGGTCTGACGTTTCATTGGTATGAATGTAATGGTAATTTTGGACAGTTCATGATGTCCTTGAATTGTTGTTTTGTCAGGGTGGAATAATTGTACAGCATACATCATTAATGACTTTAAAAACAGGAACTATATGTACACGTTTGAATTGATTTTGGATCTTGTCTAATCCACACAGTCTCGTATATATGCACATGCATTCACTTAAATCTTTCAATAAGTGGTGCTGAAGGTTCTACAATGTCTTTTAATGTAGCAAGGTCAAGATCTGTTTTTTCCTTGTTAGTGATCATGATTGACTACAACTTTTATTTTCTCTTTGTCAGCATCCGTATAATAAAAGGCAAGTGGCCCCTGTGTGTTTGTGTATCTGCACCATCAATTGTAATTCACAAAGAGCTGACTTTCGTCCTTTGACACGTATTTTTTTCAAGTCGTGAAAACAGCAAGGTGATCAGACCTATATTTTTTGAGAAATCAGTATTTTTTGAAAACAGCAAGCCTGTTTATGTCACACTTCCACAATAAGAGTCTGTATTTCAAAATAAATCCTGTGAGGTTGCTGCAGACCTAACAGAATTCATCAGTCTGTCCATCCTCTAATGTAATAACATAATAATAATAAATTTAATTTATAATGCACTTTACATTTACAATAAATCTCAAAGTGCTATAGCAATTAAAAGGAAAGACTGATATAAACAGAAACGAAAGTAGGCAGATTGTTAAAACAATCATTAAAACAATCGGGGAAGCAAAAAAATTCAAAAATCGATTAAAACTTTGGGTAAAAAGAAAAGTTTGAAGGCCCTTTTGAAATGATTCCACAGTCTGTGGCGCCCTCAGATGAGGAGGCAGGGCATTCCACAGTTGAGGGGCTGTGTGGAAGAAAGCAGTCTCCTATGGTGCGGGACTGAGTCCTAGGAATGAGAAGGAGGTGGGTGTTGGAAGAGTGAAGAGAAGGTGCATGACAGTGAGGGGTGAGGAGTTCTGTGAGGTATGATGGGGTGTTACCGTATAAACATTGAAAAGTGAGCAATGAAATTTTGTACATGAACCGGGCACAAATGGGAAGCCATTGAAGTGATCGGAGGATGGAAGTGATGTGTTCATGCTTACGCACTCTCATCAGGACAGCAGATTCAAATCTGAACATTTTCCTTATGCACGTGACCCCAAACCCAGAATTAACATCATCACACTCCGGACAAAATAGCAGAATTGTCTCACATAGGCCAAAAAAAAAAAAAAAAGAAAAGAAAAAGAAAAAAAAAATTGATCTGATTTGAACACTGTCACAGTGCAAATATAACTTCAGTTATTCAGAATTTCTTTGTATGGAATACTGTACTGGTTAAGCAGCTTCAGAAAAGCTTATTGGGGACAAAAAAAAATCATTTTAGAAAATTTAGCACAATTGAAGCCGCAGCTTTATACTTCAAAAAAGACTTTCATAAAAGCCAAGATATTTTTCTGTGTCAATACTTAAAAATGTAGCACAACTGTAAACAGATTTTCTCCAGAAGTCAGCTGTCCTACGTGTATAGTACAAATAACCACATCTAGAACCTGTGGTTCCCCACAGGTCTGCGTTCTAGTAAAAAGGATGTTTGACAGCACTAACTGGACTGACCAATACTCAGAACAATGGTGAAGTCCAAAGAACTCAGTGAAAGGAGAAAAAAGGAGATTTGTAGATTTACACAACTCCTAACGGAGCAGCCAGAAGAATAAGACTTTATGACGCATTCCTGACATGTTGTACATTTGGAATTTAGGAGCTCTTGCTTGGAACCCCCCCCATCCCTCCAAAAAAAACAAAAAAACAAAAAAACAAAACAAAAACATTTGAGTGTGTTTGGCTTGAATTTCATGGTCAGAAACTCAAATGGAATTCAGTGCTCTGATTTATCCAAGTTGATTCCTCTGTTATGTCTGTTGAAACAGAAATATTACAATTATCATTTAATCACTTTTAACAAATTCTTTGCTTTTGTATGCAATATGTTTGCATTCTTTATATATTTGTGAGGTTGCTAGTATTATTACCCGAGGCCAACATATGGCCATCGGGCATTGCAAAGACCTGGGCTCTGTCCGTCCGTCTGTGTACAGCATAGGTCCCGCTCTATTGCTGCCACCAGTGGCGGCCGGCCCATAGGGGGCGGTCGGGCGCTGCCCTCCTAGATGTGGAGGGGAAAAGTCATAATATATATATTTTTAAAAAGTATTATTAATGTCAGTTTTACTTAATAGTATGTGCCTAGCCTGCCACAGTCTTCAAATTCACAGGGAACATTCTTGGGACACAGACCTTGGACAAGTTCGAAGTTGGCTAACCTTGACATATTTTAAGAGGTTAAAAAGTTGCATTCTGTACCTAATTTTATGGCATGACCTCGCTGACATTAGCATGTTGACATCACATGCTGCTAGCTAGGTGGAAACTCTTTCATTTGTGTGTAAACATAACCTCTGTCATACTGTATATTATGTAAAAACTAGCAAAAAATAAACACTACTAAAACTGAAAATGCTGTTTTTGTAACCTAATAACACCTCTGAACTGATTTACAAAGCAATTTACGGATGTTAGCGTGTGTGATTGATTGATAGAGGGGCTTGATTGAACATGTACAAATTGTAAGACAATAGGATCTTAATAATTGATTAAACAACTGAAAATTATAAAGCACACAATCCTCATATGGCCGAGGTTATTTTAGCTTTGCGTTATATTAGTTTTTCGAAAGACGTCTGCAATAATGGATGCTGTTAATGAGTCCAAACTGTCGCCAATGTTGGTGAACAAGTGGTTCATGTAATTGGTTTCAGTGCAGAAGGTTCCCAGTTCAACAGTTCTGAACCGGAAACATTTCCAGTGCTACATTTTCCCATGTAAGGTGGGGTTGCGTCAGGTGTAAAATGTGCCAATTCAATAAGCACATCCACCTCAGGTTTGCTGTGGTGACCCCAAGTGCAAAAACATACGAGTGAGTCCAGACTATACAAATAAAAATACACTTATACTATACAATTTTCCATCTTGCTCATCCACAACAAACAGTTTTTAAACAAACAAGCTGGAATATGTTACTGCATGCATCGCATCCATATTGTTTTTGGAGTTAATCAACTGATCACATAGTTTTCGTAACTTTGAAATTTCAAACTTGGACTTCTGAATTCTTTGAATGCACTTCAAGTAATGAAGCTTTTAGCAAAGCCTGAGAGTCGCTGCTTCAGTATCAAATAAATCTTGTCATATCTAAACTCACTCTGAATATTTCTTTGATCAGCTTTTTTGTTTTGTTTTTTAACCAATGATAATGTTGTGTGAATGTAACAATTTTAAGTTATTACAAGACCTCAACTTTAATTGTATAAGCAAGAGTTTTCATATAAAGGAGACACTCAAATATACGAGGGCTGTCAATAAAGTAACGGTCCTTTTTATTTTTTTCAAAAACTATATGGATTTCATTCATATGTTTTACGTCAGACATGCTTGAACCCTCGTGCGCATGCGTGAGTTTTTCCACGCCTGTCGGTGACGTCATTCGCCTGTGAGCACTCCTTGTGGGAGGAGTCGTCTAGCCCCTCTTCGGAATTCCTTTGTCTGAGAAGTTGCTGAGAGACTGGCGCGTTGTTTGATCAAAATTTTTTCTAAACCTGTGAGACACATCGAAGTGGACACGGTTCGAAAAATTAAGATGGTTTTCAGTGAAAATTTTAACAGCTGATGAGAGATTTTGAGGTGATTCTGTCGCTTTAAGGACTTCCCACAGTGCGAGACGTCGCTCAGCGCTCTCAGGCGGCGTCATCAGCCTGTTCAAGCTGAAAACCTCCACATTTCAGGCTTTATTGATCCAGGACGTCGTGAGAGAACAGAGAAGTTTCAGAAGAAGTCGGTTTCAGCATTTTATCCGGATATTCCACTGTTAAAGGAGATTTTTTAATGAAAGACGTGCGGACGGGTCCGCGCGTCGGGACGCAGCCGCCGCGACGCTCCGCCACAGGAAAAACACCTCTGTTGAAAGCCTTAAGGACAAGTTGGAACATGTCCTGCCTGTTAAACAATTTCTCATATACTCACTCCACTGAAAGCCATCAAAAGCGCCTGGATTTTATAAATGGTTATCAACACGGAGGTGTTTTTCCTGTGCCGCCGCACCGCGTCGGCTGCGTCCCGATGCGCGGATCCGTCCGCACGTCTTTCATTAAAAAAAATCTCCTTTAACAGTGGAATATCCGGATAAAATGCTGAAACCGACTTCTTCTGAAACTTCTCTGTTCTCTCACGACGTCCTGGATCAATAGAGCCTGAAATGTGGAGGTTTTCAGCTTGAACAGGCTGACGACGGCGGCTGAGAGCGCTGAGCGACGTCTCGCACCGTAGGAAGTCCTTAAAGCGACAGTATCACCTCAAAATCTCTCATCAGCCGTTAAAATTTTCACTGAAAACCAGCTTAATTTTTCGAACCATGTCCACTTCGATGTGTCTCACAGGTTTAGAAAAAATTTTGATCAAACAACGCGCCAGTCTCTCAGCAACTTCTCAGACAAAGGAATTCCGACGAGGGGCTGGACGACTCCTCCCACAAGGAGTGCTCACAGGCGAATGACGTCACCGACAGGCGTGGAAAAACTCACACATGCACACGAGGGTTCAAGCATGTCTGACGTAAAAACATATGAATGAAATCCATGTAGTTTTTGAAAAAAATAAAAATGACCGTTACTTTATTGACAGCCCTCGTATGTTTTGTTGAAGGATATGTACTAACAAAAGTTGATCATGGCTGG
This sequence comes from Thalassophryne amazonica, assembly GCF_902500255.1. NCBI lineage: Eukaryota > Metazoa > Chordata > Actinopteri > Batrachoidiformes > Batrachoididae > Thalassophryne > Thalassophryne amazonica. The sequence goes on along the minus strand of NC_047108.1, from coordinate 33,507,536 downwards.
TCATGAGATCATGCTATTATTGTTTTGTCTTTCTGTACTACTGTGATTTCAGTCTTCACTGTACTAGTGTGTCTTAATTGAGAGAGTGGCCTTAACTTAGAACATAGCACCATTTTGGTTCCAACTGCAGTGAACTACTGAATGAACCTTTAATGTTTTCAACAATTTTTTTAAATCTTAACCACATACAGCAACACATCCAGGTACAGGTGCTATCAAAATAAATCTAAAAATAGTTAAGCTATCAAACTTACATAAATTTACAATTTATGATGATTTATTTAGGTAATTTAAAGCCTGATTTATGCAGCTGCAGCTCTGTAACTCCGTGTCATACAACAATGACATGCATGACAGTTTAAAGTCTCTGGATTATATTTTATTCTGGACTAATCTGACCCTTAACAAGATTTTCTTTCTACAATCATCACCTCCAAATCAAAGGTAAGCTGTACATCTTCCTCTTTTACGACTTTGTGCTCCATGACGCAAATGTATATATGTATGTATGTATTATTCTATGTAGCATGGCAGTGCCATTTGACCCTCCAATGCAGGGCTGGACTGGGGAAAGTTTTCAGGCCGGGCATTTTTAACCAAGACCAGGCCACCACCAGGTAGTGAAGGGGAAAAAAATAAAGACTGCTGTGACAGTGTTTTTTTTTTTTTTTTTTTTGGTGCCTTAACCGATCAATGTGCACCAGGAGACACATACATTTTAACACTATAAGAAGCATTATGAAAAGTTCTCCCGAAATACAGCTATCATAGGCTTATCAAAAGTATGATCTATTGACAGTAGGTCACATTACTTTTTAGACATAATAAGCCGTCATTTCATTCAGCCTTGTTACTTAAATTTAGAAATAGAAATTATATAAAAACATTTGTTATAGAAATACTGTAGGCTATACTATAAATAATATATCATTACTTGTATGATACAATTCATCAGATAAAGCAAGAAATGACTGGATGACTGGACCAGTGACTGGATACAAAGGTTGAACTTTTGAAACTGCAGTACACAAAAAGGCTACAAGATGGAGACAGTTGTCTATCTCACTACAAGCTACAAGTAACATCAAGGATTTCTTTTATTACCAATTTGTGTTGCTAATCAACTTAGAGAATGACTCAATTTAAAGTAAAATGTTAGGTATGTGAAATTATGCCAGGACTTGGGAAAATACATTTTAGACAGGGACACCGTTATACCACGCCACCGCACCGCAGACTGTGCAAAACAGCATACTTCGTATGACCGACGCATGACCGTCACACAAATAGAATAAAGAATAAAGAAACAACCTGGCGGCGACAGCATGGTAGCTAGCCATGCACACCATTTGCACAGGTTACATTGCTAGGCTAGGTTATGTGACTGGCAGAGTTAGCACAAATGGAAATAATATCCAACCTTAATTACTATCTGAGTGACCCAGTTAGACAGCACTTTACTTTGGACCAGAAGATCAGAATGTCTCTCTCACACACAGATGTCTGATTTATGAACAAGTTAGGTTGCTGTTCATCAATTAATAGCTGAAGTTAACCTTCACTTACTGTCATGGCCGTAATGGTCCCTGACTCACTTTATAGTCACCCTTTCTTGACTTCAATGAAAATATATACTTGTTTTATAAAAGTAAAATAAAGACCTCTTTCTTGACCTCATATTCAATTGTTGACAGCACTGTAACAGTAAAACTTGTAATTTCTAACCTACATTGTTAATAAATGTAACTATTAAATTCTTTCTAACATTTTTCTAACATTTAAATTTTCTCTAAACATTTTACTTGTCGAAATTATTATTATTTAAGTAGTATTAGTAGTTGTAGTAGTAAAAAAGGCTTCAAAACTGGACCTTGTTGTGAGGGGGGGACATCCTTGCCCCACGCCCCCATTCCATCTGGATTCACCCCTGCTTTGGCGTTTGAGCACAAAGAATGGATAACATTTATTTATGCAGAAAACATGACCAGATTTACAGGTCAGAAAGTTTTATTGTGTTTTCACATCATGTGCTCCCCAGACAGAGAGTTTAGGTGCATTTCAGTGGAAAATAGTGTTAGTTGTTGACGCGTTGTGGAGGATCAGCTGTTTTAACGTGCAGATACGGAGCGGCTCAGCTCAGCTCTAAATAAAGGAGGAAATAAAGCATAAAAATGTCTTTGTAAAGCTCAGTACAGGTGTGCTGTTATCACCGCGCTTTAAGAGGTGAGGACGAGTCGTAGCTGTTACAAAAAAAAAAACGCGGATGAAAAGCTCAGAGCTCGCTTTACTTCATAAAAAAAAAAAAAAATGGTATAGCAATTTTTAAGGCAGCAATGACCTTTTTTAACATCAGTTTTAAACACTAATTCATTTTATTCATCCATAGAGGAATTGTTATCTTCCGAGCTCCCAGTTTTTGGGTAAATTAAGAACTCTTGACTGAAATATCAACTTCCGTTCTCTGCACTGGGGTCACTCCTTATAACTCACAACTACAGACACAGCAGACCAATGTGATTATTATTTGACCCGTGTAATTATTATGTGACCTGTCCAGGAAATATTCCGCAAGACATCTGCATGAAATCTGTCCACATTTGTTTTATCAATGGGAATTCTGTTGGCCTGTGTTTTTTAACTGTGTGTGCTGTCCTGTATTTCCACTTTTGAAATTATTTTCAGCAACAATTCAAGGTCTATGACATTTCTCCGGCTCCATGATGCAAATGTATGTATGTATGATACTATGTAGCATGGCAGTGCCATTTGACCCTCCATTGGTATGTTGGGAAAATAAATTGCTTATGTGTCATAGGATCCTTTCCCTATTTTCAACCCTCATTGGTCATGGTCTCAAGCACGAATGGCATACAAATCACACGAATTGGAAAAACAAACAGAATTCAAGGTGCATTCATACGCAACAGACATTCATACAGTTGTGTACGAATGCAGTTGGAATACCCAGAATGTGGTACGAAGCAACAGCTCCCAAATCTAGGGCGACTACCCAGACTGCAGGCCGAATAACACAAAACTGCAACTAACACGAAAAAATAAAACCAATAAAATTTACAAAAGACAAAGAATAAAAAGCACACAGCACAAAACCCCACAATGCCGGCAGAATATCCCTCCAATGCCATATGTGTCACCCAAGATTTGGGTAGAAGGCAAGCGGGGGGGGGCAGGGCAAGTGCTGTGCTTCACTGTGTTGAAGACCTGACAGCATTGGGCTCATTCATGCTCTAGTGTGATGGGGAGGACAATTGAGACATTTGGCCATGAGTCGATGTACTTGAACAATTTGTACAGCCCCTCGAACACAGTCCAAATTCTTTGAATGGCGTACGAATTGCCCTACGAATACGCCTGCAGTCAGATTGCTCCACGACTGCAACTCCACCGCGATTTGTCTGTTTTCCAACACGAGCGCAACATGAATGTAGAGTGCATGTGCTCTGGCGCACAAATGTGCCGATTGCTGTAAGAATGCTATATGAGGCGTTCGGGTGCAGCTCAAATTTGCACGACTCTCGTTCAAATCCTCATTCGTATGGCATTCGGGCTCATATATACTCTAGTGTGACGGAGGTATTATCACTGTCCACCACAGGCTTGGTTCAGCGTCAGTATTTTGCTACAGGTTTGCAGGTTTTCCAGTTACCATCAGTTCACATATATAAAAGTGCTTACACTGAGTTTTAAGCACATTCAGAAACCACAGCTTTAATCAGTGTGTCACTTTGTGTTGACCAACCTGGGGCAGACCTTCACCAGGGACAACAGGTGTGGGAGCCTTTTGCTGACAGAGAGGGCATCATAAAAAGATGGGCGGTGTCTACAGCGAGCTATGGCATTAGCCAGCAGCGTCGCAAGGAGGACGGGTGCAGCGTGGCTGAACTGACCAGTCAACTCCAAAGCCAGGAGAGCCGGAGACAAAGTGTGTGTCACAGCTCCAGAAAAGGCAGCAGCACCTACAAGAAAAAACAAAACATCACCGGGTAGACCAATTATGGAGGATAGTTAACAATAAGCTGACAAAATACGTAGTTTATACCACATTTCATATTCAGTAAACTGATGTTGAATGGGTACTGCTGGAATGGGTTTGTGCCACACAAACGGTCAATGGAACATCAGCTACAACATTCTGCCCATGTGGCACCTGTCCTTGGGCATGATTCAGCACACAAGAGTGTCAGTGTTGAGGACCCCAAAGGCTGCAGAAGCCCAAGAGGATACCCATGATTCACCTGGCTGCATTTAACACAGACATGAGCTTTCTGCCTATTCTGTGTATTTAGTGTCTGTAATGTGTTTGTGTATCTCAGCACAGATTGTAAAAGGAGAATTCAGGGATCCCAAAGATGATGTCATTCTTATGCATGGATAAGACATTGGCTGTCCACAGAAGGCAGAGTGTACCACTGTTTTCAACATTTCATCAAGTCAAATTCCTTGTATTTTATGGATATTTGGTGAATAAAAGCTACTCTGATTCTGATTTGAACCCTTTCAACATTTCTTGTAATTACCTGATATTCTGGGTCTCTCCTGTTGATTGCTCTTAACTATGGAAGTAAATCTGTGCCATCAGAGTTTGAATTTGAATTTGAAGGTTGAATGTTTTCAGCATCAAAATCAGAGTTTGAAGTTGAATTTCTAAGGTTGACTTTGTTTAGCATCAAAAAAATTCAACCTCAAAAAATTCAACCTCAAAAAAATTCAACCTCAAAAAATAGAAAAGCAGGGAGAAGCAATCGATCCCTGTCTCAATCATCTAACGTTTATGTTTGGAAGTAAGTAAGTAAGTCTCGATTGTTTGAGGTTGAATTTTTTGAGGTGAAATTTTTTTTTAGGCTTAATTTTTTTGAGGTCGAATTTTTTTTTTAGGTTGATTTGTTTTAGGTTGAATTTTTTGGAGGTAGAATTTTTTTTAGGCTGAATTTTTCAAGGTTGAATTTTTTTTAGGTTGAATTTTTTGAGGCTGAATAATTTGATGCTAAACAAATTCAACCTTAGAAATTCAACTTCAAACTCTGATTTTAATGCTAAAAATATTCAACCTTAAAAATTCAAATTCAAAGTCTGATGGCACAGATTTACTTCCATATTTAACCACCATTTTCTCCTCACTTCAGGCCTGTTTCCATTTCTATGTTAGCTGTGCTGATGGTCAGGCTACTTTTGGTGTGGCATATTCCCAGAAGTGACATTGCATTGAATTCTCATCTATCCACCCTTACATTTTTATGTTAAACTATGTTTAAAATGCAGAATTTCTGTGAAAACCAAATCTACTCTTCCACATGATCTCCACACAGTATCACTAGTGGGGAGGAAGAAAGGCAGCTCTGAATTATTGCACAAACGTTTTCTTGTTTCCATTAGTTATTACTGTTATTTCATTGTTAGTTTTTGTATTCAAATCAGTTTCATGGTTCTGATTATGCACTATTTAGTGTCGCTGTGCATGCAGTGCATGTACGTCACGAAGCTGCTTATGAAAAACGTGCTGCGCTCTTTGAAGGTGTGACACAGTGCTGGATTTCACACATGGTCTGACTGCAAATACTTGCTGGTGATAGATAATAAACACACCCACTGTGCACCCAATGACACCTCATTTTTACACAAACATGAGCTCAAGTGGTATAGTAATTTACAGGAATGACACTTGTACCGTTCTTTGCAATGCTTTGTACTGGATGTAAGATAGAGTACTTTGTGTGTACACACATCACTGACACAGTTGTCTGAAGTTACACGCATTGGCTCAAATTGTGTTAACACTGCTTTGAAGCCATGGTGTAAAGCCTTGGTGTGAGGCTCATTGTGTTCACTTTCTTTGCATTACATATGCATTTCTGTCATACTGACAGGCAATTTGACAGTTACACAATTACAATCAGAGCAAATGTTTAATTGAAATCTAAAATATATGGTCAGATTTTGCTGTCATTGTACTGCAGAATTGCCCAGTATTTTCTCTCTACTGCCATCTGCTGTTTCAGTGATTACTGTAATTCAGTTAGCTTCTTGTTTCATCTTCACTTATCCAAGTGACCTTGGATAAGTGAAAAAAAAAAAAAGCAAAAAAAAAAAAAGGTACGGAGAAGTGGGTGAGTAACAAGAACATAAATGAGCAGTCCAGTTGGGAGTTGGTGTAAAAAAAAGATTTCAAATCTAGTATTTGTGTATTTGAACGGGTGAAAGAGGGTTTTTAATTTATATTTTTAATGCACAAGTGGAGCAACACTCCTAATTTGATTGTATGCTGTGCTTGCAAAATGCTTCTATCTATCTATCTTGTGGGACTGTGTTCATGTGTCATGTGGGACTGTGTTCATGTTTGGGTTTTGTATTGCTTCTTTTTGGTTTGTGTTCACTGTATGCTCTTGTCCTGTGTCTGGGGTTTGTGTCTGGGTGTGTCTTCCGTCTGTTTGCTACTCCCCATTCTTGAATGTTCCCTCATACCTGTCCCTCATTTTCCTCCATCACCGCCTGCACTATTTAAGCCCTCTGTATTCCTCATGTCTCTGCCAGTCCATTGTTCATTTGTGTTGTCATCCCAGCCTTCCTAATAGTCCTTGTTTCGCAATTTTGCCACACTGTGTTTGCGAACCTTTGCCTGTTTTTTTGTCGTTTCTTGTTTTGTCGTTTCTTGTTTCATGATTTGGATGCCACTGCTGTTTATTGCCTACCTTCCCTTGTACCTACTTCCACTTGCCGAGTCTTGCAATTGTGTCCTGCATTTTTGTGTCCAAGTTCATTCAACCATTCGGAAGATTCAGACGGCTTTCAGTGACGATCCTATGGGCATCACACAGATTAAGGAGCGGTACAACCGGTTTAAAGACGTCTGCACAACGGTGGAGAGCGAGCCACGCTCCGGTCGGCCATCAACATGCTGAAATGACCAGATCATTGCCAGATCACGCTGTGGTGATGCGGGACCATCGTGTGACTATCCGAGAATTTGCGGAAGAGGTGGACATCAACACTTTTTTAGCACATTCCACTGTGACAGAAGATTTGGCCATGAAAAGAGTAGCAGCGAAATTCTTCCGAATGGTTTCCACCTGGCTGTCGCCCAGTTTCTGGCTAAATTTGATGCAGTCGCGCTGCTCCAGTCGTTCCGCCATTTTCCTTGAAATGAAAATCCGACGAGAGACAACACCCGTCCTCACACAAAGGCTGCTTACTAGCAAATGACGCAATCAACAGGCGTAAAAATGTTCACGCATGTGCACGAAGGTTCAAGGTTTGCTCATGCAAGCACACGTGATTCAAATCCATCAGGTTTTTGAAAAAAATAAAAAGGTTGGATACTTTTCTAACAGACCTCATATTTCAAATATCTCTGATGTGGATGACTGAGAACCTTCAAATGAATAAATAACTTTTCCATCCTTGTTTTGAAGTTCAGATCCCACACCCCCAACTTAAAAATGGTAAAATACGGCTTGTTAAGGGTTTGCTCTAATAAATACCTGTTTTAAACATCTTTAATTGTAGCAAATTGCTCTTTGTGGCTGTACTGCAAAATAAGCATTTATAGTGCCTTGAAACAGTATTCAGCCCCATGGGAATTTACTCATTGTAATTTCTTTATGCCATTTCAAATAGAGTAATTCAGACTTCTCAATATTAAAATTTCTAAAATTATCCTCCTTAAACTCAAACTCAAAGTGAACCGCTACAGCTTGATATAAATTAAATAAAAATATCAAAGCCAAGAAGATGGGCATAAACATACTAAAATGTGTAAAATCTCAAGGGGCTGAATACTTTATCAAGGCACTGTAACTAAAAATTATTATGCTACAGATTAGTGGTGACATGCATTCAAAGGATATAAACACTGCAGAGACAAACTGATCAGGCCACAAGTAACCATTACTTTTTTATATATATATATACCAGCCAGTGCATATCCTCCAGGATTAATGGATGTTTGTCGTTGTCCTGAAGACAAATAAGCCAGTCCTTCGCCAACAAAACGGCCTAAAGCTGCCCCTGGGAGGAAACAAAATGAAAACAAATTAATAAATTACAACAATAAATGAGACTGGACATTGTCACAACACTGCATTTTCATTTTTCATCTTCAAGTAGGTAGATGCATGAAGATATCCTTGTATTTAATGCTCAAAGCTTTTTAAAGAGCCACCTAACTTCACATGATGTAACAGCAAACAGTAATAATTTGTCTGTAACATTACATAAACATAATTCATTTATGAACAGAGCATGGTGATTTAATTAAATAAAGGAGAGATTTCCTGTTTTTTTTTTTGTTTTTTTTTTTGCTAAACAGCTTGGACTACTGGTCATAGACATTATATACGTACCTCACAGACTGGCACTGCCTATTAGAGCTGACGTAGTCGGCCACCATCTTGGATGGGTCCCTGTTGAACCCTCAGTGCATTTATTTGTACTGAGGAAGGTGTATCCCCAACAACAATAAGCCATAACTCCCCAAATTTGTACCTGATTTATTTGTACCTGCAGGATTGTCTTACAGACATAAAGACATGGATGACCTCTAATTTCCTGCTTTTAAACTCAGATAAAACTGAAGTTATTGTACTTGGCCCCACAAATCTTAGAAACATGGTGTCTAACCAGATCCTTACTCTGGATGGCATTACCCTGACCTCTAGTAATACTGTGAGAAATCTTGGAGTCATTTTTGATCAGGATATGTCATTCAATGCACATATTAAACAAATATGTAGGACTGCTCTTTTGCATTTGCGCAATATCTCTAAAATTAGAACGGTCTTGTCTCAGAGTGATGCTGAAAAACTAATTCATGCATTTATTTCCTCTAGGCTGGACTACTGTAATTCATTATTATCAGGTTGTCCTAAAAGTTCCCTGAAAAGCCTTCAGTTAATTCAAAATGCTGCAGCTAGAGTACTGACGGGGACTAGAAGGAGAGAGCATATCTCACCCATATTGGCCTCTCTTCATTGGCTTCCTGTTAATTCTAGAATAGAATTTAAAATTCTTCTTCTTACTTTTAAGGTTTTGAATAATCAGGTCCCATCTTATCTTAGGGACCTCATAGTACCATATCACCCCAATAGAGTGCTTCGCTCTCAGACTGCAAGCTTACTTGTAGTTCCTAGGGTTTGTAAGAGTAGAATGGGAGGCAGAGCCTTCAGCTTTCAGGCTCCTCTCTTCTGGAACTAGCTCCCAATTCGGATCAGGGAGACAGACACCCTCTCTACTTTTAAGATTAGGCTTACAACTTTCCTTTTTGCTAAAGCTTATAGTTAGGGCTGGATCAGGTGACCCTGAACCATCCCTTAGTTAGGCTGCTATAGACTTAGACTGCTGGGGGGTTCCCATGATGCACTGAGTGTTTCTTTCTCTTTTTGTTCTGTATGCACCACTCTGCATTTAATCATTAGTGACTGATCTCTGCTCCCCTCCACAGCATGTCTTTTTCCTGGTTCTCTCCCTCAGCCCCAACCAGTCCCAGCAGAAGACTGCCCCTCCCTGAGCCTGGTTCTGCTGGAGGTTTCTTCCTGTTAAAAGGGAGTTTTTCTTTCCCAATGTCGCCAAGTGCTTGCTCACAGGGGGTCGTTTTGACAGTTGGGGTTTTTCCGTAATTATTGTATGGCTAAGCCTTACAATATAAAGCGCCTTGGGGCAACTGTTTGTTGTGATTTGGTGCTTTATAAATAAAATTGATTTGATTTGATTCGATTTTCCCACGGTTTGATTTGTTAGAAACAGCAGAGACTCAGTTACAATACGGGATGCTGTTACACATTACAAAATAAGTACTTTCATGCTGAAATACTTTGTCTTATGCTCTTTAGCAAAAACATATGAGTTGGCATATAGATAAATGTACAAATTAATTTATAATTTAGTAATGAAACAAGTTTGGATTGTTCATTTGAATTTCTCTCTCTCACACCCACACACAGGGGACATCACTTCAGTTTCCTCTGCTTTGCTCATCAGGTTTTGTTACAAAAATGAACATTTTTTTCAAGGCAAGGAAAAGAAAGTTCCAGGTCATTCCAAGGTCTTGTTAGGCTTGCAGCTGGGGCTGGAGAGTTAAAACCCTTGTGTGACCGTAGGACCTTTGTGGCTGGGATAGCGGTACCAGGTCAGCCAAAGGGGAATTCCCCACTTGCCTGGCTCTGTCAGGTCAGCCAAAGGGGAATTCCCCCTTTCTGGTCTTTGGTGTGAGCAGTCCGGGGTTCAATCTCACTGCTGTCCCGGCCACAAAGGTCCTACGGTCACAACTGGCGTTGTCGGCAGGATGTGGGTAGTCACAAAACATGCTTAAATGCACCTGTGACTTCGGGACGAAGTCAAAAATGGTGGGGCGATATGTAGCAAGATGAAGTCCAGATTGAAAAGACATTCCCGCTAGCTTGGCTAACAGGGAATTCCCCTTTGGGTGACCTGGTAGAGTCCTGGTCTTTAGTGCGAGCAGTCCGGGGTTTGATCCCACCGCCGTCCTGGCCACAAAGGTCCTACGGTCACACTTGGAAAAAGAACTGTTTTGCACAGCTTCTTGCATGTGCTGGCATGCTGTAACTCCAGTGGAGTTAATTTTGCGATGTGGTGCAGCCTGACTTTGTGAAATACAGACACTACAAATGACTTAAGCATGAAATGATGGTTCTCAATTTCAAAGAATTATGACACAAAAGCACATAAGTGGATGGAAATACACACAAATACACTCCTTCTTTTGCCGCATTAACGAAAATTCGCTTAAGAGTTGCAATACTAGTTCGATGGAAACACAGCTAATGAGAGAGAGTTCCTGCTGTAATAAGTACCGTTTGTTATGATGACATAATATTACAATGGTAAAATAACCAAAATTATTGTTCAGTCTTATTTGTGAAAGGTAATCCCACATGATCTAGTTTCTATACTGCACCAGTTGTTGCAACCAGAAGCAGCACAAAATACGGGCAAATTTGCTCACTCCCCATTGACTCCGGTTGACTCTGGTGCAAGCCTATTGTGAAGAGACCCATCCATTATGGCGGTGACACTGGATTACGTTGCAGCAAGTTATGAGGTGTCTACGTATATAATGTCTATGTTACTGGCAGCAAAGTTAAACAACATCAGATACTTCATGTTGCTCACATCGTTTCAGAATAAAATGTTCAACACCAGCATCCCAACAAATACTTTTATTGTGAAAGGCATGCTGTCAGTGTAACTTGCGACTGAGTTTAACTTGACAGCGCTGAAGACATTAGCTAAAATCTGTTTTTTGATAACACCAATAAATTTCCCACTATTTCTACGATTCAGTAAGTACATAACCTGAATAAAATCTTATATTTGCTGTGAGTTTAAGTTTAAGTAAAGTTCAGGAGGTGGGGGTAAATGTTGTGTTTAATTTTGTCTGTGTCTCTTCCAATGACCTTTTTAATATGAATCCTTTTATTTTCATATCATTGATAATAAAAACTGATTTTTAAAACAATATGAAATAGTATATTCAAGTAATATCATAATATAACATAGGTACACCTCTTTCTACATCCCACCTTCAAACAGAGCCTCATACGACAATTCATGAGAAATCTACTTAAGCTCCCAATTTTCCCAATTTTCTATAGAAATGCAAACTTCCTATGGGCACTGGACTAGATATCTTTGAAAATATATTAACAGCAGGGCAACAGCTTTCTTCCTCCTGCTGTCCAGACTTCAGAGAAGCACCAATACAAACTTTAGGGCCCCTTCAAACCTAACACGAAAGACACAGAAACTGGAAGAAAATCCGAGAACCAAACACGAAATGGGGAACCATGAAACATTTCACCTGCTGTCGTGAGGGACGCACGTGACGCACAGAGGTGCACGGCACACCAGCGATGGTTTCACAGTGCAACCAGCACAGTGTAACCAGCTAGAACGTGTTGCCCTAAATCGCGTCGCTGTTGTGGGGAAGAAAAAAGAAATAGGTGGACATGTTGTACCACATTGCGCCTCTACTGTGGAGAAAAAAAAAAACAAAACACACACACACCATAAAAAAACACTGCATTTTGTTGAATCCTTCTTATCAAGCGGACAATACAAGTATGAATAGTCTGTTCCTCTGTAGATGACCCATGGTCATAGATGTACAGTCATGACATAACATGAATGAAGCAGTGCGCTCTTATCATGTCCACATCTGCTGGCCCGGTGTCTCCAGTTGGCCCTGTGTGCGTGTCTGGTCTGACACGAGTGTACTGTGGGCAGCACGCTGCAGGACAGACACTGCATCATGTGGAGCAGAGCTCACATTAAATAAAAAAATAAATGCCACTCGCAGAATTCAAACCTGCAATTTGCAAAACCTTTGATTAACAGAAAGAAACTTTACCACTGTGCTACAATAACTGTCTTATAACAGCAGCGTAAAATGCCTAAAATCAACTAGGAGATAAATGAATTTTAAAAAAGAGAAATGAAACGGCGTTTTGTCAGTTATTATGGCACTTTTTTTCGCCGTAATAACTGACAAAACAGCATTTAATACGGCATATTTTTGGTGAAACATGACTGAAAGTGGCATATTTGTCACGCTGTTGGCTTGGCATAGTCCTGCGGTGCGCGGCTCACATGACATTCAGGTCACCCACTGTGTGTTCACATGATCTGATGGTCCGTTTCACCTGGGACAGCCTGTCAATGTGCTCGCTGTGCGCTCGCTCGCTGCAACCCATCGCAACAGCGATATATGTTTTTAATGTATTTCCAGGTGAGGACAGCAAGCAGACACAAGAGCATCACAGTGGACAGTTGTAAGGCCATATCATTCCAAATACAGTACGCGTTCCCTGGTCATGACATCAAGAACCAGAGATCTCAACAGCTGCTGTGTGCCCCTATCCATTCAGTGCACACTCCAACACTTCACTCTGTTTCTGTGTTATGTGCAAGGTTGGGTAGGATTACTTTGAAAGAATACATGTGGATTACATGTATGTATGTACATACATTTGGATTACTTGTAATCTGATTACTTTTGGATTACATTTCAAAGTAATCCTACCCAACCTTGGTTATGTAAAAAAAAAATTTAGTTATTTTGTTATGTATTTGTGTATGTAGTTATTGTAGTAGTTATTTATATACCTGTCCAGGTGGTGGTCCTGTCCCGTGTTTTTAATGTGACACGTCGTGTGCACTGAGCTGTCATTTCTAGGTGCCAGTGAGTCTCTGGCTTGCAATCAACTGGGAGGTGGCTCGCCGTGCTGTATGTGCTCTGACATGGCTGGCCAGTGCCCATCTAATCAGCATTTCATGCAAGTGTGCTTCCCCCGGCCCCAGGCATGCCACTTGTGTTGCAGCGAGGGGCGGTACAAAACACACACAAGACATACATGTTGTTGGGGGGGAGGGTGGAGCGGGGGGGCACAACAATTGCACAATACACATGCACGGCATGTGTTGAGGGGGAGCCAACACTCTGCCACGCCACATGTGTGTTGCTTTGCAACGCCACACTCATGGGGGCACTTTCACATCCAGCTCGACATTGACTGTTTGCTCTCTATTTTCATACTGATAGCACAAATGGCCAAACATTTTCTAAGTGTCCAGCGAGTGGGATTGGATGTTCGTGTGTGTCTACTGGAATCTGGCCAACACCTGCCACGAGAGGGATCGAATGGGCTCTCACAGGGCACTCTCTGTCTTTCGGCCGCTAGTGTATGAGAATAATTGTAGCAACAGGTGTACGAGGCGTTAGAGGCGGCTCCGATTTTTCACAAAAGGCATACAGTTCCTCCTTCGTGTGCTAGTCGGCTTCAATCGTGTATGTGTGAAGGGGCCCTTAAGTAGGTGCACCAGCAAGAGGTAATTTAAAAAAATACATGTTAAAATGGTGAGTGGTCATTTTATTAGGTACACCTTTCAGTTGCTTGTTAAAACAAACAGCTAATTAGCTAATCACATGGCAGCAACTCAATGCATTTAGGCATCTAGACATGGTGAAGATGACTTGCTCTAGTTCAAACCAAGCATTAGAATACAGAATAAAGAGGATTTAAATTACTTTAAATGTGGCATGGTTTTTAGAGCTGCACTGGCTGGTCTGAGTATTTCAGAAACTGCTGAGATTTTCAGAACTACTGGCATTTTCATGCACAGCCATCCCTCGCGTTTACAGAGAATGGTCCGAAACAGAGAAGATATCCAGTGAGTGGCAGTTGTGTGGACAAAAAATACCTTGTTGACGTCAAAGGTCAGAGGACTGGTTGAATGGATGACTGTGCGAGGCCATCATGTCAATATGGACCAACATCTCTGAGGAATGTTTCCAACACCTTGTTGAATCTATGCCACTAAAAACTGAGACAGTTCTGAAGGCAAAAGGGTAATTGCCTACCAGGTAATTGCAAGGTGTACCTAAAGTGGCCAGTGAGTGTATCCTGGCTGTATTTTGAAATTAAGCTCTTTTGAGGTTTGATTTGAGGCTGGCTGTGTATTTGTGGTGTAAGTCCTTCTGTTCTGTGTCAGTCAGTAAGTTGGTGCTGCCCAGGCTTCACATAATGGAAAACTCAGCTATTCAAAGATGTGTCACTCACCATAGATGAAGACAGGCATGAAGTATCCAGCTGGCAGAGGCAGAGTGCAGACAAGGAGCAGCATCCACAGCTCAGAAACAACAGACACATACAGTAAGCACCTCCAAATGCACCTGAGTCACCATCAGTCTGTGCACTCATGTTTGCAGTCTTCCTCAAACCAATTCAACACACATAAATATTGACACATGCCAAGTTTGATTGCAGAGTTGAGTGTCAGAATGTGAAAAAAGGGTGAGGTGGGTTAGTGGGTTCAGAAAAATTAATTTGTTGCAGAGCCGATGCAGTACAGATTATTAACCCGAGCACACGTGAGAAATTGTTGTCTATGACAAAATATGCAATACTGCGTGTTGATTTTCTGCCCAGTCTACTTTGCTACCTCATGGCACAAATACAGAATAATAGCTCAGCCATTACACAGCCAGAGGGTGAGACTGTGTTATTACAATCATAAAATCAATCCCTGGTCTCCAATTTTGCTACGGGTGACGATCAGGTCGGGTAAGCCATTCAGCCTTGAAGGTCAAAGTTCTATTTATCTTGCTTACTCTGTTGTGAAAATGCCAGTTATTGCATGCAGAATATGGGTCATTGACTCTCAAAGGAGAAAAATGTGTGTGTGACCATGAGCCTGGATATAGTTCCTGTAGGTTATCAGTGCAGCAGGACAAAGACCAAAGTGATTTTTTTTTTTACCTTCATGAACAGAAAGAAAGTCAAAGAGAAATAAACGGTGCTTCCACAGGTGCATTGCAAACAAGGTTCTTGCTCCAGTTGTGCCGAGGCATTGTAGGACTGAGACCACCACTGCTGGCTGTCCAGTAAATAGGGGATCAGCTGTTTCATGGTACACTGTAAAAGAAATTACTCTCTTAATATCTGGTACAGATAAAGCATCTTTGACGAGTACGAGCATGATAAGAGTAAAATTCATCAATATTTGTCCTTGTGCTGAAAGAAAATCCTCATTGGGTAATTGATTGTCTTCACGCTCTGTGATTGGCCAGTCACACACAGCGCCTGCCCCTCCCTACACAGACACATCTCTCCAGTGCACACATTGGGCCTCATGTATCAATGTTGCGCACTTGTGGCGTAAATTTACGGCGTAAACGTGAAATACACCAAAGTCGCCGTGGCATGTATCAAGCAGTGCGTACCTGCCCATTTCTGGCGTACGCCTGACGTGATCTTGATGAATGCGGCGGGTGGAAACGATCGTAATTATAATAAACACGCCCATAAATATTCAGACTCAGCTTCAGACACACCCTCATTTTACGACATAGAAGCCGGAAAGACGGCAATGAAAAAGAACTCCACCAATCACGACGCGTGCCAACAGAGCGTCAAAAGCGGCCGTCATATCAATTGTTTTGTAGTATGTAATTAGTAAAGTGTTACAGTGGTCCCTCATTAATCACTGGAGTTACGTTGTAAAAAATAGCCCGTAATACACAAAACCGCAACGTAGTCAGCGTTATTTTTTACAATTATTATAGACATTTCAAAGCTGTAAAACCCCTCACTACACAGTTTATACACTTTCTCAATCAGGCATGAACATTTTCTCACTTTTCTCTCATGTGTAAACACTCTCAAAGTTCAAACCTTAGTAGGAAAATAATACCAAACTGTTTTCAGGTCCAAACATTTGTTTGAGAAATAAAAATAGAACGTTTTCCTATAAATAATTATGATGGCATTTAGAACTAACGAATTAATTTTAACGATCAACGAACGAGGTCGGACACATAAGAAATTATTAATAGTGACTCACCAGTATGTCACAGATCGCTCCTCTGCGTCCTGGCGCTGCGCCTTTTCCCACTCACATCTCGCTGCAGCAGGTGTTTGTTTCCGAGTGACAAACACAGTTATGAGTAGTTGTTGGCGCTCTTTTTTCTTCTGGGCAACAAGATTCTTATAAACAGATACGCAGAACACAGAACACTGTAAAAAAAAAAAGGCATGCAAAATTGGACTAAAAACTCCGCGAGACTCCGAGGCCACGACAGGTGAACGGCGTTATAGCGAGGGACCACTGTATTCTCTTTTCACATGTCAATAATTCTTGACATGTGGATATTTGCTCGCTCAATTAATAAGACACGCCTAATCTGTCAGATTTCTTTAGTTTTTAAATGTATTTCTGTATTTATTTTATTGTGACAACCGAATGGAGACGACAAAACCTGACTGCAGCGAGTGAATTAAGGGAATGACGAAACTACAGTTGTTATTATCAATTTCATTGTCTAAAACGATCACACCACATGAAGTTAAGCTCAGCGCTGCTCTGGCTCCAGGCTGGAAGTCTGGAGAAAAGGGCATGCAGCGCTGTCTTTGCAGTCAGCGCTGTAGCCACTGATTGTGCTCCATAACAATCCCGCAACAGCGGGATTTGTATTGATTATTATGTAGTATAATCAGGAAAGTGTTATTTATGTAACATATGCATTGATTTGTATAATGGCACTGTTTATCATGTTGATCATCTTCATTTTTATGTGGATTCCAGCACTGGTTCAATTTAGTGTATAATTTATGCCACCTCTCGACCTGGTGTATATTTTCAGCGCAGCGTACTCCAACGACCACATAGATAAATGCCAAGTAGCGCAGCCGTTTTGGCGTACACCCCATATACGCTCAAATATCGCCGTACGCAACGTTGATACATGAGGCCCATTGTCAAGACAATGGAGCCGCAGGTGGGTGTGGACTTGGACAGCACATACTCGCTGCTGATATGATCACACACTGGCGCTTCGTTTTTATTTAGTTTTAAAGCATCAAAGTCGCTGTTCACTTAATTTGTCTTTTGTTAGTTTCAGTTTCATTTCGGTCTTTTATGCGCTCTGCACTTGCAGAGCAGGAGAAGTCCAGGATCAATCGTCCATTTTTTCTCAACGATTTGTGACTTTGGGACTTTTTTGTCCTTCGTTCAGCAAACGCCGTGTGACCGGGGGTTTTCTTCAGCTTGCCTCTATTTCAGTTTGTATGATATTTAAAGTTACTTGGTGAACTTGTTTCATAACGTACGCGGTGCATTTGACAAGACAGAGCTTAAAATGGCTAATGTTGCGTCGGTCACTGCCTCCACTCCGGTCATTTTGGCTGGTGATATAAAGTCAGTTGGAAAACTTTGCTCGTACTGAACGCAATGCTTTTGAGAAGAATACAGTGAACAAGGCTGACATATTATTTCCCTGTTTGCCATCACTGGATGTTTGCATGAATCACCACGTTCACACAGATCATGGTCTTACAGACCACTTACACACATACACACATGTAGCTGAACAAAGTAGCCTATATTAATATTTTTATTGTATATGACTGCATGCAGTATCTGACACTTTCTCACCGTAGTTCCTAAAAATTCTGGTTAAACTGTGCCAATTTCTGGTTTAGGCCCCGCCCACTACTGCAGATATGGATACAAATAATTTAGATGATTGAACAGATACAGATACAGATAGTAGTGTACTCGCTCATCCCTGATCTAAATGCAAAGCAAAATTGGTGTGAGAAAACAAAGTCTGGATCACAGCATCCATCAAACCCAAACCATATGCTTCATATAAGGAATTTTCTGAACAGGTCTAATTACTTATTTATTCATTCATTTATTATTTGTTTACCCCTGATCCTGATCTGAGTCATTTAATGTTGAGTATCTGCCAATACTGTGTCCCTATCCAATACTTGCATTTTCTTAGACATTGCAGTTGCACAGAGCACACTGCAAACACATTAAAGTCAATCCAGTGTACATGTTTGACAATTTAACAGCTCTGTCATGAACGGTCTCTGTCAGCAGGAGGATAACAGAAACGATGTGAAGAAAAGTTGTTAACTGATGGAAAAAGCATTGTCTGGTTGACAGGCCAGAAGGGTGTATCACATGTGCCATCCTTCAGAAAAAAACTTGGTGTATATTTGAAAAAAAGGAAAGTATAAATGTGTTTTTAAACGTTCAGTGCAGGTGAGCTGGTTGTTGTAGCTGCATCGTCACTGAATCGTGAAATTCAACATTCCACAGGCCACAATTGACAACCTGATCAACTCTATGCGAAGGAGATGTGTTGCACTGCATGAGGCAAATGGTGGTCACACCAGATACTGACTGGTATACCCCCACCTATAAAACAAAACAAAACTGCACCTTTCAGAGTGGCCTTTTATTGTGGGCAGTCTAAGGCACACCTGTGCACTAATCATGGTGTCTAATCAGCATCTTGATATGGCACACCTGTGAGGTGGGATGGATTATCTCAGCAAAGGAGAAGTGCTCACTATCACAAATTTAGACTGGTTTGTGAACAATATTTGAGGGAAATGGTGATATTGTGTATGTGGAAAAAGTTTTAGATGTTTGAGTTCATCTCATACAAAATGGGAGCAAAACCAAAAGTGTTCCGTTTATATTTTTGTTGAGTGTAGAATGAGACTTACATGCACTGCTGATGAACTGTCTGACTTACTTATAGACTTGCTGTATTTTAAAAGCAAAGGAGAACATTAATGTTCTTTTTAAATATACTTTTTTTGGCACTGTGGATATGAACCAAAGCAAGAGGAAATGAGGACTGATTTGGTGAGTCAGGATTAATGTATCCGATGGATGCCTTGAATTGGCCCAATTTTGATTGCTTTGATTGGATCAAGACATCCCTTCTTCATTCATGTGATTCCATAAAGGCAATGTAGGCAATTGGACTTGCATAATTTTTGACCAAAAAAGCTGACAGATGGTGTGCTGAGAGTTTCCATTTTTGCAGTAAGCAATAAAATTACTGTCATGTCTTTTTATACACAGACTAAAGAGTTTTTTCCCCCAGAAAATGTTCTGAGTGCATGTTAATTTAAGTTCTGACATAATTCTTTGGTTTGCAAAGATTCATGAAGTAGTAAAAGCAAGTTCTACACAGGATATGGTAGCATGAAGTGGATGCAAGTGCAGAACTCCCTCTGACACCAGTTCATTGCAGGATCAAGTCAAGTCAAATCAAGTCTGGGAACATACATGATGTGGTGCATTGTCATATCACCACACTAAGTAACCTCCCTGTGTTTTGATAGCAGCCACCCAGGCAGACAACCAATCCATCCTTGAAAATTCAGTAAGGCTTATCTTCTATTATACATCGCAAATCAAAGGGGGAACCCTCCCAGTGCCTACTTAGGCACACCTAAATATCTTTACAAAAGGCAGACCCACTTAGGTGTCTCACCTTGAGAACCTGGGGTGGTAGGGTTTTTATTGTGGCTAGTTCCTTGTACCAGTATTCCTCCCTTTCTAATCATTTTGAAACTAAGCTAAGGCATTCAGCCTCTTCCAAAAATACTTCCTCTATAGGCATTACATCTATGGTATAAAAATAAATCACACATTTTATTAAGCCTCTGTCTATGGTTGTTCATTCTACACGTAAGGGTTTGGCTAGTTTCTCCCACATATTAGATTCCACATTTTTGCAGCTAATCAAGTGAATTACATTTTTTGTTGCACAAGTCATTTCTGTTTCAAGTTAGCTAACCTTGTACTGTCTACCTGTGGCATTACTACTGAAACTATTCCCTTCTACTATGTGTTTGCAAGTTTTACATCTACTACTACCACATTTACTAACTTTAGTGTCCTGTGTAGCCTCAGTCACATCCCTTCCTACCAAGGTAGGGTTTGGGGATGCAATGTCATAATCACAGGATGGGTTAGTAACCAGGAGGTCTACCCTCATTTAAGGGACCAGGGTCAGAGTCCATCACCTTGGTTTGCTGGGGTAGTGACCACCCCCTCTTATACATAGCCATCTTTGTATCAGAAAGGGTTTTGTAGTAGTTTTAGTGGATTAGGAAAGGTCAATCAATGAGTTAGTCAGTTGGAAAAGCTCATTCTTAGTTACACAATGTACAAACATCCTATGGAACATATATGAAGGTTGAATTTGGTTGTCATCTGCTACAGCAAGGTGAAACATGGGTGTCCCCTTATCCTTCTCCAGCTGCTGGGGTCCTCAACACTGAGGCCCCTTTATGTTGAATTGTGCCCAGAGAAACACAGCACATGGTCAAAATGTTGGTGCAGACATTCCACCATAATGGAAGTAACAGTGTTCATTGAATCCAGGGCTACCTATTGATAGCCAGCCTCCTATCCCACTAAGCTACCTGATCATTGTAGGTCAAACATGTTTAAGCCTTTAAACAGGATTCATTCTTACCTGAGAAGCCATGTGCCAACCAGCAGAGTGGGGGAACGTCAGAGATGCGAGGAGGAAGGTGACTGTGCCTGAGTACAGACCGCTCCTGTTCAGGGGTATTCAAACACATGCACTCACCGTTATCACTGTTTGGATCATTTGTACTGAATTCTATACACATCAACTACCTGTCCTTGACCTCATCTGCATCAAGATGAACACTCGGCCCACTCGGGTCTGTTTTACATTGTGCTGTTTATTATACAAATGAGAAACAGATATGCTCAACTCTCAGGGATATTTAATTATCCATATAAATGGTTTTTAAATTCTTATTTTCTGCCTACATAAATGGCATGTTTTTCATTTCACTTGTATCCACATCAAGTGCACAACCAAAACACAGACCTTAGTAAAGCTTCATTTTCATTGCAAAATGGCCCGAAATGAAGCTTTGCTTGAACAAGGAAATGTGGTCAGCATACCTACTGTATTATACAGTATGTTTCTGTCTGAAATAGTAGAAAGAATAAAGTCCTGTGCAGGCCCTGAGGCCCACTGAGCTGGAGTTTACCCCCAAATACAACAGGATGAAGCAGATGAGAGTCAACAAGTTCACTTAGAAGGGATGCTAGTCCATCACAGGTTACGTCCCCAGCCAAGGCTAGTACGTACTGTTAGCTGGGTGGACTGGGATAGTGCAGATGAAGTGTCTTGTCCAAGGACACAGACCTTTTCCCATTTCCCCCCACCATGTGCTACAAAGGGGCTACATAACTTGTCACAGAGCGACACACAGGGGCGCTGACCGAACATCAAAATGTGATCAGTTGGTAATGAGGATGTGGAGCAACACACTGGGTTGAAACAAAGGCTTCAGTTTTAGGGTAGCTTTTTCAGATCAAGACCCCATTGATATTTTCAGGTTAGGTTTTTACCCAAGGCCATCAAGTATTATGAAGACTTTGCATCTGTATGGTCTGCCTCCCTGTCCTCTCTTTTTAATCCTGTCTGTAGTTTGCGAGTTTTTCCCCCAGATGGCACACTCAGAGCCAAGGAACACCTGCTTCTCATCACTGCCACACACCTGATGTGCATGAGTGGCTCATTCAGCAGCAGGCTACAAAAACCCAGGCTTTCAGCTCATTCACTGCCAGATTCTAGACACTGACTCTCCATGAGAAATCCATGAACTTGTCTACGCTGATGCTTCTATGCCCTTTGACATCGGAGCTTTCCACAGCTCATCTCAAGGTAACCAGGCCGCTCTCTGCACAACAACGTCACTTTGAAACTCTCCATCTCTCAGCTCAGAGGGCGCAGCTCTGCCCCGTTCCAGTTAAGTTCTTTCATGTTTCTGTGGGATTCTGTTCTCACACACTCCTGCCTGTGATTGTGCATGACTAAGAACTGTATCCAAGAACTGTTCCAAGAACTATTTCCTAACATCAAGTCCTACTTAATTGGACTTGACCTCTGACCTCTCAAGATAATTCATGAACCGTGAACGATTCCTGAACAGTAAATCTTATTTCATAGACGGGTGATTCTTAGACTACGGGCACTTATTATGTCCTTTGATCATATTGTATGAAAAACAGAAAAAAGGGGAAATTTCACACTTTTATAGTTATCTTTACAATGAAAGTGTGTTAAGAAATTTGTTCTAGCAGTCTATGATGACTTTTCACCTTTTTTCAGCATCATTATATGCAAATATTGCCGTTTTGTGCTTGTCCCACACCCAGACTTTTGATCTTCAATGATAAAAATGAATGGTAAAGAAACATTTTTTCTAATGTTTTAAAATATCTCTGAATAAAATATCAGTAAAATAATCAAAACATAATTGGGGTATTCAATGTCATACAACTGTTGTGATTTTTTTTTTTAAACAAAATGTAGTTGTCCCACACTATTACTGTAATGTCCCTAAACAGTTTGTATGAAAGATTGTTTGGGTGGTTTCTATGGAAATAAACAGTGACATCAGAGCACATGTATATAGCGCCAAATCACAAACAGTTGCCCCAAGGCGCTTTATATTGTAAGGCAATGGTGTGGTGGAAATTACATTTACAAGGCCAGTAGTGCCCGTAGTTAAAGAATCACCCAGACCAGGAGTGGGCAACTTGTTCCAGAAAGGGCCAAGAGGGTGCAGGTTTTCTTTGCAGCCACTGATTCCACCAGGTGATTTCACTGATTAACTGATTCCAAGTGATATTAATCAACAATGATTTTGAGGATAGCGATCTTATGTTAATGACACTCAGACTAAGGACCTCAGTGGGGTTGATGGTTGGACTGTTTGGGTTTAGGGGTGGTTAGAGTAGCATATATAAGATGCCTGGAAGGAGGTTTAGGTTTGAGACATTTCACGCGAGTTGTAGGTAGCAGACACAAAATCTGTGATTGCTTGAACAGCCAACTGCCCATCCTCAATTTCAACATCATCCAATGTAGTAATGGGTATTAAGTTTGCAAAGCATATTCCTCTGATTTTTATGAACAGGTCTATGGAAGCAGGCCATAGTCTCAACTTGTTGAATTAACCTCCCTGGCAGATAAACTGCACTATCACCATAGTGGATTTTCTGCACTGATTTCCCCACTAAGCTAATGGATTCCAAATCCACTGTTGTCATAAACCTTGCAGGGTCTCTAATCACCTGCTCTGTGGCCTGCTCTAAAATCCTAATGTTACCCTCCCTGTAGAGCTCTATCCATGTTCGCAGACAAGATGGTGGCGCCTTCCCCAGGAGGGTCACTCAGGAGGAGCTCAGAGTCGAGCCGCTGCTCCTCCATGTTGAAAGGAGCCAGTTGAGGTGGCTCAGGCATCTTTTTCGGATGCCCCCTGGACGCCCCACTGGAGAGGTGTTCCGGGAATGTCCCATCGGGAGGAGGCCCCGGGGAAGACCCAGGACTCGCTGGAGGGACTAAGTCTCGCAGCTGGCTTGGGAATGCCTCAGGGTTCCCCCGGGGGGCTGGGGGAGGTGTGTGTGGATTGGGGGGTCTGGGCGGCTTTGCTTGAGCTGCTGCCGCCGTGACCCGACCTCAGATGAAGCGGAAGAAAATGGATGGATGAATGGATATCTCAAGGTAACCAATAATTTCCAAAGTGGTGTATGTCCATGACCAAAGGCTCTTATATAGCTCTTTGTGACAGTTATTGTACAGAACAATGTGCTACTCGCAAACATTTATATTAAAAGGTACCTGTGTGGGGCTGGTACCTTTATCTGCCATGAAGTATATCTTGTTTAATGTATGTAATAAACTGTTTCATACATGAATGCGGGCTGTTTCTCATCATATGGCTACTAATCTACAGTGAGGAAAATAAGTATGTGAACACCCTGCGATTTTGCAAGTTCTCCCACTTAGAAATCATGGAGGGGTCTGAAATTTTCATCTTAGGTGCATGTCCACTGTGAGAGACATAATCTAAAAAAAATAAAAAAATAAATCCGGAAATGACATTGTATGATTTTTTTTTTAATAATTTATTTGCATGTTACTGCTGCAAATAAGTATTTCAGCACCTGCCAATCAGCAAAAATTCTTTCCCTCAAAGACCTGTTAGTCCCCCTCTAAAAAGTCCGCCTCCACTTCACTTATTATTCCAAATTAGAAGCACCTATTTGAGGTCTTTAGCTGCATACAGACACCTGTCCACCCCACACAATCATTAAGACACCAGAGACAAAATTGATAAACGAGGGAACACTGTATACAGTGGGGTAAGTAAGTATTTGATCCCCTATCAGTTTTGCAGGTTTTTCCACCTACAAAGAATGGAGAGGTCTGTAATTTATACCGTAGGTATACTTCAACTGTGAGAGACAGAATCTAAAATAAAAAACAAAAAAATCCAGTCACACTGTATGTTTTTTTTTTAAACAATTAATTTGCATTTTATTGCATAAATTAAGTATTTGATCCCCTACCAACCAGCAAGAATTCTGGCTCTCACAGATCTGTTCTTTAAGAAGCCCTCTTATTCTGCACTCTTTACCTGTATTAATTACACCTGTTTGAACTTTTTTACCTGTATAAAAGACACCTTTTCACACACTCAATCAATCACACTCCAACCTGTCCACTATAGCCAAGACCAAAGAGCTGTCTAAGGACACTAGGGACAAAACTGTAGACCTGCACAAGGCTGGAATGGACTACAGGACAACAGGCAAGCAGCTTGGTAGAAGACAACAACTGTTATGATTATTTATTAGAAAGTGGAAGAAACACAAGATGACTGACAATCTCCCTCTGTCTGGGATTCCAGGCAAGATCTCACTTTGTGGGGTAAGGATGATTCTGAGAAAGCTCAGAACTACACAGGAGGACCTGGTCAATGACCTGAAGAGAGCTGGGACCACAGTCACAAAGATTACATGAGTAACACATGATGCTGTCATGGTTTAAAATCCTGCAGGGCAGCAAAGTCCCCCTGCTCAAGCCAGCACATGTCCAGGCCCGTTTGAAGTTCACCAGTGACCATCTGGATGATCCAAAGGAGGCATGGGTGAAGGTCATGTGGTCAGATGAGACCAGAATAGAGCTTTTTGGAATCAACTCCACTTACCATGTTTAGAGGATGAGAGCAACCCCAAGAAAACCATCCCAACTGTGAAGCATGGGGGTGGAAACATCATACTCTGAGGGTGCTCTTCTGCAAAGGGGACAGGACAACTGCACCATATTGAAGGGAGGATGGACGGGGTCATGTATTGTGAGATTTTGGCAAATAACCTCCTTCCCTCAGTAAGGGCATTGAAGATGGGTCATGGCTGGGTCTTCCAGCATGACAATGACCCCAAACACACAGCCAGGGCAACTAAGGAGGGGCTCCATAAGAAGCATTTCAAGGTCCTGGAGTGGCCTGGCCAGTCTCCAGACCTGAACTCAATAGAAAATCTTTGGAGGGAGCTGAAACTCCAAACCTGAAAGATTTGGAGAAGATCTGTATGGAGGAGTGGACAAAAATCCCTGCTGCAGTGTGTGCAAACCTGGTGAAAAACTACAGGAAACATTTGACCTCTGTAATTGCAAACAAAGGCTACTGTACCAAATATTAACACTGATTTTCACAGGTGTTCAAATACTTATTTGCAGCAGTAACATACAAATAAATTATTTGTCTCTCACAATGGACATGCACCTAAGATGAGAATTTCAAACCCCTCCATGATTTCTAAGTGAGAGACCTTGCAAAATCGCAGGGTGTTCAAATACTTATTTTCCTCACTGTATATACATAAAGGGCTAATTCTGTCTGCCCAGGATAAACTCCCAAACTATAATATGTAGCCCTAAAAACTATATATATATTATGAATCCTCATGACATGGGGAACAAACTGGTACCATTTTTTAAAAAGTTGAACGTAACCAATAATTTAATGCTTTAATCTGTTCTCTTTATCTAGTAATCTTTTATGGTTACTGGGCAACCAGGTCAAGCCTGAGTACAAAAATTATAAAGCAGTCACAATTCTAATTTCACCCCCCATCCTGAGGATCTCATCAAGAAAGCCTGAGTAAAGTGGTCAGAATTCTAATCCCCCTCTCATCCTGATGATGTCATCAAGAAAGCCTGAGTACAAAAAGTATAAAGTGGTCAATTCTAATTCCACCCAAACTATAATATGCAGCCCTAAAAATTATATATATTCTGAATCCTCATGACATGGGGAACAAACTGGTACCAGTCATGGTCCTGCGGAATCTCGACCCACCCAAGATCTGCAATGGAACGTGACTCACAATTGAGAAGTTGTTCTGGAGGCCACAGTAATGACAGGCAAGGCCAAGGGAGACAATGTCTTTATACCAAGGATTCCACTTATCCCATCAGACATGCCATTTGAGTTCAGGCGTCTGCAGTTCCCAGTCAAACTCAGCTTTGCAGTGTCCATCAACAAGGCTCAAGGACAGTCCCTCAAGGTGGTTGGACTGAATCTGGCAGAGCCTGTGTTCTCCCACGGCCAGTTGAATGTCAGCTGCTCTTTATCTGTTACAGAATTCTGCTTTAATCATTATTGCTAGAAATCATAGACAAAAAGATCTTTCACTTTATTTCTTTATGGTTATTGGGCAACCAATAATTTAATGCTTTAATTAATCTATTCTCTTGATCCATTTATCTTTTGTGGTTACACTCCGGATGACCAGGTCAAGCTGCCCTTTGGCCACACTGTTCATGACATATGCGAGTTGGTGGCCAAAGTCTTTCCAAACCTCTACCAGAACCACAACTGGCTGAGCGAGCGTGCTATCCTTGCTCCAAAGATCTTGGCAGTGGATGACATCAATGCTAAGCTTCTGGCCCAGCTTCCAGGACAGACCTCCAGCTACATGTCAACTGACACAGTGCCCGATCCAGATGAGGTGGTTAACTACTCAGTTGAATTCCTTAACAGCCTGGCATCAGCAGGCCTCCCACCACACCGCTTGGTGCTCAAAGTTGGTGCCCCAGGTATGCTCCTGCGGAATCTCCACCCACACAAGCTCTGCAATGGAACGCGACTCACAATTAAGAAGTCGATGCCAAGAGTCCTGGACAGTGGTGGGCACAGATAACCAAAAACTTAACTTCGATAACAGATAATCAGATAACTGAAAAGTTATCTTTGATAAAGATAAAACAATAAACCACCCAAAAATGTATCAGAAGTTACAGATAAAATTCCAATATTGTCTCTGGTACATTTACAACTACTAATAAAAACAAATTTAAGTTTTAATGCCACAATAGCTTCTAGTAATATTAAAAGTAACAACAGACCCAAACAATGAGACCACACTTTTGTCTCTGGACATTCTGCCCCTGCTGGAAGCGCTTGTTTACTACAGAGCTCCCAGTACAGAGGCACTCTGAGAGCAGCCATAAAGCCAGCTCTGTATCAATCACAACGCTCCGGTCAGGCGGAGGTCTTGAAAAATAAAGCCATGCTGACTTATGGTTTTGATTTATAAATAACATTAATACCGATAGAATAACTCCATTAATGTCAATTCTGTCATTTGTACAAAGTTAAAATATAGCATATATCTTTTAATGTTGAATAATGCACTAATTCTGAGTTTTTGTAACAAACACAGACAGATCACAAAGGATTCTGGGTAAAAGTGCCTCTGCTAAACAGATTGGTTCAGTCATTCATTATGTAAACCAACACATTAATGTGACGTCTGTCATGTGTTGGTGTTTACAGATAAATGTGCTTTTGTAAAATATTCCATTTTTTTATTTGTAAAAACAGACATTTTTACAAAGCCTGGAAGTGTCATCGCAAAATGTTTTGCATATGGAGAGAATGTGAACACGTTTTATGATGTAGTAAAACGTGCTTTACACTGTGCGAGATGATTTTTCATGCAGGAATTTTTTGGACCGAGTTTCAGGTTAATCATGCGTCCTGCATCATGTAGTGTACATGGAGTAACAAGCTGCGTTTAACATCTCAGGACCACCTCCTGATCGCCAATCATATGGTCCAATGAAAATTAAACCTGTATGATATTATTGTGGTCGGCCGTCGTGAGGGTATCCTGCTGTTGAAGAGCTACAAGCATCTAACCACTCACACTGTGCCTGTGCAAACACCGCAGAGCTGTCTTGTAATGTTTTTTTTTTTTTTATAGAGGATAGAGACTTTTCATAGAAGCAGCTCTCTTCTGTTAGCAGAGGGTATAACTGTTCATCTGTTACAAAACTTTTAACAGGTAGGTGCTGAACTGATTTTAAATTTAAAAAATGCTTGTCACTGTTCAGCTTTGTTTATTGGTCTAAAAGTTACCAGACAAAAATTAATTGGAAGATAATTGATGTGATGATTTTTAAAGTTATCTAAAGACAATCCGATAATGAAAACATCATCTTCGATAATTATCTGTTATCCGATTATCGGAAGTGTGCCCACCACTGGTCCTGGAGGCCACAGTAATGACAGGCAAGGCCAAGGGAGATGTTTTTAAACCAAGGATTCCACTTATCCTATCAGACACACCAATTGAGTTCAGGAGTCTGCAGTTCCCACTCAAACCCAACATGGGGAACAAACTGGTACCACTTTTTTAAAAGTTGAACTGAAAATTACCCCTAAAATAGCCATTTATGTAAGACCATACAGTGTTGTACCATGTGCTTTTCATGCTGCTGCTGCTGAGCTGACCCTAGCACCCACAGCTATATAGCTTTGAGCTGAGCCTAGCCCACACAGCTATAAGTATAAAGCTTTGCTGCTGGCCTGCTGACCAGCAGAGCTAGATCTCTGGTCCAGCGCACAGCACATTCAAGCACAGCCACAGCACACTCAGCAAAACAACAATATGCTTAGGCTAAGGCTGTGGGTATGACTAGGCAGATTCAAATTTCCAGCCATGTATATGTGTTGGCTATATATGCTTAGGCTAAGGCTGTGGGTATGACTAGGCAGATTCAAATTTCCAGCCATGTATATGTGTTGGCTATCTCTGTTTATTTAATCCCTTTGTACAGCACACTCTGCACAGCACACTCAGCAAAACATGCTCATGTGTTGGCCATCTCTGTTTATTTAAACCATTTGTACAGCACACTCTGCACAGCACACTCAGCAAAACAACATGCTCATGTGTTGGCCATCTCTGTTTATTTAATCCCTTTGTACAGCACACTCTGCACAGCACACTCAGCAAAACAACATGCTCATGTGTTGGCCATCTCTGTTTATTTAAACCATTTGCACAGCACACTCAGCAAAACAACAACATGCTTAGGCCGAGGCTGTGGGTATGACCACGCAGATTCAAATTTCCAGCCCTGTATATGTGTTGGCCATCTCTGTTTATTTAATCCCTTCCTTCAGCTACTTTATGTTCTCAACTGTTAAACACCTGACTGTCCTGTACAACCCAGTTTGCCTTCCTGTCTGAATACATTCATATTATGTTTGTAAAATTGCAATGTAAAAATGAACTGCCTTAACTGTGCAAGAATTTCAGTTTAATAAAAATGGTATATCCACAGTTTTGTTCTCATTTGTATCCAATGTTAATATTTTATTATGAAGTGAAATCTAAATTTCTGAGCCCCTGCTTGACCAAATGTTTTAGTGTCTCCATTATTCAATGAAAGGAGTGCTTAAATTGGTTAATTATATCTGAATTAGGCATCTTAACCTTAAAAAACATGTCGCTTTGTCCTGCTGTTAATAAACCTCTTCTTTGCCCCACCAACCAGGATAAAACACAATATATATTTTCATGATGTTTTACGTTTGTTAGGAAATTGTGAAAGGTAGGAATCTGTTTGGCCCAAAGGTGTTAAAGGCCATTATAGTAAATATTTTTTACTCTTTCTACTGCTCATGGTATTTGTACAGAATTCCAGATTTCAATCTTGATGTGATATCTCAACAACTGGAAAACAGAAAACAAACAAGGTCTGCTGCGTGGGGGAAACATCACTCATGTTTCTTATTCATTTGAGGATATCAGCAATTAAAAAAATATATATATATTTATGTCCCTTATTAGGGTGTAACAAATGCTTTAGTACTGCCACAACTGTAGTAATAGAACTTTAGGCCTTCAAAATGTGCTTAACAACACATAACTGAAGATGCCTTTCAAAGGAAATGTGCCCTGACTTTCCTGTTAAAAAAAAAAAAACCCAAAAAAAACAAAATAAGAGGTAGTTGTAGTAAAATGTCAGAACCATGACTGACAATCTACCCTTATAAATGTACTGTATTCAGTCAAAATCATCTAGTATTCTCCTGAAGCTGTGTCTTATTACTGAGGCTGGTACTGATTCGGTATCAGTTGTGAACCTGAGGGTGGAGGCATGTGGTGCTTGTAGACTTGTGTATGTGTGTAGAGGAGGCGGACGTCCCTGCTTATTTCAGCAAGACAATGACAAGCCGCATTCTGCACATGTTACAACAGCGTGGCTTTGTAGTAAAAGTGTGCGGGTACTAGACTGGCCTGCCTGCAGTCCAGACCTGTAGACCATTGAAAATGTGTGGCACAAAATATCAATCAATCAATCAATCAATTTTTTTATATAGCGCCAAATCACAACAAACAGTTGCCCCAAGGCGCTGTCAAAATATGACAACGGAGACCCCGGACTGTTGAACAACTGAAGTCGTACATCAAGCAAGAATGGGAAAGAATTTACAAAGCTTCAACACAGTGCATGTACTCTGGAGAAGACACTGAGGTCTGAATTTATGAAGCAGCTCTCCACAATCCAGGAGAAACAGAAAACACTGGAGCAAAATGTGAAGATGATGGGGAAGCTCTCCACTGAGCTGGAGACAAAAGTGCTCCAGACTGAGGTGGAACCCCTTTTGCCGATGAACAAGAAAGCAGATGTTCGTGTCAAAAAAGTGGAGGAGAAGGTGGAGGACTATGTCAAGAAAAAGATGAAGCCTGGCTCAAAAATGTCTCTAAATGCTGATGTTTCCCAGATGAGCAAAGAACCAGCTGAGACAACACCATTCACAACCACCAAGACCCTGACAATGACACCACCTACACATCAGCCCCAAATTAAGTTGCCACCAATTAATCGCCCGGAAAATAAGACCCTGACAATGACACCACCTACACATCGCCCCCAAATTAAGTTGCCACCAATTAATCGCCCGGAAAATAAGATATTTAAACGTTCTGGCTCAGTTTTGTTCATGACCTTAAATCCAAAAGAGGAAAAACAGCTGTTTCGAGCTTGAAAGTATAAGATGATAATGATGTTATGTCACAGAGGTTTTACAGAACGAGTCCTGCAACCTCTTCCAAGGCCAAAAAAATTCAATCCAGAGCAGCATTGAAGACCTTTTGCACCTGGTTTGAGGGATTGAAGGAGGAAGTGAAGCACCTTTTGAAAGAAGGTGAAAAGACCCATCCTGACCTGGACTTTGTAAAGTCTTCTGTTTTTTTCAGACTGTTTGTATGTTTATTTATTTTGAATCTAATTAAAAACACTGTTAAAGTGTTTTCAGGCCGGCCTAAGCCTTTATGGGGCCTTAAGCAGAATTTCATTTGGGGGGCCCCCCTACCATCACCTCAGCACCAGATGCCTCATTATTCCATAGGCTACACTGTTATGTGTGTAACGTACCCACAATCATTAGCATTATTTGTAATTATCTTACATCATACAGGTGTCATTCTTGTTTTTAACCTTAAAGGGGTAGCAAACTCATAAATATGTTTTAATTAACTTCTACATACAGAGTGATGTATACGTATGGCTCATTAATTTAACTATTTGAAAGTAACATCAGCAGGCAGGAGACTGCATTTATAGTAAACACGTTAAATAGTTTAATTTCTTTCAGATGTGCAATGGTGTGCAAAATGTTCAATATCCAAATACAAAATAGAATCAAATGACATTCACATTATCTTACAGAAAAATAAAGTTGTAATCAAAATTAAATACTTAATAAATACAATACTTAATATGCCTGAACTACTTAACATAAAAATCCACAACAGTACAGTACAGAGCATCCATAGCTCTCTGCTGGACAATGTCAAATACCACATCAGTCTCAAGGAAGATTTGTTCATATGTGTACAACATGAACACAAACTCAAAATCCTCCAGTTTCATCAGAAGGCCTTTAGCACAGTCTAATGTGTCATCATCCATGGACTTATCTGCAATGATCATCTCAAATGTTTGCAGGAGGCATCATAATTGTTTGCCACAGTGCTCACTATTCGTGATGTGAAATTCCATCGAGGAGCATTTCTGGGCAACCTTGAGCAGCCTGCAGACTCAAGAAAAGAGAAAAATGTGGCAAACCCAGAGAGTGATGCAAAAAATATTCTGCAATCAGATAAGCATTTAGCCCCATGAGACTGAACCAGGTTCAGTCTGTGTGCATAGCAATGCACAAACATTGCACTGGGGGCTATTGCTTTAACTTTGGCCTGCAAAGCATTGAGAGCTGAGCTACTTTTCCCCACCTTTTGCACCAAATTAATCTGAGGAGTTGATCTGCCCTGCTGTTTAACGCTAAGATTTTCTTCGTAAGGAAGACTATCAAATGGCTTCGGCAAAATCCGGTCCGCAACATTCAAATTATCTTATGTGCAGCTTGCTACCTAGCTAGCTCGCTAGCTGGGACCGGCGCGAGGCTAGTGTGAAGTTTGTCCGCCTGTGAGTGCTTTGTGACGGTGGAGGAGCTCAGCAGCACCCGCTGCTCGGTAGGGACAGAAACTGCGATAGAAGTCAGAGTGATAGAAGTCAGTCTCCAAACACAAGCAGCTACAAAAAAAAAAAAACACACCAGAAATAGAAGCTCGATTTGTTTTTAACAAAGAAAATGCCGCTAAACGGATTAGGAAAGTCTCCGGTTCAACTCAGAACAGAATGAAAATTAAAAAATGCTCCCACGGATGTTTACACCAAAAGATCGCTGATTCGCTCATTTCGCTGTCAATCAAAAAGGGATTCAGCCTCAGACAGATCATCCAATCATCATGCAGAAGCTGAGCGTCCGGGCCAGCCGAGGCCGGCCCACTGCCCCATAGACCTCCAGACACGCTGAGCGTCCGATGGGCGGGACAAAGCCCAGCATTTATCCAATGACTCGTCTCGTTTCGCTGCATGCTTTGTGTTGCTGAGTGAGAGGAAAGCCGCATCGTTACCAGGGATAAGAAGCTGATTCTGAACAAAAGCTGAGTGCGTTGTAGCGCATATTTAGTCAATGACATGTACACACAACAGTATATATTTGATCACTTATTTTTTGACATTTTAGGGGAAGCTGAGCTTCCCTTGCAGTCTTAGAGCAATCGCCTCTGACTTTAAAACACTTTAAGCACTTTACACTAAACGAACGGAGCATTTCGCAAATAACAAAAATTGTAATATTGGACATGCAAACCTACATTTGTCTTGTTTTTTCTCGTCTTCCAACTTCTTTTTTCTTTTCTCCGCTCCAGAGAGATAATTATTTTCTCCGCTCCATGACTTGCACTCACTTCTTTCCTCACGATTAGTCATCGACCACCTGACCCAAGCGGTGCATCTAAATTTGCCCAACGGTGGCAGCAGCCAACAGGAGGCATCAATTAACCTAGTATTGGTATTTTGTCAAAATCAATTTATTTTTTCGGGTGTAATACAATTTCGTTTAAATTATTCAATCTTAATTTATTTACTATTGCTCTCGGCGCCCCCTGGTGGTGTGGAGGCTCTAAGCGACCGCGTAGTTGGCGTATTCCTTTGGCCGGCTCTGTGTTTTCTATCTTCACCTTTATTCTGAACTGCAGTTGGTTCTTAACCTAGTGTTGGCAATTGCTGACAACTGCATGCGCTGGCATTCTGATGGGTCAGGGTTTACTCTATGGCTGAATCCCTCCTTTTTACCAAAGACATTTGTACCATTCCATGCTAACCAGCTGGTTACCTTGGCTGCCTTTACCCCTCAATCTACTGCAGAAGCTAATTCTAGCACGTTTTGTCCTGTTTGTCTACTTAAGTCTGGTTCACATGACAGGATTTTAAAATTATCTTTAGGTTTCCAAAACCTGAGTGACTACACACGTGAAGATAAAAAAATCATAGATCCAACAGGTTTGGTTGTACAGTGTGTGGTGTTCAACCACATGGTAAAGACAACACACACACAAACATTCCCAGCTCAGACAGGAAATCTCGCAAAATCTCTCAAGATTAAACGTGACTTCAGAGTAAACAAACGGAGATACTTTGTGGACTATTTAAAATAGAAGGACAAAACAATACTGTTGCTGACGTCACCCAGGTCACACCTACTGGCGTGACTTTGTTGATATAAGATGACCTCTGCGCATGCGTACATGGAATATTCCATGTTCTAAAGCACCGCCCTTTGGCGATCATAGAACTGTAGCTACATACGTAACTCTCGTAAAACCTCAGACATATGCAGTTTATAATTTTTCTTTACTGGATGGTGAAATCTGTAACATACATTACATTGTGTCGGAAAATGGATAATAAAAATGCAAAAACAAAGTGCACTCATCCTTTTAAACTTAATAATTTTAATAAAATAATCCGTAATCATGTCTAAACACAGTGATAAAACATTTCTAAAACTTACAGAATTGCCCTATTGACATCCCAGGGTGGATGGCAACAAATTACAACAGACTGCT
The DNA here is from genome assembly GCF_902500255.1 of Thalassophryne amazonica. Taxonomy (NCBI): domain Eukaryota; kingdom Metazoa; phylum Chordata; class Actinopteri; order Batrachoidiformes; family Batrachoididae; genus Thalassophryne; species Thalassophryne amazonica. Next base: position 33,472,583 of record NC_047108.1, on the reverse strand, counting down.
TGCGCACATCTTCATGCCAGCTCTCGCATGGCCTGTGTTCCAGTGTTGGCAGCTGCCCAGAAAGAAAGTTAGATATTGGATGTCCTAGACGTCACTGGATTATCTAATCATCTAATTTGACAACAATTGCTGATATTTTATTCTTCTGATCTTGGCAATACATAGCATTGTGGGCAGAGCAGAGAATCAGATGCTCAAATGAGTATTTCTGACCCCCAACAGCTAATAAGCTAAACCTAGATTTATAAATAAGAGCAACACCCCCGCCTTTCTTCACATCACGAGGGACGTGACTAAATGTGTACGCCGGTGAGCAGGCCTCATTTAAGGGGAGGACAGCTGTAGGTTTAAGCCAGGTTTCACATAACCCCATCATATCTAAGTGATGATCCATAATTAGATCATTAGCACTGGAACTACCAGAGTGGTGCCAAATGGCACTTATTGCTTTAAATCCCAAGGTGGTGCCAAATGGCGGCTGTGAACAGCCCAGCTTGTTACCAGTGTTATGTACATGAGGCCGTTACACTCTACTCAGCGGGGGTTAGGGAGAAGAACAGGAAGGAATGCCAAAGTGCTTTACAGTGAAAAAGACCCACTCCTCAAAAGGACCAGATAGTCTGAGCCATGTTGAGAATAAATGTTTTTATCTTTTTTTGGTAATTGTTTGGTGAAGATTATTTTTTTTTTTACATAAAAAAGTTAATAGTTTCAGTTACATTTGTAAGAAGTAACTCTAAAGACAGAACCCAAGTATATATAAAACACATGTTTAGTAACGAAGATATTCAAGAAACAATTGGTCTCCAATGGACCCCAGAGGGACTTCTATGTAACTCCTGCTCATTATATGTATGTGGTTTACTATAATTTCTAACCCATTTTGCCCCACTGGCAATAACTGTTGCCAAAGTATATCACTGTCATTTTGGACTCAATAAAAAATCTCAATGGTACTAATGCAGCTTTATTATTATTTCTATCATTACTAGGTGACATTTGACCAAGTGACAAGCTGTGTGACTACTGGCAACAATCTGGGCACAAATGGGTAAATATATGGAAGGAGTAATAGTAAAAGGTAGACACAGTTTATGTTTGGCATTCTTGGTGAAATTTATTGATTACAGATTGTCTGAACACACCGGGCACTGCCACAACATCTCCTTTCTGCATTTGCCACATGTGAACTGTTACAATAACATCACAACGCTTATTGGGCATGGTTTTTCTTGCAGAAACCTTAACCTGGCACAATACCCTTTCCTGTGTCAGGTGTGGTGGTTGCTGCTGAAGGTTTTCCTTATCCACCACCTTGGCTGCCATATGAGACTGTGCAAGCTACCACCAAGAAGTTCATTCATCGTCTTTGACCCCAGTGCATGCCTTATAAAGCACATGTGCATTCAGTGCTGCAATGTCAATCAGGTTGTAAACACAGCGACTGGCCAACGCTGTGTTCCTGAATGTACAGGTGTAATTTCGCAAGCATCTGGTCCACAACATCCACACCGCATTTCAGGCTGTTTGTAGTCGGTGACTGTGTTGGGCTTTTTTTTTTCGGTTATCGGCAGTCTCCACCACACTGTGCATGCTACTGAGGATGCAGACAGTCTTTCTCTGTTTGGGCGCATAAATGGTCAGTGTGGCACCAGTGGTTGAAAACACCTGTGTGGTGAATTTCTTGTGGGCCAAAGTCTTTTGGCAGTGTCTGGAAGCTCACGGCAAATCTTGTTTACAGTGCCAAGGAAGGTGGTCTTCCGGCTGAGCAGTCATCATGTTAGTGACAATGAGGTAAAAGATTGTCTGTGGTAACGGTTCTTCCTTTGTCCATAAATGGTTCCATAAGCTTCATCACCACATTTTCCAATAGTTTTCCCCCGTGGGACGACTGGGGTCTTTGCCAAGATATGGGATGATGTTGCATACATACTTGGATTTCAGGTCACATGCCACCCAGAACTTTATGCCAAACTTGCCAGGTTTTGTTGCCATGTACTGCATTCAGACTATCCTTTGGCTTAAACTGCTGGTGACTCTGGTACTGGCACATTCCGATCTAATGGCCGCTTTCACATAAGAAAAGGTGGCCTAATGAGTTGTAAATTACCCCGGCGGTGCCATTTGGCATCCTCTGGTAGAAGTAGTAGTGAGAAAAGGCTGGTAGTGCAAATGTTAATCAGTGAAATAACCTGGTGGAATCAGTGGCTGGAAGGAAAACTTGCACCCTCTTGGCCCTTTCTGGAACAAGTTGCCCACTCCTGTCCTAGACAGAGAACATTATTTCCAGAACTGTGAACATTTCTGTTCACAGTTCAGTGCAGCATTATTATTTTCCTTATTGTAAATAAATATCTTTTTGTTAAAAAGCAGCTCTGTTTCCTTGCTCCCAGCATTTGGGTCCATAGCCTGATCCGGTCCAGTCCCCTCTGGACCTCTAACCATAGCAGTGTCTGTGCTCAGCATAAGTCCAGTCCTATTACTGCCAGACTTTTCAAATTCACAGGGAAAATTCTTGGGACACCGACCTTGGACAAGTTCAAAGATGGCTAACCTTAAGCTATTTTAAGAGGTTAAAATGTCCCATTCGGTTTCATTCTGTTCCTTTTTTGTTGTGGGCCGGGGTGACAGCCAATCAGAGTAGAGCCGCACCGTGACGTCAATGTCTGATCTAAGTAGCTGCAAAGTCTGTTTAGTTTGTGTGTAAATATACCTTTGTCATATATTATGTGAAAGCTAGCAGAAATAAACACTTCTAAAACAGAAATGCGGTGTGTGTGTGTGTGTATATATATATATATATATATATAATATACTAGCTGAGTTACCCACCCATTCTAAGCATGGCAATAAAGATGAGGTTTTGTGACTTGTCATTGAATATTTCAGGTCACTTTAGTTAAGGTGTAGTAAGTTGCATTACATTGTGTGTATGTTGTCATTAATTTTCACACAGCAATATGTGACATTCATGCATACATGTCAACCTATACGGATTGTCTGTAAATTATACAGATTTTTCCAGGTTTCAGTGTCATATGGATGTACAAATAAAGTCTTACGGATATTCAGGGTTTGGTCTGCAGCGGGTCTGTAATCAACCGTTTCTGCAGCGCGACTCCACTTTGATGCGTGAACCAAATGAAGCAATGCTTTGATCCACTAACTCGTTGGTTCTTTGATTTGCTTCTCTTCAGAAGCGGTAAGTCTGCTTCTTAACCCCTCTCAAAGCCATTAAAATAGTCGTGAGTCACTTTTGTGTGGATTAAAGTCACTAACTGGGACTCTTGTCTCGTTGCAGTCAAGAAACGAGAATCATTCTCCGTTCTGTTGTCCACAGCTCCAAATGCTGCACGGCTCTCTGCTTGAGACAGAGTCCGCTCGGAATTAATAACTTCAAAACGAATTGCCGCTTTAAAATAAAATGACACCTCTTTAAAACGTATTACAGACAAGAAACAACAATCAACTAATGTTTTTTTCTTCCCAAAATCAGACGTCCTGCATTCTTTATGAATTAAACTGACGCTGACGTGAGCACTGCCAGCTGGTAAGAGCTCAGCTAAGATGTATGGAAAGACATTCATGCTATGTCTGAAATGAAATTGCTTTTGACAAAAACTACAGATTTTGTTTATTCCTATTCATATCCAGAGATCAAGGATCCACCATGTAGAGTTTATGTCCAAAGGTTTAAGGACCAGTGACCAATTTCATATTTATTACTTTATTCAATTTATTTTTCATGATTTATTAATGTATTTCCATTAGTGACACAGTTCTTGTTTCTGTAAATAACTAAATTTGACACATTCAGTTCAATTAAAATTCAGCTTGACGCATGAATACTAGATCGCTATTGTTTGAAATTCAACTGTGGCGGAAATACTAATGATCCTGAACTTAATGTCATGTGGCAACTCATAATTTGTGGACAAAAACCCAGTTATGTGACACCGCTATGCAGTTGTATGTACTGTAAAAAACTGATTTTAGTGCGATTTGGATGTTATAAGGATTTTGTGTTGATTTTATGGATTTTCTCACTTGGTTATACAGGTGGACCCTCAAAGGGGTTGACATGTATGTTCATGAAACTCAAGTGAATGATGATAAAGGTGATAACATGTCATATCACGGCAATGCCCCTGGCATGCTGTACACAGCAGGTACATTTTAATTGAAAAAACATGCACTTTACTGGTGCACGGTGCGTGGTGGCCTGTTTGGATTGTAATTAGTGCACCCTAAGCCAGCCACTACTGCGTAGTGATGCTTCTTGCCTGACCTGAGTACCATATGAAGTGTGAAATAAGGGCTCCAGTAAGCGAGTTGTGATCTAATATATAAGGCTGACTGTGTGTTGTGTTCGCACATTACTCTTGCAACCTAAGGGCCCCAGTGACCTCCCCTTAGTGCCCCCATTCACCATAGCAATAAAAGAAGACAATGCTCATATGTCTTAGGGTATGTTAGCATTGAGTTATTTCTTTTATATACCAGATCATTAGTTCGAGACACTACTTCTGTTGCTCCATCAATAATGTAACATTCAGCTCTGCCACCTCTATCTTGACCTCCTGTCTTTTAGTGTCACTGCCTCTAAGCTGTACAACACAGCTGGTCTTGCAACCCTCTTGTAAGCTTTCCCTTTTACTCTTGAAAGTGGGAAGAGTGGTCTAGTGCACACTCCCATGAGCACCACTAGCTTAGCTTATGACAAGCTAAAACAAGCTCTCTTTATGGCCAACAACTTTCCAGTTTCTGGGTATTCTGTGTTAGTACGTGCCTGCGGCCGACGTGCTTGATGAATTCCTGAGCAAAAAGTAGTTCTAACTGAAGTTTTGAAAGTGGCCGTAATAATATTAAGAAGTTTGCGCAACTTCACCTGTTATTGCTCAAGCACATTATAAACATTGACACAATGGAGTTTGATGCGGAAGAGTTCAGAAAGTTACCCTTAGAATGGTTTGATTACCATTTACCTTTGGCAATGAAAGACTTGGGTGTTAACTTCATGTTAAAGTCAGAACAAGAAGCTGCACTGAAAGAGCTCTGTCTGGGAAGAGACACATTGTGTGTGTGTTGTCACTCCAGTGAGAGTGGCACGCTGAGCAGGGTGGCAAAAGTAGTCTGGCGAGCTCAGTCTATGGGCGCGAGCTATCCCGCAGTTCCATAATAGCAGAGATGTTGGTCCAATGAGAGCGGCATGCTGAGCATGGTGGGTCTAGTGGTTAAGTATTGGGCTCCAGACCAGAGGATCCTTGGGTCAAATCCCAGCCAGACCAGAAAACCACAAAGGACCCTCGAGCAAGGTCCATAATCCCTGAATTGCTCCTAGTATGTAGTGAGTGCTTTGCATGGCAGCACCGTGGACATCAGCGTGTTGGTGTTGTGTATGAGAATGTGAGGTATAATTGTAAAATGGTTTGAGTTTCTGATGCAGCTGGAAAAGTGCTGTTATCATTGCAGTCCATTTACTCTTGCAGATATCTTTTGATCACAAGTCAACCCTGACACTTTTCTCCACTTGTTACACCCTACATGCACTCTCTTCCTCACATCTGTCACACTATCCATTAGTCTGAACAGCTGATCCCAATGTTTTAAACTCGGCTACCTTCACCAACTCTACTCCTTGCATCTACACTGTTCAACTGCTCACTTTTCATTTGTGTACATGGACTCAGTATTGCTCCTTTCATTTCATTCCTCTTCTCTCCAAAGAATATCTCCAGCTTCCAATATTTCCATCTCAAGCTGCTGTCTGCACTCACTACAGATCACAATGTCACCTGCAAACACCATAGTCCATGAAGACTCTTGTCTGATCTGTTAACCTGTCTATCACCACTGCAAACAAGAACGGGCTCGGAGTCGATCCTTGATGTAATCCCTCCCTACCTAGCTGACCTAATTACACCTGACATACCAGCCTGTGCTCTGCATTCTGAGGATGCAGGACTATTTATGTTCCTAAGGTTAAAACAAATCAACAGGCCACAGGGCCTTCTCTTATCATGCACCTGTCTTGTGGAATGATCTCCCTGCAAGGATAAAACAATCAGATTCCATAGAGACATTCAAGTAGAGAGTAAAGACAGATCTATTCTTCCTTTCGTATGGTAGAATACCAGTGTAGTATGGAATTAGTTTCCTCTCATTGTAATTCATATATTAGCAATGGGACAGGTCTCGCCTTACGTCATCAAAATTCTGGGTCTAGTAGTGAAACACAAGACCAATTAGTAATCTCTTTGGTACCCTGTTGACTTACGGCTGGTGATGTACGCCTTAGTGAATTATTTCCGGCCAACTGATTGTACTCTTTTTTTTTTTTTTTTTTTTTCCTCTGTCTGAGGCACTGGTGAGCATTTTAATGGATGCTCGTTCTGCACTCTAGGGGCGCAGGACTGATCTAAGGAACTCCTACCTATTCTAGACATGAACACAGAATAAACACCATGATTGTCAGGTTGAGTGGAGGCAAGATACAGACAAAGGCTGAACACAAATCACAGGCAAGATGTATGAGTAAAAATACCAGGGTCTGTAATGCAGACAAGGGTTCAGTATACAGGTAGGCAGTCTGCTGAGCAAAGGTACCAGGCAGGGATGAGACAGAGGATGTGGTCACAAACAAGCAGGGTTGCTTTCATAAGCAAACTGGGTTATCAGAGCTGAGGCAAAAAGGCAGGATCCGGGAGACAGAGCAGAGACAAAAAAAGACAAAGAGACAAAGAGCTGGTAAGTGACTGAAATCAACAAACAAGCGGGAACGGAGTGAACAGAAGCAGTTTAAATGAGGAAGGCTGTGATTGGATAATAAGATGCATGTGTGGATGAAGGATCTGGAAAGGGGACATGGTGGAAAGATGAGGAAGGGGACCGAACAGGTGCAAGAGTGTGAGGGAAGGAAAACACAATGCAGACAGAACCAAGAGAACAGGAAAAAATAACGGTGAAAAACATGACGTGCTCAAGACAAACAATAATTAATGTGAGCAAAACTAAGAAATAACGTGACCAGTCTAAAAAGTGGGAAACAAGAAAACTACTTATTATAACCAAAACTAGAACGGGACTGATACTGACTGATACATAGACATGAACACAATAAACATGGCAAAACAAACGATTAGTTAAACAGAGAATAAATGATGAACAGAAAGCAAAACCAGTGACTACAGAATAATGCAATGAATAACTAAACATGCAATAAATAACCAAAAATAAAGCCCAAGACTAACAGAACGCAACCAGATAATAAGACACTGAAGATAAATAAAAGCAAAACCAGAGAATACATAATCACTACAGAAGATAACAAATAAATGAATGACTACAAAAAATAAATGATAACCAAGAACAAAACCTGTGACTAAAGCATACAGAAAGAAAATCAATAAATGATTGAACTGAAAATAAAACCAGAGACAAGAGAATAATACATGTCAAAGGAATGATTAATACCAAATTAGAATGAGAATCAAAAGTGACAGAAAATAAACAGATAACTCAAGACCGGGGCAGACAGAGATACAAAAAGGGGACAAATGAAAACAGGAACACCAACAGGACCGAAACCTGACAATGATGGACAGAAAAAGAAACTTTTTTTTTCTCAATAACGGACTCTGTTTTGTTGGTCTTCTGTTTTTTTGTTTTTTTTTTCATGTGTTTCTCTTTCTTTTCCCATCTTTGGTTAAAAACCTTGTAACTAATGGTCCAAGCAGTGGGTCACCCCTCTAAGTCTGGTTTGCTTTTTGGTTTCTTTGTCAATACACCAGAGGGAGTTTTTCTTTACCACTGTTGCCTGTGAGCTTGCTCAGGGGGGTTAAGGTTAGATCTTATCCATGTGAAGTGCCTTGAGGCAGCTTTGTTGTGATATGGTGCTATATAAATTAAATAAATTTAACTGAATCCCACTTCCACCTTGAATGCATGTGTCATACGTATGTACTTGCCACAAGTCATACTTATCTAACTCACTTCATATCTTTTCCTCCATGTTACATCAGTGCATATGCTTGTGAAACATATGCACTGATGGCATTCATCATCACCCCTTCAGTTTCCAGCTTCACCCTCATCACCCTGTAAGACATTTGCTTATCCTCCCACATACACTCTTCATATACTTTTTTACTTTTAGAATGACTCCAACACTATTTCTTCTTCCATCCACATAATTATATAACAGCTGAACCCACTTCCCGTGCTCTTGGCCTTACATTTCTTCCGCTTAATCTCCTGTACATTCAGTACATCAGCTTCCACTTTCCTCCTCTCCCACTGCCTCCAGAGATGTTCGCTGCCTCATTTTCTTCTTCACCCAACAGTAGCACAATTTCTACTGGCATACCATGAGGCCACAGCTCCTGTTGCTGCTAGTGTTAATTCGGGCCTCAATTGATCTCTTATAGTCCTGGCTCTGGGGTGGGGGTGGGGGGGGGGGGGGGGGGTTTGTGTACATTTCTCTTTTACAGCCAAACTTGGTATTTTTGTTTTACATATGATGAGAGGTTTAAAAAAAAACTTGGTGAACCTTTTCATACCTGGTACGTTTTTTTTCCTCTACAGCCCAATATGTGATTAAGGTTGAGTGCCGTTTGGCAAAAATGATGAAATTCAGTTTTAACGGACTGACAAACTAGGAAATTATCTTCGATTTAAAAAAAATAACTTTATTCAGCATCTTTACACATACCTTAAACATTTTCAGCATGTTTCAATGTCCTACTTCATGTTTTTTGCACGAAAAACAGACATTTTTGGCTAATTTTGGTCAAATCACATTCAATTTGAAAGTCACTCAAAGTTTGGTGACTTCCTACAAATTTATTTTCAATAAGGGACCCAAAATTGGTCAAAAACATCTTTTTGTGGTTCTCTAGTGAAAAAGAAATTCAGATTTAGTTTCCCATGCTGTGTAGGGTGACAGAGGGGGGTCAATATAAACAAAGATCACCCCTACCCCCAAAAAGCCAATTTTACCATATTCACTCATAAAGCTGTAAGTCAACAAATAATTGCAATAGGAGGTTATTTTTGGACTCTAGATATAGGTTTTTCATATCAAGGGATTAAATGACATTACTTTCAGCCTTATTAGAGGTTACCCGATTTGCATAATTTCAATATGGCCTCAAAATATCCATGACAGCAAAAATTACCAGCAAACCCATTGGCCTGAAGCAGAGCAAAAATGGACACTGTAGTCCTTTTATGTTGCATAAATTGCATCATACAACAGAAATGTCATGAAAGATGAGGACACGTTTCCAGTATATTATTGGCAACATTGGATGGTTCTTAGCAACAAGAGGCAGAAGACTTTTTTTGCATTCCCAAGGGCTTCATACACCTGTTTTTTGGTGCTTTATTGCAGTGACAGAATTTAACACATTCAGCTTCTGCAGACCTGCAGAGACATGTTGACCTTGCACACTTAGCACATGAACAGACAACTGTCCAATGTGGTTCTAGGGCTTTCCATGTGTCAGGTACCAGCTGTTGCTTGTCATTCTTATAGCCACAGTCTTCTGGTTTCACTGCGATTGTATGTACAGGATCATAATGAATCTCTATGGCGTGCATAATGGTGTAGGCATTGTAAAAGCTTTGCTTGATATGTGGTAGAAGTCCTTGGCTTGTTGGTGGCAGATTCTGATGAGAACTTCCCTTTGCGTGGTGGAAAATTTCAGCTTGCAGGTCTGTAAAGTTCTTGGCTTCACTACCTGGTTTTAACACTTTAACCAAGAACTCTTCTGCATTCTTGATATTGGCTGGAGTAAGATTTGGCATTTTTCCAAACAGCTTTAGGAATTTAGCAGGTTCAGCTTTTAATGCAAATTTCTTTGTTCCAACTTTACTCGTTACATCACATCCAGTAAGGCTGTGTACTGCTGGAAGAACTGCACAAAGGTCAGGTCCAAGGCGATCCTACAGACAATGAAGGGGCACATAGCGAGTGGTGTCGCCAACTCCAGCACAAACCCATAGCTCCTTCAGATTATTCTGGATGAAGACTGGCATGTGGTACAGTAGTGAAACACTTACATCAGCATCACCTGAAATGACAACGCAAACCTCGTGTCCAGCCCTAAGCAAGTCAAGTACATGGAGGGGTATCCGAAGGTCAGCTTCTTCAAATATCGCTCCTGTAGACTGTAGTTCTGCTAAAGTCCTCTCCTCGCCTCTGTAAATACTGTGGCAGTGCCATTCCTCATCCTCTCTGCTAACCTGTCCAAGTACAATAGGATACTCTTGAAGGGAAAGACAACTGGTTCGGAGATGGTTCTAGATCATTTTTTCAAGGAGAAGTTTGTTGTTGTTGGATGGCCAGAAAGTGTCCATGTTTTTTGGTAGCTGTGATGATGGCTCGATTGAATTGTACTCGATGGGTGTTGTACAAGCACGCCTCTTCCTCTCACTGTCCTTCACTGAAGGATCCTCAGAATACATATCAAAAACATAGTCACATCGACCAAACTTACGGTCTGTATCTGAGAATGATGTGAAACTTGCTAGTAGGTCACTAAATTTGGAGAGACCGACTTTTCTAATGTTGGCCATGACATCAATTATGAAAGAAGCATTTGTACTGTGAGTGTAGTTATCTTCAGGTTTGAGCTGTACCTCCAATTCCTTGATAAGCTGACTCTTTGTTGGCTCTGTCATCATTCCCTCACCATCAAACAGAACTGGATGGCACAACATCATATCTTAACAGGTCTTCAGTAGTAAGGCCTCATTCCTGAGCAATTTCAATTTTTCTCTGATATATTCATCTCCTTCACATCCTGTTTGGTCATCTTCTGTGGCTTGTTGTGGATAGCTTTCATTGTTTTCAGATTTACACGATGAATGCAATCACTGATTCAAATAGTTTTCTGGATAAACCTCTCTTTTCTGAATGTCAGGTACCTTTTTTTCCCTTTCTGGACTGCATTAAGCAAGTGATTTCTTATGTCATCGATCATGACCTTTAGTTACAAAGTTGTATAGTTTTGTGCATGCATCAGCAGCAAAAGGACTTCCTTTTCCTTCAATGAATTTGAATATTTGATTCTTTGCGGTCAGTCGTGGCTTGTGATGAATCATGGTGGCTGTATGTCTCATGAGTTCTTTCAATCACATTGGCATATTGACGATGCAGGTTCTTTACAGCCATCATTTCGTGGTAGATCAAGTCCCATTGAGCCACATATTGCTTTTGCTTTGCATGCCAATAACACAATCGCTGCACTTGGATCATAGGTTAATGCTCTGCTCTAATTTCTGGTCTCCTCCTACAGCATTGAACCGCCCTGGCTTGTCTTTAATTGAAAAGCTGCCTTTAGCAAAGTTCTCATACACTGATGGTGCTGTCTCAGGAAGGCAGCGCATGTCTTCGAAGTACAAAGAACACCATCGCATGTAGTTTGTGGAGTCAAATGCTGCAAACAAATACAAAGCACGTTGAACAGCATCCAGGTGAAGGTCCCAAATCCCTTCACGATCAGCTCTCAAAAGATCATGGACAACAGCCATCATATCAAGGAAGGAAGCCCAGAACTTAGTTTTCATTGGAATTAGATTGTGTTTTGATAAAGCTGTTCAGATCTTCAACCAACTTCTTTGATGCTCTACCAAACTCTTCCATGAACTTCTGGCTTTCAGTGATGTTTTTCATGTTGACAGCCAACTTGAGTCTTGTTAAGCTGGCAAGCTCTGATGCATATGGGGAAATACCTTTCTCATTGAAGAATTCTTTGTAAAGCAGACACTCAAAAGCTTCAGCCAGAAACTGCATGCCCTGAAGACAGCGGCTGTAGTCTCCACCATGCAGAACAGAATTTTCAATGACTGTAGGGCCAAAGACATCTGCCTCGACTTTCAAACTGAAAGTGATTTTTCGACCAAAATTAGCCAAAAATGCTTGTTTTTTTGTGCAAAAAACATGAAGTAGGACATTGAAACATGCTGAAAATGTTTAAGGTATGTGTAAAGATGCTGAATAAAGTTTTTTAAATCTAAGATAATTTCCTAGTTTGTCAGTCCATTAAAACTGAATTTCGTCATTTTTGCCAAACGGCACTCAACCTTGATCACATATTGGGCTGTAGAGAAAAAAACGTACCCCCCTCCCTCCCTCCCCTCCCCCAGAAGCTATTACTATTATGGAAATTCACTTGGTGATCCCAATGGTTAGTTTGGCAAAATCTTATGCCAGATGGCTTTCCTAGCACAGCCCCATCTCATTGTCTGGGCTTCGATAGCACACGCCACCCACTCCTCCTCCTTATGGCTCCTTACTGCCAAATGCATTTTTTCTAAAATTTGCAATTGTGATAATGATACTCATTAGTACATGAAAAAAAACTCGGTTCTCACTGTGTTGTCAGCATCTTGATGATGACTGGCTTCGTTCTTTGAATTGCAGGATCCAGCGATGGCAAAAGAGAAAGCAGCAGCTTACGGCTCCACACAGCAGCCTGAGTCCCCACATAGAAATGAAACATAGACAGCATTACAAAGTCTCCTCATCACAGCCCAGCCATTCAAATTGCAGTGATGATGAAACCACAAAATGCAATATTACAGCAATATTCACAAGTGTTAGATTGGTGGCTGGCATTAGTTTGAAAAGCAAATGTTACTTTTAACTGTGAACAATATAAATTATGGAGATGCTGTCATGAAAACAAAAACTCACCCCAGGAAAGCAAAACACCAGAATTTCAATGGGTAGGAATGGTAAAGTATTTGGAAAATTTGTTTTAAACACAACCTGAAGAGTCTCTGTAGATTGCAAACACATGGGAAATCATCAAATAATAAATACTCACATGATATGATATGACATTTTACTATTAACTTTAATGCAGCATCAGTTAATACATATACACGCAGTACCGTAGAATAACATAAGTACACTGTGAGCATCTCTTCCATGAAAAATCTTAACCAACTCGTTTTAAATTCAGGTGACGCTGGTGCTTGAAAACTCCCATCTCTTCAGTAAAAATCTAGGTGTAAAGACTGGTGCGGTTTCTGCATGGGTATGGACAAGGACTGAGAGGTATTATCATGTGCTCACAACACTGAAGTAGAGAGGATTTGACTCACAAATCTCACAAACACAACTTGAACCCCGTGTTCTATTCAACACAAAGCAGCACACAGCATGATGCAAGTATTAGTTGTGGTTTTCAGCTGAGTTGTAGTTTTTGTGATTGGATCCCATGTTCTTTGAATTACATATTCTCTTTCATGCCTAATTCGGATGTGTGTTGGTCTATAAATGATGTTTGGTCAGGTGCAGGGCTGGTGCGTTAGTGTTGTGTTAAATCAGAATGTGATTGCACCACATATCAGCAACAACCAGTGCAAAAGTCAAACAGTGTATGTGTGGTGTTTAAATGGTACAGTACTCATACACACCTTACATAAATGGATTCACAACACATACTCTGCTTAGAACACAACAAAACAGTTGAGAGCAGCCATTACATGAAATAAAAGTACATACTCATGAAAAGATGCAAACTTCATGTTTCTGTTTCACTATTTCACCTCAGGGAGCTCTGGTGACTGCTACCACTGAGATGCTCTGACAGGTTGATGCAGATCCATGAAATCAACAAAATCCTCTGCTTTCTAAATAAAGTGTGCACCTTCCACACTTGTGTTGCAAAGGGGATGGCAGGTGGTAATCTGATAAGATTATTTCATGTAATGCCCATAATATACCTATGATTAATTTAGAAGATAAATCTAAATTCTTTGTGTTCAGTGCCCCATTATGTGCTTAGTTTCCTCGGTCCGTCTGTGGGAGATGATGGTGTAGCGTCCAGTTTGTTTGTTTTTTGTTTGTTTTTAATACACTTTTTCAATTCAGTTTCAATTATATCATTTAGATAGCACCAAATCACAACAAAGCTGCCTCAAGGCACTTCACACAGGTAAGGTCTAACCTTACCAACCCCTAGAGCAAGCACACAGGTGACAGTGGTAAGGAAAAACTCCCTCTGATTATTTGAAGAAGAAATCTCAAGCAGCGCACACTCAAAGGGGTGACCCTCTGCTTGGACCATGCTACCAACAGAGTTGACAATACAAATATACAGGAAATTTTTGTCTTTTGTTTCTAACTGCGTAAATGGCTTATCAGTCCAATGTGTGAGTGATAATCTCTGCTGCATTGATGCACATGTACTGTGATGCCTGCTGAGGTTGCCACTGTCTCTCCTTCCTCCTACCTCATTGCTCAGCAACACCTTGGTTCCTCTGAGCACGAAGCACTCTAAGCATGCCCATTATGTGCTTAGTTTACAACCTCTCTAAATAACAAGATGGAGTTGAACCCAACGGGCCCACTCCCAGGTTTGTTGGCAGCGGAGGATGAGGGCTAAGGCTGAGGGCACACGTAAGTTCAGGTCTGTAGGTGGAAACAAAGAGGGTTGAAAGCCATGTAAGGCATGAGGTAGGGAGAAACCAGTGGAGGACGAAGGCCAGTAATTATGTGCTACTTCAATCCAAAATAATTGAGAATACAAAGGCCTTTCTCCAGCTCCTGATTGACCCTTTCAGTCTGCCCAATGGCCTGCGGATGGTAACCATAGATGAGGCTGGAGGAAACCCCAAAGCACAAGGCAGAATTCTTTACAAAACTGTAAAATGATCTGGGGTCCATGATTGGAAACAATGTCCTGAGGAAAACCATGCAGTTTAAAAATATTCATCAACAAAGCTTCAGCAGTCTCTTTGGCAGTAGGAAACTTAGGTAAAGGCACTAACTGTGCCATCTTAGAATCTATCCACAACTGTCAGCATTACAGTATTCCCTTTAGAGGGCGAAGACCAGTTACAAAATCAATGTGCGACCATGGTTGTGTGGGAATAGGCAATGGAAGGAGTTCCCCAGCCAGTGAGCAGGTGGAAGATTTGTGCAAGGCGCATGCGTGACATGCCTTGACATAATCAGTAATATCGGGTAAAATTCATGGCCACCAAAACCTTTCCTAAATAATCTGAATGGCTGTCTTGATGCTTGGATGACATGCAAACCGGCTGTTATGTCCCCAACAAATGACCTCTACCATTAATGCGTCCGGTACATAAAGGCTCCCTCTTGGACACCGTCGTGTGGCAGATCTGACCATCTCTATATCCCACGTCATAGCGGACACAAAACATGACACGGGGAGAATGGGGCTAGGTTCCGATGGTATGTATGAGGGATCCCCTTGCCGGGAAAACGCATCCAGTTTCCCATTTTTAGAGCCTGGATGGAAAGAGAACGAAATTTAAGACTGAAGAAAGTGGCCCAGTGGGCCTACCTGGCATTTAAACATTTTGCTGTGCAGAGGTATTCCAGGTTTTTAATGATCTGTCCAGACTAAAAATGGCACTTGTGCCCCCTCAAGCCAATGGTGCCACTCATCCAAGGCCACTTTCACTGCCAACAGTTCCCAGTCGCCAATGTTATACTTGTGCTCACTACACACCGGGAGCAACTAGGGGATTAAGGACCTTGCCCAACGGCCCTTAGTGATTTTCCCGTCAGGCTGGGATTTGAACGGAGGATCCTCTGGTCTCAAGCCCAACGCTTTAACCACTAGACCATCACCTCCCCTGCATCAGCATCAGACAATTTCATAGGCACAGAGATGTAGCCTATTATCAGCAGGATTAATTTGAGACAGGATTGCTCCGACGCCTACGTTGGACCCATGAACTTTGACCACGAACTGTCCAGCGGGGTAAGGAAGGAGTAGAACAGGGGTCCCTGTTAAGCATTCTTTTAGGACCCAAAAGGCCTCGTCACACTCTGGCGTCCAGGAACGCCCAGAGGGGAAAGTTGACGTTATGCAGAGATGTGGCAACAGTACAGAAGTTATAGATGAACTTAGGGTAGAAATTTACAAAACCCAAAAATCTTTATCTCTTTACAGTTCTTAGGTAACGCCCAATCGCGTACCACCACAATCTTCTTTGGGTTCCATCCGGCTTTCTCCCTGTACGATCATAAATCCTAAAAAATGATACTGTGGGCCTACAAAATTCACATTTTTCCACTTTTTTGAATAAGTGATTCTGTAATAAGATTTCCAGTACTGCACGGATGTGCGTGTGAGTCTCTTTATCCAGAGAGAAAATCAGAAATCTAAATAAATAGAGAGACAAATTTGTTCAGAAACTCACGAAGGACATTGTTTTACCAGATTTGGAACACTGCATGAGTAGGTACTCATAATGGCCACTTGGAGTGCTGAAGGCAGTTTTCCATTCATCACCCTGTTTAATGCGCACTAAATGTTAAGCATTGCGAAGATCCAATTTCATGAAGACTGTGGTGCCCTCTAGCAGTTCAAACACGGTGGCAATGAGGGGCTGCGGGTTGCGATTCTTAACTGTTTATGTCATTGAGGCCCCGATAATAAATGTATGGGCGGAGGGATTTGTCATCCTTTTCAACAAGAAAAACCCGCCCGGCGGGCGATGACAAGGGTCAAATCAACCGAGCTTTTAAAGATTCCTGTATGTATTCATTCATCGCAACGTGTTCTGGTGCCGACAGAACAATTTGCCCCTGGGAGGGCTAGTTCCTGGCAGAAATTCAAGGGCACAGTTGTATGGGCGATACATGGTAAAGATTTAGCTCTAGCTTTACTGAAAACCCATGCTAAGTCATGGTAACACCGCAGAACTCTGGAGAGATCTGGGTTAGAATCCGGTATCATAACGGCAGGTTTAGACAGACAACAGCCCACACACGAGGGTCCCCAGGAACTAATCTGCCTTTTGGGCAAGTTAAAGTTCTGGCTGTGTTCTTCAGCCAGGGGGTGCCCCAGTATTGCCAGATGAGTCTTCTTATCGAATACATGGAAGCTAATAGACTCAGAATGATTCTCTGTTATTATTAAATGAACTGACTAGGTGCGATGGGTGATGTGACCGAGTTCGTGGCCATCCACTGCATGCACCATCAGAGGGCATGAGAGATGATACAATTTAAGGTGCACAGTTCTCGCAAGAGAAGACAGTAGCAAATTAACATCAAAACCAGAATCAATGAACACCGTGACAGATTCAAATGAATGCTCTGAGGTCAATTTAGCTGAGATCAGATTCCGAGTAGACGAGGAAGAAATGGAGCTTTGACTCACCCGTAGTACCGGTTTTGACCACATGGGGGCACCCCTGACCGGACAATTGGAGATTACATGTCCTGCCTGCCCGCAGTAAAAACAGACCCTTGTCCCTATGGTGCCGACGTTCCTCTGTGGACAGACAGGTTCAACCCAACTGCAGGGGTTTGTCGATGGTGTGATGAGGCGAGCTGGAGCCGTGGTGATTTGTGACAGAACATTGAGCTGAGAGGTGGGGGTCTCGTCACTTGGTCCGACATCCGATGATCAGTGCAGATAGCAAGAGCGATGAGCTCGTCCAGATCTTTGGGAAGGTCAACAGTGATGAGCTCTTTCTGGATATGGTCAGCCAGTCCCTGGAAGAAGACATCGTTTAGGGTGGCAGAAGTCAATCATGTAGTCAGTGACTCATCTGTTTCCCTGCTTGAGTTTGGGAGAGTGCTGCTTCACATCCCGGTGAAGCGTGTTGGAATACTTGCTGCAGCACCGTCATGAATGCTTGGAGAGAGTTACACGAAGAAGATTGCCGTTGTCCAGCCAGTAAGGTGAGTAATCATGAATGCTGTCATCGTTCTTTCAGACAGAAACATTGACATTAATTCAAAATGCAGTTCACACTGGGTGATACACGGTTTGATGTCTCCGGACTCACCAGAGAAATGCTCTGGTCTGGACAGCTGATTGCAAAAAAAAAAGGTTCAGCTGTGGACACAACTGTGGCAGGGCTGCCCTCAGTCCTGGAAGTGGATTACTGGTAGTCACGGGAGCTGAATCAGTAGAGGCCTGAATGTTCAGTTCAGCAGGTAGCTGCTCCATCTGTGAGCTCACGGAAGACATGAATGAATCTTGCCATTTAGCAAGGTCGCTAAATCCTGAGCTAAGAGCCGTAAGACGGTCTTCTTGCTGCGCTAGCTGGCGGCTATGATGGCGTACCGCCATTTGAAAAACATTTGAGTCTGCTGTAGCCATTGTTGGCCAGACTGTTTTATCAGGATTGGTAGTCAAAGATGTCTGGACACAAATGCAGGACTCAACTACACAGCTGTGGTTTTTAAGATCATTTACTGAAGGAATCAGCACAGTCCAGTAAATAAAAAGGCAGTCCAAAATCAGCAAACAAATCGGAATCATCAGGCAATAAGGCGTGGTCAAAAAAACAGGCAGTAGGTCAAAAACACTAGGAAGCAGGTAAGACAAGGAAAGCACAAGGTACAGAGCTGTAAACAATGGCACAAGGCACAACGATCTGGTAAGGAAACAGTTCAATCAGTGAAGCTTTTATACACCCTGGTGATGAGCTACAGATTAGAAACAGGTGTGTGGAAAGCTCCAGAATAGGGTGTGGCCCAAACAGTGTGCACCATCCACCACCAAAGCACAAAGAGAGGCAGATAAGAGAGATAGAGAAAGACAAAGCCCAAGCAGGAACAACCTAGCAAAGAGAAACACATACAGCAAAACAATCAAACCTAACAAAACAGAAAAAACATGATACAAAAGTCCAAATCCTTACACTGGTGTCTGTCTCTGTTCTGAGGTACTTGAATGACTGAACCTGCTCCACCATCTGACCCTAGATGCTGAGTGAAGATGGTGTTTTGTCTGTGCCCCCACAGCACAGCTCCTTTGTCTTAGAGATGTTCATTAGTTGTCACATGTAACCAGACCAATCTGACGTGACACATCACACCTCGCACAACTGCCATGAAATTAGCTTTTTTTATACATGTCTATTTTATTTATTCTTGTTTCTGGTATGTTTGATTTATGTGTCTTTTTGGTAATGTGTATTAACCCCATGGAGGGTGTAAATTACAATAAAGTTTCTTCTTCTATATGAGAATCATAACAAGTCAGAAACATGGTGTTAAGAGGAAGACTGTAAATATCAAAGATAAATAAGCAAAACAGTGAAAGTAAGGCCCTTGTTGACCATGAAGAGGTGAGTGATTACCTTCAGCTCCGCTCCACACTGAGAGCAGACGGAAGGTTAGTGACCCACAGACAGCCGAGAAGAAACACGGGCAGTAATGTTTTAGGTCAAAGTGATGACACATCACCTCCATACCGAATAGCACCCCTGCAGGAATGGAGGAGGAAATGCAACAAATACGTAGAAATGAGGGGAGTCAACTTAGAAAGACCTGAGATGGCTAAATTCTAAAGTTACAAAAAAGCCTGTGAGCTGCATGAGTTATAAACAGTGACATCTGGAATTCAGAAATATAGCATGAAGTACCAGTTAAAATTATTCACCCTCTTGACCGCTTTTTTCAGTAACAAGTCATCAAACGTGTTCATCTTTCCAAATCAGCAATCAGATTAAAGTTACTTCTGCAAGTCATTGTGCGTTACTATTTTTGCATTGCATTGAGCCGCTCTGTGTGTCCTTGCTAAGGGCCCCTTCACACATAGTGCGAATTTGGTCGATTTGTACATAAAGTGCGCATGAAGCAGGAATTGTATGCAAAACATGTAAAATTGTAGCTGTTTCCAATGCCTTGTACACCTGTTGCTACAACTATTTGTGCACACCAGTAGCTGAAAGACAGAGTGTGCCCTGTGAGAGACCACTGAACCCTCTCGCCGCAGGTATCAACCAAATTCCAGGTGGTCATTTTTTTCTGCATAAATAAACATTTATTTTATTCATAACATATTTCATTCTTCCTGCACAAATGCCATAGCAGGGACACATTCAGATGGAAAGGGGGCGTAGGCGGGGAGCCCCCCCAACACCCCTAGATTAAAGGTCCACTTTTGAAGGTTTTTTTACTAATACTATTACTAATACTACTTATAATAATAATAATAATAATAATAATAATAATAATTTCAACAACTAAAATGGGTAGAGAGAATTTAAATGTTAGAAAAATGTTAAAGAATTTAATAGTTACATTTATATACAATGTAGTTTACAAGTGTTCCTGTTACAGTGCTATCAACAGTTAAATATGAGGTCAAGAAAGACTGACTTATGAAACAAGTATTTATGTTGATTTAAGTCAAGAAAGGGTGAGTATAAAGTGAGTATTGGCAAAACAAGTTATCATTTTCATGTTGAGATGGCAGGGGGGTGTTGTCAGCAGCTGCTGAAAGTAACTAATAAAGTAACTACAACCCGAACTGATAAACATTATTGTTTTCATGCAAATTTTTGCTCATTTTGAAATGGATGCCTGCAGTACATTTCAAAAAAGTTGGGACAGTGGTATGTTTACCACTGTTACATCACCTTTCCTTCTGACAACACTTGAAGCGTTCTGGAACTGAGGACACTAATTGTGAGTGGCATGATAGGTTATAAAAGGAGCACCCCCAAAAGGCTCAGTTGTTCACAAGATAAGATGGGGCGAGGATCACCACTATGTGAACAACTGTGTGAAAATAGTCCAATAATTTAAGAACAACATTTCTAAACGTTCAATTGCAAGGAATTTAGGGATTCCATCATCTACAGTCCATAATATAATCAGAAGATTCAGAGAATCTGGAGAACTTTTTACACATAAGCGGCAAGGCCGAAAACGAACACTGAATCCCCGTGACCTTCAATCCCTCAGGCGGCACTGCATTACAAACGACATCATTGTGTAAAGGATCTTACCGCATGGGCTCAGGAACACTTCAGAAAACCATTGTCAGTTAACACAGTTCATTGGTACATCTACAAGTGCAAGTTAAAACTCTACCATGCAAAGCGAAAGCCATACATCAACAACATCCAGAAACACCGTCGCCTTCTCTGGGCCCAAGCTCATTTGAAATGGACTGATGCAAAGTGGAAAAGTGTGCTGTGGTCTGAGTCCACATTTCAAATTGTTTTTGGAAAACATGAACGTCGTGTTCTCCAGACAAAAGAGGAAAAAGACCATCCAGATTGTTAACAAAGCTCAAAAGCCAGCATCTGTGATGGTATGGGGGGGTGTTAGTGCCCATGGCATGGGCAACTTATTCATCTGCAATGGCACCATCAATGCGGAAAGGTAAATCCAGGTTTTGGAGCAACACATGCTGCCATCCAAGCGACATCTTTTTCAGGGATGTCCCTGCTTATTTCAGCAAGACGATGCCAAGACACATTCTGCATGTGTTACAACAGTGTGGCTTTGTAGTAAAAGAGTGCAGGTACCAGACTGGCCTGCCTGCAGTCCAGACCTGTCGCCCATTGAAAATGTGTGGCGCATTATGAAGCACAAAATACGACAACAGAGACCCCGGACTGTTGAACAACTTAATCATACATCAAGCAAGAATAGGAAAGAATTCCACCTGCAAAGCTTCAACAATTAGTGTTGTCAGTTCCCAAACACTTATTGAGTGTTGTTAGAAGAAAAGGTGATGTAACACAGTGGTAAACATACCACTGTCCCAGCTTTTTTGAAACATGTTACACTGTTGCAGGCATCCATTTCAAAATGAGGAAATATTTGCACAAAAACAATAACGTTTATCAGTTTGAACATTAAATATCTTGTCTTTGTGGTATTTTCAATTCAATATCTGTTGAAGAGGATTTGCAAATCATTGTATTCTGTTTTAATTTACATTTTGCACAATGTCCCAACTTCAGTGGAATTGGGGTTGTAGTACTATAACTTAGTTACATTATTGATTACTCAATTTTAAAAGTAACTCACTTTTTCAAGGAGTAATCAATAATTGGATTACTTTTTCAAAGTAACTGTGGCAACACTGGTGGCCAAGTGATTAGTGTGCTTGTTTTCAGTGTGGAAGGTTCCCAGTTCAAACCCCACCCTTGTCACATTTCTCTATATAATGTGGAGTTGTGTCAGGAAGGGAATCTGGTGTAAAACATGCCAAATCAACATGCAGATCCACTTTGGATCTGCTGTGGTGACCCTGAGTGAAAACAAGGGAGCACCCGAAGGCACTTACGATATTTCATCAAAATTTAAATGTCAAAGCGTCTTCATAAAATAATTTTTATCATTGTGCTCTTTAATCTCCTGGGGACGGCTATAAATAATAACAAATAAAATGTGATTTTTTTTTTGTTTGTTTTATTTGTTTATATGTTATTCTAGTTGTGGTGGGTAATGGTGTGTAGGTGACTGTGGTGTTAAAATACAGAGAAATGATGGTTGATACCATTAGTGCAAATAACATTTGATTGAAATGCCTGTTGCTGCCTGTTTGTGTGTTGTTGAATAAAGAGTGGCCTCTGGAGTACGGGCCAAGTGGTAAAAGTGGGGTACAGCACTCTGTGGGATGGTGGGTGGGTGCAGTGGGGAACAGCCCTTTGAAGAGCAGCCAGGCAGCCATGCAAGAAATTACATGACATCTGGAGGGCAGACCAGAGTCTTCAGCAGAGTTGACCCTCCAAAGAAATGGCTAGAGGGAAGTAACAAGGATAAGAGTCAAGTCGGATGGTCTAGTCACCAACCCGAAAAAACACTCAGGATAACTACTGCACACCATGCCTTGGAGAAGTGTGCTGGCTCTTGGACACCTTGGAAACAGGAACAGGAGAGGTGTGCAGCCCATGGCTGCCTCAGAGAATGGAACAGGAGCAGAATATGAGCATAGGTCCTTGGGGACCCTGGAGAGAGGAACAGGAGTAGACTTGGCTCCTGCAACTGTGAAAGGAGAGAGATCTGCAGTGTCTGTAGCTATCACCAGAGCAATCTCTGGAGTGTCAGCAGCTGTATGGAGTGAGTTCTGGGGACTCAGAAGCTGAGAGCTATAGTAACAAGTGGGAGTGGGAGGCTGCAACTCAAGCCTTGTCAATGGATGAGATGCATGGTTGAGTCTTTTTCTAAGCCCAGAGTGCTGTTTCATCTGGTGGTAGACTTAGACCCTTAGACAACTAAAATAGGGCTCAGTTGCAATGATTGACTTCATGTGTGGGAGGTTGCAGCAATGACTGAAATGTTGGAAGTTTCAGTGGTGGTGGGTGTGTAGACTTGGTGACGGACAATTTATGAATGGACTCTGTGTTGGCTGGCTGTGTAAGGGCCCGGTCCCACCAGTATTTCGGAAGATTTCCATATGAAATGCGCAAAAAAGTGGTGCATACTCGCCTAACATCCACAATATCCATGAAACATGCGTGTATGAGTTGGCCGACGTCCGCGATCAGAGGCACATATATCCGCAGCCAGGATTCTTGAGCTGCTCAAAAATGTGGATGCAGACGACAGCCGCATTACATCGGCACTGCATATCCGCTGATATCCACAACTGACGGGGTGGTGCGGCTTGGCGGCAGACCGGGACAGTGTGGAAAACGGATATAAAGCATGCGCATCACGTCCTTATCACGGTCACAAATGGGATGTCGTGCATGCAGACAGAGTGGCCATGAATAAAGCGTGTGCATCACGTCTGCTTTGCATCTGATATGTGACCATATGTGGATGCATTACAAACACATAAATGCCGGTCATCACCAGCCCAACTGTGGATATTGACAGATGTAGCTATGGATTTCCAAAGACGTGGTGTGATAGTCACTGCCATCCAACAGCATACACTCCAACTCGCCCAAGACCTGCATGTGCTCCAGAGGTGGATGAGAAGGCACAGAACAACACAAAGGGCTTTGTGGGTGAGGCCATGGATTGGTAGGAGACCGGACATGGGCATGTATAACAGGCTGATGGTGGAACTGTGTAACGAGGATCCACGTGCCTTCCAAAATTTCATGAGGATGCCTGCAGACATGTACAATGAACTGGTGAACCGGCTCACTCCCAGACTGACCAGGCAGAGGACCAACTTCAGACCCAACCTGGAGCCAGGTCTCGAGGTAGCAGTAACCCTGGGCCACATGGCCTCAGGTACAAGGTACAGGGACATGTAGTACGCCTGGAGGGTGCCACACAACACACTCAGCAAGGTGGTCAGAGAGGTATGGGAGGCCATAGTGGAGGAGTACCTGGATGAGCTGATGACCTGCCGCACCACTGAAGCAGGATGGCAGCACATTGCTGATGAGTGGCTGCAGCAGTGAAATTTCTCTCACACCATCGGTGCCATTGATAGAAAACATGTGGCATGCAAAGCTCCCCCCAACACAGGCTCTGAGTACTACAACTACAAGGGCTACTTCAGCATCATATTGCTTGGCATGGTCAGCTTAGACTACAGGTTCCTCTGGGCTGATGTATCAGGTAATTGCACTGCATCAGATGCCCAGATATACAACCACAGTGAGCTGAACCAAGGTTTAGAGCACGGCAACATCAGTGATTGGCCACGTCCAGACCCCCTGCCCAATGACACACAGGACGTGCCCTACTTCACTGTGGGTGATGATGTCTTCTTCCTGAGGACATACCTGATGAAGCCATACAGCACCAGGAACCTGAGCAGGGAGGAGCGCATCATCAACTACAGGTTGTCAAGGGCACGAAGGGTGGTGGAGAGTGCGTTTGGGATCATGGCCAATAGATTTCAGGTACTGCTCACCGCCATGCAGCACCATGTGGACACAGTCAGGATCATTGTGAGGGCATGTATCCTGCTCCACAACCTCATGCGCACCTGCTACCCAGTCCTGCAGAACAGGCTTTTGGATCATCAGCTGCAAGATGGGGAATGGAGGAGGGGCGAGAACCTTGCTGACACTGTGGATATCCAAGCACCCAACAGGGCTTCTAAAGCAGGCAAGATGCAGTGCTACCTGATCAAACACTGGTGCAATTCACCTGCTGGTGCCGTAGCCTGGCAAGACAGGATGGTGGACCTGGTGTAAAGACAGACCCTCAAACCCTGAAGACACACCGTTACAGTTCACCACCTCCCTGATGTATTCATTGTTAGGTTGTAATGTTGGATGTTATCTCCATGTATTGGTCACCACTTTACATAAAAGTATATTATTATTCACAATCCGTCCTTTGTAATACATATGTGCTGATGGACTATGTGAACATAGCATGTGAGGTGTGCATCATTGTTACATCATGAGCACAATTAATGGTCCTGCTTCAACATATGTCTAAATAGGTGGTCACAAGGAAGGCAGACTGACATCCCCCATCCACTGAGTGACAGGTTCAGGAAGCCAGCCAAGACGTCATGTGTCGACTCAAACACATGTGACACAGTGTCTGCTGGAGGTCTTGGCCGGTCAGTGGCACTGCTGGTACCTGACAGGTACTGGGGGAAGGCAGGTGGCTGTGGCAGCTGGAGCCACTGTGGTGGCAGGTATTGGGGGAAGGCAGGTGGCTGTGGCAGGTGGAACTGCTGTGATGGCTGGTATGGGGGGGGGGGTAGGCGAGTGGCTGTGGGTGCTGGTGCTGGGGGTACGACTGGTACACGCCCTCAGAAGGTGCGCACAGGGACTGGCTTGGCCTGGGTGTTGCGGGATGTATGGAGGGCAGCTTGGCAGATGGGGAGGAGAAGGTGGTGTTGGGGTCGTGCAGTAGGGTGCTGATATTCCTCACCATGGCGCTGTACTGCTGCTCGGGGACCCCTGTCAGTGTGTCCGACACATAGGTAATGAAGGGCTCCCTGGGTGAGGACAGCTTCCTGCCAACAAGCTGGGCCAGCAGCTTGGTGCTGGCCTTCATGCTGTTCCAGATCTCTCTCAAGCAGTCCTCCTCAGCATCTGGGCGTCTCCTCTTTGTTGGCCGGCTGCTGCCACTTTTGCTGTGGCATGCACCTTTTGAGGCCTGTGCTGCGGTCCTCTTGATGTTGGAGAGCTGCCCTTCAGCCTCGACCTCCTCGTCAAGGTCGGCTGCGTGAATGGGGACACTCAGCCTCAGATGCAGCGTCCACAGCATCAAGGTCAGCGTCACGAGGCAGCTTTAGGTATAACCACATTAATTACAGGTCCATGGTGTTGCATCATACATGCAATGTACATAGAAGGGAAAACATAACATAAATAGCACAACCAAATGACATATCACACGTTGTGGGACATTACTTATGGGTTTCATGGGTGCGGTGTCTCAGTTCCCCCTCATAGAACGCACATGTCTGCAGCACATACTTCTCCCTGTCTGTGAGCTTTTTTGCAGCCTGCCCCGACTTCGCCTTGTGTAACTTCACATACCACGTATGCGTCCCCCTCCACCACCCCGTGTCAAAGGACTCATTCAGCTCCCTCCCTTTCTCCTCCCACATGGTCTTCTTCCTGTTCATGTCCTTGAACAGCCTGTGTCCCCTTCTCCACAGCAGCTCGTTGTCCTTCAGCCACTTGAACACAGCGTCCTCCTGTTCTGGTAGGAGCATGAAATGATTCCTTGCCTTTCTCGCTGGCTGCTGGTCCGCTGCCTTCTCTGTGTGCTTTGTTTCCTTGCCCTTCCCCCTCCCAATAGACGACCAAGTAGACCATGGCCCACATGCATCTCCGGCATCACTAAGGCCAGGAACGTCCTCCAGGACCTACTCGACAGCAGTGGCTTCGGGTGGTGGGGTGGGAGACCGGGCCCTAACTGTTGGTAGAGGTGGTGGGGTGGGATATGGAGCCCTGTCTTCCGCAGCTGTTGCGGCCTTCTGCCTCCTCCTCCCACGTTTTGTCCGTTTCGGCATGTCATTGCTGTGGTGGTACTGTGAATACTGATTCCGGCAGGCCCGTTTGCGCTTCCTTTATGTCCGCAATGCAGATGCCGCACACATGCAGTTCCCGCCACACGTGCGCACTGCACCCCCAATGCATCCATTATACTTCGTATAATGTGTCCGATCCGTTTCCTTAATACATGCGTTATACATCTGTGATTGGGCATTGTATGTCCGCAATGGCCGAAATACATTCCGCAACATTTACCAGCTATACCCCTCATGGGAGAGCCTCCGCGGTTGCATTTGCTTCTATTCCATGTTATATCCGCTTTTATTCATCATATATTCGATATGCATTCATGATATATCCGTAATCCACCCCGGGACATTTGTCATTTCCGGCCACCTTTGTTGCAGATGCCAACGGCTGCCCGACTTTTGTGTACTCATTTCATGCACAATTGATCCTCTCTGCAGTGGGACCGGGCCCTAAGGACTGACTGTAGTGCTGCGATTAGCTACGAGGTCTGTTAGAAAAGTAACGGACCTTTTTATTTTTTCAAAAACTATATGGATTTGATTCATGTGTTTTTACGTCAGCCAAGCTTGAACCTTCGTGCGCATGCGTGAGTTTTTCCATGCCTGTCGGTTGCGTCATTCGCCTGTGGGCAGGCTTTGAGTGAGCACTGGTCCACCCCCCTTGTCGTTGTTTCATTGCGAGGAAATGGCGGAATGATTTGGGCTTTTTTATCCATCAGAATTTTTTCAGAAACTGTTAGAGACAGGCAGCTGGAAACCATTCGAAAAATGTATCTGGCTTTCGGTGAAAATTTTATGGGCTTCACAGAGAATGAGTGTTACTACAGCTTTAAGGACGGCCCACAATGGCGCATGGCGCGCCGCACTCCGAGTCACCATCGAGAGGCAGAAACCACCACATCATTTCTAAACGGATCGCTGTGTGGAGCCGGGACCATCGTGAGCAATTTCTCTGGTTATCACAAGAGCTGGACATCAGCCATTTTCCGGCAGATTTCACTTTTAACAAGAGATTTTGTCATGGAAAGCTGCGCGGAGGCTTCGTGCGTCACAACCGATTCGCTGATGAAGCGAGACAAAGGAACACCTCCGTTTCGGAGTGCCAGAGGACAAGTTGGGACATGCCCAGCTCTCCACAATATCTATTATACTCACTCGACTGGTAAGCACTGAAAGCCGAGATAGGCAATATAGTGGCTTTACTTCCTGTCCATGGGCTTATGGGTTAATGTGATACTGTGAGCAGGTAATTCAAGGAAAATGATGTGAGATAAAGGATAAAGAAGATAGAGCTACAGGATGAGTAAAGGAACACAACATAGATTATGGCCCCTTCACACATAACATGACGTTGGTCGAAAGATGCAGAAACCAGCTGAAAAAGGACACACAAAAAACGAATTGGCGAACAGAATTCGAGCTGCTGTTGGGAGAGACACACGGTCAGACAGGCATGAATGATCCTACGGAAATGGTTTTGTGCACGATTGTGAGCACATGCACGAACACAGTGTGAGCACGTGAGAGGTGTGATACCACATTGCGCTCACACAGCAGCAGAAGCAATCACATGTTGTTCATTGACGAATATGTGTAAGGACAAAATAATGAGTGCACAGAACATAAGAACAATGAATGTACTGATTAAATGTATGACAATGATACTACTGGTAATGATTGTTCTCACTGTAAAAACAACAACCCCCCCCCCCCCCCCCCCCCCAAAAAAAAAGAAAAAAGCAATTTACTGTTTTGGCACTCTGGTAAAACAGTTTCCTTTGGGAGTAACAAAGTTATTATTCTTATGTGTAATTGATGCCCGATGACTTGACAGTCTGTGTTGGAAATGACAAAACAAATGGATATCGTTTTACCTGTTAAACTAATTAATTCCTGTTATAAAAAGCAGACAATACAAGAATTATCCTCCTGCTCTTCCTTTTTGTACATGAGCCATGGACATAAACAAGGAAATAATGTACTGACATAAATGAAGCCATGCACTCATATCATGAGACACATCAGCCTTTTCCACGTGTTCAGCTGTCCTGCTTGTGGCACACCGAAGGACACCACGTCATGTGGACTATTACTCACGTGGTGGATGTGATACTTGGCTCACTTGCCATTCACATGATCAGATGGATATTTTCACATGGGGCAGCCTGGCTGATGGTGACCAGTGTGCACTGAGGCACTGGTGACCACGTTGCAAAAGGTGATATGTGTTTTTATTTATGTGAGGGCAGCCCGCTGATACACACGCATCGTGGTGGTGTGTTGAGAGGTTATGTTCTGCATAGCAGGATATGTGTTCACCAGCTGTGTGCAGTGATGATGCAGAGGTCAGGTGCAGCTTTGTCTGCATGCTCATCGGCGTATGCTGAGCATGATCTTTTGTTTTGATTTTTCCACATTTGCACACAATCATACACCAGGACCACCGCGTGCTCCAACCACCTATGTGCCCTGGGGCACATAGGTGGTTGGAGCACGCGGTGGTCAGTTGGAACAGTGCAAACAGCCAAGGACCACTGTCACTGGCTGTGGGCCATGATCAGCTCCCTCCCTGCTTGATTGCAAATGACAGCCAATCCATGATTTACATGTCAACCACGGTCCCGACAAACACATAACTGTAGTGGGTGTGTACACGTGTGATCATGTCAATCAATAAGGACATCACATCATCGACAAGCGACACGTCCACCGGTTGGGTGCGGCAACATGCTCACATAAATGGGCTCACGGTTCCAGGCTGTGGGCAATTGAGCTGCCCACGCTGATCTTTCTGTGAGGCTGTCACTCAGTCTGTCGACAGACCGTGTGGACGTTGCAATCATGTCACGTGACATACCTGTCTGCTCAGATGGATCACTGGGTGACTGCTGTGACACCCAGCCAGCCTGAGTTTTTATTTTTATTTCTTTTGTGGTGGTGTAGGATTGCTGCTGACCAGTGAATCCACCTCCAACAAGACATGCTGGATTTGCAAAGATGTTTCACAGCTGTCAGCTGTTCCATCATGGACATGACAGCCATCCAGCAGTTTGTACAGCACTGACAGCGATCACACTGCACTATGGCCACTGTTCGAGCCTTTGCAACCTCAGCTGCATCTCGACTATAGGTTTGTGGTGTGGGGGGGGACCGACACACTCACATGCCATCTGTGTTGTGGGGGGGAGCAGACTGCACACGCACACACCATTTGAGTTTGGGGGGACACACACAGCATATTCGCATGCTATTTGTGTTGCTTGGGGGGGTGGAATGGCACACTCACATGCCATTTGTTTTGCTTGGTAATGGTACCCTAGCGGGGCACTTAGAAAATGTGGGGCCATTTGCACAGTCAGCTCGAAAGCAATTGCCTGCTCTTGACCTTCGTGTTGGCATTGTGAATGGCCCCACCTTTTCTAAGTGCCCCACAAGTGGTGTTGGATGTTCGTGGGTGGCACCTGCACTCCGGTTCACTCCAGCTGAGAGTGGGTCGAATGGCCACTTGCCCGGAATTCAGCCAGGGTTTGATGTGACCAATTTTTTTTCGAAAACCTCCACGGCCAAGGCATGATTTGTCCGACCTGCATACGACATGCTATTCAAATGTTGTGAGAATGATCAGATGGCAGTGGGACCTCATCTTGCCCACCATTTGAATGAGTTTCTGGCGCAAGCTACACGCAAATGAGTGCATGTGCTGTGGCCACATGGTTGTGGCGACTGCTTCAGGAGGTGTTCCAGGCGCTTCCGAAATTTCATGAGTGGCATTTGAATCCTCTTCTGTGCGCCAATCGACCTCAGTCATGTTATGCGTGATGGGGCCCTTAAGCTTTAAAATGAAAACTGAACATTGGCAGTGCAACTTAACTCCAGCAGCAAAAAGAAGGGAATCCTGAGTGACTGCTACTGAATATCCAATAAGTCTCTCACCGCTGACAGGAGCTCCGAAGCAGCTCGCTACACCCACAGTTGCAGCTACAACCAGCATTTGTCCTGCAGAACTTTCCTATAAAACATATATATATATTAATCACATTATATCTTGCAAAATACTTAGTGATTTAATTTTCATTCTCACCCTTTCAGAGCTCAGAAAGAATAAATAAATGCATAAAAATCACACCGTTGGGGAGCACAGGATTTGGACAATCACAAGTTTGTAATTTTGCTTCTGTTCACTACTGCAAGGAGTGAAGATGAAACAATCAACATTTGCTTGTGTTGACATTTCACCTTTAATTTAAGGAGTTAAACAAAAGCATCACACTAACCATTTAAGAATTATAGCCATTTGTTTACATCGTGTGTCCATTTTCAGAGCTCATAAATAATCAGACACACTAAATGTAAGGATTATTTTTCATTCAAATAATTACTTTTACAGCATGCTTTCCACTCAAAAACCAGGGGATGGATACGTGAACATTCAAGGCCAAAAATATATCTTGCTCTTCATTTACATCAACAATTAAGAAATATAAACAGATTCACCCGAAGATGAATCTGTTTTTAAAAGTTTGTCCTACTTATATGCCTTTGTGATTTGTTGATTTAAAAGATGTCAGCATTTATCATTGTTGAGTTATTGTGTTAAAAGGTCACAGACTCATCTATCTGCCTGTCTGTCCATCTGTCCCTCACTGCATTTTTTAGGTTACAGGCCTTGGCATGTACACTAAAAGCCTCTGCTTTCCTGAAGCTTAGATAAAAGCTTCTGAAAGATGAACTCCCAATGCTCCAGAAGTGCACTTGAGTGTGTATTTGTGTGTGAATGGGGCCACAAAATATGCTATAGAAATGTACTGGGGAATCTTTGGGTGTATTTAAGGTGCATTATTGAATTTAAGAAGTAGTAGCAGTAAGTTCTATACAGGCCCTCAAACACCAGGCTGTTGTTTTTCCCCAAATATGATAGCATGAAAGCGAGGACAGTCTATATATGATGAGATATCAGTCCATTACGACTAAACTCATCAGCTGAAGCCTGTACCACGGGCATGCCCAACCAGTCGATCGAGGCACAGGGTCAAGACGTCGTGAGGAGCTACAGTGGAGAGCGAGGCGAGCGTACAATGGCGGAGGCAAAAAGATCAAAACTTATCATTTTCATCCAGAGTGGGAGGAAGATTATTTTTTCATGTATTCAAATGGCAAATCCATCTGCCTTATCTGCAATGCAAACGTGGCATTACGGAAGAAAGGGAATTTGGAGCGTCATTTTAAGACGATCCACAAGAGCTACGATGCTAGCTTCCCAGCTAATTCACCTCTTCATGCCCAAAAAGTGCAGGGATTGAAAATCCCGCTTGCAGCACAACAGGCCTTTTTCCCCCGGCCAAATACCACCAGTAAGGCTGCAACCATAGCTTCTTATCGTGCCAGCCGTGTTCTGGCAAAAAGAAAGAAATATTTCAAGGATGGTGAGATTATGAAAGAAGCGTTCACGGAAGCTGCAGATGTGCTCTTTGCCGATTTTAATAATCAGAAGGAGATTGTGTCTGCTATTCAGGATGTGCAGCTCTCAAGAAAGTCTGTTACACGCGATGTGAGTTAATGGTGGAGGATATTGAACGGCAACTGAGGAATGATATTGAGGCATGTGAGTGTTTTTTCTCTGCAATTCGATGAATCCACTAATACTGTGGACGTGGCTCAGCTATGTGTTTTTATTAGAATGGTTTTTGACAACATGAATGTAAAAGAACTGCTGACAATTTTGTCTTTGAAAGGACACACGAGAGGCACAGATATTTTTCAGGTTTTTATGGAATTTGTTAATAAGAGCCAGCTGCCCCTCTACAAACTCATTCCCATAACCACCAACGGGGCTCCAGCGATGGTTGGATGTACTACTGGGTTCATCAGATTGTGCAAACAGTGTGAATCTTTCCCAGACTTCCTGAATTACCATTGCATAATTTACCAGCAAGGGTTGTGTGGGAAGATTTTAAATATGGAAGATGTGGCCAACAAAACTACTTGTTCTGTTCGAGCCAGGAGTCTGCAGAGGAGATTATCTCGTGCACAGCTGGAGGAGACAGGTGCAGAACACACAGATCTGCTGCTGTATGCAAATGTTCAATGGCTCAGCCAAGGGAAATTTCTGGAACAGTTTTCTCAGTTGTTGCCTGAAATTAAAGAATTTCTGAAACATTCAACTCATGCTGAATATGCACAGCTAGAAGACAGTCAGTTGCTCTTGGATTTAGCCTTTCTTACTGATCTGACCGACAAGCTCAATAACTTGAATCTAGAACTGCAGGGTAAAGACAAACGCATCATCAACATGATCAGCTCCATGAACACATTTAAAAGCAAGTTACACTTGCTATCGAGCAGGTTGCAACAGTGTGATCTACGAAACTTTCCACACATGGATGCAGAACTTAAGTGTCAAGGCAAAGACTGTGTGGAGCTTGAGAGTGCAAGTTATGCTGAGCAAGTGCAGAGCATCTTGTCAGAATTTGACATGCGCTTTACTGATTTTGCTTCCATTGAGCCTGTTCTCACTTTTCTCTGTTTTCCATTTGGGAAAAATATTGATATGGACTGTATAACATCCAAAACAGAATCACTCTTCAACCTGGATAGCTGTGCTTTTGAGACTGAGATCCTCACACTGAAAAATGACATTGAGATCAAATCCAGAGCAACACCTAGGTTAAACGTCCAATTTTGGAATCTAATGCAGAAAGAGAAATACCCCAACCTCAGACAAACTGCACAGAATTTGGCTGCACTTTTTGGATCAGTAGTAGAGAAGCTTAAATCTTCGACTGGACTGGGTTGCTTGACGTGAGGACGTTTCGCTTCAAATCGCAGAAGCTTCCTCAGCTAAAATTCTTGCTCTGGTAGTCTGACTTCTGTCTTGACTCTTGTAGAGAAGAATAAACATAAGCCACAAAAGCTGGAGTTTTAAACCTAACCAGACCCCTCCTACCGAGAGGCAGACTACTATAGGCTAGTGACTAAACAATAGCTCTAATTAGCAAAATTGTGTTGTGCTCTAGTTAGCACCCTCCTAATGACAGGGCAGCTGTCCTTCCTAATGATGAGACAGATACCTCTCCTAATGGCTTTTTGGATCAACTTATCTGTGTGAATCTACCTTTTCACACATGAAAATCATCAAGTCAAAATACAGATCCAGCATGACAGATGACCTGCCTGTTTACAGCTGGCAGTCAGCTCCTACTGTCTGGATTACGAAAGGCTAGCTGCCTCCTCTCAGGGCCAGAAGTCCCACTAAGGTAGGGAACAACTTTTCCAACTTGAATTAAGGATTGTATTATTCGAGTTGTTTGTTGTATTGTTACAGGCCAGTCCTAGGCCTACTTTTGCTTATTGTTTGCACTATGCACATTTACTGCAATAATGTATCATTACTGTTAAAACTTCATATTTGTGCCAGAAAATAGTGTTATTGTATTGGTGCATAATAAACTGCGGCTATGCTATGGTGTTCAATATGGCTTGGTAGATCTCGATACACTGTCAACTTTAAAAGTAGATCTCGGTTCAAAAAAGGTTGGGCACCCATGCAGTACCTATTTACAGACTGTTTATGATCACTCATTCATTGGGTTCAAAGCATCAGTGTCCTGTCTGATGAGCACAGATACTTTTATGTCATCAACTGTGTGACTGCCTAAGATTCAGTAGATGTTCTCTGAATGGGATTACTTGCTGGATGGTCTTGTATGTCTAGAGAATAGGTTTATGAATTACAGTGTTTTTGGTCCTTGAGTCAAAGAAGTGAAGTAAGCACATTTTGGTGGTTACTGAAATGTGTTCTAAAAGTTTTCCTGTTATTCCATACAAAAAGCAAACAAGCAAAAAAAACAAAAACAAAAACAACAAAAAAAAACAAAACAAAACAAGATGACTTACTTTTTATGTCATTCCTTACAAGTACCAATTTCACATTATGACGTCATTCAGGTGTGATGTGGAAAGCCATTTGAATTCTGGCAGCTCTCTTATATTGGTTGGAAAATATTTAGCAAAGTGAAGTTATGTGCTCTTTTTCAGGGCACCTTCTAGTTTTTGTGAAAACTGAAAATTGTAAAACATGTAAGGCTTAAAATAACTTATAAGTGACATCATTTTTTAATCGAACCCCACTACCTCCTCATTTCCTTGAATTAGAGAGCAGAGCTTGTTCAGGTAGTCTCCCATCATGGTGGACAGGTGCACAAATGGACCCTGATGTCAAGACACAATTAGAGAAAATTCAGTTTATCAACAGATGACAGAGATCAAGGTCTAAATTATTTCTTTTTTTTAATCAGTAAATGAATTATGTTATAAATATGTGGCTCCCTCTTTTTTGCCAGATCACTCCAACAATGTGATGGATGCTAATCCACCTTTTTCCAACCACTTCCAAAATTAATTAAAAATTAGTATCTTACAGTCTCTCTCGCAGATATATATATATATATATATATATATATATATATATATATATATATATATATATATATATATATATATATATATATATATATAATATATTCATGCCTCTGGTTTGTGTTCCAAGCCAGATACAACCTTTTCTATCTTAGATTTAAATAAATGGTTAAATAAATAAATATCATGTCATAGCTTTTCCTTTCTATCTTGGGCCATACAAAAAAAATCAAATTGTCTCTTCGGGCCCAACCCTGTCATGGGTCATGTTCTGATGTTCTGATTTGATCTCATTGTTTTCCTCTGCATTTTTCTGTTTCTGGCCATATTCTCGGTATTATTCTGTTTTTAGTGTTGTTTTTCGTGGGTTGATGTTATCTGGCTAATTCTCTCTCAGTATAACTATGCTCTGCTACTTTTACTTCGATGGTTCTTCCACGTTCGTTCAGTGTAGTGTAACCCTTGTATGGTATTCGGGTCAAATTGACCCATTTCAAATTTTTACAAGAAGAAAATTGGTACAAGTGAAGCAGCAGGACCTTC
Source organism: Thalassophryne amazonica (assembly GCF_902500255.1). Lineage (NCBI taxonomy): Eukaryota > Metazoa > Chordata > Actinopteri > Batrachoidiformes > Batrachoididae > Thalassophryne > Thalassophryne amazonica. Next base: position 33,436,965 of record NC_047108.1, on the reverse strand, counting down.
GTGGCCGGGACGACGGTGGGGGATCGAACCCACACGGCTCGCACAAAAGACCGTTCCTCTACCAGCTCAGCCAAAGGGGAACTCCCCGTTAGCCAAGCTAGTGGGAACGTCTTTTCAATTGGGACCTGGGACTTTCATCCCGCTACACAAGTATACCTTTTTTTTTCCTATATGAAACTCAATGGTCTCAACTTAGTTTTTGTGATAAACATGTACAAACAACAACAAAAAAAATCTATAAATGAGCACACATGCTACTGTGCCTCACACATTTACAGTTCAGTCCAAAAGTATTTGTCCCCTTGGTATTTAGCACATTTTAATTTGTTTATGCCATTTCATCTCTCTCTCTCTCTCTCTCTCTCTCTCTCTCTCTCTCTCTCTCTCTCTCTCTCTCTATATATATATATATATATTACAAAAAAGAAATACATTTAAAAAATTATCATTCTTAAACTCAAACTGAAAGCAAATCTCTACAACTTGATATGAATTAATTCAAAATATAAAAGCCAAGAAGATGGGGTGCATAAGTAAAGGGCCCCTTTGGTATAATACCACCCCCTGTTGCAAGCATGATGCCTCAGTTATTCATCTGCATTTTATAAGATGAAAATGAGTGTTCAAGTTGATGCATTAAGAAGTTGCATTCAGAATAATAAATGTTAATGAAAACATTGTCTCACTTATTTTTTCCTAGATAAGCATGCTTTATAGCACCTATGTCTTGAGTATAGTGGATTAGTAACATCAGTTATAACTTTATGTCAAAATTAATCACATTTCCATTGATAATTACGTTCTAGCAGAGACTGATTGCAATCATTAAGCATATGTTATTGCTATTGTTTGAAATTGAGATAAAGACAATATATATTAATGGGGTATGAAGCAAAATTTTATATCAGAATCGTTTTTAAAACCCCAAATATCTCTCAGGTCAGTTTGACCCGAGGGATAACACAGGGTCCCAAAAGTGAAGACAATACAAGGGTTAACTTTAGGGTTGCCACCTTCAGAAATGAAAATAAAGGACGCCCACCACGGCGCCCACCACACCTCCACTATCTCCACCCAAGAGTGATATATTAATTTTGAACAATCATTTAGTCATACTTAAGCTTTAAGTGCTTTATTAACACAAAACTGTAATGATAAACTGTGCAGTCACTGATGTGTGCAATAATAAACAATAAATATGAAGGAAAACGGCTCATCATTTTAATCTTTAAAGTGAGGACTTTGTACTTTTAGAGGAAACAAAAATACTTGTTTGCCTGCAGTTTGCCTTGTACCGATTGCCACTAACGCTGTCAAGCCAGGGGTTCGACTCTTCCCACTCGTGTTTGAACATTTGTAAATGTTTTTGCTTCTTTGGATGTGGTGGAGTATCTCACTACAGGACCCAACGCGAGGTACAGAAATGACGTTGGCAGCCCTTAATATTCCTGTGTTTATTTTGTTCATTATTCAGTTTTGATGAGTGTGTGTGTGGGACACCTAAGAAAATATGGAACAATTTACAATCAATACGGGATGCAACAATTGTCAAATAAAGGACAATTCAGTATTTTAAGGGATTGGTGGCAACCCTAGTTAACTGTTTCTACCATTCTGGTTTCACATGCTTCCTTACTTTGTGTTTGTTTACCAGGCTATTGGGGTTTAGACCATTTCTTCAATGCCAGATTGTATGGGTTCATCCGTTCTTTTCGCATTATTATTACAGCGCTTTTTGACCCTAATGTTTGCTCTCCTGTTACAAACCTTTGTTGTTTTGGTTTGATTGCTTGGTCTGAAAACTCTTTATTGCTGGACTTGTTTTTGCATAACCCTCTGCTGCCTACCTCAGATGGACTCTGCCTGTTTTCATGACAAAGCCTGTTTGTCTGCTGCTCCATCAGAGCTATTTTAAACTGAGCTTTGTGGTATATCACCAATCCTTTAAAAACCAAGTTTATCACCCAGTTTGGTTAATACTTACTGGTTATTCTACCCAAAATGTGGTTTATTAAAGACTGTGTAAAACATCTCCAGTGATGTCAAAATGAATTCTGTATAAATAACAAGTGCTCAGATAGAGGTCTCGTACCACTTTGCCCAGGAAAAGAGTGCTCCCAGCTGACAACGTACAGATGAGCCCCAGGAACTTGGCAAACATGTTAGTAAGAGACAAATAATGAGGCATTTTGATGCCGGTCAGCATGGTTCTTACTTCTGGTATCCCTGAGCCTGAGGACAAATTAAGTGACAGCACAAATAATGTTAAAATACCTTGAGGATTTAAAGCAATCACTGTGCCACTTTATTTTTAGAAAACTTTTATTAAAAGAGGGCAGAAGTACTTCAGAGGGTTTCCAAGGACCATCAGTGCAAAATGGATTTGACATTACAAATTCAATCTGATGAAAGCTTCACATTCAGTTATGTTATAAATTAAAAAGGTTGCTTGGACAATTCCCTTTGAATAAAAGTTCAGCTATTAGCATTTGAATTACATAATTTATCCAACATCCAATTCTCAGCATTTTTAGCAGCCACCAGGGGGCACTATTGATTGATGTTGATGTTGCTCAGACCTGTGGAGAAGGGACAGATGCTGTGGGAGAATGATGACGCAACAGCACAGAGGGAAACTGGGTAAAGAGTCCAGCAGAAGAACTGCAGAAGTCTGTTTCCGTCCAGTTTTATATAAAGCCACTGGTGAGCTGCAGGTAGAGTGAGAAAAAACAAAACAAAAAACAAAAAAAAGTACAAATGATTTGGAATTATGTAAAGGTGTGCATCTAGGAAAGTTTGGTTTCAATTCAAGTGTAGTCTGGGTGTAAGGTGCAGACAGTGTTATTTGTAGGGTCATGAATGTTCTTGGGTAATGTACAACCCCAGTTCCAGTGAAGTTGGGACGTTGCATGAAATGTAAATTAAAACAGAATACAATGATGTGCAAATCCTTTTCAACCTATATTCAATTGAATACACCAGAAAGAAAAGACATTTAATGGTATGTTTACTGCTGTGTTACATCACCTTTCCTTTTAACAACACTCAATAAGCATTTGGGAACTGAAGACACTAATTGTGAGTGTCGGATTGGGTATAAATGGAGCATCCCCAAAAGGCTCAGCAAAGCAAAGATGGAGCGCAGATTACCACTTTGTGAACAACTGTGTGAAAAATAGTGCAACAGTTTAAGAGCAATGTTTCTCAACATTTATTTGCAAGGAATTTAGGGATTCCATCATCTACAGTCCATAATATAATCAGAAGAACACATGCTGCCATCCAAGCAACGTCTTTTTCAGGGACGTCCCTGCTTATTTCAGCAAGACAATGCCAAGCCACATTCTGCACGTGTTACAACAGTGTGGCTTTGCAGTAAAAGAGTACAGGTACTAGACTGGCCTGCCTGCAGTCCAGACCTGTCGCCCATTGAAAATATGTTGTTATGTGTCGGACGCAGCCCGGAGAACCGACCAGCGTTTGAAGGACCCAGTATAAAATAAGCAGAGCACGGTACGAAAGATAACAGAGTTTAATGAACATAAAAGTGCTGTGAAAAAATATAAAAGTGCGCGGTCTGGCGTGGTGGTTTTTGCGGTGCGCTCCCAGCAGCGCTAATGGTCTGGAGCCAGAACCAATTCGGACCCAAGGACCCCGCCGACACCCCCCAGGTGGCCGCGACAAACCGAGTCTGTGAAAGAAGGAATCATTATGTGAGTCCACACTCAACACACAGAGAGACCGCTCAAAGGTGTACAAACAGCAAACACTTCCTCGCTTAATTGCAAATCAGCTTCCCACCCTGCAGGCATAGAACACCCTGTTCACAAAACTCCACTGCAGTGGAAGCTGATTTAAATGACCAACAGGGACACCACATTTACTGACTGTATAAATGTTAGTCACAAAATCTAACGTACCTCAGGAAGTGTGCTGACGAGCATGAGACCTCACCCTCTCCTCTTTCACAGACCATGCATCAAACCTGGACGTTCTCTGCATCCACTGATGATGAGATGGCTCCCGAGACGACGATCTCACCCGTCTGGTCACAAGGTCGAGTCTCTGGCAAATACACACTGTGTACTCCAGTCTTAAATGCCACCATGTTCCAATCCATGTAGATGCACCACAGCTGTGAGTCCTGACGAGCCGCAGGTGATCAGGGTGAGGTCCTGATAAACTCAGCTACACAGCCACTCAGTCCCAAATGCAAGCCACCTGGAAGGAAAAACAAAAGACAGAAACAAAAAGGCAGCCAGGCCCCCCAGCCATACAACATATGTAGTGCATTATGAAGTGCAAAATACGACAACAGAGACCCCGGACTGTTGAACAACTGAAGTCGCACATCAAGCAAGAATGGGAAAAGAATTCCACCTACAAAGCTTCAGCAATTAGTGTCCTCTGTTCCCAAACACTTATTGAGTGTTGTTAGAAGGAAAGGTGATGTAACACAGTGGTAAACATACCACTGTCCCATCTTTTTTGAAATGTGTTGCAGGCATCCATTTCAAAATGAGCAAATATTTGCACAAACACAAAGTTTATCAGTTTGAACATTAAATATCTTGTCTTTGTGGTGTATTCAACTGAATGTAGGTTGAGGATGATTTGCAAATCTGTTTATATTTAAATTTTACACAACACCCCGACTTCACTGGAACTGGAGTTGTAATTCTGTTACTGTTCTGTTGAAATGTGCATGTGCCTACCTCTAAGGAGATTTGATACACTGAGGTCGATGAGGAAGCTGAGGATGGCAGTCAGGATGCCCAGAGCAGCAAAGGCGTACCACTGCATCCCACACACTGCTCCTAAAACACACCTCAGCTTCAACAGGCACGCTGTATGAACACAATTAATTCAATGTTAAACTTTGATATATATCACAGAGCACAAGATGTATTATACCTATAAATGTAGATTTTAAATCCCATGAACATCTTCAAAATGTTTTTCACAAATGTGTTATGATCTCAAGTTTTATTGGAAATAATAATACATTGTTATTCAACAGTAATTATTCCCCTATAGTGTCACAGTATAGCAGGTTAGGGTTTTTAGACTACCTCAGTCTCTCTCATGTTGCTCTTTGCCCGTATGTCTTCAGGTGTTTACTAAGTCTGCCCACGTTCATGTTTCCTAGTATTTTCTTTATTGCTGTCCTGATTCATGTTCCAGTGTTCGTTGTCTTCGTTGAATTTGTTTGCTTGGTTTGTTTCCCTGTGTACAAACCTTGCTGCCTGTTTCACTGTCTCTGCTGCTGCCTCGTCCCTAATGTACATCTGTGCTTGGCTGAGGGAACACCTATGAATTTGACATTGGCCTGCCTCAAGTTTCTGGTAAAGGAACTTTTGACATTATACCTGCTGTCAAGATGTACAGCATTACATTTTCTAACTTTACCTCAGCAGTTTCAGTGGGAACATGACAGTGAGTTTTGTTTGACACTTAATCAGTGTCTTCAGGCGAGACATTCTGAATTAGTCTGTGTACCGTCCAGGTGCCCATCTCTGTTATGTGTCGGACGCAGCTCGGAGAACCGACCAGCGTTTGAAGGACCCAGTATGAAATAAGCAGAGCACGGTACAAAGGCTAACTGAATTTAATACATAACAGTGATCATAATAATAATAACAGGTGCGGTCTGGCGTGGTGCGCTCCCAGCAGCGCTAATGGTCCGGAGCCAGAAGCTGTTTCGGACCCAAGGACCCCGCCGACACCCCCCAGGTGGCCGCAACAACCGAGTCTGTGAAAGAAGGAACCATTATGTGAGTCCACACTCTACACACAGAACACTTAAAGGTGTACAAACAGCAAACACTTCCTGGCTTGATTACTGATCAGCTTCCAACCTGCAGGCATGGAACATCCCGTTCACAAATCACCACCGCAGTGGAAGCTGATACATGACTAACATACAGCTCAATACAATAAGGTGTGAGGGACACCACATTTACTGACTGTATAACTGTTAGTCACAAAATCCAACGTACCTCAGGAAGTGTGCTGACGAGCGTGAGACCTCACCCTCTCCTCTTTCACAGACCGTGCATCAAACCTGGACATTCTCAGCGTCCGCTGCTGATGAGATGGCTCCCAAGACGACGATCTCACCCGTCTGGTCACAAGGTCGAGTCTCTGGCAAATGCACACTGTGCACTTCAGTCTTAAATGCCAACATACTCCAATCCCTCCAGATGCACCTCAGCTGTGAGTCCTGACGAGTCGCAGGTGATCAGGGTGAAGTCCTAACAGCCTCAGCAACACAGCCACTCAGTCCCAAATGCATGCCACCTGGGAGGAAACACAAAAGGCAAACAAACCAGCAGCCAGGCCCCCCCAGCCATACAACAGTACCCCACCCTCACGGGAAGCCTCCCGGCGACCACACACACCTGGCCCAGGAGAAACACCCCCCTCCAGGGACCATGGCTGGAAACCACGTCCGCGTTAGTCCTCCAACAGACTGGTTGAACTGGCTGCATCTTTGCCTTTGTTTCTGACAGTCTTAGCACAGGTGTGGCCAGGAGTTCCTACACCTGTGCGGTCAGCCTTTAACCAAACGTGTGATTAGTCAAAAACAAAACAACCAAAACATCCCCCCCCCCCCTCCCCAGGGGACCGTCCCATCAAACCCCGGGGAGGGGAGAAAGGAAAAACAACCCAAACCTACAAACAAAAATACTAAAACACCCCCCCCCCCCCCCCCCCCCCCCCCCCCAGAGGACCGTTCCATCAAACCCCAGGGAAGGGGAGAAAAGAAAAACAACCCACATGTAAACACACAAACAAAAATGCCAAAAGACCCCCCCCTCCTCCCCCAAACGACACGCAGGGACCAACACCCCCCAGAGGGCCACCCGCCAGCTCCAGGAGTAATAACCACGGCCGAGGTCCCTCTGGGATCCACCGTCACCCACGGGGACTACCAGCGCCCCCCAGAGGACCACTCGTCAACCCCAGGAGACGCCTCCCCACACGACCAATGGACCCAGCCCCGGCCGCCCACGGCTAGATGGACCCAACGCCCTTTCCCCCCCAGAGGACACCACAGTCAAACCCTGAGGGTGGGAAACTGGGGGAGGAAAAAACAAAACAAAACCCCCAAACCCCCCCCCCCCCTCCCGGGTGCAGAGGCCACCTGGGAAACGCCCAGTACAACCTAACTGCACCCCTCCAGCAATGCCGACACTACGGCACCCCCGGCTGGAGTCAGAGGAGAAGAGAGGGCATAAAAAACAAAAAGAAAAAAAAACAACCCAAATACCACCCCATCACCCCCCAGGGGACCGTTCCATCTAACCCCGGGGAGGGGGGAAACAAAAGAAACAAAAAAAAAAAAAAACAGACCAACACACAGTTGTTTGGGTCCCCGTCTTTCTTTTTTTTTGTTTTTTTTTGTGTAACAAAGGCCGCAGGATCACACCCCCAGACAAACAGTGGACAACAAAAAAAAAACAAAAGCCCACACAAAAACCCACTCAAAAAACACCCACACAAATGAACCAACACCAAAACAAATCAGTGAGTTATACCGTCAAGCTCAACCACATGGAACACACCTGTTCCTACTCAAGAGCTTGACGGTACCGTGATTCAGTCACCACAAGGGGGAACCAGAGTGCTAAAAATGAAAAACCCCCTTTGGTGACAAAAAAACAACGAGCTGCATCCTCGTGCGCAGCTGTGTGCAACACAACCAAATGTGCTCACTAAATAACGCCGGAGCTGAAACAACAGACGCAGTAGTTACCTTTTATCCGGGGAAACGGGGCTACGACTGTAGCACAGGAAGCCCCAGCGACCCGTGCTAACAGAGCTCCGCCGTGCGCGTGAACCCATTACAAACGCACTCTTGCAGCTCCCGTTTAAGCCTCTTATCCGGTCGGAGTGTGACGCGAAGCTGTCGCCAGTCACACTCCACCACGACCCACGGATAAGGCACACACACAGGACACGGCTGCAAGAGAGCACAAATTAGTATCCAGTAATGGGTTCTCAACACGCACCTTCCGGGCGGAGAGCCCCGCAACTGATCCGGATAACCACTGAACGTCTGCTGCCGCCTTCCCGGCGCGTTACCGTCTCTGCTACCGCTGGGTCCGTGATGTTTGGCCAGAGACTACTGTTATGTGTCGGACGCAGCTCGGAGAACCGACCAGCGTTTGAAGGACCCAGTATGAAATAAGCAGAGCACGGTACAAAGGCTAACTGAATTTAATACATAACAGTGATCATAATAATAATAACAGGTGCGGTCTGGCGTGGTGCGCTCCAGCAGCGCTAATGGTCCGGAGCCAGAAGCTGTTTCGGACCCAAGGACCCCCGCCGACACCCCCAGGTGGCCGCAACAACCGAGTCTGTGAAAGAAGGAACCATTATGTGAGTCCACACTCTAACACACAGAACACTTAAAGGTGTACAAACAGCAAACACTTCCTGGCTTGAATTACTGATCAGCTTCCAACCTGCAGGCATGGAACATCCCGTTCACAAATCACCACCGCAGTGGAAGCTGATACATGACTAACATACAGCTCAATACAATAAGGTGTGAGGGACACCACATTTACTGACTGTATAACTGTTAGTCACAAAATCCAACGTACCTCAGGAAGTGTGCTGACGAGCGTGAGACCTCACCCTCTCCTCTTTCACAGACCGTGCATCAAACCTGGACATTCTCAGCGTCCGCTGCTGATGAGATGGCTCCCAAGACGACGATCTCACCCGTCTGGTCACAAGGTCGAGTCTCTGGCAAATGCACACTGTGCACTTCAGTCTTAAATGCCAACATACTCCAATCCCTCCAGATGCACCTCAGCTGTGAGTCCTGACGAGTCGCAGGTGATCAGGGGTGAAGTCCTAACAGCCTCAGCAACACAGCCACTCAGTCCCAAATGCATGCCACCTGGGAGGAAACACAAAAGGCAAACAAACCAGCAGCCAGGCCCCCCCAGCCATACAACAATCTCCCCCATTTAGAGGGCTCACCACTTCTCCTACACTCAATCCTAAAGATATCCCTGCAGCACCCTCCTGTTTTTTGGGAGGAACAGGTCCAAGTTGGATGCTCTTGTCTGTTCCCATACAAACAAACATTGGCTTGTTGAAGGACTTTGTATCTGCTGCAGAAAATGGAGATTTTATTGCAGTTTTCCTGTTAAAAGACAGTGCTCAAGGGTAGACAGAGGATGCTTGGTGAGCAGTTCCTTTGCAGAGAACTCGACCAAATGTCCATTGATGCCATGGCTGCTACAGTCATCCTCAGGGCAATTGGAATTTGGGGTCCTACTTGACTTTAGGGCAGACAAGAGCTTCATGGACCAAGCATTGGCTCAGCAGCTCATGGAGATGCTTCAGAAGCCACAGTGAGCCTCTTTACTCTGATCACCCAAAAGATGGCACCACTCCATCTGACAATGATAGGTCTCCCCTTCGACTCAGCATACCCCAAAGCTCCTCATCATTCCTCCACACCTCACCCAGACATCTCAGCACACACACTACATTTTTATGCCTTGATCAGGATTCCTTCTTCACTCCTCATAACACAGCAAACATCTTATAATCAGGCCTTCACTCCTCGCCCGACTGCTCTCAGCAGTTCAAACTACGTCAGCTCACAAAGTATGAACTCAGCTTCAAGACCTATCCAGTGCCTCACTCTACAGTCCACCCCCCCTGAACTCATGACCACCTTTCACTCCTTAATCCACCTTCCTTTTTATGAAAATAACTGTTTTTCACCTTACATATTGTGCATGTTTCATGCTTTGTGTTCAATCAATCAATCAATCAACTTTTTTTCTTGTATAGCGCCAAATCACAACAAACAGTTGCCCCAAGGCGCTCCACATTGCAAGGCAAGGCCATACAATAATTATGAAACACAGTCTACGTCTAAAGCAACATAACCAAGGGATGGTCCAGGGTCACCGATCCAGCCCTAACTATAAGCCTTAGCGAAAAGGAAAGTTTTAAGCCTAATCTTAAAAGTAGAGAGGGTATCTGTCTCCTGATCTGAATTGGGAGCTGGTTCCACAGGAGAGGAGCCTGAAAGCTGAAGGCTCTGCCTCCCATTCTACTCTTACAAAACCCTAGGAACTACAAGTAAGCCCGCAGTCTGAGAGCGAAGCGCTCTAATGGGGTAATATGGTACTATGAGGTCCCTAAGATAAGATGGGACCTGATTATTCAAAACCTTATAAGTAAGAAGAAGAATTTTAAATTCTATTCTAGCATTAACAGGAAGCCAATGAAGAGAGGCCAACACGGGTGAGATATGCTCTCTCCTGCTAGTCCCCGTCAGTACTCTAGCTGCAGCATTCTGAACCAACTGAAGGCTTTTTAGGGAACTTTTAGGACAACCTGATAATAATGAATTACAATAGTCCAGCCTAGAGGAAACAAATGCATGAATTAGTTTTTCAGCATCACTCTGAGACAAGACCTTTCTGATTTTAGAGATATTGCGTAAATGCAAAAAGGCAGTCCTACATATTTGTTTAATATGCGCTTTGAATGACATATCCTGATCAAAATAACTCCAAGATTTCTCACAGTATTACTAGAGATCAGGGAAATGCCATCCAGAGTAACGATCTGGTTAGACACCATGCTTCTAAGATTTGTGGGGCCAAGTACAATAACTTCAGTTTTATCTGAGTTTAAAAGCAGGAAATTAGAGGTCATCCATGTCTTTATGTCTGTAAGACAATCCTGCAGTTTAGCTAATTGGTGCGTATCCTCTGGCTTCATGGATAGATAAAGCTGGGTATCATCTGCGTAACAATGAAAATTTAAGCAATACCGTCTAATAATACTGCCCAAGGGAAGCATGTATAAAGTGAATAAAATTGGTCCTAGCACAGAACCTTGTGGAACTCCATAATTAACTTAGTCTGTGAAGAAGATTCCCCATTTACATGAACAAACTGTAATCTATTAGACAAATATGATTCAAACCACCGCAGCGCAATGCCTTTAATACCTATGACATGCTCTAATCTCTGTAATAAAATTTTATGGTCAACAGTATCAAAAGCAGCACTGAGGTCCAACAGAACAAGCACAGAGATAAGTCCACTGTCCGAAGCCATAAGAAGATCATTTGTAACCTTCACTAATGCTGTTTCTGTACTATGATGAATTCTAAAACCTGACTGAAACTCTTCAAATAGACCATTCCTCTGCAGGTGATCAGTTAGCTGTTTTACAACTACCCTCTCAAGAATCTTTGAGAGAAAAGGAAGGTTGGAGATTGGCCTATAATTAGCTAAGATAGCTGGGTCAAGTGATGGCTTTTTAAGTAATGGTTTAATTACTGCCACCTTAAAGGCCTGTGGTACATAACCAACTAACAAAGATAGATTGATCATATTTAAGATTGAAGCATTAAATAATGGTAGGACTTCCTTGAGCAGCCTGGCAGGAATGGGGTCTAATAAGCATGTTGATGGTTTGGATGAAGTAACTAATGAAAATAACTCAGACAGAACAATCGGAGAGAAAGAGTCTAACCAAATACCGGCATCACTGAAAGCAGCCAAAGATAACGATACATCTTTGGGATGGTTATGAGTAATTTTTTCTCTAATAGTCAAAATTTTGTTAGCAAAGAAAGTCATGAAGTCATTACTAGTTAAAGTTAATGGAATACTCAGCTCAATAGAGCTCTGACTCTTTGTCAGCCTGGCTACAGTGCTGAAAAGAAACCTGGGGTTGTTCTTATTTTCTTCAATTAGTGATGAGTAGAAAGATGTCCTAGCTTCACGAAGGGCTTTCTTATAGAGCAACAAACTCTTTTTCCAGGCTAAGTGAAGATCTTCTAAATTAGTGAGACGCCATTTCCTCTCCAACTTACGGGTTATCTGCTTTAAGCTACGAGTTTGTGAGTTATACCACGGAGTCAGACACTTCTGATTTAAAGCTCTCTTTTTCAGAGGAGCTACAGCATCCAAAGTTGTCTTCAATGAGGATGTAAAACTATTGACAAGATACTCTAACTCCCTTACAGAGTTTAGGTAGCTACTCTGCTCTGTGTTGGTATATGACATTAGAGAACATAAAGAAGGAATCATATCCTTAAACCTAGTTACAGCGCTTTCTGAAAGACTTCTAGTGTAATGAAACTTATTCCCCACTGCAGGGTAGTCCATCAGGGTAAATGTAAATGTTATTAAAAAATGATCAGACAAAAGGGAGTTTTCAGGGAATACTGTTAAGTCTTCTATTTCCATACCATAAGTCAGAACAAGATCTAAAATATGATTAAAGTGGTGGGTGGACTCATTTACTTTTGAGCAAAGCCGATAGAGTCTAATAATAGATTAAATGCAGTGTTGAGGCTGTCATTCTCAGCATCTGTGTGGATGTTAAAATCGCCCACTATAATTATCTTATCTGAGCTAAGCACTAAGTCAGACAAAAGGTCTGAAAATTCACAGAGAAACTCACAGTAACGACCAGGTGGACGATAGATAATAACAAATAAAACTGGTTTTTGGGACTTCCAATTTGGATGGACAAGACTAAGAGACAAGCTTTCAAATGAATTAAAGCTCTGTCTAGGTTTTTGATTAATTAATAAGCTGGAATGGAAGATTGCTGCTAATCCTCCGCCCCGGCCCGTGCTACGAGCATTCTGACAGTTAGTGTGACTCGGGGGTGTTGACTCATTTAAACTAACATATTCATCCTGCTGTAACCAAGTTTCTGTTAGGCAGAATAAATCAATACGTTGATCAATTATTATATCATTTACCAACAGGGACTTAGAAGAAAGAGACCTAATGTTTAATAGACCACATTTAACTGTTTTAGTCTGTGGTGCAATTGAAGGTGCTATATTATTTTTTCTTTTTGAATTTTTATGCTTAAATAGATTTTTGCTAGTTATTGGTGGTCTGGGAGCAGGCACCGTCTCTACGGGGATGGGGTAATAGGGGGATGGCAGGGGGAGAGAAGCTGCAGAGAGGTGTATAAGACCACAGCTCTGCCTCCTGGTCCCAACGCTAGACAGTCACAGTTTGGAGGATCCCAAAAAATTGGCCAGATTTCTAGAAATGAGAGCTGCTCCCTCTAAAGTGGGATGGATGCCGTCTCTCCTAACAAGACCAGGTTTTCCCCAGAAGCTTTGCCAATTATCAATGAAGCCCACCTCATTTTTTGGACACCACTCAGACAGCCAGCAATTCAAGGAGAACATGCGGCTAAACATGTCACTCCCGGTCTGATTGGGGAGGGGCCCAGAGAAAACAACAGAGTCCGACATTGTTTTTGCAAAGTTACACACCGATTCAATGTTAATTTTAGTGACCTCCGATTGGCGTAACCGAGTGTCATTACTGCCGACGTGAATTACAATCTTACCAAATTTACGCTTAGCCTTAGCCAGCAATTTCAAATGTCCTTCGATGTCGCCTGCTCTGGCCCCCGGAAGACAATTGACAATGGTTGCTGGTGTCGCTAACTTCACATTTCTCAAAACAGAGTCGCCAATAACCAGAGTTTGATCCTCGGCGAGTGTATCGTCGAGTGGGGAAAAACGGTTAGAGATGTGAACGGGTTGACGGTGTACACGGGGCTTCTGTTTAGGGCTACGCTTCCTCCTCACAGTCACCCAGTCAGCCTGCCTTCCCGACTGCACGGGGTCTGCCAGGGGGGAACTAACGGCGGCTAAGCTACCTTGGTCCGCACCGACTACAGGGGCCTGGCTAGCTGTAGAATTTTCCACGGTGCGGAGCCGAGCCTCCAATTCGCCCAGCCTGGCCTCCAAAGCTACGAATAAGCTGCACTTATTACATGTACCGTTACTGCTAAAAGAGGCCGAGGAATAACTAAACATTTCACACCCAGAGCAGAAAAGTACGGGAGAGACAGGAGAAGCCGCCATGCTAAAACGGCTAAGAGCTAGTAGCTACGCTAAGCTAGCGGATTCCCAAACAGGGAATCCGACACTAGACAGGCTGTGGAGCAGCACAGGTAACGCACGACAACAGTGCTAAAATAAAATAAAAATCCACTAGACAGGCTGTGGAGCAGCACAGGTAACGCACAACAACAGTGCTAAAAAATAAAATAAAAATAAAAATCCACTGGACAGGCTGTGGAGCAGCACAGGCAACGCACGACAACAGTGCTAAAACAAAATAAAAATCCACTAGACAGGCTGTGGAGCAGCACAGGTAACGCACGACAACAGTGCTAAAATAAAATAAAAATCCACTAGACAGGCTGTGGAGCAGCACAGGTAACGCACAACAACAGTGCTAAAAAATAAAATAAAATAAAAATAAAAATCCACTGGACAGGCTGTGGAGCAGCACAGGCAACGCACGACAACAGTGCTAAAACAAAATAAAAATCCACTAGACAGGCTGTGGAGCAGCACAGGTAACGCACGACAACAGTGCTAAAACAAATAGAAATCCACTAGACAGGCTGTGGAGCAGCACAGGTAACGCACAACACAGTGCTAAAACAAAATAAAAATCCACTAGACAGGCTGTGGAGCAGCACAGGTAACGCACGACAACAGTGCTAAAACAAAATAAAAATCCACTAGACAGGCTGTGGAGCAGCACAGGTAACGCACGACAACAGTGCTAAAACAAAATAAAAATCCACTAGACAGGCTGTGGAGCAGCACAGGTAACGCACAACAACAGTGCTAAAACAAAATAAAAATCCACTGGACAGGCTGTGGAGCAGCACAGGTAACGCACAACAACAGTGCTAAAAAATAAAATAAAATAAAAATAAAAATCCACTGGACAGGCTGTGGAGCAGCACAGGCAACGCACAACAACAGTGCTGAAACAAAATAAAAATCCACTAGACAGGCTGTGGAGCAGCACAGGTAACGCACGACAACAGCGCTAAATAAAAATCCACTGGACAGGCTGTGGAGCAGCACAGGTAACGCACGACAACAGCGCCCAAAAAAATAAAATAAAAATCAAAATCCACTGGACAGGCTGTGGAGCAGCACAGGTAACGCACAACAACAGTGGTAAAAAATAAAATAAAAATCCACTGGACAGGCTGTGGAGCAGCACAGGTAACGCACGACAACAGTGCTAAAAAATAAAATAAAAATCCACTGGACAGGCTGTGGAGCAGCACAGGTAACGCACGACAACAGTGATAAAAAAAAATAAATAAATAAATAAATAAAATAAAATAATAAAATAAAAATCCACTGGACAGGCTGTGGAGCAGCACAGGTAACACACGACAACAGTGGTAAAAAATAAAATAAAAATCCACTAGACAGGCTGTGGAGCAGCACAGGTAACACACGACAACAGTGCCAAAAAAAAATAAAATCAAAATCAAAATCCACTGGACAGGCTGTGGAGCAGCACAGGCAACGCACGACAACAGTGCTAAACAAAATCAAAATCCACTGGACAGGCTGTGGAGCAGCACAGGTAACGCACGACAACAGTGCTAAAATAAAATAAAAATCCACTAGACAGGCTGTGGAGCAGCACAGGTAACGCACAACAACAGTGCTAAAAAATAAAATAAAAATAAAAATCCACTGGACAGGCTGTGGAGCAGCACAGGCAACGCACGACAACAGTGCTAAAACAAAATAAAAATCCACTAGACAGGCTGTGGAGCAGCACAGGTAACGCACGACAACAGCGCTAAATAAAATCCACTGGACAGGCTGTGGAGCAGCACAGGTAACGCACGACAACAGCGCCCAAAAAAATAAAATAAAAATCAAAATCCACTGGACAGGCTGTGGAGCAGCACAGGTAACGCACGACAACAGTGGTAAAAAATAAAATAAAAATCCACTGGACAGGCTGTGGAGCAGCACAGGTAACACACGACAACAGTGCCAAAAAACAAAACAAAAATCCACTGAACAGGCTGTGGAGCAGCACAGGTAACACACGACAACAGTGGTAAAAAATAAAATAAAAATCCACTGGACAGGCTGTGGAACAGCACAGGTAACGCACGACAACAGTGCCAAAAAACAAAACAAAAATCCACTGAACAGGCTGTGGAGCAGCACAGGTAACACACGACAACAGTGGTAAAAAATAAAATAAAAATCCACTGGACAGGCTGTGGAACAGCACAGGTAACGCACGACAACAGTGCTAAAAAATAAAATAAAAATCCACTGAACAGGCTGTGGAGCAGCACAGGTAACACACGACAACAGTGCTAAAAATAAAATAAAAATCCACTGGACAGGCTGTGGAGCAGCACAGGTAACACACGACAACAGTGGTAAAAAATAAAATAAAAATCCACTGGACAGGCTGTGGAGCAGCACAGACAATGCACGACAACAGCGCCAAAAAATAAAATAAAAATCCACTGAACAGGCTGTGGAGCAGCACAGGTAACGCACGACAACAGTGCTAAAAAATAAAATAAAAATCCACTGGACAGGCTGTGGAGCAGCACAGGTAACGCACGACAACAGTGCTAAAAAATAAAATAAAAATCCACTGGACAGGCTGTGGAGCAGCACAGGTAACGCACGACAACAGTGCTAAAATAAAATAAAAATCCACTGGACAGGCTGTGGAGCAGCACAGGTAACACACGACAACAGTGCTAAAAAATAAAATAAAAATCCACTGGACAGGCTGTGGAGCAGCACAGGCAACGCACGACAACAGCGCCAAAAAATAAAATAAAAATCCACTGAACAGGCTGTGGAGCAGCACAGGTAACACACGACAACAGTGCTAAAAATAAAATAAAAATCCACTGGACAGGCTGTGGAGCAGCACAGGTAACACACGACAACAGTGCTAAAAAATAAAATAAAAATCCACTGGACAGGCTGTGGAGCAGCACAGGTAACGCACGACAACAGTGCTAAAATAAAATAAAAATCCACTAGGCAGGCTGTGGAGCAGCACGACAACAGTGCTAAAAAATAAAATAAAAATAAAAACGAAAGCGTTAGCAAGCTAGTTAGCTTGCCAACGCTGATGAAGGTTAGCTGATAAAAGAGCTCCGTCGCGATGCTTCGACCGTTAGAGGTCTTCTTTAGGCGTTGGAGCACGGTGAAAAAGTAAAAAAAAGTAAAAAAGTCTTGAAAA
This sequence comes from Thalassophryne amazonica, assembly GCF_902500255.1. Classification (NCBI taxonomy): domain Eukaryota; kingdom Metazoa; phylum Chordata; class Actinopteri; order Batrachoidiformes; family Batrachoididae; genus Thalassophryne; species Thalassophryne amazonica. Next base: position 33,419,872 of record NC_047108.1, on the reverse strand, counting down.
AGACTGTTAATTCAAAGAACTCAAACAGCTCAGTTCAAACAGCTAACAGATACAGCAGAACACCGCTGTGCTCCGGAACCCAATAAATTCACTTGGTGAATTTATTATAACTATTACATTTCTGTCTCACCTGTGCATTCCTGTTTTATTTTTGGTAGTCACCTTTCCCTTGTGTAGTTCTCAGCTTACTTCCTGTGTGTGATTGTTCAGCTGTGTTACAACACACTTCTGTGCAAGTCTAATTTGCATCTGCTATTAAAATAGGGGTCAAAGACAATCTTGCTGTATCCAAGGATTCTCCAAAGAGACCCAGTACCAAACACATCTTGTCATGGCTTTAGGTCACTAATTACCACCCGAGGCCCCATCCATATGGAGACGGGTTCAGGCGTATCCTCAAAAGTTTTGTATCATATATGTATTTCGCCCACATGGAGTCAGCATTTTCAGAGCTCGAAACCACTACTTATTGAAATCAGGTCCCAGAGTGGATAAATCTGAAAATGCTGGATTCATGTCTTCATGAGGACAAACAATACAAAGGTTTTCTGCACTGATGATGTCATAACTCCACTTCTCTAACCTCAGCCATGCATAAAGAATGACACTTTGTTGTTATTAATAGAGATGTACCGAATCCTGATTTTTTTTAAGGTTCTGCCGAATACTGAATCCACTGCTTAAGATTTGGCCGAATCCGAAACTGAATACCGAATCCTACTCCGATCATCAGCTAGTACATTATAATGCAATGAAAACCATTGCACAGTGTATTTACTTTCCTTAACAGTAAGATAAAACATAGGCAATAACTTCTACCATTATTTTTTTTTATTTGAATATACGAGGGCTGTCCGTAAAGTATAGGTCCTTTTTATTTTTTTCAAAAACTATATGGATTTCATTCATATGTTTTTACGTCAGACATGCTTGCACCCTCGTGTGCATGCGTGAGTTTTTCCACGCCTGTCGGTGACGTCATTCGCCTGTGAGCACTCCTTGTGGGAGGAGTCGTCCAGCCCCTCGTCGGAATTCCTTTGTCTGAGAAGTTGCTGAGAGACTGGCGCTTTGTTTGATCAAAATTTTTTCTAAACCTGTGAGACACATCGAAGTGGACATGGTTAGAAAAATTAAGCTGGTTTTCAGTGAAAATTTTAACAGCTGATGAGAGATTTTGAGGTGATTCTGTCGCTTTAAGGACTTTTCACGGTGCGAGACGTCGCGCTGCGCTCTCAGGCAGCGTCATCAGCCTGTTTCAAGCTGAAAACCTCCACATTTCAGGCTCTATTGATCCAGGACGTCGTGAGAGAACAGAGAAGTTTCAGAAGAAGTCGGTTTCAGCATTTTATCCGGATATTCCACTGTTAAAGGAGATTTTTTTTAATGAAAGACGTGCGGACGGGTCCGCGCGTCGGGACGCAGCCGACGCGGTGCGGCGGCACAGGAAAAACACCTCCGTGTTGATAACCATTTGTAAAATCCAGGTGGCTTTTGATGGCTTTCAGTGGAGTGAGTATATGAGAAATTGTTTATCAGCTGGAGATGTTCCAACTTGTCCTCAAGGCTTCCAACAGAGGTGTTTTTCCTGTGGCGGAGCGTCGCGGCGGCTGCGAGCCGACGCTGCAATCCGCCCGCACGTCTTTCATTAAAAAAATCTTCTTTAACAGTGGAATATCCGGATAAAATGCTGAAACCGACTTTTTCTGAAACTTCTCTGTTCTCTCACGACGTCCTGGATCAACAGAGCCTGAAATGTGGAGGTTTTAAGCTTGAAACAGGCTGATGACGCTGCCTGAGAGCGCTGCGCGACGTCTCGCACCGTGAAAAGTCCTTAAAGCGACAGAATCACCTCAAAATCTCTCATCAGCTGTTAAAATTTTTCACTGAAGACCAGCTTAATTTTTCGAACCATGTCCACTTCGATGTGTCTCACAGGTTTAGAAAAAATTTTGATCAAACAAAGCGCCAGTCTCTCAGCAACTTCTCAGACAAGGAATTCCGACGAGGGGCTGGACGACTCCTCCCACAAGGAGTGCTCACAGGCGAATGACGTCACCGACAGGCGTGGAAAAACTCACGCATGCGCACGAGGGTTCAAGCATGTCTGACGTAAAAACATATGAATGAAATCCATATAGTTTTAGAAAAAAATAAAAAGGACCTATACTTTACGGACAGCCCTCGTAGTCACACTTAGAGAACACTACTGAAATGTTAAGCTTAAAGCCATTCAGTGTACAGGCTTAGTGTTCTGTTCATTCCAAAGAACAAAGAAAGAGAGCAAAAAGGTTATCTTCTCTAAAGCCTGGTTCACATGACAGGATTTTAAAATTATCTTTAGGTTTCCAAAACCTGAGGGACCACACATGTGAAGATAAAAAAATCACAGCTCTAACAGGTTTGGTCGTACAGTGTATGGTGTTTAGCCACACGGTAAGAACAACACACACGAACACATTTCACACACGGACATTCGCAGCTCAGACAGGAAATCTTGCAAAATCTCTCAAGATTAAACGTGACTTCATAGTAAACAAACAGAGATACTTTGTGGACTATTTAAAACAGAGGGGAAAAAACAATACAAAAAGAAAAGGCGTTCTTTAAAGGAGTGGAGACAATGTGACCACCGGACTTTCTGGTAAGTCAGAACAGATGTTTTGATTTTATTTTCCGCTCCGTGCATCCGTCACCTCGCTTTCTGATTGGCTGCACGTCACATTCAGCAGGCTGTGTGCTTGTTTTGGTCGAAAGACACAACACACACAGCGATATCGGGCCAAAAAAATCCAACATGTTGAATATCCCCGATTTGCAATCGGAGCGCTGCTGACGCCCTTCCAAGCAGATCAGAGCGCTCTAACACACCACAGACGGGAGGAATATCTGATAAGATTATCTTTAGTATCATCACGATTGTCGGGGTTTCCTTAAGATTGTCGGAAGGGGAAGATCGGGTCTGATATCGGCCTAATTATCCTGCCATGTGAACCCGGCCTTAACTATTAACGACGTAATCACGTTGTGCGTACGCGTGGTAGGATTCGGTTCGGTTGGCGCTTTAGGGTTCGGCCGAAACCGAACCCCGTCAAGAAGGCCAATGTTCGGCCGAATCCGAAACCGAATCTTGGATTCGGTACATCTCTAGTTATTAACAGTGTAATTTAACATACTTTTTTGTTTTTGTCTTGATTGTCTCTTAATGGGATTTATGTTGTGAAAGTGTAGTGACACGGACCCACAACAGGGGGCGCAAATGAACGGACAATGAAAGAGTCAAATATGAACACTTTACTGTTGTGAATGAGCACAACACAGAGGAATGTGAAATTTAACAGACGGTCAATCACAAGGGTGACGTGTGGGCAGGCTCGAGGATAGAAGATGTCTGTCCTGAGATGAACCGGAACCACACGATTTCCTCCGCCACCGAACCTGGAAAATACTGGAGCAACCAAGTCCCGAGTCCCCAGGTCGCCACCGTCTTCGAAGGTCGGATCTGGTACTGCTGGCAGGGAGCAGAGACAATAAGATATGGGTGTGTGCACACCCAGTAGCAACAACGGTGGGAATGCCACCTCCACCTCTAACACACACTCGTGCAGCTCCTGTCTACCCACTTATCTGGTAGAGGTGTGCAGCGGAGCTGTTGCTGGACACACCGAACGCCGGTCACACAGACATGGAACACCACAGGAAAGCGGCTGCAAAAAAGAGTTCAGACTGATACACAGTTCCCTTTCAAGGCTGAGAATACTACCTGAACGGTTTGACGATATCTCGGTGATGAGGTGGAGATGACATCCAGGTTTTATGGAGTGAGATGATGAAGCATGAATGAGTGACAGCTGTCAGGAGATAATGAGTGACAGCTGTCACCCCCGGCTGTGTCCGTGGCGGCAGCACCCTCTTGTGCCTGAAGCCCACACTTCAGGCAGGGCGCCCTCTGGTGGTGTGCCAGCAGTACCTCCTCTTCTGGCAGCCCACACAACAATTTATTTTCATTGCCAACAGAATGCTGAAAAGACAGAGGATGGCTGTGGATGCAAGCATGAATAAAGGGACCATGGTGACACAAATAACATAACTGCAGAAAAGACTTTTAGCTTTTAACCCTCTGGGATCCGAGGGTATTTTTTGGACAGTTCACTCGCCTGGCATAAATGTTTTATTATTGCTGTTAACAGCTCTCCCTGCATCCCACAATCAAGTTTTATGTGTCTTTTTTTCAGGACAACCTGTACTTTCAAAATATATATGCTATAGTTGTGTTTTATAAGTGTAATAAAGGTTTACAATCAGAAATAAGAAAGGAACAAGTAAAGCGGCAATTATTTTCCACACACATTTATTCAAAACACACAGCAAACTATAATAAACAACTGTTTTGACACTTTATAAAGGTAATTTGGGCTCTTGTGTGAGAAGCTGTACAACAAAAATGTTCAAACAATAAACACAAATGCACATTTTGAACATTATATACAAAATGGTGTATGCGTTTTGTTTGTCTTCATCTCAAAGCAATTTTTGTCTGCTATTACACAAAGGTCACATCACAAACTTCAACTATGAAGTTAACTGTGTGTTTTTCTCTCCTGCTCTGAAAGGAACATTCACACTTCGAGGCTCATTCAGTTTGAGGAGCGGCCCCTCCCCCCTCACTCCATTGATATGGTAAACAGTGCTTTACGCTGGTGCGAGAAAGCTAGCCACAGGCTTATCCAGTAACATTCACAGGAAAACTGTTGTGTGGGCCGCCAGAAGAGGAGGTACTGCTGGCCCACCACCAGAGGGCGCCCTGCCTGAAGTGCGGGCTTCAGGCACGAGAGGGCGCTGCCGCCTACAGGAACAGCCGAGGTGACAGCTGTGACTCATCAACTATGACAGCTGTCACCGATCATCTGCATCTCACCCTGGATAAAAGCAGGATGACACCTCCACCACATCGCCGAGATATCAACTTCTGTGAGAGGTAACTTTCTCTGCCAGCATTCAGTGATTTCAAGAGCTATTGTGTTGCAGCTGTCAACCAGAGGACCGGCGTGGGTCGCAACTGTTTCGTCCTACGTCCCGTCAGATAAGTGGTTAAACAGACGCTGCACGAGTGTGTGTTAAAGGGGGAGGTGGAATTCCCACCATTATTGTTACGGGGTGTACACACACCCACACTTGACTGTCTTTGTTCTCCGCCAGCAGTACCAGATCCGACACGCTGAGACGGTGGCCACCTGGGGACTTCGGGACTTGGCGGCTCCAGTATCCTTCGGGTTCGGTGGTGGTGGAAATCGTGTGGTTCCGGTTCATCTCCAGATAGGCGTCTCCTATCGTCGAGCCTGCCCACACGACACCTTCATTAATTGACTTGTATTTATTCTGTAATCTGCTGGGTGTGGTTGTGACATTCACAACAGTAAAGTGTTCTAATTTAACTCCCTCTATTGTCCGTTCATTTACGCCCCCTGTTGTGGGTCTGTGTCACTACACTTTCCCAACAGGATATCTCGGCCAGCGTCATGGACTCCGAGGGGCGTCACCCAGCTGTTGAACGACCAATGGGAGAGCAGGGAGCGCAGGCGTCTGCAGGAGGTGTGATTGGTGAGCTGCAGCACATTCTCACCGCCTTTACGGCTCGGTTGGATCAAATGACCGAGCAAAACATCCTCCTGAACCACAGGGTGGAGGCTGTCTCCGCGCAGGTGGCGGCGAGCGCTCAAGGCGCTGCTGCAGCTCCTCCTCCTGCCGACCCTGTGCAGGATATGAATGTTCCAGTGGTGGTTCAACAACCCCTCCCACCATCCCCTGAAGCATACATAAGCCGTCCTGAGCCGTACGGAGGTTGTGTGGAGACGTGCGCGGACTTTCTCATGCAGTGTTCGCTCGTCTTTGCACAACGTCCCGTCATGTACGCGTCAGATGCTAGTAAAGTAGCTTATGTGATTAATCTGCTTCGGGGAGAGGCACGCGCTTGGGCTACGGCGCTTTGGGAGCAAAATTCACGGCTCCTTCACACGTACACTGGGTTTGTGAGGAAGTTCAAGACTGTGTTTGATCACCCTAACAGGGGAGAGACCGCTTCGACTGTGCTGCTGTCAATGAGACAGGGACGCCGGAGCGCAGCCGCTTATGCAGTCGACTTCCGCATCGCGGCTGCGAGGTCCGGCTGGAATAACGTTGCGCTCCGCGCCGCCTTCATAAACGGACTGTCATCGGTCCTGAAGGAGCATCTGGTAGCTAAGGAAGAACCACGGGATTTAGATGGGCTTGTCGATCTCGTTATACGGTTAGACAATCGGTTGGAGGAACGCCGTCGGGAGCGAGGCGAAGGACGTGGCTGGGTACGCGCCGTCCCTCTCCCTTCTGGGTTTGAAAAGGGGCTGCCCTCCCCACGCTCCACATCCGCAGCACTCCGTGGGGCAACAGCTCTCCCTGCTGATGTCACGTGGGACACACACAGATTGCCACACGACTCCCAGTTACAATCCTGAGCGGGGATTTAACCCTTCAAGCCCCAGCACTGGTGGACACGGGGTCAGAAGGGAATTTGCTAGACAGCAGATGGGCAAGGGAGGTAGGGCTCCCTCTGGTGGCGCTTCCTTCACCATTGCAGGTCCGGGCACTAGATGGCACCCTCCTCCCTTTAATCACACACAAGATACAACCAGTAACTCTGGTGGTGTCTGGAAACCATCGGGAGGAGATTGAGTTTTTTGTAACTCCTTCTACCTCCCGCGTGATTTTGGGCTTCCCATGGATGTTGAAACACAATCCCCGGATTGATTGGCCGTCTGGGGTAGTGGTTCAGTGGAGCGAAACCTGCCATCGGGTGTGTTTAGGATCCTCGGTTCCTCCCGGTTTACATGCTAAGGAGGAGGTCAAAGTCCCTCCCAATCTGACAGCAGTGCCGGTTGAGTACCACGATCTTGCTGACGTCTTCAGCAAGGATCTGGCACTCACCCTTCCCCCGCACCGTCCGTACGATTGTGCCATTGATTTGGTTCCAGGCGTTGAGTTCCCGTCCAGCAGGGTGTACAACCTCTCACGACCTGAGCGCGAATCAATGGAGACCTACATCCGGGACTCATTAGCTGCCGGGCTGATCCGGAACTCCACCTCCCCGATGGGTGCAGGTTTCTTTTTTGTGGGCAAGAAAGATGGCGGACTCCGTCCATGCATTGATTACAGGGGGCTGAATGAGATTACAGTTCGCAACCGATACCCGTTGCCATTGTTGGATTCCGTGTTCACCCCCCTGCATGGAGCCAAAATCTTTACAAAGCTGGATCTTAGGAACGCATATCACCTAGTTCGGGTCCGGAAGGGAGACGAATGGAAGACGGCATTCAATACCCCGTTAGGTCATTTTGAGTACCTGGTCATGCCGTTCGGCCTCACTAACGCCCCCGCGACGTTCCAAGCTTTGGTTAATGACGTCTTGCGGGACTTCCTGCACCGATTCGTCTTCGTATATCTGGACGATATACTAATTTTTTCTCCGGATCCTGAGACCCATGTACGTCAGGTCCTGCAGCGGTTGTTGGAGAACCGGCTGTTTGTGAAGGGCGAGAAGTGTGAGTTTCACCACACCTCTTTGTCCTTCCTGGGGTTTATCATCTCCTCCAACTCCGTCGCCCCGGATCCGGCCAAGGTCGCAGGGGTGAGAGACTGGCCCCAACCTACGAGCCGTAGGAAGCTGCAACAGTTCCTCGGCTTCGCAAATTTTTACAGGAGGATCATTAAGGGGAATAGTCAGGTAGTTAGCCCCCTGACAGCCCTGACCTCACCAAAAGTTCCCTTCACCTGGTCGGATCGGTGCGATGCCGCGTTCAGGGAGTTGAAACAGCGCTTCTCGACTGCACCCGTCCTGGTGCAGCCCGATCCTAGTCGCCAGTTTGTGGTCGAAGTGGACGCCTCTGACTCAGGGATAGGAGCCGTGCTATCCCAGAGCGGAGAGACCGATAAGGTTCTTCACCCGTGTGCCTATTTCTCCCGCAGGTTGACCCCAGCAGAGCGGAACTATGACGTGGGCAATCGAGAGCTCCTTGCAGTGAAAGAGGCTCTTGAGGACTGGAGACAACTGCTGGAGGGAGCGTCAGTGCCTTTCACGGTTTTTACTGACCACCGGAACCTGGAGTATATCAGGACCGCCAAGCGACTGAACCCCAGGCAAGCCCGCTGGTCACTGTTTTTCGGTCGTTTTGACTTCCGGATCACTTACCGCCCTGGGACCAAAAACCAGAGGTCGGATGCCCTGTCCCGGGTGCACGAACATGAAGTCAAGACCGAGTTGTCGGATCCACCGGAATCCATCGTACCGGAGTCCACTATCGTGGCTACCCTTACCTGGGACGTGGAGAAGACCGTCCGGGAGGCCCTGGCACGGAGCCCAGATCCCAGAACAGGGCCGAGAAACAGACTATACGTCCCACCACAAGCCAGAGCTGCCGTCCTGGACTTCTGTCACGGGTCCAAGCTCTCCTGCCACCCTTGGGTGCGTAGGACCGTGGCAGTGGTCCGGCAGCGCTTCTGGTGGGCGTCTCTGGAGGCTGACGTCCCGGCTTATATCCAGGCCTGCACCACCTGTGCCAGGGGCAAGGTGGACCACCAGAAGGCCCTGGTCCCACATCGGTCTGGATTTTGTCACGGGCCTCCCGCCGTCCCGGGGGCACACCACCATCCTCACGATAGTGGACCGGTTCTCCAAGGCGGCCCACTTCGTGGCCCTCCCGAAGCTCCCATCGGCCCAAGACACAGCGGATCTCCTGGTCCACCATGTCGTCCGGCTGCATGGGATACCAACAGACATCGTTTCGGATCGCGGTCCCCAGTTCTCCTCGCAGGTGTGGAGAAGTTTCTGCCGGGAACTGGGGGACACTGTGAGCCTCTCGTCTGGGTATCACCCTCAGACTAACGGACAGGCTGAACGGGCCAATCAAGAGTTGGAGCAGGCCCTGCGTTGTACAACATCCGCACACCTGACACCTTGGAGTGAACACCTGGCCTGGATCGAGTACGCGCATAACAGCCAAGTGTCCTCTGCCACGGCCTCTCCCTGTTTGAGGTGTGTCTGGGGTACCAACCCCCTTTGTTTCCTGTGGTGGAGGGAGAGGTCGGTGTGCCCTCGGTCCAGGCCCACCTGCGGAGATGCCGTCGGGTGTGGCGCACCGCCCGTTCGGCCTTGTTGAGGGCCCGGACGAGGGCAAAAGCCCATGCAGACCGTCGACGGTCCCCGGCCCCCGCATACCAGCCCGGGCAGGAGGTATGGCTATCTACCAAGGACATACCTCTCCAGGTGGCTTCCCCAAAATTGAAAGACCGCTACATAGGGCCGTTCCGCATCCTAAAGGTCCTCAGTCCCAGGCCGGGAGTTGGAGCCTCACTGCGGATCCATCCAGTCTTTCATGTCTCCAGGTTGAAACCACATCACACCTCACCCCTCTGTGCACCCGGTCCGGCGCCGCCTCCTGCCTGTATCATTGACGGGGAGCCGGCTTGGACAGTATGCCGGCTCTTGGATGTCCGTCGAATGGGCCAGGGCTTTCAATATTTGGTGGACTGGGAAGGGTATGGACCCGAAGAACGCTCCTGGGTGAAGAGGAGCTTCATCCTGGACCCGGCCCTCCTGGCCGATTTCTACCGCCGTCTCCCGGACAAGCCTGGTCGGGCGCCAGGAGGCGCCCGTTGAGGGGGGGGGTCCTGTTGTGTGGGCCGACAGAAGAGGAGGTACTGCTGGCCCACCACCAGAGGGCGCCCTGCCTGAAGTGCGGGCTTCAGGCACAAGAGGGTGCTGCCGCCTACAGGAACAGCCGAGGTGACAGCTGTCACTCATCAACTATGACAGCTGTCACCGATCATCTGCATCTCACCCTGGATAAAAGCAGGATGACACCTCCACCACATCGCCGAGATATCAACTTCTGTGAGAGGTAACTTTCTCTTCCAGCATTCAGTGATTTCAAGAGCTATTGTGTTGCAGCTGTCAACCAGAGGACCGGCGTGGGTCACGACTGTTTCGTCCTACGTCCCGTCAGATAAGTGGTTAAACAGACGCTGCACGAGTGTGTGTTAAAGGTGGAGGTGGAATTCCCACCATTATTGTTACGGGGTGTACACACACCCACACTTGACTGTCTTTGTTCTCCGCCAGCAGTACCAGATCCGACATGCTGAGACGGTGGCCACCTGGGGACTTCGGGACTTGGCGGCTCCAGTATCCTTCGGGTTCGGTGGCGGTGGAAATCATGTGGTTCCGGTTCATCTCCAGACGGGCGTCTCCTATCGTCGAGCCTGCCCACACGACACCTTCATTAATTGACTTGTATTTATTCTGTAATCTGCTGTGTGTGGTTGTGACATTCACAACAGTAAAGTGTTCTAATTTAACTCCCTCTATTGTCCGTTCATTTACGCCCCCTGTTGTGGGTCCGTGTCACTACACTTTCCCAACAAAAACTAGTCGAGCAATCCTGATACTCACACACTGTTTGAGCATGTGAAATTCTATGAGAGGCCCTCCGTCTGCTCACTTTCACTTTCGCTGTGCGTAATTGCGCAGGGCGCATTGGAGCAGCCAGGGGGCTATTCAAACGGGCCAAGTAGTAACATATCATTCCTTAAAACAATCTTTGGTGTGTCAAGTGAGGTGAATCTGCCCTACGATTGGATTTTGGAAAACCATGTGACGGTGACGCAACATTGCATGAAAACGGGTGAAAAGGCAATAATGTTCTCATGTGTAATCTCAATGAATTGCTTCTCCTAACACGTGTACGCATAGCGGCTGACTGTCCACCGAATACCATCCGGAATGACGTCGAAAATTACGGACACAAATCTTGAGTAGTCTGCACACATTCCACATGAGGGCCAGTGACATTGTGCAGCACACACGCGAAAGTCAAGCGGGACTGACATGTCCTTTGCAGACAAGCATTTCCGCACAAATCTTACATGGCACTCTCATGCATGTTCAGCGCCACTGGCATGGCTGACATGATGACATGTTTGCACACCACTAGTCATGTGTCAGTGAGATACTAGCCTAAGAAAAACATGAGGTCCTGTATCCACAAAGCAAGCTAAGGCTAAAAATAGCTCCTAGTGATGTTATCCTATGAAAAATCTTTGAATTCCTCAAATTCATACACATTTCTTAGAATTTTCCCTTGGTAAGATGAAAGTTGTCTGCAAAGCACCTTAGACCTTTAAGAGACCTCCTAAGGTGCCAAACTGTTAAGAGTAGGGAGGAGGACTTTTAAGAACCCTAAATGAGATTTCACACAAGGAAGCATTAAAGACATTAGAAGTGTTGTGAATCGGTCTAAAAAGCATTATTTTCAACGCCCCTGATGCGTCAAAAACCGAGCTAAAGCAATGCTTCTGCTGGGATCGTGCATTGCCGCTTTTTGCCAGGCTGCCGTGGTAAAAGTTCAACCAAATCCAACTTTTGCTGCTGTGCGCTGTGACGTAGCGTTGTGCTGTCCAATAGAAACGAAGCATCAGGCCAAAACACAGAAGACTACAGCGCGGAAACCACTGTATAAAACATTGTGTTATATACAGATCAGTGGCAGAAATGTGTCACAGAACTCATTGATACAGTTTTCTAAAGAAAATCCTTGCAAATGTTTTTTTTACCTCAAAATTAATTTGATTACTGTAAATCTTACATTAGAACGCTTGTAATTAAAATAGTAAAAAAGTAAGAGATTCTTTAGAAATCTTTCTTCATCTGTAAATTAAAACCATAACTTACCTGCTGTTTCAGATGAGATGATTTCTTGATTAAAATTATAAGAAACCTTGGACATTTATTTTTAGACAAATAACATGTATATATATGTATGTAAAATACGATAGGGTTATTGCAACTGGCCCACCTTTACAGGTACTCTGCCCTGCACCATCTGTGGGCCAGTGGCATCTGTTGTGTGGGCCGCCAGAAGAGGAGGTACTGCTGGCCCACCACCAGAGGGCGCCCTGCCTGAAGTGCGGGCTTCAGACACGAGAGGGCGCTGCCGCCTCCAGGAACTGCCAAGGTGACAGCTGTCACCCATCAACCATGACAGCTGTCACTGATCATCTACATTACACCAGGAATAAAAGCAGGAAGACACCTCCACCACATCGCCGAGATATCATCTTCATTGAGAGGTAATATCCTCAGCCGTTTGTGTGGTACAATATAATTTGTATATTGTGAGTGTTTGCAGGAGTACCGGTACCTCTGTCGGTGGAAGCTGAGAGAGTGCTGGACGGCACTCTTTTCCCCTAAGGAATCACTGCGGTACTCTGCAAGATATAGAGTGAGAGGTGGAGGTGGAATTCCCACCATAATTGATACTGGGTGTACACACACCCACACTTGACTGTTTTTGTTTTCCGCCAGCAGTACCAGATCCGACACGCCGAGACGGTGGCCACCTGGGGACTTCGGGACTTGGCGGCTCCAGTATCCCTCGGGTTCGGTGGCGGTGGAAATCGTGTGGTTCCGGTTCGTCTCCAGACGGGCGTCTCCTGTCGTCGAGCCTGCCCACACGACACCTTTATTGATTGACTTGTATACATTCTGTAATCTGCTGTTTGGTTGTGGCATTCACAACAGTAAAGTGTTCTAATTTAACTCCTTCTATTCTCCGTTCATTTACGCCCCCTGTTGTGGGTCCATGTCACTACACTTTCCCAACAGGATATCTCGGCCAGCGTCATGGACTCCGAGGGGCGTCACCCGGCTGTTGCACGACCAATGGGAGAGCAGGGAGCACAGGCGTCTGCAGGAGGCGTGATTGGTGAGCTACAGCACATTCTCACTGCCTATACGGCTCGGTTGGATCAAATGACCGAGCAAAACATCCTCCTGAACCGCAGGGTGGAGGCTCTCTCTGCGCAAGTGGCGGCGAGCGCTCAGGGCGCTGCTGCAGCTCCTCCTCCTGCCGACCCTGGGCAGCATATGAATGTTCCAGAGGTGGTTCAACAACCCCTCCCACCATCCCCTGAAGCATACATAAGCCCTGCTGAGCCATACGGAGGTTATGTGGAGACGTGCGCAGACTTTCTCATGCAGTGTTCGCTCGTCTTCGCACAACGTCCCGTCATGTACGCATCAGACGCTAGCAAAATAGCTTATGTGATTACTCTGCTTCGGGGAGCAAAATTCACGGCTCCTTCACACGTACACTGGGTTTCTGAGGGAGTTCAGAACAGTGTTTGATCACCCTAACAGGGGAGAGACCGCTTCAACTGTGCTGCTGTCAATGAGACAGGGACGCCGGAGCGCAGCCGCTTATGCAGTTGACTTCCGCATCGCGGCTGCGAGGTCCGGCTGGAATAACGCTGCGCTCCGCGCCACCTTCGTAAACGGACTGTCATCGGTCCTGAAGGAGCACCTGATGGCCAAGGATGAACTGCGGGAATTAGATGGGCTTATCGATCTTGTTATACGGTTAGACAATCGGTTGGAAGAACGCCGTCGGGAACGAGATGAAGGGCGTGGCCGGGCGCACGCCGTCCCTCTTCCTTCCGGGTCCGAAAAAGGTCCGCCTTTCCCACGCTCCCTGGCCTCTACGTCCCGTGGGGCGACAGCTCCCCCTGCTGACGAAGCTATGGACACGAGCAGGGCCACATTCAGACCACCGAATAGACAGAGGAGGCTTCCCCGCGGGGCGTGTTTTGTTTGTGGCTCAATGGAGCACCAATTGAGCAATTGCCCCGAACGGTTAAACACCAACGCCCGCCCCTAGAAACTGGGCTTAGGGTGGGCCAAGAAATTCACGTGGGACACACACACATTTCCACACGGCTCCCAGTTACAATCCTTAGCGGGGATTTAACCCTTCAGGCCCCAGCACTGGTAGACACAGGGTCAGAAGGGAATCTGCTAGACAGCAGATGGGCCAGGGAGGTAGGGCTCCCTCTGGTGGCGCTTCCTTCACCATTGCAGGTGCGAGCACTAGATGGCACCCTACTCCCTTTAATCACACACAGGACACTACCAGTAACTCTGGTGGTGTCAGGGAATCATAGGGAGGAGATTGAGTTTTTTGTGACTCCTTCTACCTCCCGTGTGATTCTGGGGTTCCCCTGGATGCTAAAACACAATCCCCGGATTGATTGGCCGTCCGGGGTGGTGGTACAGTGGAGCGAGACCTGCCATTGGGTGTGTTTGGGATCCTCGGTTCCTCCCGGTTCCCAGGCTAAGGAGCAGGTCAAAGTTCCCCCCAACCTGTCGGCGGTGCCAGTTGAGTACCACGATCTTGCTGACGTTTTTAGCAAGGATCGAGCACTCACTCTTCCCCCGCATCGTCCCGTACGATTGTGCCATCGATTTGTTGCCAGGTGTGGAGTTCCCGTCCAGCAGGCTGTACAACCTCTCCCGACCTGAGCACGAATCAATGGAGACCTACATCCGGGACTCCTTAGCTGCCAGGCTGATCCGTAACTCCACCTCTCCGATGGGAGCAGGTTTCTTTTTTGTGGGCAAAAAAGATGGCGGTCTTCGTCCATGCATTGATTACCGGGGGCTGAACGAGATCACGGTTCGCAACCGATACCCGTTGCCTTTGCTGGATTCGGTGTTCACCCCCCTGCATGGAGCCAAAATCTTCACAAAGTTGGATCTTAGGAACGCATACCACCTAGTTCGGATCCGGAAGGGAGATGAATGGAAGACGGCATTCAACACCCCGTTAGGTCATTTTGAGTACCTGGTCATGCAGTTCGGCCTCACTAACGCCCCCGCAACGTTCCAAGCTTTGGTTAATGACGTCTTGCGGGACTTCCTGCACCGATTCGTCTTTGTATATCTGGACGATATACTCATCTTTTCTCTGGATCCTGAGACCCATGTACGGCATGTACGTCAGGTCCTGCAGCGGTTGTTGGAGAACCGGCTGTTTGTGAAGGGCGAGAAGTGTGAGTTTCACCGCACCTCTTTGTCCTTCCTGGGGTTTATCATCTCCTCCAACTCCGTCGCCCCGGATCCGGCCAAGGTCGCAGCGGTGAGAGACTGGCCCCAACCTACGAGCTGTAGGAAGCTGCAACAGTTCCTCGGCTTCGCAAATTTTTACAGGAGGTTCATTAAGGGGTATAGTCAGATAGTTAGCCCCCTGACAGCCCTGACCTCACCAAAGTTCCCTTCACCTGGTCGGATCGGTGCGATGCCGCGTTCAGGGAGTTGAAACAGCGCTTCACGACTGCACCTGTCTTGGTGCAGCCCGATCCTAGTCGCCAGTTTGTGGTTGAAGTGGACGCCTCTGACTCAGGGATAGGAGCCATGCTATCCCAGAGCGGAGAGACCGATAAGGTTCTTCACCCATGTGCCTATTTTTCCCGCAGGTTGACCCCAGCAGAGCGGAACTATGACGTGGGCAATCGAGAGCTCCTTGCGGTGAAAGAGGCTCTTCAGGAGTGGAGACACCTGCTGGAGGGAGCGTCAGTGCCTTTCACGGTTTTTACTGACCACCAGAACCTGGAGTATATCAGGACCGCCAAGCGACTGAACCCCAGGCAAGCCCGCTGGTCACTGTTTTTCGGCCGTTTTGACTTCCGGATCACCTACCACCCCGGGACCAAAAACCAGAGATCGGATGCGCTGTCCCGGGTGCACGAACAGGAAGTCAAGACCGAGCTGTCGGATCCACCGGAACCCATCTTACCGGAGTCCACTATCGTGGCTACCCTAACCTGGGACATGGAGAAGACCGTCTGGGAGGCCCTGGCACGGAGCCCGGATCCCGGAACAGGACCGAAAAAAAGACTATACGTCCCACCAGAAGCCAGGGCTGCCGTCCTGGACTTCTGTCATGGGTCCAAGCTCTCCTGCCACCCAGGGGTGCGTAGGACCGTGGCAGTGGTCCGGCAGCGCTTCTGGTGGGCGTCCCTGGAGACTGACGTCCGGGCTTACATCCAGGCCTGCACCACCTGCGCCAGGGGCAAGGTGGACCACCAGAAGGCACAGGGACTCCTACAGCCACTTCCTGTGCCTCATCGCCCCTGGTCCCACATCGGTCTGGATTTTGTCATGGGCCTCCCGCCATCCCGGGGACACACCACCATTCTCACAATAGTGGACCGATTCTCCAAGGCGGCCCACTTCGTGGCCCTCCCGAAGCTCCCGTCGGCCCAGGAGACGGCGGATCTCCTGGTCCACCATGTCGTCCGGCTGCATGGGATACCTACAGACATTGTTTCAGATCGCAGTCCCCAGTTCTCCTCGCAGGTGTGGAGAAGTTTCTGCCGGGAACTGGGGGCCACCGCGAGCCTCTCGTCTGGGTATCACCCTCAGACTAACGGACAGGCCGAACGGGCCAATCAAGAGTTGGAGCAAGCCCTTCGTTGTACGACCTCCGCACACCCGACGGCTTGGAGTGAACATCTGGCCTGGATCGAGTACGCTCATAACAGCCAAGTGTCCTCTGCCACCGGCCTCTCCCCGTTTGAGGTGTGTCTGGGGTACCAACCCCCTTTGTTTCCTTTGGTGGAGGGAGAGGTCGGTGTGCCCTTGGTCCAGGCCCACCTGTGGAGATGTCGTCGGGTGTGGTGCACCGCCCGTTTGGCCTTGTTGAGGGCCCGGACGAGGGCAAAAGCCCATGCAGACCGTCGACGGTCCCCGGCCCCCGCATACCAGCCCGGTCAGGAGGTATGGCTATCCACCAAGGACATACCACTCCAGTTCGAGTCGCCTAAATTGAAAGACCGCTACATCGGACCCTTCACCATCCTTAAGGTCCTCAGTCCTACCGCAGTGAGGCTCCGACTCCCGGCCTCACTGCGGATCCATCCGGTCTTCCATGTCTCCAGGATAAAACCACATCACACCTCACCCCTCTGTGCACCCGGTCTGGCGCCGCCTCCTGCCCATATTATCCACGGGGAGCCGGCTTGGACAGTACGCCGGCTCTTGGACGTCCGTCGAATGGGCCAGGGCTTTCAATATTTGGTGGACTGGGAAGGGTATGGACCCGAAGAACACTCCTGGGTGAAGAGGAGCTTCATCCTGGACCCGGCCCTCCTGGCCGATTTCTACCGTCGCCACCCGAACAAGCCTGGTCGGGCGCCAGGAGGCGCCCGTTGAGGGGGGGGTCCTGTTGTGTGGGCTGCCAGAAGAGGAGGTACTCCTGGCCCACCACCAGAGGGCGCCCTGCCTGAAGTGCGGGCTTCAGGCACGAGAGGGCGCTGCCGCCTCCAGGAACTGCCAAGGTGACAGCTGTCACCCATCAACCATGACAGCTGTCACTGATCATCTACATTACACCAGGAATAAAAGCAGGAAGACACCTCCACCACATCACCGAGATATCATCTTCATTGAGAGGTAATATCCTCAGCCGTTTGTGTGGTACAATATAATTTGTATATTGTGAGTGTTTGCAGGAGTACCGGTACCTCTGTCGGTGGAAGCTG
Source organism: Thalassophryne amazonica (assembly GCF_902500255.1). NCBI lineage: Eukaryota > Metazoa > Chordata > Actinopteri > Batrachoidiformes > Batrachoididae > Thalassophryne > Thalassophryne amazonica. The sequence continues at coordinate 33,402,472 of NC_047108.1, read as the reverse complement.
AGAGAGTGCTGGACGGCACTCTTTTCCCCTAAGGAATCACTGCGGTACTCTGCAAGATATAGAGTGAGAGGTGGAGGTGGAATTCCCACCATAGTTGTTACTGGGTGTACACACACCCACCCTTGACTGTTTTTGTTTTCCGCCAGCAGTACCAGATCCGACACACCGAGACGGTGGCCACCTGGGGACTTCGGGACTTGGCGGCTCCAGTATCCCTCGGGTTCGGTGGCGGTGGAAATCGTGTGGTTCCGGTTCGTCTCCAGACGGGCGTCTCCTATCGTCGAGCCTGCCCACACGACACCTTTATTGATTGACTTGTATACATTCTGTAATCTGCTGTGTTTGGTTGTGGCATTCACAACAGTAAAGTGTTCTAATTTAACTCCTTCTGTTGTCCGTTCATTTACGCCCCCTGTTGTGGGTCCGTGTCACTACACTTTCCCAACAGGCATCGATCTCTCCTCTCCTTCCATCTTTTCAGGCACCAGCCCATGGCAGGAGTTGAGTGGCTACCGCAGGTCATCAGATGGGCACCCTCCCTTCTTTTGATGTTTTGTCAAATTAAGCCCATGACACATCGGGAGGGCTTGACAGCAAATCCAGCGTCCTGGATCTACCCCCGCTGACTGCCACTCAACTTTCTGCCATTGATCCTTCCACAGCCTGGCTCTGCCACCTCACATCCCTATGAATCCAAATCCATCTGCCAGCATTTTTTTTGCCAGCTTGCACTCGGCCGAGATGGACGCATTTTCCTCTCCCTCCCTCCTTATCTTTCCTGCTTCTGTGGCGTGTTGTCTGTGAGGCTGCAGCTTTGCTCTTCTGGAAAACCACAAAAATGGATCTGTTAAAGTGGTCTCTGAATGCAATTGACACTATTTTTTTCTACAAGACATTCGGGGGCGGAGGACCCGACCTGTCCTGCCGGGATGCATGTGATGGGTTATGTGATGGACTCGTGGAGGAGATGGCAGGTCATGTGCCTTTACACGCTGTCTGTGGAGGACGTCGAAGTTGTGTATATATTTGGCTTGGTGGTGACCGGCTTTCTGCTGTGTGGAGCGGGCATAGCGCTGGTTTACCAAAAAATTAAGAAGGTGGAAGCAGCAATAATTGGCCCATCCAGGCTGCCCCACATGATTGATTCGATTGGAAGGGCAGTGTCAGCTCAATCGGTGGGTGTTAACCGCACATTGGAAACCATCTCCGGGAGGATAGCGGCACTGGAAAACCGCTTTGATCGTCAGTAAGACCGCATCTCCTTTCTACATTCAGATGTATTGAGAGCCACTCTGTTCTCAGACTGTGGAATCTTTCAGGCATCTGCTAATCTGGATATTCATTTGGCTTCCCAAAAACACAGCTGCACTTCAAGGCCGCTGCAATAAAAACCTCCTGAAGGAAGGACAACACTTATGTCTCGCTCCCCGGTCTCTCCCTCCCTCAGCTTCTCCAGCTATGATGTTGACTGTGGACAGTGATCTGTTCAGGGCTGAGCCCCTCCTCCTTCTAGATGGACAGACAAGGTCGTTGACGGCGCCTAAAGGCTGCCGCCGTGTGTTCTGATAACCCGGACTTTCAAATCTCGGTTGTCGTCTTTCGTCTCCCGTCTGTGTGTGTGATCATTGTTTTTTGTGCTGATGGGTTTTTTTTCCTTCATTGCTGCTGTGTAATGCAGCAGCTATGAAGGTTTTTCTATCCCACGTTTTTACCTTGTGTGTGCTTTTATATGTGTTCATGTACCAGAGCAGGCGACATTGAAGGAAATTTGAAACTGCTGGCTAAGGCTAAGCGTAAATTTGATAAGATTGTAATTCACATTGGCAGTAATGACACCCGGTTACGCCAATCGGAGGTCACTAAAATTAACATTGAATCGGTGTGTAACTTTGCAAAAACAATGTCGGACTCTGTAGTTTTCTCTGGGCCCCTCCCCAATCGGACCGGGAGTGACATGTTTAGCCGCATGTTCTCCTTGAATTGCTGGCTGTCTGAGTGGTGTCCAAAAAATGAGGTGGGCTTCATAGATAATTGGCAAAGCTTCTGGGGAAAACCTGGTCTTGTTAGGAGAGACGGCATCCATCCCACTTTGGATGGAGCAGCTCTCATTTCTAGAAATCTGGCCAGTTTTCTTAAATCCTCCAAATCGTGACTATCCAGGGTTGGGACCAGGAAGCAGAGTTGTAGTCTTACACACCTCTCTGCAGCTTCTCTCCCCCTGCCATCCCCTCATTACCCCATCCCCGTAGAGATGGTGCCTGCTCCCAGACCACCAATAACCAGCAAAAATCTATTTAAGCATAAAAATTCAAAAAGAAAAAATAATATAGCACCTTCAACTGCACCACAGACTAAAACAGTTAAATGTGGTCTATTAAACATTAGGTCTCTCTCTTCTAAGTCCCTGTTAGTAAATGATATAATAATTGATCAACATATTGATTTATTCTGCCTTACAGAAACTTGGTTACAGCAGGATGAATATGTTAGTTTAAATGAGTCAACACCCCCGAGTCACACTAACTGCCAGAATGCTCATAGCATGGGCCGAGGCGGAGGGTTAGCAGCAATCTTCCATTCCAGCTTATTAATTAATCAAAAACCCAGACAGAGCTTTAATTCATTTGAAAGCTTGACTCTTAGTCTTGTCCATCCAAATTGGAAGTCCCAAAAACCAGTTTTATTTGTTGTTATCTATCGTCCTCCTGGTCGTTACTGTGAGTTTCTCTGTGAATTTTCAGATCTTTTGTCTGACTTAGTGCTTAGCTCAGATAAGATAATTATAGTGGGCAATTTTAACATCCACACAGATGCTGAGAATGACAGCCTCAACACTGCATTTAATCTATTATTAGACTCAATTGGCTTTGCTCAAAATGTAAATGAGTCCACCCACCACTTTAATCATATCTTAGATCTTGTTTTGACTTATGGTATGGAAATTGAAGACTACAGTATTCCCTGAAAACTCCCTTCTGTCTGATCATTTCTTAATAACATTTACATTTACTCTGATGGACTACCCAGCAGTGGGGAATAAGTTTCATTACACTAGAAGTCTTTCAGAAAGCGCTGTAACTAGGTTTAAGGATATGATTCCTTCTTTATGTTCTCTAATGCCATATACCAACACAGTGCAGAGTAGCTACCTAAACTCTGTAAGTGAGATAGAGTATCTCGTCAGTAGTTTTACATCCTCATTGAAGACAACTTTGGATGCTGTAGCTCCTCTGAAAAAGAGAGCTTTAAATCAGAAGTGCCTGACTCCGTGGTATAACTCACAAACTCGCAGCTTAAAGCAGATAACCCGTAAGTTGGAGATGAAATGGCATCTCACTAATTTAGAAGATCTTCACTTAGCCTGGAAAAAAAATCTGTTGCTCTATAAAAAAGCCCTCCGTAAAGCTAGGACATCTTACTACTCATCACTAATTGAAGAAAATAAGAACAACCCCAGGTTTCTTTTCAGCACTGTAGCCAGGCTGACAAAGAGTCAGAGCTCTATTGAGCCGAGTATTCCTTTAAGTTTAACTAGTAATGACTTCATGACTTTCTTTGCTAATAAAATTTTAACTATTAGAGAAAAAATTACTCATAACCATCCCAAAGATGTATCATTATCTTTGGCTGCTTTCAGTGATGCCGGTATTTGGTTAGACTCTTTCTCTCAGATTGTTCTGTCTGAGTTATTTTCATTAGTTACTTAATCCAAACCATCAACATGTCTATTAGATCCCATTCCTACCAGGCTGCTCAAGGAAGCCCTACCATTATTTAATGCTTCGATCTTAAATATGATCAATCTATCTTTATTAGTTGGCTATGTACCACAGGCTTTTAAGGTGGCAGTAATTAAACCATTACTTAAAAAGCCATCACTTGACCCAGCTATCTTAGCTAATTATAGGCCAATCTCCAACCTTCCTTTTCTCTCAAAAATTCTTGAAAGGGTAGTTGTAAAACAGCTAACTGATCATCTGCAGAGGAATGGTCTATTTGAAGAGTTTCAGTCAGGTTTTAGAATTCATCATAGTACAGAAACAGCATTAGTGAAGGTTACAAATGATCTTCTTATGGCCTCAGACAGTGGACTCATCTCTGTGCTTGTTCTGTTAGACCTCAGTGCTGCTTTTGATACTGTTGACCATAAAATTTTATTACAGAGATTAGAGCATGCCATAGGTATTAAAGGCACTGCACTGCGGTGGTTTGAATTATATTTATCTAATAGATTACAATTTGTTCATGTAAATGGGGAATCTTCTTCACAGACTAAGGTTAATTATGGAGTTCCACAAGGTTCTGTGCTAGGACCAATTTTATTCACTTTATACATGCGTCCCTTAGGCAGTATTATTAGACGGCATTGCTTAAATTTTCATTGTTACGCAGATGATACCCAGCTTTATCTATCCATGAAGCCAAAGGACACACACCAATTAGCTAAACTGCAGGATTGTCTTACAGACATAACGCCATGGATGACCTCTAAGTTCCTGCTTTTAAACTCAGATAAAACTAAAGTTATTGTACTTGGCCCCACAAATCTTAGAAACATGGTGTCTAACCAGATCCTTACTCTGGATGGCATTACCCTGACCTCTAGTAATACTGTGAGAAATCTTGGAGTCATTTTTGATCAGGATATGTTATTCAAAGCAATATGTAAGCAAACAAAGCATGTAGGACTGCTTTTTTGCATTTACGCAATATCTCTAAAATTAGAAAGGTGATGCTGAAAAATTAATTCATGCATTTATTTCCTCTAGGCTGGACTTGTTGTGTGGGCCGCTGAAGAGGAGGTACTGCTGGCCCACCACCACCAGAGGGCACCCTGCCTGGAGTGCGGGCTCCAGGCACCAGAGGGCGCTGCCGCCTCACAGGAGCAGCCGGGGTGACAGCTGTCACTTATCACCTATGTCAGCTGTCACCAATCATCTGATCATCAGTGGTATATCAGCAAGACGACATCTCCACCTCTTTGCCGAGATATCGCTCTACCGAGGAGGTAACGTTCTCAGCTGACTATATTGTCTTACTGACAGGAATACCTGTTGCTTTGTGTGTTTGGATAACAGATATTGTGTTGTTTTCTTCCGACGAGAGGTGGAGGTGGTTTCCCACCATACGTGTTGCTGGGTGCAAACGCACCCACACCTAATTGTTTTTGTTCCTCGCCAGCAGTACCAGATCCGACAAGCGGAGGCAGTGGCCACCTGGGAGTTCGGGACTTGGCAGCTCCAGTATTCCCGGGGTTCGGTGGCGGAGGAAATCGTGTGGTTCCAGTTCTGCTTTGGACAGACGTCTCTTATCTTCGAGCCTGCCCACGTGACACATTTTGTGAATTGACTTCTTTTCTATTATTGTAATTCGCCGTGTTTGTTGTGCTTATTCACAACAGTAAAGAGTTGTTATTTGACTTCCTCCATTGTCCGTTCATTTGCGCCCCCTGTTGTGGGTCCGTGTTCCTACACTTTCACAACAGGACTATTGTAATTCATTATTATCAGGTTGTCCTAAAAGTTCCCTGAAAAGCCTTCAGTTAATTCAAAATGCTTCAGCTAGAGTACTAACGGGGACTAGAAGGAGAGAGCATATCTCACCCATATTGGCCTCTCTTCATTGGCTTCCTGTTAATTCTAGAATAGAATTTAAAATTCTTCTTCTTACTTATAAGGTTTTGAATAATCAGGTCCCATCTTATCTTAGGGACCTCATAGTACCATATCACCCCAATAGAGCGCTTCGCTCTCAGACTGCAGGCTTACTTGTAGTTCCTAGGGTTTGTAAGAGTAGAATGGGAGGCAGAGCCTTCAGCTTTCAGGCTCCTCTCCTGTGGAACCAGCTCCCAATTCGGATCAGGGAGACAGACACCCTCTCTACTTTTAAGATTAGGCTTAAAACTTTCCTTTTTGCTAAAGCTTATAGTTAGGGCTGGATCAGGTGACCCTGAACCATCCCTTAGTTATGCTGCTATAGACTTAGACTGCTGGGGGGTTCCCATGATGCACTGAGTGTTTCTTTCTCTTTTTGCTCTGTATGCACCACTCTGCATTTAATCATTAGTGATTGATCTCTGCTCCCCTCCACAGCATGTCTTTTTCTTGGTTCTCTCCCTCAGCCCCAACCAGTCCCAGCAGAAGACTGCCCCTCTCTGAGCCTGGTTCTGCTGGAGGTTTCTTCCTGTTAAAAGGGAGTTTTTCCTTCCCACTGTCGCCAAGTGCTTGCTCACAGGGGGTCGTTTTGACCATTGGGGTTTTTACGTAATTATTGTATAGCCTTGCCTTACAATATAAAGCGCCTTGGGGCAACTGTTTGTTGTGATTTGGCGCTATATGAATAAAATTGATGAAATTGATGTACCAGGCCGGCTTATGTGTGTTGTGTGTTATGTGTGTGTTGTCTATAAAGAGCCGGTCATGGTTTGCTCAGCCCTGCTGTTGACCTAAGGCAGGATATACATCTGGAGCTGGTCCCCGAGCGCCTAAAGGCAACTTCTGCTTCTAACTGGCAATTAGGATGGGTTAAATGCAGTAGACACATTTCATTGTGCAGGGAACATGTTCCTAAGTGCATGTTACAATAAAATTCTTTTGAATCCTTGAATGCTGCCTCTGCCTGCCTGGTGATGTTGCCTATCAAGCGCTTCCTGCCCACCCCTTCAATTCCCAGCTGCCCCAGCATCCTCCAAAGTGACTGCCCAGCAAAGTCCCTACTCCTACCCCAACCCTAACCTTAACCATAACTTAATCCTCCTCCTTCCCCCCACGATAACCATTAGCACCACCCCCCTGCTTCACTTTTACTGTTATTTCACGGAATAAATTAGAATGAATTCGTGCTGCCATGACGAAAATTAGGCGCTTTTCGTCACAATATCACGAACCAATAGATTAATGTATATTTCGTGCTGCTATATCACGACTTGCCGTGAGACCAGGTTGTGCTTAAACTCCAAACACCCACTCCTCCCGTCAGTCACACTACTATTAAACAAAGCAAATGTATAAAAAAAGACACCATGAATAAATATATATGTTTATTATAAATGCAACAGAAGATTATGTGACAGTAACTGCAGTGTGATTGTAAATTAGGATTATTTGTGACATTAACCTCATGATTAAATAATTTTTTTAAACAGTCATTTTAACTTGTAATTATTTCCTCAGAGTATGTGATTGCCTTTAATTGCACAATCAGGGCAGGGCTGCTTCTACCTGTGTAAATGTCTTTTGACTGAACATTGACTTCAGACATGTTTAATGATCCATTCATTTAATGTAAAAAAAATATATATATTATTTTTAGTATAATAATAATAATAAAATGAAACAGCTTTTTAAAAATACTAAAATTGTTGCTTTTTTTAGAAGCCTGGGTGTTGGTTTGCTGGACTCTCGGGACATTTAACCAGATGAAAGTCTCCTCTGCAGCTTCGACCTCTGGTGGAGTTTTTAAAGACACCTTTTTGCCTATTTTGAAGAGCAGAGATGTTTTCTTCCAACTAGACTTCAGGTTTTGGTGTTCCGCTCATCACTTGAAGTTTCTGAATTGCATCTGCACAGCAAATATTCCTGATTCTGGGACAAATAAACATATTTTGAAATATAAAGAAACACTAAACAGAAAAAAGTTATTTAAAGTTGAGTTTTATGGTCTCAGAAGTAACAAAAACACTGTAGCTTTATTTGGTAAAAATAAGAATAGAACCATTTGCAAGTTAAAACTCAGATCGACTGTGATTCTGAAGCTAAAAGGCTAAGCTAACGTTAGCTGAACATTAAACCTTCAGAAGTGCACGTGTGAATTGATGCATGTGACAGGCTCGCGTGCACAGCTGACTGGCATGTCTGAGCTATGGACCGCCCATCATGTCATATTCTGCATGTGCCTCTGGAGTTGGGAACACCACACAGCAGTGCACACATGCCGGCACTACAGAGTTAAAAATCAAAAACACTCATGGCTAGCGTGGCCATCAAACGTCAGCCACGTGACACATGGTCGCAACGTGGGGCTTTGAGTGACAGCCACCCGTGAGCCCAAGGGGATGTGTCACTCAGATCATGTCAGCGAAAGCTCACAGATACTGTCAGTGCGAATGGCAGCGAGGTGTTCAATTAAAAGAAACAGTGGTAAAAATAACAAAATACTAGTAATGAAGAGCTCATTCATGTGTGATGGCTTCGCTTCGCTCTGCAGATACAAGGGCATGTCCAGCTCAGACTCTCTCAGCTGACACTGATAGGGTGAACAAAATTAAATTAAAAATTAAATTACAAAAATAACAACTGTTTGTTGTGATTTGGCGCTATATGAATAAAATTGATGAAATTGATGTACCAGGCCGGCTTATGTGTGTTGTGTGTTATGTGTGTGTTGTCTATAAAGAGCCGGTCATGGTTTGCTCAGCCCTGCTGTTGACCTAAGGCAGGATATACATCTGGAGCTGGTCCCCGAGCGCCTAAAGGCAACTTCTGCTTCTAACTGGCAATTAGGATGGGTTAAATGCAGTAGACACATTTCATTGTGCAGGGAACATGTTCCTAAGTGCATGTTACAATAAAATTCTTTTGAATCCTTGAATGCTGCCTCTGCCTGCCTGGTGATGTTGCCTATCAAGCGCTTCCTGCCCACCCCTTCAATTCCCAGCTGCCCCAGCATCCTCCAAAGTGACTGCCCAGCAAAGTCCCTACTCCTACCCCAACCCTAACCTTAACCATAACTTAATCCTCCTCCTTCCCCCCACGATAACCATTAGCACCACCCCCCTGCTTCACTTTTAATGTTATTTCACGGAATAAATTAGAATGAATTCGTGCTGCCATGACGAAAATTAGGCGCTTTTCGTCACAATATCACGAACCAATAGATTAATGTATATTTCGTGCTGCTATATCACGACTTGCCGTGAGACCAGGTTGTGCTTAAACTCCAAACACCCACTCCTCCCGTCAGTCACACTACTATTAAACAAAGCAAATGTATAACAAAAGACACCATGAATAAATATATATGTTTATTATAAATGCAACAGAAGATTATGTGACAGTAACTGCAGTGTGATTGTAAATTAGGATTATTTGTGACATTAACCTCATGATTAAATAATTTTTTTAAACAGTCATTTTAACTTGTAATTATTTCCTCAGAGTATGTGATTGCCTTTAATTGCACAATCAGGGCAGGGCTTCTTCTACCTGTGTAAATGTCTTTTGACTGAACATTGACTTCAGACATGTTTAATGATCCATTCATTTAATGTAAAAAAAATATATATATTATTTTTAGTATAATAATAATAATAAAATGAAACAGCTTTTTAAAAATACTAAAATTGTTGCTTTTTTTAGAAGCCTGGGTGTTGGTTTGCTGGACTCTCGGGACATTTAACCAGATGAAAGTCTCCTCTGCAGCTTCGACCTCTGGTGGAGTTTTTAAAGACACCTTTTTGCCTATTTTGAAGAGCAGAGATGTTTTCTTCCAACTAGACTTCAGGTTTTGGTGTTCCGCTCATCACTTGAAGTTTCTGAATTGCATCTGCACAGCAAATATTCCTGATTCTGGGACAAATAAACATATTTTGAAATATAAAGAAACACTAAACAGAAAAAAGTTATTTAAAGTTGAGTTTTATGGTCTCAGAAGTAACAAAAACACTGTAGCTTTATTTGGTAAAAATATGAATAGAACCATTTGCAAGTTAAAACTCAGATCGACTGTGATTCTGAAGCTAAAAGGCTAAGCTAACGTTAGCTGAACATTAAACCTTCAGAAGTGCACGTCACAATTTATTTTTAAATTATTCTCACCTCAGACAAATTTGCAGAACTAAGGTCCGTGCAGTGTTTTTAGGTTTCCAAAAGGGAGGATTTTCGGACTGAGTCTGCTCCATCACCCAGCTGCATGTCTTGTTGTGACCCGGAATGAGGCCTGAACCCCGACTCCATCATGTGTCTCTGCCTGCTGTCACGGTTCAATCAATCCCACCAATGCATCAGTCCTCCCTCAGCTCGCCGTCACTCAAAAAGCACTGACATTTTTGTTGGGAGGCTTGGGTTGGAATCAACCTTACACAAATCGTCTATATCAAAGATTTATTGCCAATTTAACACCGAGGTTTTGGCCAAACAACAATATACAGCTTCTGTATATTCTGTGTTAGTGCGTGGCTGCTTGACTGGGACTCGCATCAAGCAACCCAGTCCAGTCGAAGATTCAAGCTTCTCTACTACCATTGTCAAAGGTTTTATTTCAGTGACACTGTGTGAATAACAGAACTTAGGAGGAGGCCATGCTCTTCAAAAACTTTAAAAACATAAACCATTGTCAAAGTTTCTGTGTAGGCTCTCAGTTGTCCAGGTGGTTTACATAGTAGAGAACTATGACACTGTGTGAATAGGTTTTATCAAATTCTTTAGCCTGAGATCTTGTTTTTGGCTTGGCCATACTACAACTTGCCATGCTGTGACTTGAAATTACATGTGTAATTGATGATCACTGTAATAATATCAGTACTTATGTAGCTTTTGTGACTTCTCTAAAACAAGTACTACCAAGTCAGGAGTATTATACGAGGGCTGTCAACGTATAGGTCCTTTTTATTTTTTTCAAAAACTACGAGGGCTGTCCGTAAAGTATAGGTCCTTTTTGTTTTTTTCAAAAACTACGAGGGCTGTCCGTAAAGTATAGGTCCTTTTTGTTTTTTTCAAAAACTATATGGATTTCATTCATATGTTTTTACGTCAGACATGCTTGCACCCTCGTGCGCATGCGTGAGTTTTTCCACGCCTGTCGGTGACGTCATTCGCCTGTGAGCACTCCTTGTGGGAGGAGTCGTCCAGCCCCTCGTCGGAATTCCTTTGTCTGAGAAGTTGCTGAGAGACTGGCGCTTTGTTTGATCAAAATTTTTTCTAAACCTGTGAGACACATCGAAGTGGACATGGTTCGAAAATTAAGCAGGTTTTCAGTGAAAATTTTAACAGCTGATGAGAGATTTTGAGGTGATTCTGTCGCTTTAAGGACTTTTCAGGGTGCGAGACGTCGCTCAGCGCTCTCAGGCAGCGTCATCAGCCTGTTTCAAGCTTAAAAGCTCCACATTTCAGGCTCTATTAATCCAGGACATCGTGAGAGAACAGAGAAGTTTCAGAAGAATTCGGTTTCAGCATTTTATCCGGATATTCCACTGTTAAAGGATATTTTTTTTATTTTAATTTTTTTAATGAACAGACTCGTTAGCAGACTTTTAATGAGCCTTTCATTGGATTCAGGTGTGTTGGAGCAGGGAGACAACTAAGAGTGTCAGGAATGTGGCTCTCGAGGACCGAACTTGGCTACCCCTGTTCTATACGGTTAGGGCTCCTTCACACATAACATGATTAAGGCAGAATGGTGCACGAAG